>NW_025408661.1:0-600000 GCF_019609905.1 Fusarium poae
CTTCGTTCAGTTACGTATTGCTCCCTAACCTAACCTAACCTAACCCTAACCCTAACCCTAACCCTAACCCTAACCCTAACCCTAACCCTAACCCTAACCCTAACCCTAACCCTAACCCTAACCATCAGCGCTATCGCGCTGCACCTACCGTGCGCGCCGCCTCCGGCGAACAGTGCTCCTTACCCCAACGTACCGCGCTGCCGCGCGACCTGCCGTTAGCGGACTTTCACGGGTTCGCCCACCCACCCCCAAAAACGCTCCTTTTAACCCTGCTACTGCTTTTGACCGAATCCAACGAAAAAGTACACTGTGTGACGGCGCACTGTCCTATACTGTATCGTTTTCTTACGTTCTTTTATCTTCCTATGTTATAACCCTCAGCGCTAGCGCGCTACACCTGCCGTGCGCGCCGCCTCCGGCGGAATTACAACCTTACCTTGCCCTTCTTGATCCTCCTTTATATATCACTTAGCCTCCTCTCGATCCCTAATCCAGTCTTATCTTATCTCTCTAACTTAATACCACTAGCTGTTATTCTTTACCCTTAGTCTAATATAATTAGCGGTTATTCCCTACTTCTCTAATCTAATAATATCAGCGGTTAACCATTCTTTACCCCTAGTCCAGTAAAATTAGCCGTTATTTCTTACCTTTAATCTACTATAATTAGCGGTTTTTTCTTACTCTTACTATAACCCTTTTATTCTTTCTTTTCTTATTAACTCTATATCTCTCTTATCCTTCTATATTATTTCCTACTTCTCATTCTTTACTTCCCTTTATCTATTACTCTATTATAGCCCTAACCCTTCTACCTCTCTATAACCCTAACCCTTTAACCTTCCCTATAGCCCTAACCTTAAGCCCCTTATATCTTTAAATCTATCTTATGCCACTTTTACTTATATAAACCCTTATTTACTAAATCCCTTTTCTCCTATTTTCTCTTATCTTTTTATATCATATCTTACTTTTACTTGATCTTTCTTCTTTTCTAATTTACTATAGTAAATACAACCTTAATCTAGTACTTTATACCTTATCTATATATTTATTTTCTTACCTATAGTTACTCAATATACCTCTAATCTCTCAAGTATTCTTTACAATCTAATTACTTTGTAACCTATTTCTTATTCTATATATAAACTTATATCAGTTGATATATTAATTACCTATTCATTTCTTGTTTTTATATTTCACTTTCAATCTATTCCTTACATATATACCATGATATCTTTCCTATAATCCTTTTTATGCTAATATACTCTCTACTATAGCCGTTTTTCTTTCTTACTAATATACTGCACAATCTCATCCCACACTGCAAGCCCGTTCGTCATCGATAACCCATACATCGGCCTCATCCGCTTAATCCACTCGCGGTATACCTGCTCATCCATACAATCTACCCCAAACCTATCACGCACTAGCTCCCGAACCGTTTCACTAACCCTCACCATCATCACCACCGGTAATATCCTATTACGGTAGCTACACTTACCCTGCACTCGTCCCACGCTACACCAGTTATACGGCAGACCGCACTCCCAGCAGCACTCGTAGTCTGCAAACCGTAGTCTTGCCTGCCATCGATCAAAATCCTTCTGCTTTAGCAGCTTGCAGTCCTTCCGCTCATGCTCTATCCTCCCTTTATTTTCCTCCTTTGCCCCGTGTATGTGCCACTTAACAAAGCATACCGAGCATCCTACCTCCCGCACTCGATCTAGCCAGCTATACAGCCTCGTCATCCGCCGGCTCTCCTCCTGCACGCTCTCCTTCAGTCGGTTAACCACCAGAACCCTTCCTTCTTCCCTATCTTCTCCGCCATTCACCTTATCAGTTTCCCTTAAGCACCGATCACAGTATTCTGCCCGCATATCGCTACAACAAAGCTCAATCCCATCAAAAAATCGCCCAAGCACGAACCGCCGACAGCCCTCACCCTTTATAAACAATTCAACTGCCTCACGGTTCATGTGATCAATATCACTGCCGAACTCGTTTGCCCAGCCCGCCCTTCCATCTGTCACAATCACCGAGTCTACAACCTCACCTCTCTGTCGACCGCCTCTACCTGTCTGCTGAACAAAGTCGACTAGTCCAAACGGCGGTCCCGCATGAATTACACCAACGATGCCCCTGATGTCGACACCGGTCCCCAGTCCAGTCGTTGCCGCAATCCACCGCTGACCGTCCCGCCCATCGACCCAGTCTTGCACTGCACTAACTCGTGCTTCCCGCGTTAGCTTGCTGTGATACGCTTTGCAGCCAACCATCGCAGCTATTGCCTCACACTGCTTGATCGAGCGGCAGTATACCACTCCGCGTTGTGCTGTCTCCATTCGCTCCTCGATCGCCTTCATTGCAGCTACCACTCCGTCCTCTATTGCCGTCTTCCCCGGCCTTACCTGCTTCACTCGGTACCGAATATTCACCCTCATCGTCGGAGCTCGGATGATTGTTGCGTCCTGTGCCAGCATTCGCTCCCGGAACCAATCCTCCATCGACACCGGCAGCGTCGCAGTAAGCATCACCAGCGGGCACCCGAACCGGTGCAGCCCCGTTAGCAGCCCTAGCCGCTCTCGGTAGCTGACGTCCATGATAGCGGTGTGACACTCGTCAAAGAACACCCTTTCCAGCAACCCTCGACCCCGAATGCTCTCGACGTATGCGGTGAATCCTTCGCTCACGGCCACATCGGCACTGACCACTACCAACCGCGCGTCCCGCTGCCGTTCATCCCTCTCTTGATCGATATCGTTTCTCCATTCCATGCAATCGATGCCGAGCTCGCGTGCCCTTGAAACCAAGTCCTGCACAAGAGATACAAACGGGACAACCACAATACTGACCGGTCCTCCACCCGTGCCTCGTTCGTCTTCCATAAAAGCCGGCAGCATAAATAAAATGCTTTTGCCACCGCCTGTCGGCAGCACCACGATAAGCAACTCGCTCCGGATGCCGTCATTCTCTAGTCGCATAATCCGGTACATGCCATCGCGCTGCTGCGCCGTCTTCCATCCTGCGTCTTCGCCTAGCATACGCTTCAGCCCAGCATCTATCTCTGCATCCTCATAGCGGGGGGCCAAGTCGCCATCCAGCGGGAGTCTCGGTGAAGTTGCCTGCTGATAGCGGTTATGTGTTAGTTATAATAAGCTTATTCTTACGCCCTACCCTATAGCGCCACTCCCCCATCTTTTCTGTACCAGCACCAATTGTAATCTATCCCAATAATTCCGGCGTATTATGTATATACATAATAGCAGAGTAAATGCTACTATACGTACCTCTCGGTCTATAGCAAGCCTTTGCCTCTTTGCTGATCTGTCGACTACCGGCATAATATCGTCGTCATGAGCCCGGCGTTTCCTGTCACCGAAATCACCATCAGTTCGGGCCAGAAATTCATGCCACAGACGGCTGATCTCCCGGAAATTTGACAACATCTCCGGCTGCAACTGACTCGGAAATTGAAGATTGACGGCATAGTGATTCCGTGCGATTCGACTTCCGTGTGTCGCTTGGATGTCCCATACATACTCAACTTTCGGTCGTCGGTGTGCTTCTCCAGTTAACGGATCGGCCGCCTCGTCGTCGCTGTCCGCCACGGCGGCTTCCAGTTCAACTTGCTGAACAATTAATCCCTTGATTCGACGACCCATCTCAATAGCTACATGCCGGTAGCTTGAAACAGTTAGCTGAACCCCAATCTGTACACCTGTGACAAGCGCGAGCTGCTTGCTCAGCTTTGCCGTGTCCCAGATCCCCTTCTCGGCCGACTTCCATAGCCACGGGCTGATCGCTTCGGACGGGCCTCGAATGCCAGAGAGCCGATGCAGCACCTTCTCAAACGGCAGCAGCCATGCGACATATGCCACCATCATCAAGCTTGGGCCCTCAGGCAAGAAACGCGCTACCTTTCGGCCTTGCTTGCCATTCAATCCCTTGCTTTTGTCCCGGTCTGTGATGAGCACCACCTGCCCGTCAAAGACAAACACGTTCTTCGGCAGCTGATCGGTATCGCAGTGCTTCAGCGTTGACACCTCCGGACCTCGCCCGGGCTGCCCTCCCCATACATGCACAACCGGGAACATACTTGACCGGAACTGCCGCAGCCAGCCAAGATACTCATCCATCGCCCGTTTACGGCACTCGACCCGACTACCGCCGTTCCCTGCATCGACGATCTTCCACAGCGTCGTGCCCAACAGCCTCGTTAACTTCTCTGCACCCGGCTTGAGCCATGCATTCTTCCGGTTCGTCGCAAATGACCGCCCTGGGCCCTCAAACACCAAGCTATCGGCGATGTCCTGTAGCCGTATTGTTTCGCGGATCTGACTCCATTGTCCGTCCATAAGCTTGTCGAGCCAGCCCTCCGCTTCTCGCACGAATGCCTGTGCTGCCCGTTGAAAGCTGTTTACGGTGATCTTGTCGCCCAGATAGTTGAGCGTCATGCCATTACTGTCCCATAGCACCCGCGCTTGCCCACCTTCCTGATTACGGTAGCCCCTCCCGTACGTCATCCACTGGATAATAGCACTGAACGGTGTATACGAGCCGGTTGCGAGCCAGTCGCGATGACCCTTCTGGAACCGATCGATAGCCGCAAAGCTCGTGTCGCAATTCGAGTCGTCGGAGTCGTACGGGTCGTCCTCAAAGAAGTGCTCTAGCATCAGAATCCGCCCGCACCATAAGAAACCGGCGAGAAACCGGGTATGTGTGTGGGACGGTACCCACGTGCCATCCTCCTTGACACCCAGTACAGCCGTGAAGTGGAGCAGCGGGTTGTAGTACTGCTTCTTCCCAAGCTTCTGCTTAATCGACTTGATGCAGAAGTCGAAGACAGCCTCATCAAGTGCCTCCTTATCGGGGTCTTCTTCTTCTTCTTCTTCTTCTTCTCCCTCTCCTCTATCCCCTTCTCTGCTGCCCTTCGTGACCTGCTGCTGCCCCTGCCTCTTCTTCTTGTCGACAACAGTATCAAGTCGCTGGACGATGTCAGCCAGGGAATTCCACTGCTCTTCCGTAAATCGGATACCGTGCTCTGCCTTGGCCCCATCGCGCCCAAGCGCCTGAATCCGGACGCAATAGCACAAGTACCGCTGCCAGCACGCACTGTACCTGTCCATCGTATCTGACTGCTGCTTTCGGCCGAACGGGGTCGATACCGGCTTGGTCGGGTCAATGCTGCCGAGCCACTCGAGCGTTTCGTCCGGCACCCTATCCAGCCTCTCCATACAACGGCCAAGCTCGCGCCGGAAACTCTCGGTCAGCTCACGTAGCCTCTGGTTCGCTTCACGGCGCTCGCGGGGCCACATCCGCTGCTCGACTGCGGCAGAAGCCGGTGATAGCCCCGCCTGGTACAGCGTCGGTTTGTCCCTCTGCTGCAAGTGCGCCGACCATTTCATAAACTGCACCCATCTCGACTCGGTGTCGACTCCGCCTGGTGCCTCTACCTGACGTTGCCGTTCCGTCTCTGCCTTCTTTAGATCCTTCTCACATGCCCGGACGGTCTGCGGTAGTAGAGCATCCCCAGCAGTTACGCCATCGTCAGCGCGTTCAGTGGCCGGATCGCCATCGGCGTCGGTGGTTTCGGCGCCCCGCGCTGGGTTGACGATCCAGTACCTTGCATGCGGGGCTTTGCGCAGTGACTGAAGCATTACGTACTCCCGTCCGCGCTTACCTTCCACCTGCGTTCTGTGTCTGTTGCGGGTCTCGTGTGTAGAAAAGTTCGACTTGTTGCGGGTCAGAAAGCGACAGCCCCCGGCCCTACAGCTAAACCCCTTATATGTCCTCAGCCCGGGGATCGGCGCGCTTCCATCTGGTGGCAGTTGTATGTTCTCGTCTGCTGGATCCTGCAGTGTCCGGGGGCGCCACCCCGACGACGAGAACGATGCTGCGAATGCAATTACCGCCTGTAGCTGCTCTCCAACAGTTTTGTGGCAGTTGCGGTAGTGGTGCTCTACCTTATCGACCTCGGGTTTGATAGCTGCCTCGCAGATCAGACAAAGCAGGACATCAAGCTGCTCGCAAAGCTGAATTATCTGGTCCACTGTATTATTTTTCATGGTTGTACGTAGTGGTGAGTGAACGGTGCTGCCGCTGATATAAAACGCACAATTCAAATCTGGCTGCGTCTGGATGATGATACTGTTGTTATTTAGTATCATGATAATGCCTACTGATATAAATATATCTGGCTTAATGTAAATAGACTTGCTTTTGTTATTGCTACAGTGATATGTAAACTCTATTTTTAAATTACTAATTACGATTTACCTGTATGTAAAGAATTGATTGAACTCTTCCCTCCCCTCGTTGTTTTCTGGGCCTGTTATTGGTATTTGGTGTTAGTTCCCTGTCAACTTGGGGTTGGGGTTCGTCTGTTTTCGACCCAATCACCGTTGTTGTCCTGGGGGAACGTTGTCCTGAGGGAATGGCCCGTGCACGACCCGCAACCGCCATACAATCTCGCTAACCCCAAGTGTTTGTTCAGCCAGAACAACACCCGGACTAGAGACCAGGTGGAAGAGCTCTGGAAAAGATTTGGGTGTTTAGGTCGGCTTCACAACCTCGTGCGATACATTAGGCTTACCCCGCAACGCCGTGAGGAGTTTGCTGCAATAATTGTCGGCGGAGATCTTGCCGAATTCGATAGGCTCGAGCTTATCCAGAACAACTTGACACGCTGGAATTCGTGGTTTCATTCAATTACGCGGGCGTTGAATGTTCGTGAACGTTTGGAGATCTTTTCAGCTCGCCATGTACCTGGGAAAAGCTCTCATGGGATTGCGAACTTCAAACTTGATGGACAGCACTGGTTCGAGCTTGAAAAGATTGAGCTTGCTCTGAAGGACTTCTACGCCGCAACTTTGCTCTCTGAGGGGAAAAAAAACATCGCTCGCCGACTGGTTTTCAACTCTGGACTGCCTTCTTCGAGAAATAAATGAAACAAAAGATCACTACGATACAATCGATACCGAAGACGACAATAATTTCACATGGAAGTACCTTCAGGGTTGCGCAGATGCTGCGTGGTCAAAGTGCGAGGAGTATTACAGCAACCACCAGCTGAACTGGCAGAATCGATTCCCTGAAGATACTGACCTTCCACCAGCGTACTATTGTTGAATGTTGGAGGGTTCACCCTCAGCTTTAGGATTACCTAAGGTTTAGGATTAAAGTTTGAAATCCTAAACTTAGATCATAGGACTTTCATCTAGGACTTTCATCTAGGACTTTCATCTAGGACTTTCTAGGACTCAAGTCCTAGAAGGAACCAGCCGAAGATATAAGGTCTCAATAGTCCTTCGATTTCGAGAGGATGAAGGAACACACACGATTCACCTTAATATCTGACAACTATGCAGCTCAGATACTGGACCCATATCGAAAATGGGCATGGTTCAGGCAAGAATGGGTACTCCAAACAGGAAAAGAAAAACAAGAGTGGTTTGATGACGCACAATCTGCGGTGAAGCAGCTCTGGGAGACAGAGTATAAGGGACGATACGCCGTTGAGATGCTGCCGCCACCAGTCAGAAAGGAGAGATATCCTGACCCCGCATTTGACCGCCAGAGGGAACACAAACGCATTCGAATAGACGCTCCGGTCTCTGCAGCTGATTTGTATGAACAATACATTTCCACCGACCGGCTTCATGACGACGAGGCAGGTTGCGATGAGGCTATCGCATACTGGCTATCCCGTTATGACTCCCAAAGAGATCTTGCTCGCTTCGCTCTGGATCTGTTTGCGATCTCACCCATGTCAGATGAGTGTGAACGCCTTTTCAGTTCGGATCAATTCAACGAGCATCAACCATCAATCAACGGGCGTCAGAGATGTTTCAATATCTATCAATCAATTTCATTACTCGCCAAGACATATCAATTCAACGAGATGGCATCAACGTTGATGAAGTTGATGTTTGTTGACGGCGGACTGCAGGGTAGGTGGGCGGACCGAGGCAAGATATTTCGCGCGCAACGAGACGCGTCGTTGACGCGTTCGCCAACAGCAACCACCTGACGAAATGCAGAGCTCGGCCACCATTGCTCCATCATCCACACCGTCAACGCCTTTGCGAAGCAAATCAGCCTCCCCTCATCCCCACGCTCATGATGCCAACTTTACAGGTTCTGACTCCCTGGGCCTTACTGACGAGGATCATGATTTCGTCTTCGAACGATTCAAAGGCTACACCCTCAGTGAACGCAGGTCATCTACAAGACAATGGGTATGGAAGTTCGGCTTCGATATCTCAAAGGCGGGCAACAGTGCCACATGGGTCTGCGGCTTTTGCGTTAAGAAGCGAGACCTTCGACCCTCACACTACGACCCTCGAAACCTCAGCAACGTTGAGCTACATCTCTCGAGCTTCCACAACGTGCGCAACGCGAGCGCGAAGCGAACCGTACCGAATACTCTGAAACGTCCACATGACATGGCGGATCAGATGTCGGTCGTTTCGTTCTTTGGCCTCGACGTCAACGACGCGAATCAGCAAGCTATGGCGAATCGACTGGTTGCCTCTTTCAACAAGGAGGAGTTCCAACGCAAGATGGTCAAGTGGATGGTCAGCGCCAACCTGCCCTTCCGCACCGCGCAACATCCCTTTCTTCGCGAAGTCCTCGAGTATCTCAGCCCTTCGGTCGGCATCCAACGCGCGCACATCAGCGACAAGAGCGTGCGGGCGATTGCGTTTCGCGAATACGAGAAAAACAAGGGGCTGGTAGCCAAGACGCTTCAGGAGAGCCCTGGTCAAGTTCATCTTGCTTTTGATGGCTGGACTTCAACAAACGGCCTCTCACTCTATGGTGTCAGTGCCGTAGGTATATCGCGACCGACAGGCACAACCCCACAAAATTGTGCTTGGTCTGCCTGAAATGGATGGCAGGCATACTGGGAAGAATATCGCCGCTGCGGTTCTCGAAGTCATCAGCTCCTACGATATCGAGAAGAAGATCGGATATTTCACTGTCGACAATGCATCGAACAACGATACGGCTTTGGCGGAAATCGGGGATGCCCTGGGCTTTCATTGGCCAGAGCGCAGAGTTCGCTGCCTGGGTCATGTTATAAATTTGGTTGTAAAGGCCCTTCTTTTCGGCCAAGATTATGAGTCTTTCGAGCGGGATGTTAACGATGGCCTGCTTACTGTGCAGCGCGAACACGAGCAGTGGAGGAAGAGAGGACCCATTGGGAAGCTTCACAACTTCTGTCAAGAAGTCAATCGGTCAGACCTATGGATGAGGAAGCTTATCTCGGCCCAGGAGCACCGCATTCGAGAGGCAGCAGAAGACTCTGGGTTCAAAGCCCATAAACCAGTTAAGGTTGTCACCGACAATGCCACCCGATGGCTTTCGCAATTCTACATGATGCAACGCGCGCTTCGACTAAAGCCTTTTTACGATACCTTCATATTCGAGGCTAGGGCACATTTCGACTCTGAGAACGAACAAGATGCGGCAACTTGAGGAAGGGCGTCAGAGAACCCTACTTTCTCCAGGAAGGCAATAGGCTGGAAGAGAGTGATTGGGAGGCAATACAAGCTCTCCATGACATCCTTCTCAATTTTGAGCTTGTCATCAAATCCCTGCAGGGCGACTCCCAGTCTCGCGAGAAACAGCGAAGCCTTGGCGAGGAAGCCATTGACCAGATTCATGGCGCAAGTTGGGAAATCCTTGATGCATATGAGTTTCTCCTCGACGGCCTCGAGACTGCGAAGGGCATCGTGGCAGGTCTTCCTGAAGGTGATCATTTGGTCGTGAACGTCAACAATGCGTGGAAGAAGCTCGATTCCTACTACGCGAAGGTGGGTGAATCACCATTGATCTACGCTGCCGCGGTTCTGAATCCTGGGAAACGTTGGGACGCTTTCGACGGGTGGTACGAAGATCACCCCAACTGGATCGACGCAGCGAGGCAACAGGTGTACCGCCTATGGCGTGAACAGTACAAAGATTTGCCGATTGACGCTGAAGACGTCCTCGAGCCGCCTAGGAAAGCCCTTCGTCTTTCGACCAACAAATTCACAAACTTCAAAAAGCAAAGGCGAGACGTCAGCGGGCAAACGTCAGCCTCCTTGTCACCATGTGCGTCGCCAGCGGCAACTGGAGCCGGATGAGTTTGAACTATGGGAGCATGATCACGCTGCAGGCGATAAGCATGTGGAGGACCCGCGTCTTTACTGGCACAAGAGAAGGCAAAAATACCCTCGGCTATCACGCATGGCTCTAGATCTACACACTGTACTTCCCATGAGTGCTGAGGTCGAGCGTCTGTTTAGCGTCACCGGTCACATGGTGGTTCCTCTGCGCAACCGACTGCATGCCGATACTCTTTCACTCTGTCAGACCATCCGGAGCTGGTACCACGCTGGTGTGATCCAGGATCTTGATCCAATGTTGAAGTGGACGGGCAACATGATACCAGATGTCGAAGAATCTGAGGATTAACAGCTAGAGGCTTGGCTTGTCAGCAAATATGGGTGCAACACCTATCAACGGATACCAACATCTATCAATCAATGTCGTTTGTTTATCAACTTCTATCAATCAACCCACCTGTCATTACGTAATCATCTATTATCTATCAACGAGGTGTTATATTGATGCTCGTTGAATTGATCCGAACCCTGGACTTGAATAATCCTCACGACCAGTTTCTTGTCAGCAAGCTGCGTGGAAGATTCAGCAGCAAAGGCCTCCGAATACTCCTCCTCGACTGGATTACCTACCATAATCTGCCGTTCAACATTGTCAATACCGAGCGGTTCCAGCGGATCCTTCTCTACGGCAATCCCCTCATCGATGTGACCCACATTCCCTCTGCAAAGACGCTGCTTCGCATGCTCGAATCCGAGTATAGGGGTGCCGTTGGGCCGGTAACCGAAGTATTGCGCAGCGCTCGATCCCAGATCCATTTCTCCTTCGACGGTTGGACATCCAAGTCGTACACTTCGTTTCTTGGGATCAACGCTCAATTCATTGATAACCACTTTGTCCAACACCGAATCCTCCTTGGCCTTCGACCTCTCTCGGGCAGACACAATGGTGCTTCACTTGCTGATGAGGTCGCTGATACGCTCGCATTCTGGCAAATCAACGACCCGGACAAGATTGGCTACTTCACGCTGGACAATGCTGCCAACAATGACACCTGCATGGACGGTCTTGCCTTTGAACACGGCTTCTCACCTGAAGAGCGACGGATTCGCTGCGCTGCGCATATCTTCAACCTCTGCGTGCGGGCAATGCTATACGGTTCGAAGCGGGAGAACTTCGCGGCAATCATCGCTGCGGATGGTGACGATCAAGATGACGATGAGGAGCTTGTTGATCAAGCTATCGACGAGGCCCTGGATGTAGAGATGGAAGACGGCACGGACGAAGACTTTGAAGCGAACACTGCCGTTGGTATCCCAGAAGAGGACCTCCTATCATCCCACCCAGCTCCGGAGGAGATCAATGGAGCCACTTTCAGGGAGTACAGCCAGAACGGCGCCCCAGGAATGCTTCACAACACCGGGATTCAGCTGCGAGCGAGTCAACAGCTGTACGAGCAGTTTCTTCAGTCTCAACGCAAGGAATCTGGCCATGAATCAACACTACACTGGGTCTTCAACAATGCCACCAGATGGAACTCGGACATGCGGATGATGGAGAGGGCACTTCGTCTCCGCTCGGCTCTCAATACCTTCTTCAATGACGTTCAGAACCGTTGGGAAACTGAGGGCCTTGGTGACAAACCGAAACCGGCAGTTCTGCAATACCGCTTAAGCGCGTACGACTGGAAGGTTATCGAGGTACTTGTCAAGCTTCTGAAGCCTTTTGAAATCGCCACCAAGCAACTTCAGGGCGACGGTATTCCCGGCGCGAGGTTGACGTGTGGTAGTTTCGATGAATACTTCCCTGTCTTCGAGATCCTACTTGACCACCTCGAAGGTGCTATCGAAGGTGCTATCGAAGGTACAATCTTTGAAGAAGTTGAGGATCCAGTGGGCAAGGAGAAGAAGGACGTCGAAGTCTCCATCTACGACGGGCTCGATAGCAGATTGCTCAAGGTCTTTATCAAGCTCGGATGGAAGAAGCTGCACAAGTATTATAACCGTCTGACTAGCGCTGCTTATGTCGGCGCTGTTGTCTTCAACCCGGCGAAGAAGTAGCGCCTTCTCGATCAACTGTGGTCTCGAGTGCCTTCTCGTAAGGCTAAGAGTTGGCGATTAGAGTACGAAGCCAAGCTCAGAGAGATCTGGGAGAGTTACAGGGAACGCGATGTTGACTGCGAAGTCTTCGCTACGTCTGACGAGGCCTCAATGGATTACATTGAGCGGAGACTTGCTAGGAGTGTAGCTGGGCCGCCATGCGCCCAGGGTTCGTCCTTGGCAGCTTCCAGTGGCCGCAAGAGCACCCGGAAGACGAAACACACGACAGCGGGAGCGACTGCTGATGACGAATATGCTCGGTACTGTGCTGAGGATGTTGTCAACAGTCACCACTACAGGAGTAGACCGATTGACTGGTGGAAAATCAACAGGAATCGGTACCCGCGGCTGTCTCTGATGGCGATTGATATGCTCACCATCCCATCGTCGTCTGCGGAGAGCGAGAGGACGTTTAGCAGTGCAGGGCGTATGACGGCACCATTGAGAAGCCGGCTGAGGAGGGAGATAGTAGCGATGGCTCAGTGCATTCGATCGTGGAGTAAAGCTGGAATCTACACGCCTTCACTGCCGCTGGTTAGCCTCAGTGATGATCAATGGGTTGACGCACTTGCGTCGCTGAAGGGACGAGTGACATTTAATCTGCCTATTACCTGTCTTGCACAATTGAAAATGTTCTGCGACGCCTCATCTACAGCTGTGATGTTCTCTAAAACCCCTCTGCATCTCTTACCCTTCGTACGTCGGGGTATGAAGTCACGAATGCCTGATGATGATGACAACGATCCATTTGGCCCTAGGTCCTATTGGTGTTTCGGTCTCCGCCGGGATTAGGTCTACGTTCGATCGGGTTCGAATCGAATTCGATCGAATCTTGGCATTCGATAGATATCGAATCTACGGAGGACACATTCGATTCGATGCGAATCTACGGGAGGCACATTCGATTCGATTCGAATCAACGGGGGTCACATTCGATTCGAACGCCAAGGCTTGGCGTTCGATTCGATAGATTCGTAAGATGTCCCTGCCTGTCCATCAGGTTCCTGCCGGTAAAGTGGGCCGACCAGCCGGTCCGCTTCAGCCAGTTGGTCGTCTCGTGCCTCAAGATACCTTCGTCCATGACCTTCTGCATCTCTTCTTGTTCCTCCTGCTGTAGTGACCATCCTTTGGTGATGTGGGTGATCGTCTTCTGGTCTTCTGGCTGGGTAACCGTCGTCGCTCCTCTTCCTCTTCTCCTTCTTCTTTCACTTCCCCCCCCTTTCCTCCCTCTCTCCTTCCCCTCTTCCCACTTCGCGAACGCAAAAGTAACGGATCGCCCTCTTCGGACCGGTAAAGAACGTCTGTAGATGCACGGCGGCCCAGAGGTCCGCCTGGGTCTTCCTCTGGGCTGCCTTGGCGTTGTGCTCGTCGTTGAGGTGCACGCGTAGGCACTTCCAGCTCGGCGTGAGGTACCCGCAGCCCGGCCAGGTACATGCGAAACCCCGGTGGATGGGGAGACCCTCGACGGGCTCGGCCGGGTTAGATGAGCCATGCCGGGCCAGTTGATCCTCCCTTGGTCCCTCTTCTAGTAGCGTTGGTAGTAGGCCCTTATGACGGCGGATGAGATCGCTGCGGACTTGATGGCTGAGATCTGGGTGACGATCCTTTAGATGGCCTTCTAGGTTACGGAAGCCGGACTGCATAGCCGTGGAAGGCACAGATCAGTGACTGATATTCTTCATTATAAAGAAGCCACCTTCCTTCGCCCTCTCCTCTTCCTGACCCTTCTGTTCTTCTCCCTGTTGCCTGGGTATTACTATTAGTATTGCTGGGTGGTAAGTCTGGTAGGTGTTGTTGGGCTGTCGCAGCCATGATTAATTGGTTGGGTTGTATGTGTGGTTGGATAAGTTGAGCTGATTGGTTATGGCCTTTCTGAATTGAGATGGATAGAGAGAGAGAGAGAGAGAGGTAGCGTAGATAAATGGATAGATGGATAGACAGGCAGACCATCCCAGCCTCTTCCTTTTTTTCTTATCTCTCTTCTCTTACTTCGCTTTTTCTGTTTTCTTGTTTCCTGTCCTGGTTTACCCTAAGGACCAAAGTGGAGACTTGGGGTTAATTGAGAGTCTGTGATTGGCTGCTTGTGTGGTTGGTAGTTTGGGGTTGGTAGTTTGGCCCCCCTGTCATCAGCCCCGACCCACCCGACAGGGTATCCCCGCACCCCCATTGGCCCGTGCCGTTTTCCGAGGTTGGTAGTTTGGCCCAAACTACCACCGGCCTATCGGTTAGGGTTGGTAGTTTGGCCGTTAAAACGAAATTCGAAAATTATTTCACTCTTATTATTTTTGGTAGATTTCTTACATCTGGTTCAAAAATTGCATTTTGTACGGGGAAATATATTTTTTGCTTACCAGTAGGTTGGTATTACCGGCAGGTGGGTACTGCATGGTACTCCTTACCGGCTCCCGTGTCCACTTTCAAAGCATCTTCACAATCTCTAAGTGACCCTCCTCTAATGCTAGATGCAGTGGCGTCCATCCACTGCTATCAGCAGCCACAGCATCCACTCCCTTGTCGAGAAGCATCTTCACAATCTCGGAGTGACCCCTCGCTGATGCTCGATGCAGTGGCGTCCATCCACTGCTATCAGCAGCCGCAGCATCCACTCCCTTGTCGAGAAGCATCTTCACAATCTCTGAGCGACCGAGCGATGATGCTAGATGCAGTGGCGTCCATCCACTGCTATCAGCAGCCGCAGCATCCACTCCCTTGCCGAGAAGCATCTTCACAATCTCGGAGTGACCCCTCGCTGATGCTCGATGCAGTGGCGTCCATCCACTGCTATCAGCAGCCGCAGCATCCACTCCCTTGTCGAGAAGCATCTTCACAATCTCGGAGTGACCCCTCTCTAATGCTAGATGCAGTGGCGTCCGTCCATTGCTATCAGCAGCCGCAGCATCCACTCCCTTGTCGAGAAGCATCTTCACAATCTCGGAGTGACCCCTCTCTAATGCTAGATGCAGTGGCGTCCGTCCATTGCTATCAGCAGCCGCAGCATCCACTCCCTTGTCGAGAAGCATCTTCACAATCTCTAAGTGACCCTCCTCTACTGCTAGATGCAGTGGCGTCCGTCCATCGTTATCAGCAGCCGCAGCATCCACTCCCTTGTCGAGAAGCATCTTCACAATCTCGGAGTGACCCCTCGCTGATGCTCGATGCAGTGGCGTCCATCCACTGCTATCAGCAGCCGCAGCATCCACTCCCTTGCCGAGAAGCATCTTCACAATCTCTAAGTGGCCCTTCTCTAATGCTAGATGCAGTGGCGTCCGTCCATCGTTATCAGCAGCCGCAGCAGCCACAGCATCCACTCCCTTGTCGAGAAGCATCTTCACAATCTCGGAGTGACCCCTCGCTGATGCTCGATGCAGTGGCGTCCATCCACTGCTATCAGCAGCCACAGCATCCACTCCCTTGTCGAGAAGCATCTTCACAATCTCGGAGTGACCCCTCGCTGATGCTCGATGCAGTGGCGTCCATCCACTGCTATCAGCAGCCGCAGCATCCACTCCCTTGTCGAGAAGCATCTTCACAATCTCGGAGTGACCCCTCTCTAATGCTAGATGCAGTGGCGTCCGTCCATTGCTATCAGCAGCCGCAGCATCCACTCCCTTGTCGAGAAGCATCTTCACAATCTCGGAGTGACCCCTCGCTGATGCTCGATGCAGTGGCGTCCATCCACTGCTATCAGCAGCCGCAGCATCCACTCCCTTGTCGAGAAGCATCTTCACAATCTCGGAGTGACCCCTCTCTAATGCTAGATGCAGTGGCGTCCGTCCATTGCTATCAGCAGCCGCAGCATCCACTCCCTTGTCGAGAAGCATCTTCACAATCTCGGAGTGACCCCTCGCTGATGCTCGATGCAGTGGCGTCCATCCACTGCTATCAGCAGCCGCAGCATCCACTCCCTTGTCGAGAAGCATCTTCACAATCTCGGAGTGACCCCTCTCTAATGCTAGATGCAGTGGCGTCCGTCCATTGCTATCAGCAGCCGCAGCATCCACTCCCTTGTCGAGAAGCATCTTCACAATCTCGGAGTGACCCCTCTCTAATGCTAGATGCAGTGGCGTCCGTCCATTGCTATCAGCAGCCACAGCATCCACTCCCTTGTCGAGAAGCATCTTCACAATCTCGGAGTGACCCCTCGCTGATGCTCGATGCAGTGGCGTCCATCCACTGCTATCAGCAGCCGCAGCATCCACTCCCTTGTCGAGAAGCATCTTCACAATCTCGGAGTGACCCCTCTCTAATGCTAGATGCAGTGGCGTCCGTCCATTGCTATCAGCAGCCGCAGCATCCACTCCCTTGTCGAGAAGCATCTTCACAATCTCGGAGTGACCCCTCGCTGATGCTCGATGCAGTGGCGTCCATCCACTGCTATCAGCAGCCGCAGCATCCACTCCCTTGCCGAGAAGCATCTTCACAATCTCTAAGTGACCCTCCTCTACTGCTAGATGCAGTGGCGTCCGTCCATCGTTATCAGCAGCCGCAGCATCCACTCCCTTGTCGAGAAGCATCTTCACAATCTCGGAGTGACCCTCGCTGATGCTCGATGCAGTGGCGTCCATCCACTGCTATCAGCAGCCGCAGCATCCACTCCCTTGTCGAGAAGCATCTTCACAATCTCTGACTGATTGTTCTCAATTATCCTCACCAAGTTAGCCTCAATAACCCGTGCACCGTTCTGCAAAATAAACGTGGCAATAGCCACATGGCCCTCTTCGCATGCCCAAGAAAAAGGCGTATGGTCCTTCCGCACTGAGTCTACCTTGCACTTAAGACCATCTGTAATGTCAATGCCCTTATGTATGCTTGATGATAAACCCAACAACGCTGCGACACTATCCTTATTCCCCTTGGCCATAGCAGCTAGGAGTGGATGGCGGTATCTCCCTCCTCCTCCCTCAACCCCAGGGGTTATTTCGAGCCTTGTCCAAATGAGGTTTGAAAGCCCCCTGTCTGCTAGGATGTAGAGCATGTCTGCATCTTGATTATACCTGCGAACCTTATGCCTCTCAAAGATATTGAAGATAGGAACCCAGCTTGATACCGGAAATTCGCTAATGAACTGTTGCTGGGTAATTCTGTGAGCAGCAGCATCAGCGTGTCCAAGAACGAACTGACTGGCATACTCCAGAAAGGGGAACTGTTTTAACAGATCATCCTTCATACGCTGAGCTTCAGTAGACTGTTGTCCGTCAATAGCATTCACTATGACATCGTGAAATACGTAGGCGTTGCAGCATAACTTGAGCCTCTCGTGAGCTTGGCTTTCCCAGTCTGTCCCAAGTTCTGGCCATAGTTGATATAGACCCTTGTCCTTGATGAGGAAATCACGGACAGACTCGTGTATAAACTGCACTGTAGGCTTCTTGGCTTTGGTGATCTCAGCAAGTCCTTTAGAAGAGCTGATGATGCATTTGTTGAAGCAGTCGCTGGCATCCGAGGTGTTCACAGATGGCATTTCGACATCAGCCAGGCCTTTCAGTGATAATCCAGACCAAATCGCATGATAATACTCGCCAGGATTCAACGGCCGTTCTGCAAGAAGAATCCACAGAATAGAGAGTAACAAGTCTTCCATGTTCTCTTGATCCCGAGTCAGGATATCTTTGAAAAGCTCACTCAATTTACTTGGTACTGCCTGCAATCTGCTTCGAAGGGCTATGCGTCCACGGCGATTCTCTTTGTTTAGAATGTCCACTACCAGGGCAACCCAGAGGAAAACGCCAGCCGCTTTCTCGAGCATCATTTGTTTCAGCTCGTCAATAAGGGCAGGATCCTGAATGCGTAAGTGTTTGCTGATATAGTGCCTCAAGTCTTCGTTGTGACCGTCTTGGCCTTCTAATGTCAATCGAATCCCCGATTTGATGTCAATGTAAGGGTAGTGACGGCTCGAGAAGCACACCCGAAACCTCACATTGTGTTCAACACATTGTTCTGCGACTTCTTCAAAAAACTCAACCATGTCCCTGACCTGCTGCTCATCACATTCATCTAGCGCATCGACGAAGCAGGTAAGGGCTCGCTTCTCGAGGGAAGAGACTGCGGAACGGAACAAATCCTTGAGAATGTTCAATGACGGGCATGTGACCTGGTTCCGTGAGATCAAATCAGGGTCTTCCAGGATTGTCTGAAGATCGGGGAACCCTTCGAGAAGCTGCAGAAGTAGAGACCGATACATGCCCAAAACTGATTTCTCCAGCAATCCTCCTCTGGCGTTGAAAAAGAATGATATAGTGAGAGCTTTCATTGGGATGTCTGTTTTCTTCCACTTGGTGTAGATGAACTTCATGATAATCGATTTACCAGCACCTGGCTTGCCTCGGATCCAAAGGAAACCATGGTTTTGGGGTTGCGTCTTTGAATCCAGCCATGCCAGGTAATCAGGATGTTTGAGGAACCAGCTGCAAGTCTTAGAATAGGCAGTTTTGATCGTACTCCTGCGTGAATGGATTTGATCGAATTCGAGAGACTCCATTAGCTGTTGTCGACGATTACCAGTATTTGTTTGCTCAGCTGTAATGACATGTTAGCTTCTTTCACTTGAGCAGGTGCAGGGTAAATGGCCAACATACGAAAACGGACATTGGGCCAAGAGTCTCTTGGTGCGTCGCCGGTTGCTGGTAGAGCCTCCAAAAATTCTCTTGCATACGCGGCAGCCACTGCTGCTGCATATTTCTGCCAGTCTTTGGCTTTGTGAGAATCTGAATAGTCGCATACACCTCGAATTGGAAGGCAGGGGAGGACATCCATCAACCCTGCAGCCTCCATCTCGAAGCATATAATATTCAATTCTTGGGCAAGACGGTCACGGGTAACTGCATCTTTCATGACCTGGCTGCTGGAGGCAATTGCGCCATAATGGATATTTGGTTCGCGAGATCTTCGTGCCTCCCGTGCCTCTAGCTGCGACTGGTCGCAGCCTTGGCAATTCGGCATGCGAGGGTCATGTTGATATGATGCCTTGAATAAATGGTCAGGTGCGCTTGGACGTTGATAGTCTATGTGTCTCTGCATTCTTTCCTGGATGATGGCCGGAACCCGGGAAGTGTATATTTCATGGCTGGCTCGCAGGTTTGTTACAGCTGTGCACAGAGAGCGGTCGGGGGACTTAGGGATGGCTGTTCGCTGAATTCCACCACCACTCAGGATCTTCCCAAGGTCGTACTGCATGATCCTTGTTCCCACAACAATGTCGCCTAAGCGCATGTCCTTGTTAGCAGGCGCTCCACCACCGATACCGACCATCAACCCGTGGCGGATTGATGGAAAAGTACGCTTCAGGTTCGCTAACACACTGGCGGAATTGACGTTCCCGTATTGGTCTTGAGGTAAGGATGCGATAACTATATTATGATTCTTAATGCTTCCAAGCGTATAGGCATTATCGTCGTTAAGACATCTCGGTAGTTCACCATGCTTCTCGTCTAGCATGGCCAGAGCTGCAGCTGTCTCGATATATAGCGCGCAAACCCAGGCTATAGTATAGCTACCATATGGTCGGTTGTTCTCTGCGTTTGAATTAGAGGTCTTCTGTCGCTTCGGGGGTCGGGGATGATTTTCGTCGTTCGGTTCGGGTGATGAAGCGGGGTTCATGCTGACAAAACTGCTCTTAGGCAGCGCGCCTTACGATCAACGCGATAGGTCTGACTATGCGGCAAAGCACATGAAGATGATATCTTGTCGCTCTGCAAGTCGGCTCTTTTGTCCAGGGCTGGAGATGCACGAGGGAAAGGTGGCGAGGCACTAGGGCTGCGATGAGGTGACGAAAAGAGCATCACTTCCACGTGAATTTCACACTGCCACCGCCTCATCAACTTACGTCTCACGCAAGGAAAGGCCTCCGCAGCTGAATAGGATCCTTGTCGCCTGCCACTTGTAAAGCCCACAGGAGGGCGGTTGGTCGACCACACCAACGAGGCGCTGAAAGAATCACAATATTTAATAGGTGGGGGTAAGAAATATACGGACAAACCGAAGGCTGCTGGCTGCAGCTGCCATGGAACGAGAAAGGACAAGATTCACTGTATCATCTCCGTACAGCCCGCAGGGGCCTCGAATGTTGGACCAATACAGAGGTCTAATTTATATTTAATACTGTAGAAAAGATAGCGAAAAAAAAGCTCAGTCTCGCGCCAACATTTGAGACCCCTACGTCAACTTTACAAAGCATGGTGACGTTTCTTTCGTCCCGACACTCCGGTACCGCGGTGGGGGAGAGAGGTTGGGCTTGGCTCTGGATTGAGGCTTTTTTTTCTCTTTCTTTTTTGCGGCAAGCACGACAATCAACGACGCGAAATCATTTGTCAGTGAAGTGGGCTCCCGCCTGGGACATCGTTCGTTCAAAGACAGACTGGTCTACGTGGAAGTGATGCGGTCCCGAAAAATGACAATTCATCCCTGCCTGTCGTCGATTTCGGCCCAAGAGACTGGCTAAGAATTATTCAACGTCAACAGGGATATGACGAAAAGAAGGCAGAGAGAGGGAATGCACAATTCAGAAGTGGCGATAACAAAAAAATAAAAAGGAAAGGAAAAGGAGATAGGGAAGAAGCGAAAGCTAGAAGCTAGGCGGTCAGCTTAGCTTGCGAGGTTATTTCTCAAGTTTGTCTTGCGCGACGCTAGAGCCGGGAGTCAGTAAGGATGCAGTTAGCGCAGACCCCACCATGATTGTGATTGTCAGTAAAAAGACGGTGAGCTGTATGCCGGGGCTCCGCAACTTTTCATGGCACATACTTTGGCGGTGTAGCCGGGCTTTCTTCGAGCAATATCCCGAAGGGGTGGCGGCCCAAGATGCGAACCAGGACGATGTGCTGAGCTGGTTTGCTGATTCCAGCGGGAGGTTAACATCATTCGCAGACGGCCAAGCGTTGAATTCGACGCTTGGCAAAGCCTACTCAAGTATCTCCTTGACTGCGCGGGGGCTACCATCGCGTACCGGACAGGGGCTTGGTCCAATCAAAATGCCGCAAATGAAAGGTACTTCTTTTCCCACCTATTTTCTATGGTGATTAGTGATGTAATTTCTTGTACACGTACGTACGTACGTACTGTATTTTAGCCGCTGTACGTACGTACAACTTTATTGTACGTACAAATATGTACCATACAAATTTCCCCCTTCCTTTTTAGGTAATAACGTCGGCCACCCCACAACCAACCACCCCGGCAAACCGGCCACCTGATTTTCAACCCAACCACCTAATTGAGATTTTACTATTTCTTGAATATCATCACAACCACATATCAGAATTTAATTCTGATTAATTCTGATTTTACCATTAAAATCAGAATGCACGAATGGACCGAAAAAGATATGGAGCGTGCGCTCCAGATGGTTGCTGACGGAATTTCCGTACGCAGGGCAGCACTTGAGAATGGCATCAGCCGTTCTGCACTACAAGGTCGGCTTGACGGTTCAACTTCACGACGGATAGCTCAAAAACCACGGCAAAAGCTCTCTGAGATACAGGAAAAGCAGCTACGAAACTGGATACTTACCCAGGCTGACCTAGGGTGCCCAATTATACATCAACAAGTCAGAGATTTCGCCAGCAAGATAGCTCGCCGTAATGGTCATCCTGATGGCGTTGGAAAGAACTGGCTACAGGCGTTTATGAACCGACATACCGAACTAAAGACTTTGAAAGGCAAGAAGAAGGATTCTGACCGGTTCAACGGGGCTTCAACTAACCAGATCAAGGCGTTTTTCATGCTGTTGACGATGCCGGCCATCCGGGATATCAAGCAGAAGAACCGTTGGAACATGGACGAAGTTGGAATGATGGAAGGAGTAGGAATGAACGGTCTGGTGATAGGACACAGGGAGAAGAAGGTAGTGCTTATGAAGCAGCCTGGTTCCAGGTCCTGGATTTCAATCTTGGAGTGTATCTCGGCAACAGGGCAAGTCCTGCCTCCTACAGTCATTTTCAAGGGAAAGACTCTTCAACAACAACATTTCCCGGTCAATCTTAACTTCCTGAACAGCTGGAACTTCACATGTAGTGAGAAGGGATGGACCAGCAATAGCATTGCGTTAATTTGGCTAAGAACGGTCTTTATACCGTTGACGGCACCGGAGAAGAAAAACGAGCCCCGACTGCTTATTGTTGACGGTCACGGTAGTCACATGACTGAGGATTTCCTTTGGGAATGTTACGATAACAACATATTCCTTCTTTTCCTTCCTGCACACTTCGCACGTCCTACAACCGCTAGATGTGGCTGTCTTTGGCCCTCTGAAGCAGGCATACCGTCAGGCTTTCTATCCATACGCGTATGGATTAATTAATCCATATGGAATAATCCATACGCGTTAATCCATATTCCATACGGGGATGTCGTATTCCATAAGTATGGCAATACGGCGGAAAAAATTTGATCCCTGTAGTAATCCCGTTCAGGGGCGATTTTCCAACTCTCCACTCTTTCTTTAATTCCAACACCACTGTGTAAGGACGCTGCGTATGTCCTCGCTGATGACATCCACTTCCACTGACCCTGCGGGGATTCCAGTGTCCACAAGCGAATTGTGCTCTTCCTCAATCTTCAGCACGAACCCTCGATTCTCAAGCGGCGATATCCAAGAGCGCATGGCTCGAAAGCGTAAAACGACCGCAAATACTTGGGCTCACGCCCGTAAGCCCCTCAATTCGGAGCCATCTCGTTGCGGTCGCAAAAATGAGAAGATTTACTACTGCATGCATTGTGTAAGTCCGACTTACTCCATGACCGTTTTAACGACCTTTCGGAATCATCTGCTCAAGATACACGGCATTGAGCTGGAAGCCCATGAACATCCGATTAAAAAACGGCGTGACCGTCTGATTCAGGATGCTTTCGCCAAGGCCGGCGATATGCATGCTGCAAAGCAACTGGCAAAACGAGAAGAAACTCTGAGACATGCCATCAATCACAAAGCAGCGTTGGAGGCACTTATTCAGCTCGTGACTGTCCGTAATCTCTCTTACAACTGCAGTTCTTGGCCAGAGCTTCATGCGCTCATTTCTGCAGTCAATCCTGCGGCAGATGACCTCATCAGCCTTTCTCACGGCTCCATACAGAAGCTTGTCTCCAATTCCTTTCGTGTACACAAAGACATGTTGCGAAGAAAATTGCAGTCTACACCATGGAAACTTCATCTCTCTGCTGACGTGTGGTCTGCTCCAAATCACAAAGCTTTCCTTGGGATATGCGTCAAATTTGTAGATCCGGATGCGAAGGAAGCGCTGCAGGCACTATTAGCTTTGTCGGAGTTGCCAGGTCTTGACGGGCCGGGTAGTCACGGTGGTGCCCAACAATGGAAGCTTCTTCAGCACGTGCTCGAGGATTATAATATCTGGAATAAGGTGGGATTCTACACTGGTGATAACCATGGATCAAACGACAAATTATGCCACTTACTCGCCAATTATCTCCAGGAGAAGGGCGTCGACTGGGAAGCCAAGACCCGTAGAATCCGATGCCACGGCCATATAGTGAACCTGGCAGTTCAGGCTTTCCTTTTCATAGACTCAAAAGAGGCTGCTCGAGCGGCTTTGGAGCATATCGAAGACACCGATGAATCGGCTTTTGGCACTGATTTTTCTGAAAGGATCAAACCACAAAGGGCGCAAGGATGGCGGCGGCTTGGGCCTCTTGGAAAGGTGCACAACATATCGATTCACATGCGCGAAAACGACTATCGATGGAATGAATTCAAGAAGCGCGCTGGAAGATCGCTGGGGCTCGACAACGATACACGGTGGAACTCATGGTTTCTCCTGCTGGACACCACTCTCAATCTTCAGAGCTATGTTGAGTGGTACCAGAAGAATTATTACCAGGATTTGCGAGACGACTACCTCACGCCTGATGAGTGGAGTGCTCTAGGGGAGACGCGTGCATTCCTTCAACCGTTCTGGAAGATCACTCAGCTTACAGAGGGTCGATACGCCACTCTAGACCGTTCACTTTTTACAATGGATGTTCTTCACAAACATTATACACAAGCATTCCAGAAACACTCTGGCAACGCCACACTACGGAGCTGCATTGCAGCTTCTTGGGCTGTATTCGATAAGTATTATCAGCTTACAGATGGGAGCCCTGCGTACGGTGCGGCAATAATACTTCATCCGTCACGACGTGTAGCCCATATAAAGAAGAACTGGCCAAAGTCCTGGCATAACCCCTTCTTTTAACCCTCCCTTTCCTCTCCAGCCCTTTTCTAACTTTAACTTTAACCTTACTCCTTAACCCTAACCCGATATTGGGCCAGGGTTGGGGTTAGGGTTAGACCTAAAACCAGGGTTGGGGTTACAGGTAGAGCACTACTGGCCCTTCTCCTTTTGCTACCTCTTCTTAACACCCCTAACCCTCTTAACTTCGCAGATTAAAGAAAAATCTAGATTCTACCCAAGGGTTAGGGTTATATAGATAGAACTATCTTTATACAGAAGATAGTTAACTACACTCAACAATATATAAAACTACAAAATTATAACTAAGTTAGTATTAAGTCAGTTAGGTATTTATTATTTAACAGCTAGATTAAGTTATATTCTTTCCATACTAGTAATAATATTATCTTAATCTATTCTAACCCTATAACTCTACTTAAAACTCCGCCATCAAGAGAGAAGCCACACAGTTGGCATTTACACACCTACTACCCCCTAATAATGCACTCTTACCAAGCCATAGCATATACTCGTGGCATGTCTTGAAGGACTGGTTAAAGTGCTTCAAGAACCATTGAGTGCGTCCTGGCCGACTAAATGCTCCAAAGCATAAAGGCATAACCATATCTGGGAATCGACATGCTGTTACCTCCTCGTACTCCGGGTCTGCAGCTCGACATATCTCTTGTGGCTGATAGCACTTCCAGCATACGGCAAATCTATCCATCCATTCTTTATTTTTACCCTGACACTCACGAAGTGCTTTAGTCTTTGCTCTGATCCAGTCGTGGCGACGTGCACAGGTAGTGGCAGAATGCTCAAATGGTTTGCCTTCCACCCGGCAGTAGAGGCAGCAGCCCATCATCGTCTCCATATCTTTCTCGTATTGGCTTAGTTCTCTGTCACATACTGCATCCTGGCGAAGCACCTCAGCAGGCCCAGTAAAGGTCATTATCTCAACAACAGCATCATCGCCGGCCTGATTTTTGTCCCCGCTAACCTGGCCCACAGTCTCGATGGCTGGCGGGGGTAGGCGAAAGTCTAGGGTAGGTGGCCGGCGTTGGGCGTGGTATTCCGGACAGACGTCACAGAGCTCCTCGCCCTCCATGCACCATCGCCAGTCCGGCTGTGCGTCGAGGAACTGACTGAGAATGCCCCGTGAGCAGTAACGCTGTGTGAGATACAGCTGCATCGCCTCCTCGTCCGGCCCCAGACGTCGATCTAGCTGTGGCTGCCAGGCCGCGCTAAGTAGGACGATCGACTCAGCCCTTTTCCCATCCCGGCCTGCTCTGCCTGACTCTTGCGAAAAGTCTGTGAGGAGCACTGGGGCACCAATGTGTATAACATATCTGATATGTGGATGATCGAAGCCGGGGCCTAGTGCTGATGTCGCCACAATGACGGGCGAGTCGATAGCTGCCAGCCATCGCTCTAGGATCGCCTGCTTCTCCTCCGCCGTACCGGAATCGGACGTGTAGGATGGGCAACTGAGCAGTTCGGCGAGTTCTGCCACAAGGTCCTTCGTCGGGCAGTAGATGATAATCTTATCCCGCCCCCTCTCGAAGAACAGGTCTGTCCGAGTCAAGCATGACTGCACAAGACGAACTGCCCGCTCGCAAAGACCGCCTGGCCCACATTCCCGACGCACAATATATCGGATGTTGGGGCGATTTGTTGACTCTCTGATGATATGTGGCCGTACGAGCTTGTTGTGCTCGGTAAAGAGCTCCTGATAGACCGGCGGTAGTGTTGCAGTCAGCCAGATGGTCTGTGTGCGGATCTGCCGTATATGCCATGCCAGCTGCGACATACTCCGTCGGTAGCTCCCTGCCGTTATGGTGAGATGGCATTCATCAACCACTATCCTGTCTAGCTGTTGTCGACTACATAGTTGGTTGGCATACTCGAGGAAACTTTCTGTGCAAGCTGCCTCGGCCGATACGATGACGATGGGCGCCGACCTCCTCGAGCCTGGGTGCCAGATGTGGTGCTTTAACGCAACCTTGTCGAGGCGTCCGAGCATGTTGCCGGAAAGGGCTACGGTGGGAAGGATCAGTATGGTTGTTGCAGAACCCTCCAATGCAGCCCCGACCATGAAAATTAACGTCTTGCCAGACCCTGTCGCTAGAATAATGACGACCTGCTCGGGTGCCTGTAGACCCATCGTCGCTAGCATGGCATTTCGTTGGCCGGGCCGTCGTAGCTGAAGCTCTGGGTTGTTATATAACCTGCGAGCGACCGAGGGCGTCGTCTAGGCGCACAGGACCTGTGTGCTCGGGGCACAGACCCCCCCGTCAGCAGGCTAGGGGCACGGGGCCCCATAGGGACACGCCTAGGCGCGCCTCCACTCCTGAACGCGTAGGCGTGCGGATTATGTCAGCCCTCAATTTCGCCCAAACTCCACTGTCGCGGTTTTCACGGGCTGCACCCATTACTGCTTTTGCTCGTCACAACTGTAGTCCCCAGGTGCGGGCTTCATCATGGCCCAAGCGACGTTTCCTGATGATGTGCTCCCGCCAGAGGGTACATACGATTCACGAGAGGCTCTGCTCGCCGCTATCAACAAGTGGGCAGCACCGAGAGGATACGCGTTCATAACTGGAAGATCTTCACGATCAACTAGCGGCAGGCAGATTATCACCTACGCATGCGATTGATGGTGTTGTCCGCCTAGCGTGTCAAAAGATTGCCAGCGTAAGACTACTACGCGAGGAACCAATTGCCGGTTCTCAATTATCGCAAAGGAATCCCTAGATAAGGCGACTTGGTCTTTAAGGCATCGTCCGGACAGCCGGTTTCATTTACACAACCACGAGCCAAGCTGGCACAAATCGGCCCATCCAGTCCATCGGCAGCTCTCCGATGCAGACAAGTCGACAGCCAGCCGCCTTACGAATGCAGGAGTAGCGCCAAAGGATATCAGGACTTATATCCGCCAGAATTCGAACACTATTGCAACGCAGCAAGATATTTATAATCGTATCGCAGATAGCAAACGAGAGCTTTGTGAGGGTCAGAGCACTATACACGCCTTTGCTAACTAACTGGATAAGGAAGGGTTCTGGAACCGAATGCGGCTTGATTCGGATGACCGAATCACAGCGGTGTTATTCGCCCATCCAGAGTCATTGGCGTACCTTCAGGCCTACCCAGACCTGCTTTTCCTCGACTGTACATATAAGACAAACAAATACGGGATGCCACTGCTTGATATGATTGGCGTCGACGCCTGCCAGCGATCGTTCTGTATAGCCTTTGCATTCCTCAGCGGCGAGACTGAGCAGGACTACATATGGGCCTTGGACCGGCTCAGGTCCCTGTATGAACTCTGCCATACAAGGCTTCCATCGGTTATCCTAACAGACCGCGATAAGGCTTGTATGAACGCCGCAGAAATCTGCTTTCCATCCTCAATTTCACTCTTGTGCCTATGGCATGCGAATAAGGCAGTCCTCCGTTATTGCCAGCCGACATTCGTGCGCCACCAACAAGGATCAGAGGCCTACCAGCAAGGTCTGGCCGATTGGAATGAGTTTTTCAATCACTGGCATTCGATCATGAAGTCACCGGATGAAAAGGCATTTAATCAGCGCGTGCAAGAGCTTGAAAGGCGCTACTTACCACAATACATTAAAGAGGTTAACTATATCAAGGCCAATTGGCTCGATCCGTACAAGGAAAGGGTAGTGAGGGCTTGGGTTGATCAACATCCTCATTTTGGTTATGTAGTCACCTCGCGGGTTGAGGGTATCCATGGGCTCCTTAAGAGCCACCTCAAGAAATCCACGCTAGATCTCTTCGAGGCTTGGAGGGCTATGAAGCATGCGCTTCTCAATCAATTAGCCGAACTGCAATCCAACCAAGCCAGCCAGCAAATGAGAATACCAATCGAGCTCTCTGGATCACTATACAGTGCCATACGTGGCTGGGTATCTCACGAGGCTTTACGCAAGGTGGAAGAACAGCGGAAGCTGCTCCTAAAAGAACACCTGCCCATTTGCACCGGTGCATTCTCCAGATCTCACGGCCTCCCTTGCGCCCATACTCTCAAGGCTCTACAAGAACAAGATCAGCCCCTTCGCCTGGAGCATTTTCACACACATTGGCACCTCAATCGCCATGGTGTTCACCGGTTACTACTGGAGCCTCAGCATCGACCCGATCGGATAGCCACCGGTTCGAGTACTAGTAGAACACAATCAAGCACCCAGAGAGAGCCAAGTGCATTCGAGGCAGTTCAGGCAACAGCACGGCCAAAGGCACAACCTAAATGCAGCAGATGCCACCAGATAGGTCATACAATGACTTCAAAGACATGCCCTCAACGATACGAGGAGCTTTTGAAGCCACCAGCACCGTCGGCGCAGGCAAGACCATTGTCGACGAGATCTTCATCAGTATCATCCTTGCACGCAGGAGAAGCTCCAAGACCAACGTCTTCGGGATCATCAGAGCAGGCAGAGTCAGTGATAGATAGTGCCAGTTGCATTATCGTCAGTCTCGACGGCGCGGACAATATGGTGCCGGCAGCATCATCAGCAGCACCACCGGCACAGACAAGGATAATGCCGACATCAAGGTATGATGATCCTCGGGCTATCTATCAGAGATATGTTGCTGCTCGAGATGCTTGGTACAAGGTGCAGCCTCGTGGCAGTATTAAAACTAACCAGCAGTATCGGAGGGCGCTAGGTCTACCTCTGCGGTACGACAAATCTAGCTATCAATGGTGTCTCGATTGGAAGCATATGGGTAAGCGCTGCGATACTCCAAAAGGCTCCAGAGATTGGACTAAAGAGGAGATGATGGCCTATCTAGATTGGAGCAAAGCGGAAGATGACCGTGTCGAGGCTCAAGTAGCTGCGGAGATGGAACGCAGCCCTTTTTCCAGTAGAAGAGGTATGCATGATATCTGGGAGGCGGCAGCAGTAGATAGTGAGGCCCAGCAGGTCATCCATTCCGGTAGATAATTAAGAATTCATAACCGTTTAGGATCATAGTATTCTAAAAAGTAAAAACTGCATCAGAACTCGGAATTTCGACAGTGGAGTTTGGGCCAAATTGAGGGCTGACATAATCCGCACGCCTACGCGTTCAGGAGTGGAGGCGCGCCTAGGCGTGTCCCTATGGGGCCCCTAGGGGCACAACCCCCTGACTAAGCATTCATCATTTATGGGCGGCCAATACATGGGCACCCAGGTGCGCCGCCTGACTAGGCGTGGCACCAATACATAGCCTACAACAACAGGGCGGTTAGGGCTACTTTAGAGAGCTGTTGCTGGACAGATGGGCGGGGGGATGAGCTCAAAGATGCAGCTGTAGCCTAACTGTGGGTTAATGGGTGGTTAAAGTCTTGAACACATGATTTTGCGATGAACACGATTCTATAGGTCCACGGAGCGTTGCAAAGTTGACAGCATGAAAACTGATCCAAAGGCCGCCCTGTGAGGAGTAAGAGCATAGCACACATGTCAATTCAGCGCTCAAAACGACTCGATTATTAAATAGGAAGTGACTATATTCTTTGGTCCATGTACGTTTAATTTTAATGCAATACCATCTCCAGGTATCAATGACGGTGTTGTAGTTGAGTCGATGCAGCAAATGTCTAACACAATCTCAGGTGTTAGTGCTGTTGTACCTGCCGTACGAGTCATGAAGGCCGGCTGAGGCTTTAGTGCTTTGTCAAAGTGTGGGGAATTTTGACCCAATAATATTGCGTGCTCTAGGGGGGATGCCCAAGGTTATTTGGGCACCTAGGTGCCCATGTATTGGCCGCCCTACTGACCTTATGGTTGACTAATGATTTTTGAACTCGGGCTGGTCTTAATGACTAATCTGGCTGGCCAAATCCTGGTCTCAATTCAACTTCAATCGATGAATTGAATTGAACTTTGAACCGGTCGCAACGCCGCAAAAATGACTTTCGCAGGCCGGCAAGCCAGATATAAGCTTCCCTCGATATAATGGATCGATGCATCCACTTAAAATGCATTTTACCGACAAAAAGTTGGGGGTGACCTGAATCCGTTGGGGTGCAATGGATTCAGGTCGTCATTTCATTAGCGTACTTTTTTTTACTATGGTAAAGCCATTGGATAGTGAGCACTATCCGCCAGTATGCTAGGATAGGATAGGTGCAAGTGCTCAATACTGTACTGTAAAGCAAATGAAACAGATTAGAGTTGATGTTCGTATTGGAATAAAACGCTTTTACGGCCTTAATCAGGTATTCAGTGATGGCTAATTATTGCCTACCTTTGGGGTAGGTGCTGATGAGATTGCGGGGCTCATTTTTATCTGGCCAGGTGCGCACTGGAACCCAGTCCAACGTTGCCCCACCGACCACAAAATCCCAGGGTCTAAACAAAAACATTCACGGCTCCGCACCATCCCTTGACACTTTATACCGCCTGCACCTTCCCATCTATCGCCCTGAACCACAACAATCTTGCGCAAACCTGCTCTTCCCAGCTGTTTACAACCCATGTGGTATCTTGAAGGGGATTCCGTGGCTGATCCTACAACCACGTTCATCGAGGGTTGGATACGCCAAATCGAGGAAGGCAACCCCCCCAGTGGCTGGGAGGACGGTAGCTTCGACATCGGAATCATGTCGCGCTCAGGAAGCCCCAAGAAGCCAAGGACGAGGAATCTAGCACCAGATCCGGATGCCACGCCGCGTCAAAAAGGTTCGATGTATTGAATGCCGATCTCAGGCTTACCACTGACCGTTCTCTTAGGAGCGGCGAGTTTCTCGGACGCCAGTTTAGGCTATGCATCATCCGAGAGCGGGTCTAACAGATCAATTCCGATTAGTTCTGGATCCTCGAGCCCCAGGAAGCGGGAACTAGAGCTGCGCAATGCAAAGCAATATCCGCTTCAGCGGAAGAGGATGACGGCGGGTATAGCTCAGATCACGCCGCTCATGCAAGACCTTGCACATTTGATCAATGGTCCTACTATTCCCTACAACATGAAGGTGAGTAAAATATATCTTCAATGAAAGGTCCTTTCAATGGCTGACGGTGGAGTGTACAAGGCTCGAATCACGATGCAAGAGAGCTTCCCTAATCCTCCACTAGAGAGCTGGTTCATGCCGCCCACCACGGACCAAAGCGTTATAGCCAATGATGAGTATATCTACAGACGGCTTCGCATGGTTCGTCGCCGGACGGCCGAGTGCGAGGACCGGCTCTCTCATGAGTCGACGTGGAATGATAGCGTTCATTCTCCGCTGCTCGAGGTTGCCCTTTACGAGAGTGAGCAAGACGGCGTCTCATATGAGAACATGTATGTTTCTCCAACAACAGACTGAGACTGGGTTAACAATTATTCTCACTACCAGCACGCAATGTCGAATTTACCCGGGCCTCCGCGACCCCGACCCCTTCATCACGGACGCAAGGATCGACTATGGCATATTTTTTGAGCCGCGAGAAGACTCATCGCTCTACTCAGCTATCAAGACATTCAAAGCCCGCAACGAGAACAACCGAGTGGCCCATGTTCAGCTGACCGACGAGCGAGACACGCCGCTGGCCATCAGCATCGAGACCAAGAATCCGAAGTCGACTGGTGGCGGAGTTGCTGGTCCTGCTCAACTTGGGACCTGGGTGCGAGCTCACTTTCGACACCTGGAGTCTTTGCCTCGTGCTGATCCCGATAACCTTCCTATGCTTCCTATCATCTTTGTAAATGGGGCTGACTGGCGTGTCGATTTTGCCCAGCGCACACCTGATAAGCTGGTTCGATTTCTCACCTTTTTTCACCATATGTGTGCTAACTGTGTCGCAGATTATCTGGGAGAGTATTCAGATTGGTTCTACAGACTCTTCGCACGGATGTTATGCTATCATCGCTGCTCTACAACGACTCGCTGGGTGGTGCCGAGATGAGTACGCACCCTGGTGGGAGAAGGCTCTGGCTGGACTGGAAGGACCTGTCTAGAGAGATGCACCGAGTTAACCTCGGGAAAAATTGTGCAGCTGCGACTCGCGAGGTTGAAGGTACTCGGGGCTGCCGTTGTTGTTATATTGCGCAGTAGTGCTGGGTGAAAAATATATTTTATTGAGCTTGATTGTTCATTATTGAGATGAGAGTTCTTCTCGAGTTTATATCTCCAGATGATTCCATCTACAGCGCTCATCATATGTCAACTCAATCAATCAATCACCCCAATCAAATCAATCAAATCGTCGAATTCTTCCTTTCAATCAAATCAAATCACACATTTCTAAAGTTGAAATAATTGACATATTACATATGCATCATGTGATCGTCTAATCTCGAGGGAAAATCCAGATCTTCCCGAGCCACTATCCTACACTAGTCTAGATAGTCGCAGATGGAAGTCTACTCTCAAATAGCGGGGGAATTAGCGGCAAAGCTAAGTATCTGCTATCGTGATCTAACGCATGACCCCACCGCGCGTATGCAATGTGGAACGCGTTTTCCAACCATGTCGCGCCATCGAAATAATCCCTTCTACACGTGGTTTCTATTCCATTTCACCAGTAGGATGTCGAACTCGCCACTCTCCCCGTCGCCAGCTGGCTTTCCGCCAACAACATTGACACCTTGCCCTACACCTCCTTCTTCCGTCTTCTCACGATTGTCTCAGCCTAAAACGGTTGCCAAGCAGTTGGAAGAAGCAGCCGTTGGAGCTTTACCTCCCAACCCGACCATTGAGAATCTGTCCAAGATTACCTGGAAGAACCGTCGCTTCGTCCAGGAGGATTTGTTAGCTCGAAAAGGTGCAAAGGGCAGGAAGAGCTGGATTAGGTCGCACGGGACCTTCCTAGTTGAGCTGAACTATCAGGATCTACCGATAGGTCACGTCTGGTGCTGCAATCGATGTGATATGAGAGGCGCAGCGGAGTTCTTTTCGGTGCAAGCCACGTCTTCCGCAGCGGACCATCTTCGAAAGTCTGTGCTTATCCCGTTCAATCTCATTGACAAGATATCCAGCAGCTGACAGACCTGCGTAGAGCTCACCGGATCACCCCAGCTAGCCAGTCTAGCGAGTCAAGCGAGTTGCCCGAGAGCAGGATCACGAGGAATACCGGCTCTGTGAGGAATCCGCGGCCGAGCTCGAGGTCGTCATGAACAACGAAACGCGGTGGAACTCCACTTACATGATGATTGAGAGGGCTTTGCGAAAGCAGACAGATATCAGAGCATTTATCTTTGCAACTCAAGAAGAGGAAGACGGGGCAAGACGGATCCCGGCGGAGGACATATTGTCCAGTGAAGACTGGCGGGTTCTTGGCGAAGTCAACGAGATTCTCAAACCCATATACCTTCAGACGATGCGGACGCAAGGCTGGGGTAAAGGTGACAGCCATGGACGCCTGTGGGAGGTGGTGATAGGAATGGAATATCTGTTGGAGCATTTTGAGGACTGGAAGGCCTTCTGTAGTGAGGTTACGGAGGAGACGATGGGAGAAACTCAAGTGGATGCTGCGGAGCGGATTGCAACGGCGTCAGCAAATTTCCGAGAGTCCAACGGTCGGCCAAGCCGCGTTCGCCGTCTCCCCTGCCCGCTTTGAGGAGGATGAGGTTTACGCGCTACCACAGCGGAGTCAACCTCCGATATTCGTAGAATCTGCCTTACCGTTGCATTCTCGGGCTGATTATTCTACGGCGGAGAAACGATCAGCGTCCGAGACGTCGCAAAGAGCACATTACCAGCGGACCATCGAGCCTACATTCGGGCATCAATCAACAACGGGTGGAAGAAGCTGAATGAGTATTATGACAAGCTCGGAGAATCTCCCTTGTTTGCGGCAGCAATCATTCTTCACCCGAGGTTCGGGATCAGCTGGTTAGAGGCGACTTGGGTGTCTGAGGAGCAACTCGCTTGGGTTCGTGATGCCAAGGCTGGAATCAAGGATTACTTCACCCGTTGGTACGACGCGAACCAGGGACTGTGCGAGGAAACAACGAAGAACGACGCAGCGCCAACGACGACGGGTCAAGAGGATGATCAGTACACTCAGTGGATTAATAGCAAGACAAAGAAAGCGTTTGCGACGGGTGACAGTGTCGGCGAGCTCGAAAGGTACCTCCGTCTCGAGCCACAGGATACGCAGGATGCTATCGAATGGTGGAGAGACCACAGGGCTTCATTTCCTTCACTGAGCAGCTTTGCCCTGGATGTCTTTGCTATTCCAGCGATGGCGAGCGATTGTGAGAGACAATTCAGCCTAGCGAAGCTGACGTTGACTTCTCAGAGGCTCTCGATGGGCGCAGATACATTGGAACATGTTCAATGCCTCAAGAACTGGGTCAGGCAGGGCGGAGTAAGGTTAGGTAGTTGGGTGGGTAGCTGAGTGTTGGTGTACACGAGGGGGATGACTTCGGGTAGGGGTCTCCACTCACGGAATTGAAAAGGGTATCAATCAAATCAAACAAATCAACTTTGAGCTCGAGGGCTGTCAATCAAATCAACTTCGGGGCCAAAGTTGATTTGATTGACATATGATGAGCGCTGATTTGAAGAAGCATCACAAAAGCATCAATACAGCGGCCAGAAGAGAAATCGTCCAGCAAGTCAAGGATTTACCCGGTATGATTGAGGACAGGAGAGGGTTATTGACATGGCCGAAGCCACCGCCGACGACAGACCCGATCCCATATATCCGTCCCCCCACAGGCAACAACTTAGGTTGCAGTGAGGAAGGGTGTTTAGTTGTGGTCGGCACCCCGCGAGGTATGCAGAAGCATTACCATACGGCACACGGATGGACCAATCCGCGAGGGAGAGGAAGGAGGGCAATGCACCAGCCCATAGACCCAAGCGACGTGCCGTGGCGCACCGGCGTCCAAAGCCAGCGATTTTTCAGTAACGGGCCGGGCAGTAGTTGGTTTGAGGTTGGATTCGGGGCGCCGGCCACCCAGACACCCGACGAGGCCGCCATGATGGAGCGGGCGAAACACGCCATGAAGCAGAAGCAGCAGCAATTCGAACGAGAGGATAGAGAGTGCATCAAAGCGGCCGACGCAAAGACAGATGCCAATGCGTGGCTGGAGCGCGTGGGGTGGGCCGACCATTTGACAACCGAGTCGAAGACGACACGTGGGCCCGGTACACGGCGGTGTGGTCCAAGTTGATATGTTACATTTACCGCGCGGAGGCGTTGGAAGACGACAAGAAGCCCGGGTTCAAATTAACAAAGCAGCAGGGCGATCGCATAGATGCGTTGGAAGCCATGATTCAGGAGCATATCCAAGATCCCGAAGCCAACCCGTTAGATGAGGACGAGATCGATCAATTAACATTACAGCTGGTTATCGCACTACTGGACCACAGGTTAACGGTAGGTGAGTATCGCAGCGCCATTGTTAGCGGGTTGGCCGTGTTAGGGATTCGTAAAGACGGCGGTTGGGTGGACGTGATGGATTACACGCCCATATATTCGGCTGTAATCAAAGTGGCACGGGCGATGGTTGTGTATCAGTCATACCAGGAGAGGCAGGCCGAGGTGGCCCGGTTGCAGCGGGAGAAGGATTTGGAAGAGGAAGAGGCCGAGGAGGAGGCGGCCAGCATGTTCCGCATCGTGCGTGAGAAGGTGCAGAGGTTCATGACGGTAACATCAAAGGAGACATACGCCGAGCCGACGCCGATGGATTGGATATACGAGGCGCGCACGTACGGCATGTATATTCGGTTCAACACGCCAGCAGGCGGGACCGTGGATTGGGACGGCGACCGCATCAAATACCGAAAGACACGGTTCCGGATGAGCCAGTTGACGGAGATGTTGCACGCGTTGACAAGGGAGGCGAGAGAGCATTTGGCGACGTTGACAATGGTGGACGGCGTGGACCAGTTGCCGCGGATCCCGTGGTCGGCAGTGGAAGACGACCACAGTGAGGACCGTGTAGGATATTCGTTTTTATCCGACGAACGGAACCACGAGTGGGTAAAGAAGGGCAACGATTGGGTGATGAATCAGATCAGCGACACCCAACCCCACGGGCAGGGCCAGGCACGACACAAGGTTTGGATCGACAAGGAGAGAAATGACGGAAAGATATTTCAGGCCCGGGCAGTACAGTCATACGGCCAGACGTTTAATGGGTTCATGGAGCGTATGTTCATGTTGATGTATATGATGAGCCAGCCAGGACGGGTCACCGAGATATCAGGCATCCGGCACCGGAACACAATGAACGGAGGGGTGCGAAACGTATTGGCGCACAACGGCATGATGTGCATCGTCACGTTGTACCACAAGGGATTTCGGTTAACAGGCCAGGCCAAGGTGATCCACCGATATTTGCCACGCGCCGTGGGTGAGTTATTGGTGTGGTATTTGTGGTTGGTTTTGCCGTTTTGGCAACAGGTGCAGGCCATCGTCAAGGACGCCGTTATCCGAAGCCCGTTCGTATGGCCAGACGAAGGGGTACGTAAGGATGAAAAGAGTATAGTAGAGGAGAGGGAGGCGAGACGGGCCGCATCAGAGAGGCAGAATAACAACAGCGGCATACATAATGGCAAAGACGGTGACGGTGACAGCGACGACGACGACGACAACGGGGGCGGCAGAGACGGGGGCAGAGATGATAGAGATAATGGTTCAGGGCACCCCGACGACATTGGGTTCCAGAGTTGGGTACAGGAGCGAAAGTGGACATCCGACCGGGTCCGTCGAATCATTCAGCGACACAGCAGGCGATTATTAAGCGTGGTATTAAATATCAGTTCGTGGAGACAGATTGCGATTGCCATAGCCCGCCGGTATTTAAATGGTGCGTTTAAAGAGTCGACGTTGGATGGCGATGACGAAGATGACGATTTGGATGACAACCCGGTCGATTTGCAAGCCGGGCACGGAACACACGTGGCCGGCATGGTATACGCTCGCGATTTGCAGCAGGGGTTGTTCAGCACGGCGTCGATGCGGGACAAGTTTCGAGCGGTCAGCCGGCAATGGCACCGTTTATTCGAGTTCCACGACAGCGAGGAGGGCGGGGTGATGGCCGGAATCCGGCGGAAGCGGGTGCCATACGACACGGAACGAGAGTACAATCAGATGCAACGGTTCAGACGGTTGCAGCAGGTCGACATTGCCGGTCAGTTGCGGCAAATGATGGGGCCGTCGGCGGCGTTCCGGGGGCAGCAGGAGGCCGTGATCCGGGCGATTATACGGGGTGAGAGTCCCATCGTCCAGATCGCAGGCACGGGCGAGGGCAAGAGCATGTCGTTTTTGTTGCCGGCGTATTGCGCCAACGACAGCGGCGGCACCACAATTGTGATTGTGCCGTTGATATCATTGCGGGATGATTTACACGGGCGTTGCGAGAAGAGCGAGACAGGGACGTACATTTGGGACAGCCGCGGAGGTCACCAGATGGCCCCGATCGTATTCGTGACGCCCGAGTCAGCCGTGACAAAGGGGTTCGGTGATTTCGTCAACCGGTTGCAGGCGCGATGTGCATCAGATCGGGTCGTGATCGATGAGTGCCACACGATATTGGACAGCACATATCGATTCCGACCCCAGATGATGGAGTTGGGCCAAGTATTGAACGAATGGGGTGTGCAGAAGGTGTTTTTGACGGCCACATTACCGCCCAGCGAGGTCGAGAGGTTTTGCGAGGTAGCCAAGTTGGTGATGAACCGTGTTAAGATATTCCGATCGCGAACGTCGAGGTCGAATATCCGGTACAGGGTAATTGAAGTACAGCCCACAAAGCCGAGACATCAGCGTCAGGGGTTTAATAAGAATAACAATAACAACAACAGCAGCAGCAGCAGCAGCAGCAGTCGGCAAGCAGGTCCCGAGGAAGAGGCGGAGGATATACAGACGGTCAAGACGGTACGGGATTGGTTACATCAGCACAACAACGGCCGAGTCATCATATATGCCGGCACGATTGACCGGGTTGAGCGATTGGCCAAGATGTTGGAGTGCAATATGTATCATTCCAAAGTAGACACGGCGGCCGGCAAGCAGCAAAGATTACGATCGTGGATTGAGAATGGGCATTTGATCGTGGCAACGAATGCATTGGGGTTAGGCATAGACGTGCCGGACGTACGGTTGGTCGTCCACGCCGGCGTGCCGAGTCGGTTACGGGATTACGTGCAGGAGAGCGGGCGGGCCGGGCGAGATGGTGGGCAGAGCGAAGCGGTCATCATCACATGCCAACCGAAAGGAAAAGAAGCAGAGGAAGAAGGAAGGAAAAAGGTAGGGAAGAAGAATGGTAAAGGACCGGCGAAGAACAGCAGTTGGCCACCGAGGGAGGCAGCCGTGGAGAGGTTCATCAGCGGAAAGTGGTGTCGCCGTGTGGTGTTGGACCAGGTGATGGATGGTCGATTAGACCGGGTTGGTTGTGAGGAACAGGTGGAAGAGGCATGCGATATATGCCGGCGACAGAGAGATCAGTTGATGTTTGAAGAAGACATATCGTGGGTTGAGAGGGAGGAAGTGGGCAGCGAGGAGTATATAGACACGTATCAAGAAGGCGGCGGCGACGACGACGGCAACGGCGACGGCGGTGGGGGAGGAGAGGTCGTAGCCGACGGTGAAGTCCAGTTACGGTTCGAGCAGGCACAGCGAAGCATACGATACGAGCAGTTCAAGGCGAGGCAAGACGAAATGCGCATCAATCAGGAGGTTGACAGGTTTGAGGAAGAGTTGGGATTGATGGCCGGTCGGTGTGTCGGTTGTTGAATGGACGGCACGGCATCAAGAGGGGAAAGTGATCGTATATGGCGGGACAATCAAGCGAGTGGAAGGGATCGCGAAGAAGTTGGGATGTCCAGCATATTGGCGAGGTGCCGGTGATGGAAAAGCAAAGGCACAAATGGTAGAGGAGTGGATGAGCAGCCGAGGAGGCGAATCAGGATGGATCACGGCAACGAACGCGTTGGGGTTAGGGGTTGATGATCCGAATGTGCGGTTGGTTGTGCACGCCGGTATGCCGCGGCAGCTTGTCACGGGCTGGTCTCGGGAATACAGGTGAACGGGGAACGCTTCAGGCGGAACGGGATCTATTGCAGCTCGAGGAGCTACGTTCAGGATCTATCTAGTCGGTGAACTAAAGTCTCAGCGATAACGTATCGCCACGTGATCTGATCCACTTGTAGCTCTAGGGTAGGCTGGTCTGACTTCGAGCTGTGACACAAGTTTACTAGCAAGCTTATAAAAATCTGGAGGCCCATAAGTAAAAAGCTCTAAATATTTATCACTTATAACCCTAACCAGGACCCCTTCGGCGTGTTTTTTAACTGCAATAGCGAATCATGCTCGTTGTCCTCCTACTGTAGCCACTATATCCCTCCGCCACAATCTTACGGTGCTCCCCCTCCACCCAACACCTCTGGGTCCCGTCTCGCCTCCTGTAGGATCTCTCTCACCCGAACATATTGTTCTTTGTCCTCTCTCTCCCACCTCCTACCATTTGGAAACACTACCTTCCGTACCTTATTGACCCAAGGCACTAACGGTTGATAATAGGGAGTGAAATTCTCCTTCGCGGTTTTGATGAAGTCACCTTCGTGGGATACTTGCCCTTTCTTCAAGTTTGCCAATTCTCCCGTATCAACATAATTCCACTTATCAAATTCTTGAACGACTCTGGTTTCGTCTGCCCCGTTGTAGTGGATGCATATCCAGAACAAGACCCAGAAGAATGATTCAAGATCGTGCATAAAGGAATGCTGCTCGCCCAGCAGCGCCCCGATTGCCATGAAAGCCCGTGTTCCGGTTTTCCCCTTTGCCCCTGACGCAGCCTCTCGTGACTCTTTGATAGCCAGGTCAAGGTCAATCAAGAAAGAAGACCAGGAGGGGTTATCGCCATCCTCGTTGATCATGAGATTGTTGACCGAGATGTCTCTGTGAAGGAAGCCTGCCTTATGCAAAGATTCATGCCCTTCGATGCACCGCCCAAACGCAGCAAGCAGAGCCGACCGGGAGCTCGCCTTGTAGATAGGCATCCCGTAGTCTCGGAGAATGACACGCCGATGTACGCGATTTGGTAATGAACTGGTGACCCTCGTTGAAGACACGGAACAAGATCGCTTGCTAGAAGGAAGAGGAGCGCCAGCTTGGCTAGATGACCGCTTTCTGCTGGCACTGGCGCTGCCGCGACCCTCTCTCGATGTGCCAGATACGACGTTGTTCCGCCGGATTGGTCGTTCCGGACGGTAGTTCGCAGCTTGCGTAATATCCAGCCCTCTTCGAACATTATTCCGGATGTCATCATCTGCCCCGTCAATCTGTACCGTCTTGTGGTGATAGTACCGGGCTACGTTAACGACACCCTTGTCAGTCGCCTCACGTAGTAGTTCGCCTTCTTCATCTCGTTCCGGATATTGCCACGAATCCTTAATGACAAGCAGCATCTCCGGCCGTCCTTCGGGATGGGCTTTCCAACATGTCGTCGCTCGACCAGCTATGCAAGGCGCCCGCTGCATCACCTCGTCGATGATGATCCGCTCGGTCGAACCATTCCGATCGACCTCGATGAATCGCTCCCCGTTTGCCGTCATAATCGTCGGATCGAATCCTAGCTGCTCCTCGTTCATCCAGAGAAAGCCAAGGATCGTGAACACAAACTGACGCCCATCTTTGTTAATGTCGAACTGCTCCGATGCGATGCCCCCGAGCCGGTCAAATGCCCATACCCTCATGAGGGACCCGCAGATGGTAAAGCCCAAGACGAAGCGACGGTCGTTCTGCGCAGCCAGCACCTCCCTCGCGTACCTCCCCAGATCAAGCCACGCCATCGAGGCCTTGTCGGCGGACGGGTTGCTCTTCAGCTCTCCAGGCACCAAGATCTGCGACCAGTGGCACCGCGAGTCTTTCCCAGCACTCGTATCCTTGACAAAACCGACGTCCAACTTGCGCTCTCCTGTAGAACCTTGTATTGGCTTATTGGGCTGGGCAAGAGGCCGTCGTCGATGTTGATGCGTCGAGATTGACCCGTGGCTGTCTACGAATTCTGTTAGCTTGTCGCTGAAGTCGGCAAACCAGCTCAGCACGTCGTCCTGTTTCGCGTCCTCAGGCCATCCCTTCCAACCGTCCTCAAAGAGTGGATCGCTGGCTTCGACGCACTGATCAAAGAACGCCTGCGAGGCTGCGTCAAGGCCGGCCACACCTCCAAAGTATGCGTCATGAAAGCGACGGAGCCCGACATACATAGACCCAAGTTCCTCTTTCAGCACGTCGTCCACGTATTTGCGGTGCTCGGACGAGTTTGCGAAGCTGCTCGTATTGCGCAGCCATGGGGTCTGTTGGAGGGACGAGGCTATCTGTCGGGGAGGCGGGGTGGATTCGGCAACGGCGACGTAGACTTGGTCCCAGATTAGGGCATCAGGTTCGCTAGCGAGGGCGGCTTTCAGGAGAGGTTTGACACGGTCGTAGTCGAAGTCGTCGGAGGCGGCAGCAGAAATGAGTCTGAGGAGATCGCTTCGGAGGGTGCCGTGGCCTGTCTTTGACCTTAGGAGGCGAACGGCGGGGAGGCTTCGTAGGGCGGAGAGAAGATCGAGAACGAGATTTTGGATATCTGTTTGTTGGTCAGAATAGCACATTGCAGAAAGGCTTGCTATACCTTCTTGGTCAAGCTGATCCAACGCGTCTGGTGGGCACAAGGTGCTCTCGGCTTCACATATCGAATTGAACGAAGCACGGAAGGCGTTGAGACCTTTCCCGATGGGATTTTCCTTGATCACTTTCGACCGCGGTTGATCTGCCATGGGATTGTTCTCAAAACTGGAGATGGAAAGGACTAACAGATGTCGCGTTTAGTAGTATTTGGCGTATTTGGTTCGGCGCCAATTCGCGTCCAGTACCAGTCATCATGCTGAACGGCCGTCGGGAAGGCTTTAATCCGATATCCTTAGTCATCATGAAAAACACCTGTTCGGCCCAAGGATATTTGAGCGCCCGACACGTATCAGTCGCCAAATTCATTCATAAGGGTCTGAAGAGCTAACAAGTCAATCACCGTAATACTGGACATCACCTGCGTCTCTTACACTGCCATTTCCAACAACCCAATCAGCTTGTGAGAGAACGCTAACCACTAAAGCCCAAGAGAAGGCTCTTGAGAAAAGCGCAGGAACGGCGAAACGAACACCAACCAACACCACGCGAATCACCTCGAGAATCACGAACGATGGCCTCCAATAAGGCAAGAACGACACCGATCCAGGCGCAGCAATGCTCCAAAAGGTCTTTGGAGTCTTGCGGATCCTCAGGGACGAATTCAGCAAGCAGCAGGAAGCGACACGGAGCATGATCGGCGACCAGCAAAAGACGATTCGAGAGTTGGAACAGAAGCTCGACGAATACAAGCAAGAGATACAGGAAACAAAAGCCCAGATGGCGGAAGAGTTGAGGCAGGTCCGAGGGCAGCTCGACAGCATCCTAAAGTGTCCGGCAATGACCACTTCCACCCAAACAAATCCACAAACATCCTACGCTGAAATTGCCCGGACGTCGCCTACAAGCCAACCAAGCAACGTGCACCCCCTCTCATCGACGAATTCCACGCCATCCGTCTACAGCGATACCTTGTTCTGCACGATCGATATATCCAGAGTCAGCAAAGAGGAAGCGGAAAAGATTACGGCAGGCACAGTCAGGAGCGCGGTGGAGAAGGCAAAGCTTGCAGCTGGGGTCGATACCACTAGCACTTGTTGAGAAAGTCTTACAAGCCTCTCCCTAACTTTGCTATACTTATCATCGTGCGATCCAACTTTGACCATATCAGAGTGGGTACGGGCGATAGCGGACATATGCTCCAGGCTGTCCTCCCATGAGCGGCAGTGCGTAGCAGAAGGTTTAGTGACAAGGCATTCGCTTAGACTATTCATAATAGAACTAGGGTTACAGTCCCGACCGAAATCAGAGGCCGCCCTGACTTTCTAGATAATGTCTCTGAGCACAGACTGGGCCGTGGCTAGTGTAGCTTTTGCAGTGCGCAACGTCAATCACAAATGGCCTGTGCTCAGAGACATTATCTAGGAAGTCAGGGCGGCCTCTGGTTTTGGCCGGGACTGTACCGGATGCATCAAGTAGCTATCATTCGATCATTCCTCAGTTCCAATCATCTAGTAAGGCGCCCAATGCCAGGCTAATGGATATAGATTATTCGCGGCTTCAAGGTTCGGCGAACAAGGACTGCAGATCGTAAAAATCGGAATATACCAGTACCCCCCGAGCCGCCAATTGATGTTCAATTATGAGCACTTGGACCGGAAGGTCCAAAAAAAAACATGCTCTTTGTAAGTCTAGGGTGGGGCAACCTGGGTACATGGCTCTACCTCATAAGCAGATGTTCTGTCAGAATTTGGCCGCCTTATGGGTGCGTAAGCAATTTCTGGCTTAACGAATGAAGTACTTAGAAGTACCGCTGCTGCCTGCGAATGTGGGGGAATGGAGCCAGGTCGACAGTGCGAGTCATAAGTACTGTCGCTAACATTAATCAGGTAAAGCTAACATTAATCAGGTAAATACATCGAGGCGCGCGCTTTTCATATCAGACAAGTGTGTACACAGTGTGGATATTTACTCAAGAACGAGATATGGGGCTTCGTTTATAAACGAGAGTTATTGTTGGAGAGGAAGGTGCAAGTGCTCAATATTGTAGAAATCTTAACTAACGTTAACTTCTAGCACGGCTTCTTTGGCAAACTGCCTTGAGACGCACGTGAGTGGTGGCTGACCAGGGCAAGCTGCCCCACGCGCGTGATCTGACAGCCGGCTGTGCACATATCAACTCCAAGCCGTGCCAGCCTGCTCTCGCCTGCTTTGCATTGCTTTTTCCACTTCCAACGCGGCAGAGCCCTGCGATTGAGCTAGGCGCAGATGCACATCCCATCGTTCGGCAATCCTATTGGACTCGCAGGCTGCGCCTTGCTACAAGGGTCCTTCTCAGCTGCTGAGGCCTCACCGCACGCAAATCTCACAAACGGTGGCAGTGCGTGCATGGGTTTGACAGCGACACCATCCACGGATGCCTAACGCGCGCTTAGCCGTCTCCCCGAATCGGCCAAAATAAATTATGCTGTGACGATCGCCTTTCACTGACGCTATTCAGTTCAGTCATTCCGCGACCTCTACCCCTACTGACACTCGGAGGAGAGTCGCGCCTGTGAATCATAACCAGATGGTCATCACGCTGAGATGAATGGGAGACGACCTTGGCACGAAGGCCATGCTACGGCAAGCTCCTCTCACCCTCCGAAGCGACGCAAGACCGCACATGACGACCCAGAAGATGGGGTTTACGACTCGCGAAACGGGTCGCCCGCCTCGAACAACCAGTATACAATCGCCTGGATCTGCGCGCTGCCCATAGAGATGACCGCAGCTCGCGCCATGCTAGATGACATCCACGAAGACCTGCCCAGACACACAAACGACACGAATACCTACACGCTCGGCGGCATACAGGGCCACAACATCGTCATTGCGTGTTTGCCGATAGGCCAGTACGGAACGAACAACGCGGCGAGCGTGCTGACCCACCTCATCCGTACCTTCCCATCGATCCGCCTTGGTTTGATGGTGGGAATCGGAGGCGGAGTGCCGGGCAAGGTCGACATGCGTTTGGGCGACGTCGTTGTCGGGACGAGGGTGGTGCAGTACGACCTAGGGAAGACTATCGGAGACGGACAGATCCAACGCACTGCGATCCCGAAGAGCCCGCATCACCTGCTTGGCACGGCCGTGTCGTCCCTACAAGCAAGGCATGAACGAGACAGCAGCCGAATCCTACTCATATTAGAGGAAAAGTTCGACGAAGACTCCCCGTACCGCCGCCCGACTACAGCGGACCGCCTCTTCTCCTCGACGTATGAGCATACCTCGCCATCACCTAGTTGCGATGGATGCGACCGTTCGAAGCTGGTACCACGAAACAGGCGGAGCACGGATAACCCGGTGATTCACTATGGAACGATCGCTTCAGGGAACCAAGTCATGAGGAACGGCATCCAACGAGACAACATCGCTCGACAGCTGGACGCCATCTGTTTTGAGATGGAGGCTGCCGGTCTGATGGATATCCTCCCTTGCCTACCGATTCGGGGAATCTGCGACTACTCGGACTCTCACAAGAACAAGGAATGGCAGAGATATGCCGCGGCTGCCGCCGCTGCATACACAAGGGAACTAGTGGCGGTGCTACCCGTCGTCGACGTGCCCAACCCTTATAAACTAAGTTCAGTGCAAGATGATGGGGACAAGCAATGCATGAAAGACTTGCGCGAGACTGACCCTCGCGACGACAAGACACGCATCCAAGATACAAAGGGCGGCCTGCTCAGGGACTCTTACCGCTGGATCCTCGATAACGACGACTTCCAGCAATGGCGTGACAATCCGCAGAGCCAGTTGCTCTGGATCAAAGGTGACCCCGGTAAGGGCAAGACGATGCTGCTATGTGGTATCATCGACGAGCTGGAGAAGGAACCCGGCAATCGCCTGTCTTATTTCTTCTGTCAGGCCACCGAGGCACGACTGAGTAATGCGACGGCCGTGCTGCGCGGTCTGATCTACCTTCTAGTCGTCCAACAGCCGTCGCTCATCTCGCATATTCGGGAGAAACACGACCATGCGGGCAAGCAGCTTTTCGAGGACGGGAATGCCTGGGAAGCCTTATCCAAGATCCTCGCAGCCATGCTTAATGACCCGATTTCAGACGGTGCTATCCTGATTGTTGATGCTCTCGATGAGTGCAAGACAAGCCGCGACCAACTCCTCGATTTCATCATTAAACCGTCTCGAGCCAAATGGATCATATCTAGCCGCAATTGGCTGGATATTGAGGAGAAACTCGGCCATGCAAAGCAGAAGGTCAGGCTTCAGCTCGAGCTGAACCAAGACTCCATCTCCAAGGCTGTCGACACATACATTGGATACAAGGTGGAGAAACTGGCGGACCTCAAAAACTACGACAAGGAAACAAGGGACGCTGTTCAACGCCATTTGGTTGGCAACGCCGATGGCACCTTTCTCTGGGTAGCCTTGGTTTGTCAAGAACTGGCAGATTCCAAGGTCCGAAAACGACATACGCTGGACACATTGAAGTCATTCCCTCCAGGTCTTGATCCTCTTTATAAGCGAATGGTGGAACATATCAGCGATTCGAAAGATGCAGATCGTTGCAAGGATACCCTCGCTCTTGCTTCGGTCGTATACCGACCCATCAACTTGGACGAGTTGAAGGCTCTTGCTGAGTCGCTCGACGATCTTGACCAGGATGAGTTGGAAGAAATCATCAGCTCCTGTGGTTCTTTTCTGACTCTTCGAAAAGGCGTCATCTACTTTGTGCATCAATCAGCCAAAGATTTCCTGCTCAAGAACGCGTCAAAACAAATCCTACCTTCTGGCATTGCGCACCAGCACTATGCCCTCTTCTCGAGGTCGCTAGGGGTCCTGTCGGAAACTCTTCGACGAAACATCTACAGTCTCAACACGCCAGGATTCTCCATTGATCAGGTCTCACCGACTAATCCCGACCCATTATCCCCAATTCGATATTCATGCGTCTACTGGGTTGACCATCTTCACGACTCAGATGTCGCAGAAGTCAACGACATTCTACGGGATAACGGCAACGTCCATGTATTCATCCAGAAGAAGTACTTGTATTGGCTGGAATGTCTTGGTCTGCTACGAAGCATATCGGAGGGAACCAAGGCGGTACACAAGCTCGAGGCTTTAGTGGTAAGCTGCTCTAGATGTATATTGGAAGCCGTCTAACAAGGTTATAGAAAATCGCGGGAGCGCAGAAACTGACAGAACTACTTCGAGATGCGCGCCGATTCATTCTTTCTCATGCTCGCGCCATCGAGATTGCTCCATTGCAGGCTTATGCGTCCGCACTCGTGTTCAGTCCTGAACACAGTCTCACCAGAGAGCTCTTTAAGAAGGAGGAGCCGGATTGGATGGTATTGAAGCCAAGAATGGAGGCAGATTGGAACGCTTACGAGAAGACGCTTGAGGGCCATGGCGATTTGGTGAGCTCGGTGGTGTTCTCGGCAGATGGCCAGCGTCTTGCATCTGGCTCAGGTGATAACACAGTCAAGATCTGGGACGCGGCCACGGGCGCATGCGAGCAGACTCTCGAGGGCCATGGCAATTGGGTGAATTCGGTGGTGTTCTCGGCAGATGGCCAGCGTCTTGCATCTGGCTCAGGTGATAACACAGTCAAGATCTGGGACGCGGCCACGGGCGCATGCGAGCAGACGCTCGAGGGCCATGGCGATACGGTGAATTCGGTGGTGTTCTCGGCAGATGGCCAGCGTCTTGCATCTGGCTCACGTGATGGGACAGTCAAGATCTGGGACGCGGCCACGGGCGCATGCAAGCAGACGCTTGAGGGCCATGGCGGTTGGGTGACGTCGGTGGTGTTCTCGGCAGATGGCCAGCGTCTTGCATCTGGCTCAGGTGATAACACAGTCAAGATCTGGGACGCGGCCACGGGCGCATGCGAGCAGACGCTCGAGGGCCATGGCCATTGGGTGACGTCGGTGGTGTTCTCGGCAGATGGCCAGCGTATTGCATCTGGCTCAGATGATACGACAGTCAAGATCTGGGACGCGGCCACGGGCGCATGCAAGCAGACGCTTGAGGGCCATGGCGATACGGTGAATTCGGTGGTGTTCTCGGCAGATGGCCAGCGTATTGCATCTGGCTCAGATGATGGGACAGTCAAGATCTGGGACGCGGCCACGGGCGCATGCAAGCAGACGCTTGAGGGCCATGGCGGTTGGGTGAATTCGGTGGTGTTCTCGGCAGATGGCCAGCGTATTGCATCTGGCTCAATTGATGGGACAGTCAAGATCTGGGACGCGGCCACGGGCGCATGCGAGCAGACGCTCGAGGGCCATGGCGATACGGTGAATTCGGTGGTGTTCTCGGCAGATGGCCAGCGTATTGCATCTGGCTCAGATGATGGGACAGTCAAGATCTGGGACACAGCCACGGGCGCATGCAAGCAGACGCTTGAGGGCCATGGCGATACGGTGAATTCGGTGGTGTTCTCGGCAGATGGCCAGCGTATTGCATCTGGCTCAGGTGATAACACAGTCAAGATCTGGGACGCGGCCACAGGCGCATGCGAGCAGACGCTTGACGTCGTGGGAACATTATATCACCTTTCATTTGATCCAACGTCAAATGCCCTCCTCTCTACCGATATTGGACTTCTAAATCTGGATCACCCAGCTCTGCCGCCTGCCGTAAATGATTGGTCGACTGAAATAACATTACCGCGTGTTCGCCATTCTGGATGGGGTATAAGCACGGATGGCGAATGGATTGTTGAAGATGGAAAGAAGATGCTTTGGCTACCTCCGGACTATCAACGGGGCATGTCCGCTATTGTTAGATCAACGGTCGCTATCGGCTATCGTTCAGGTCGTGTGTTGGTGATGAGATTGTTTTAGAGCAGAGGCAGGCATAATTATCTTTTTAGTCACTAGCAGCCCTTTCCTAACCCTAGGAACTATTAAGAGGCGATTCATCATGAATCGCTCACCAAAATGGAGATTTTCGCTTAAACTTTTAGGCTGGATCGTCTTAGGCTCGATCGAGTAGCTAATTGGTTAAAAATAACCCCAACCCCACACTTGGGGTTAGCTAGCGGAAGCTTGGGGTTACGTGACGCGACTGTAACATTTACATTCTACGACAACTGTAACATTTACGACCCCCAGGTTTAACTGTCCGTGGCTGATCTGTAATCCATCTACACTGCATTTTTAACCCTAGGAACTATTAAGAGGCGATTCATCCACAATCGGCCACCAAAATGGAAAATCTCGCTTAATTTTTTACGCTTAATCGTTGGATGCTGAGACGAGTAGCTGATTGGTTCAAAATAACCCCAACCCCACACTTGGGGTTAGCTAGCGCCAACTTGGGGTTAGCGCAACGCAGAGGAAAGGGGATCTAGGGTCATATTTGAGATATTTGGCAACCCTCAACGCTGGATTTGTTGTTTGAAATATTTATTCAAATATTTCAAATATTTCAAATCTTACCCTCTATGCTCTCTATGCTACTATGTCCAATCTTCCACTAGACCTCGTCTCCCCCACTTGCTGTCGCCCCCAGCTTTACCGCACCATGTCTGACCCAATTCTTTAGACATTGCAACTTCTCCAATGTTTCCGTCGTCATCGAAAGCCTCTGTGACGTCACCGTCAACTTGGCGAGGCTGAACGACCTCTCGCAATCAGTTGCCATTGCCGGTATCGCGAGTATATCGAGAGCTAACTGGCTGACCATCGGAAATTGTCCCTGGTGAGCCATCCATCACTCGATTAGATCCTCAGTCCAGCGCTCATCATATGTCAATCAAATCAACTTTGGCCCCGAAGTTGATTTGATTGACAGCCCTCGAGCTCAAAGTTGATTTGTTTGATTTGATTGATACCCTTTTCAATTCCGTGTGTGGGGACCCCAACCCGAAGTCATCCCCCTCGTGTACACCAACACTCAGCTACCCACCCAACTACCTAACCTTACTCCGCCCTGCCTGACCCAGTTCTTGAGGCATTGAACATGTTCCAATGTATCTGCGCCCATCGAGAGCCTCTGAGAAGTCAACGTCAGCTTCGCTAGGCTGAATTGTCTCTCACAATCGCTCGCCATCGCTGGAATAGCAAAGACATCCAGGGCAAAGCTGCTCAGTGAAGGAAATGAAGCCCTGTGGTCTCTCCACCATTCGATAGCATCCTGCGTATCCTGTGGCTCGAGACGGAGGTACCTTTCGAGCTCGCCGACACTGTCACCCGTCGCAAACGCTTTCTTTGTCTTGCTATTAATCCACTGAGTGTACTGATCATCCTCTTGACCCGTCGTCGTTGGCGCTGCGTCGTTCTTCGTTGTTTCCTCGCACAGTCCCTGGTTCGCGTCGTACCAACGGGTGAAGTAATCCTTGATTCCAGCCTTGGCATCACGAACCCAAGCGAGTTGCTCCTCAGACACCCAAGTCGCCTCTAACCAGCTGATCCCGAACCTCGGGTGAAGAATGATTGCTGCCGCAAACAAGGGAGATTCTCCGAGCTTGTCATAATACTCATTCAGCTTCTTCCACCCGTTGTTGATTGATGCCCGAATGTAGGCTCGATGGTCCGCTGGTAATGTGCTCTTTTGCGACGTCTCGGACGCTGATCGTTTCTCCGCCGTAGAATAATCAGCCCGAGAATGCAACGGTAAGGCAGATTCTACGAATATCGGAGGTTGACTCCGCTGTGGTAGCGCGTAAACCTCATCCTCCTCAAAGCGGGCAGGGGAGACGGCGAACGCGGCTTGGCCGACCGTTGGACTCTCGGAAATTTGCTGACGCCGTTGCAATCCGCTCCGCAGCATCCACTTGAGTTTCTCCCATCGTCTCCTCCGTAACCTCACTACAGAAGGCCTTCCAGTCCTCAAAATGCTCCAACAGATATTCCATTCCTATCACCACCTCCCACAGGCGTCCATGGCTGTCACCTTTACCCCAGCCTTGCGTCCGCATCGTCTGAAGGTATATGGGTTTGAGAATCTCGTTGACTTCGCCAAGAACCCGCCAGTCTTCACTGGACAATATGTCCTCCGCCGGGATCCGTCTTGCCCCGTCTTCCTCTTCTTGAGTTGCAAAGATAAATGCTCTGATATCTTTCTGCTTTCGCAAAGCCCTCTCAATCATCATGTAAGTGGAGTTCCACCGCGTTTCGTTTTTCATGACGACCTCGAGCTCGGCCGTGGATTCCTCGCAGAGCTGGTATTCCTCGTGATCCTGCTCCCGGGCAACTCACTTGAACTGTTCGCTCCGCTGCGGCGATGAACGGATAAACTTGACAATGTTGCGGAGCTTCCCAATGGGTCCCTTCGTGCGCCAATGATCCAGGTCCTGCTCCACAAGGCCGCGCATGCCGTTGATGTCAGACTCCAGCTCGAATGACTCGGCGTCTTTGCCAAAAAGGAAGGCACGCGCGACGAGAGTGAGCATGTGCCCATAGCATCGCATCCGACGGGCCTTGATATCAACAGGCCTCATCGATGGATCGAGCCGTGGGTACATATGGTACAGACAAGTATCGTTTGCCGTCATGTTATCGGAGATAGCACAGCCAACACGCCCCTCAATCTCCCATTCGTAGACGATGTCAACCAGAGAACCGGCAAGGTTCTCGCCGCTATGAGCACCAAATTGACGACGTAGAGCCAGCAGACGAGATTGCTGATGCCCCAGTTGATCGATGAAGTGCGCAAATACAGCCATGATCGCAAAGCGATTCGGTGACGTCCAGAGGTCGAAGCTAATGTGCACCGCTGTCAAAGCGTTGCGGAGCTCTGCTTTGATGGTATCCCGCTTCGCTTCAAAGAGTCGATGTATCTCTCTAGTGACAGAACTACCACTCCACGCCATCTGGAGTACTAAATCACTGTCGAAGTGGCTGAAGATCTTCCGAAGAGAGCTGTGCTCGAAGATGGTGAATGGCACGTCGCTATCAATGATGAACCCAACGCTTAGTTCCTGTATAGCTTTTATTTTCGCTTTTGGTATGACGCTCTGTTCAAGCCGGCGCCTTTTGGGTGTTGCACCGGAATAAATATCAATGGCACTTTCATCGCCAGGACTTGGCTCGCTAGACTGGCTGGCTTGGGTGATCCGGTGAGCTCTGTACAGGTCGATTAGCTGCTGGATATATTGTCTGCAAGATTGAACGGGATAAGCACAGACTTTCACAGATGATCTGCTGCGGAAGATGTGGCTTGCACCGAGAAGAACTCCGCTGCGCCTCTCATATCACATCGATCGCAGCACCAGACGTGGCCTATCGGTAGATCCTGATAGTTCAGTTCGACAAGGAAGGTTCCATGCGACCTAATCCAGCTCTTCCTGCCCTTTGCACCTTTTCGAGCCAACAAATCCTCTTGGACGAAGCGACGGTTCCTCCAGGTAATCTTGGGCAGATCCTCAATAGTCGGGTTGGGAGGTAAAGCTCCAACGGCTGCTTCTTCCAACTGCTTGGCAACCGTTTTAGGCTGAGACAATCGTGAGAAGACGGAAGAAGGAGGTGTAGGGCAAGGTGTCAATGTTGTTGGCGGAAAGCCAGCTGGCGACGGGGAGAGTGGCGAGTTCGACATCCTACTGGTGAAATGGAATAAAAACCACGTGTAGAAGGGATTATTTTATTTCGATGGCGCGACATGGTTGGAAAACGCGTTCCACATTGCATACGCGCGGTGGGGTCATGCGTTAGATCACGATAGCAGATACTTAGCTTTGCCGCTAATTCCCCCGCTATTTGAGAGTAGACTTTCATCTGCGACTATCTAGTGTAGGGTAGTGGCTCGGGAAGATGTGGATTTTCCCTCGAGATTAGACGATCACATGATGCATATGTAATATGTCAATTATTTCAACTTTAGAAATGTGTGATTTGATTTGATTGAAAGGAAGAATTCGACGATTTGATTGATTTGATTGGGGTGATTGATTGATTGAGTTGACATATGATGAGCGCTGAGGTGGGATTGTTCCTTGCAGGGATTACAGAAGTACTAGTGGGGTAATATTTTTTTAACCAATTAAATTACTTAAAAAGTCATGCGTCCATAAGGTCATGCGTCCCGTAGTAAAAGTATCATGCGTCCCTATCAATTCCCATATTTAAATGTACGCATCATAGATAGCTGTATTGGTGTTCAGACTATCCCCAAGTGGGTGGGCTGGGTGGTGGTGAAATACGTTAGGCAGCAACTCAAATTGCAGTGTCATTCCCGGTCAACACAGGGTGTCGACAGCGAGTATTGACAGTGGCGTGAATCTAGAAACCCACCCAGAAGTACGGACACTCATCAAACTCGGAGAGATACCTAAAGGAGACCTAAGCAGAAATAAGACACAGTCGTGTTTCAAGCTTAAAACCTCGTGCCTGTCACGGCCAGGGTCCCTGGATGCATTCAGGGCCTTACCCGCTGCGCTATACGGCAAAAGACTAGGATGTAAGGTCCCTGACCTTACACTGCATTCTCATATATATAGCTATAGCGCCCCCAGGATCAGGATCAGGCTCAGGCTCAGGCTCAGACTCAGGCTGTGACAGTGCCCCCCGTCTAGATTCTTTTTGCGAAACCTAAACTACTACTGACTTCCATCTCTCCCTTTGACTTGAGCACATTCAGCCATGGCCGCCTCCAGCTTCTCTTCTCTTGACCAAACCCAGTCTCCAGTTCTTGATCAAACTGGGCCTTGTCCATTACCCAGCTTGAGACAGTTCGATGCAACAATAATAAATTGGTCTCAATCCGAAAGGTTGTCGACTATCAACCAGCTTCTCTCCCCGTTGCCGAACGCTTTCCTTGATAAGATTGTTTCTCAGCACCAGAGCTCCGGTGACTATAGTAGCGACTGTGCTGGTGCTGGGGATAATGATCTTAAAAATGGAGCTAATGCCAATATCAAAAGTCTTGGAGACACCCCTTTCAAGCGTAAGGCTGAAGAACATGGTGGAAACAACAATAAGGCCAACAAAGTGACTTCATCCTCTCAGCCTGTATCGACCCGCCCTCAAACACCGGAGCAACTGCAAAACTTACCCGCAACACGCCAAAGGAAAGACGGATTTCACCAGATTCTCGCTGAAATGTTTCAGACTCTCCCTTCGCTATCTGAGATGGACATGGAGGATGAAGCAAGCAAGTTCAACTGGTTACTGTGCGATACAGAGGAGGATTTATTGGAGATACGTAGTGGATGTGGCGTCTCGACTAAATTGCTCCACATGATAAGCCAGACCACATACTGTGCGGCCCGCATGAAGCAGGAACCCAAGAGCCTCATTGTCCCAATCACCGCGGAATTTTTGGATCGGGGATTTTCTGAGCTTCCACAATGGACAAATTCAGTGGGAGATCTGCGAGCTATTATGGTCACCAACCAAAAATCCAGTGATAAGTAGCCGTGCAACTGAGGCTTGGAGGATTGCGGCGACTGTCTACCTTCAATGCCGTCTTTTGAGGTATGTGTGTAGAGGAAGGGGTAGGTGGGGAGTAAGAGAATGATAGCTGACTAGGTCTTCCAGGCTACCACGAAATCACCCCTCTGTTATTGCCAACCTTGAGAACCTCGGTAAATGCATAAGCATCATGCTAACGCTGAGGCCTCAACTTTTCACTCAAGTGCCCCCTTTACCGGCCTTTTTACTTGGCATGCTTGCCACCACCTCTGACCACAAGAGTGTATTAGATGACTGGTTGGCGCACATTCCACTGATGACAGATAAAAGTGTAAGTGCAAAAGCATCGCCACGTTCCTCTTTCTATGTTTGAGTGTCAGGGTTGGCCATGCAGAGTCTAAATCACTTTATACAATCGAGACACTTACCCTCATACTCAGAGCATTCGGTGGATATGGAAGAGGATCGCCAATCAGGTGGAGGTCCCACCTGAACCTATGAACATCGACAAATCCATCCACAAAAGGTTTGCCTGGTGGGAAAAACTCGTGGCAAGTATCGCCAAGGGCAAAAGGCAGGAGACATGTCTAGGACTCATGGTTAAACTTTCAATCTCGGTTCGTCCTCATCTTCCCTACCTGTCTGCTTTACATGGACTTGCCTAACAATCTTAGCAGGGTTAGAAACAGGGCTCCTAATAGTCCAGACTGCAATCCAAGATCAATAATCAATCCACGACTGGCGTTCATGGATTGATGACTAGAATGATGCATCCCTTGAAACGAGCCTTATTGATCTGGATCGCACCAGTAAATTGATCAGGAATATCCAAAAACAAACGGTTGGCACAGCAACAACCATGGGTACCCTGGTTTTGGGTTTTGGGTGCAAATAAGTGTCGTTATATCATCAAAGTGAGGCTAGGGTTAGCTTAGCGTAGCTATAGGCCCTATGAGATCCGTTCTCCCGGGCGTAATGAACACTACTACTACTACTACTACTACTACTACTACTACTACTACTACTACTACTACTACTACTACTACTACTACTACTACTACTACTACTACTACTACTACTACTACTACTACTACTACTACTACTACTACTAAAGTGAGGCTATCACGGGGCTGTGACCAACAGACAAGGCTATCATCTAGATATCACACAAGCCGTTGATTCAAAGCTTTTGAAGCCATCTAGACTACCGTACCCCTCACTCGGTCATACCCCTCTACCGGTCAGCAAAAAAAATAGTCTCCCATACAAAATGCGATTTTTCACTTGCACAGTCTTTGACCAAAAGTGAAGCTATTAGCGTGGGAAAATAGCGGCTGTGTTTAAAATTGCATAAAATTTAATATTTTAACATTCCTTCTCTAGTAACGCTTGCGGTATGACCGTACAGCACTAATGCGAAATGTCTCAAAACGCCTCCCTCATCAACCTCCCTCCGCCAAGTCTCATCAGATTTTTATCTACACCAGCCTCCCAAAACCACACTGAAAATGCCTCAATTACCTTATACAGAGAATAATGTTATCGAAGCCATACTAGATGTCACAGATAATGGACTCTCGCAACATGAGGCCGCCCAGAAGCATGGCATGCCCCAGACCACTCTTTCTGATCGACTAAGAGGCATACCACCTAAATCTGAAGTCACCCATCCTGGCCGGCTGTTATCCAAGTCTCAAGAGGCCAGATTGGTTACCTGGATACTTCGGCAAGAGGCCCTAGGCTATGCTCCATCCCACAGTCAAGTTCGTGCCACCGTCGCTGCCCTCCTACGACAACAAGGCAGGGAACGGCCTATCGGTGTCCATTGGCTAGCCAGGTTCGTGAAACGCCATCCATCCATAAAGAGCAAGGTAGGAAAACGCCAAGAAGCATCGAGGTTCAATTGTTTTACCCCGACCGCCGTCAATTGGTACTTTAATATTCGCGAGAGAGAATATGGCTGGATCAACCCTGAGAACACGGTTAACGTTGACGATGGCGGTATAATGGCTGGATTTGGTAAGCATTTGTCGTTATACCCATTGATTCAGCTAATCCATTGCGAATCCAGGCTTGGATTCCTTGGTTATCGGCAGCAGCGATCCCAAAAGGAAGGCTTTCCTCAGAGGCTCTCAGTCCCGCACTTGGACTAGCTTTCTCGAAGCCGTGACTGCAACTGGCCGTCTTCTGAAACCTGGGATTATCTTTAAAGGCAAAGAAATTCAACAACAGTGGTTTATCGAAGAGCTCGAGGAGGTGGCCGACTGGTATTATATCACGTCCGACAACGGCTGGACAGACAACCATATCGCAATCTAGTGGCTCAGAGAAGTCTATCTTCCCCAAACACAACCGGAAGATGAGTCCGATGCGAGGCTTATCATATTAGATGGCCATAGAAGCCACGTATCCGTGCGTATCTGCTTGTTCTGAGCCTTCTGAATAAAAAATGTCGCTAACTCAAAATCCAGGATGAGTGGATAGCTACGTGCTTTTTGAATAACGTATATTGTTGTTACCTGCCAGCCCACTGCTCTCACGGTCTACAGCCACTTGATAATGGAGTGTTCAATGTCTCCAAGGCTACCTATCGTAAAGAACTTCAAAAACTGACAAGCCTGACCGATTCTGCCCCGGTGGACAAGGTCAACTTCATCAAGGCTTATGCCAAAGCCAGGGAAGTGGGCATGACGAAGAAAAACATCCTTTCTGGCTGGAGAGTGACTAGGAACTGGCCGATCTCTCGACGGAAAGCGCTCATGCATCCAGAAATTCAGTCAGACAAGAAGGAAACGACGCCTGCATCGGACGGCCCCAGCGACGGGCAACGCGACTCTGATAACACGCCAAAGACCAGCCGTCATATCAGGGATCTGGGGAAGAACAAAAGTCCCTCAACGGGAAGACGGTATTCTGTGATATCGAGAGGTTTTGAAGCGCAAGAGTCAAAGATCGCCTTGCTGAGCGCAAGAGTAGCCCGTTTAGAGGAGGAAGTCGGGCGGTTGAGCAGAGGGAAGAAGAGAAAGGCGATACCGAATCCCAACAGGAAGTTCATGACACTAGCCGAGGCTCTAGTGCCCGGTAATACTATTTCTGAGCCAGACCAAGCAGCTGAAGAGACAGAGGCTGTCGAGGATGTGATCGAGGTGGGAGGAGTGGAAGAGGATGAGGGTTCAAATTCGGAGGCGGAAGAGTTACTAGTTGTACGGACCCGCGCAGGCCGCGCAGTTAAAAGACTAAGGGAATATTAAAATATAGTCGATTCTAATCTTGATCCTAAACGTGAATTTTGTTTTGCTATTTTTGCCAGGTTTTTGCCGTTATGTTGAAAATTCGCATTTTGTATGGGAGACTATTTTTTTTGCTGACCGGTAGGTAGAGGGGTATGACCGAGTGAGGGGTACTGCATGGTATATACTAGCGCATTTGAGTTAATAATATGTCGCGCTGCCGTAGTTTCACCAGTTAATGTTTTGTCTTATTGAGACTCAAAAGCTTGTGCTGTTGCTCGTAGCAAGTTTTGTTACAGCCCCCGTATTTGTACAATATGACCCACAAATTCCTATATTAGGAGTATTGTAGATCCTACTGTACGTACATAGTACGTGTACGTACTTTTTTCTTTCTGTACGTACGTACAACACGGTTGTACATACTGTACAACATCACTAGTCTGTCAGCATGGCATCATTCCTCATGCATGTATATAAACACCACATGCTATCTTGGCCATGTCCCTTTTCGACTACCAGTCAATTGCCAGACTCATTAAGTACAGGATTTCCCGATATTCAGTGCTTCCTCCTTAACTACCATCTGAGGAAACAACATGCCGCTGCAGATATTGCCAGCATCTGCTGCTTCACCTACTCCTCCAGCGTCATCTGTCGAGGTCACCCTGGGCTCAGAGGTCGAGCCGTGGTTTACAAAAGCTCTCGAGCGTATCGGGAAGTCTCACGAACATCTTGAATCCGCCCTTCAGCTCCAGCAATGTCTTGCCCAGGCTCTCTCAACGCCAGATGCTACCTGGGCCTTGACCACATTGTTCCTACCCGAGACACCCGAATCCGCGAATCCTATTTTTGAAGCCATCGTGAACTACGAGTTTATCAGCGTTGAAGCTGAAATTGTCCACGTCAAGATGGATCAGTGTAGTGAGGTTGCCTATAAGCTCACCAAACCCACCATCGATGCCCTCACAAAATACCACAAGGATGTTCACTGCGTCAATGCCAGGGCCAGCACTGGAGACTGGGCAGACAAAGAACGGCAGTGCGAGAGGCTTCATGAGGATTTCATTCACGCGATCAAGATGTTCCGGTTCTACACCGATACCTCTGCGCTTGAAGGCCTCGAGGAGGAAGGGACAAGCGAACTCATGTACCCTGCGAGTGAGAAGGCGAAAGAAACTATTACTGCTCTTATGAAGCCCCTATTACCTCCTCAACTTCCGAGATTCGTGGAAGTTCTCCTGCGCATACAAAGCTCCACCATTCTTGGAAAGTATGGGATGCCCTTGCGGGATTCTGGTGGGCAGCAGCTCTGTTTGGCCTATTATTACCTTAGCTCAAAACCAATGGATTATCCACTAGTCCTGAAGCTCGCAATAAATCTTGCCGTCGATTTATTATGCAACTTGGCTTGCTACTGTTTCTATTACTACCTATCGCGATACTAGGTTTAACGAAGATGGTTCAGCAACTAGACAAGGCACAAAACGAAGGAGACGTTCAAAATATAGGCTCGAGCAGGTTTTGGAAGAACCATGGGTGAGGCTTCTACCTTGACCTCAAGATGAAAGGTTGACCTTAGGATGAGAACAACTCTTTGACAGGTAGTGTGACGGTTGGGATTCCCAAGGGATAAACTAGTCCGTACTAGGTTTATGTTGGCAGATACGTAGGGCGTTGTGATACTGAGCGTGGCGAAGTGTCACGTCTCTTAATAGTGAATAGAGCGGGTAAGGCGTATTCAGGTAAAGATGTTTTATTGATAGCTGGTGAGCTAAGTGTAACTAACTAATGCTAATGAATGTATATATACTACGGGTGGTCACGTCTGAAGTGACTGTGGTCAATGGTGACCATGATGGTCACCATTCGTGAGTGTAGTGTTTGAGGTGACCGTAGTGGAGTGGTCACCGAGTGGTTGAAAGTGTGTGGAAGTGACCACATTCGATAGGTTGAAAATTGTGGGTCACACGTGAGGTAAACGCGGGGATCGTAACACGGTCCCCCTCGACCTGGTCCCCCTCGACCCAGAACAGCCCTGTCCCCTTGACCTATTCTCCTTGACCCGGAATAGCCCTGTTAACCTTTACCCTGATACTGGCTTTACTGATATCACTTGCCCGTAGCGATCTACTGGTGACCTAATGGGCGACCGATGCCTCTCTTGTGCATCGATCTACTGGTGACCTAATGGGCGACTGATGCCTCTTTTATGCAGTATATAGGCGTTAGCATAGGTTATAGGTATTAAAGGTAGACCAAGACCGGACCTGCCTACCCTAGAGCTACAAGTGGGTTAGATCACGTGGCGATACGTTATCGCTGAGACTTTAGTTCACCGACTAGATAGATCCTGAACGTAGCTCCTCGAGCTACGTCTTGTCAATAGTCTGATCCGCCTGCAGTGCCTATCCGTAGCAATAGATCCCGTTCCGCCTGAAGCGTTCCCCGTTCACCTGTATTCCCGAGACCAGCCCGTGACACTACGTAGCTCCTACCGTTTGGACGCCGAACGCAATGACCGCTAGACCGCTTCCTCCGTTCCTGCCAGATGGCGCAGACTCCTTCCGAGCCCACGCCCCCGAGCATCTCGACGACTGGTTCGAGTACTTCAAAAGTGTCTACACCTACGCCGAGGAAGCCCAGAACCGTATCTCTCACCTCGAGGACCAGCTCCAAGCCGACCAAGAGAAAATCCAGGATCGAGAGCATACCCTCCAGCGGATCGCTAAAGAGCGCGACGCTGTACAAATCCAACTCGAATATGTTGAGCAACAGACCAAGAGAACCTTGAAAGAGAAAGATGACGCCCTCTTTGAAGCCCGCCTGGCCGAACGGCGTGCCCTCGACGCCGCCCGCCCTACCGTACCTATGCCCCGCGAGACCCCCGAGACTAGCATACCAGCTGAGCTTCTTACAGCGGCTCCTGTGGGAACGACTTCTCCGCCTCCTTCCCGATCTGCCGAATCAGCCAGTCTTACCGAACGACTACCCGACCCTGACAAGTTTGAAGGTGACCGAACCGACTTGCGCCGTTTCGTCTCCCAGATACACTCCAAACTAAAAGCCAACTATGACCGATTCCCGACACGCCTTGCCCGAATGTCTTATGTAACTGGCCGACTCAAGGGACGAGCTTATGCTCAGGTTTTACCGCATATTAAAGCCGGGGAATGTCAACTCCCTGACTACCAGGATATTATCAACTTACTAGAACGCGCCTTTGGAGACCCGAACCGTATTAATAATGCCCGTGCCGAACTGTTCCGCCTCCGTCAAGCCCACAAAGATTTCAGTACCTTCTTCGCCGAATTCCAACGCCTTGCACTAGAGGGAGAAATGTCGGAAGAAGCCCTCCCCACCCTACTAGAGCAAGCCGTCTCCCGAGAACTACGCGGGATGTTAGTACATAACCCACCGCCTAGTTATAAATACCACGATCTAGCCGCCTTTTTACAAGACCTAGAAAACCGACGACGCCGTTTTGCAACCGAACTACAGCCAGCCCCCCGGAGGACTAATGCTCCTCCGAAGGAGTACCCCCTGACGCCCAGGAAGAAGTCCCTGTCGCCCCGAAGGGGAAGAAGCCCCCCTGAGAACCGCCAACCAGCCGAAGACCCCATGGACATAAGCAACCAACGCCGTTATAACCGCCCTAACCAGCGACGAGAGAACAACCAGTGTTTCCGTTGTGGCTCAGCCAACCACTACCTCCGCGACTGCCCCGAACCCGACACACGCCCAACCAGGTTCCGCCAGGCCGCCTTCGCTTATAGCCCCAACCGCACCAGCCAGCCCCTGTCTCCGCATTCGCCCACATCCAGCCGCGCCAGTTCCCGCCGATCTAGACACTCCCGAGGACGCCAGGAAAACGGGGTAAGCCTGTCCTAAGTCGGCGCCAGGCTTCCACCTCCGCACCTACTGTACTGAAGATCAAACTGTCCGCCGCCTCCGTTCATGGAATCCCGATTGAGAACGAGAACAACCAACGTTCGAACCTGATGATACTGCCTGCCAGTCTTAATGTGGCTGGAAGAGAACCAATTCCGTCCTACGCTATGACCGATAGCGGAGCGGAAGGAAAAGGGTTTATCGACGAGAGCTGGGCTAAGTCCCAGAACCTGAAGTTTAGACCCCTGAAGAGAACCTTCGAGATTGAAGTGTTCGACGGGCGACCTGCCGAGAGCGGGAAGGTCGCCTACTACGTCCGCGCCGGACTCCGCATTGCCGATCACGAGCAGAAGAGCATGATCTTCTACGTGACCCAGTTAGCCAGCTACCCTATTGTTCTGGGAATGCCTTGGCTGAAGCAACACGACCCGCAGGTGAGCTTCGCGGCCCACACGTTCACATTTAACAGCCCGTACTGCCAGAAATTCTGCAACACTCCAACCAAGCCTACAAGGATTAAGGCTTTACAGACCGTCCCGAAGAAGTTTATACGCCAGATGAAAGGAAGTATCCCACCAGCCTTAGAGGGAAAGGATATCCTTCCGGTTTCCCTGCGAACCGCCCAAATATACAGCCAGAAGGACCGTTACCGCCTCTTTACCGTCACCCTAAAGCAACTGGACTACCTGCTTAAGCCTAAGCCAGAGGCATTCGTGCTGCCAGAAGAACTTCGAGAGTTCCAAGACGTGTTCTCGCCTAAGGAGGCAGAGAAGTTACCACCGCATCGATCTGGTGACCACCACATCGAGCTAACCCCAGGAGGAAAACTGCCGTTTGGACCCTTATATGGAATGTCCCGGAACGAACTGACAGCCCTACGAGAGTGGCTAGACGAGAATCTGCGTAAGGGATTCATCCGCCCGAGCTCATCGCCTGTAGCCTCCCCGGTACTATTCGTTAAGAAACCCGGCGGTGGTCTACGCTTCTGCGTAGACTACCGAGCCCTGAACAACATTACGGTTAAGGACCGTTACCCGCTGCCCCTGATCAAAGAATCCCTGAATAACCTGTCTGGTATGAAATACTTCTCCCGTATTGACATCGTGTCGGCCTTCAATAATCTGCGCATCAAGGAAGGTCAGGAGTATCTGACAGCATTCCGCACCCGATTCGGACTGTATGAGTCACTGGTTATGCCCTTCGGCCTAACAGGAGCCCCCGCGACCTTCCAGCGGTACATTAATGACGCGCTGAGGGAATACCTGGATATATTCTGCACTGCCTACCTGGACGATATCCTGATCTATAGCCGGACCCGAGAAGAGCACGTCGAGCAATTAAAGATGGTGCTTGAAAAACTAAGAGCTGCCGGGTTATTCGCAAACCCAGCCAAATGCGAATTCATGGTTACGGAAACCAAGTTCCTAGGCCTTATCGTGGGACGAGACGGCATCCGAATGGACCCTGCAAAGATCGAAACTGTTAAGAACTGGCAAACCCCGACCTGCCTGACCGATGTACAAGCTTTCACAGGATTTGCGAACTTCTACAGGAGGTTCATCCGTGACTTCTCTAAGCTTACAGCCCCGTTGAACCACCTGACAAAGAAAGACGTACCGTTCGTCTGGGACGAAACCTGCGAAAAGGCTTTCCGAGACTTGAAGGGAGCCTTCACATCAGCACCGATCTTACGCCCCTTCGATTGGACGAAGGACGTAATCCTGGAGACAGACGCCTCTGACTATGTATCCGCCGGTGTGCTGTCGCAATACGACGATGACGGAAGGCTGCACCCGGTAGCCTTCTTCTCCAAGAAGCATACGTCCACGGAATGCAACTACGAGATCTACGATAAGGAACTCATGGCCATTATTCGCTGCTTCGAAGAATGGAGACCCGAACTGGAGGGGGCACCCTCACCGATAAAAGTGATCACGGATCACAAGAACCTGGAGTACTTCACGACGACGAAGTTACTTAACCGACGACAAGCCCGCTGGTCTGAGTTCCTGTCCCGATTTAATTTCCAGATCACATATCGACCTGGGAAACAGGGAGTTAAACCCGATGCCCTGACCAGGAGGTCAGAAGACCTCCCTAAAGAGGGGGATGAGCGCTTAGCGCACCAAAGCCAGGTGGTACTAAAGAAAGAGAACTGGCAACTTCCGCCGCTACGAGTCCAGAGAGCCCGCATCCGCCACCCACTACAACAGAACCAACCCGCACCAACACCCGAGGAGCCGTCACTCTCAATAGAGCTACCAGAAGAGATCGACCGCTTGCTGAACGAAGGATACCAGACCGATGAAGACCTGCAGTCGATACTACAAGCCCTCAGGACCGACGCACCGCGACACCCGAAGATTACGCTTGCAGAGTGCAAGATCGTCCAGGAACGACTGTTGTACCGGGACCGCATCTATATCCCGAGCCACGACGCCCTCAAGACCGCCCTGCTGAAAGCCTGCCACGAACACCCTATAGCAGGACACCCAGGTCGTGCCCGCACTTATGACCTGCTTTCCCGGGATTACTACTGGCCCGGAATGTTGGCCTACATCGAACAATGGGTTAAGAACTGCCATACGTGTCGAAGAGCCAACCCAGCCCGAGAAGCGAAGCAAGGTGTGCTGAAACCCTTGCCTATCCCCGAACGAGCCTGGCAACATGTGTCAATGGATTTTATCACACATCTGCCGCCCAGCGAAGGAAATGACGCCATCCTGATTATAGCCTGCCGCCTGACCAAGATGAGACATATCATCGCATGCAAAGGAACCTGCGATGCCGAAGACGCAGCCCATTACTACCTGAAGGAAGTGTGGAAGCTACATGGGCTCCCACAGACTATAGTATCGGACCGGGGACCCCAGTTCGTAGCGGAGTTCTGGCAGAAGCTCACCAAACAACTGTCGATCAGCTCGCTACTATCCACCGCTTACCACCCTGAGACCGACGGACAGACTGAACGCCTGAACGCTGTGTTGGAACAGTACCTGCGAGCCTACGTGTCATACCTACAGGACGACTGGAACCGATGGCTCCCCCTGGCCGAGTTCGCAGCGAACTCCCTGAAATCCGAAACCACCGGCGTATCTCCGTTCTTTGCAAACTATGGATTCCACCCGCGAATGGGCTTTGAACCCACGATTACAGTCAGAGGAACCCCAGCCACTAGAGACGCAGAACAGTTCGCAAAGACGATGAACGACATCCTAGAGCACCTGAGATCAGAAAGCATTGCCGCACAAGCCCGTTACGAAGCCCAAGCGAACCGACACAGACGACCTGCCCGACGATACCAAGTAGGGGACTCCAGTGTGGCTAGACGCCAGGAATATCAAGACCCTTAGGCCACAGAAGAAACTAGACTGGAAGAACATCGGCCCGTTGAAGATCGGCAAGGTCATCTCCCCGTACGCCTATCGACTGGAACTGCCCGCCAGCATGAAGATACACCCCGTGTTTCACACGAGCCTGCTAAAGCCAGCTGCCACCAATCCGCTGCCCGGTCAGAACGTAGACCCGCCACCGCCAGTAGAAGCCGAAGGAGTGGAAGAGTGGGAGGTTGAAGACATTGTGGATTCCCGATGGGACAGACGAGGCCGAGGAGGCCGCCCCAGGCTGAAGTATACTGTGAAATGGGCCGGATATGCAGACCCAACAGAAGTCCCTGCTGCTTACGTGGGGAATGCTGCAGAGATCGTGGCGAACTTCCACAGGAGATACCCTGACAAGCCCGGACCACAGTAGCCCGTCTCGGCAGAGCTCGATGCTAAAGAGGGGGGCACTGTCACAGCTCGAAGTCAGACCAACCTACCCTAGAGCCACAAGTGGATCAGATCACGTGGCGATAGCGTTATCGCCGTAACCTTAGTTAGACCGCCAGTCAGATCCTGAACGTAGCTCCTTGAGCTACGTCTTGTTAATAGAGCCTGACCTGCCTGCAGTGCCTATCCGTAGCAATAGAACCTATTACGCCCGAAGCGTTCCCTGTCCACCCGTACCGCCGGACTCAGCCCGTGACATGCTGTGTCATATATCGGTATTTAGGCTTGTGGCAGATCAGATGAGTGTAGGGTGCAGAAAATCGGTTCAATCGGCCAAGGCGGCGATCAAGTCAATCTGGGGTGTTAATTAAGCTGAAGCAGGGGTGGCACGGTGTGTTTTTAATTGACAGTCAAATCTAATAATTAGTCATAAGTATTTAATTAGAATCTTATGTCAAAATTTCATAGGCTTACCAGTTTTTACAGAGATTACATCACTTCTTATAAGCAAACTGGAGTTCGTCAGTTACCCCAGATTTACTTCATCGGCTGCCCCATGTCATGCTAGCGTCCTTTCATTCCCCACTAAAATTAGTTCGTCAGTTGCTAAACGACGCAGGGAATGCCATTTTAGGTAAGGCTCTCTCTGAATGTCCATCAACACCCATCTCAGAGTGCTTCTCCTCACCCTCCCCAGTCGCCGCTGAGTTTCCGCTAAATTCTCCGCTGTCCGAGGGCCCGCTGTAACTTAGACATAATGGAGGGATTTAAGGATTCCCCATGCGTCAGCCCGGCGCCGAAAAGGGAGTGAGATTCTTCTGGGCGTCGCCTAATGACTGCATCGAGCAAAGAAAGGATTGCCGGAAAGGAGACTTGCTGGGTGTTTGTCTCAGCAGAGAGTACAGTAGCGTCTTCTTACACGAGATCATATGTCTAGATATCTCCTTAGCTCTTTTTTATTAAGGTTAATAGGTATGAAGTGGCGTTAATAGTTAAGCTATGACTCGGAGCGCTTCGGTCAGCAGTGGTCCACTGTCTTGTCTAGAATCTACACTGACAGTCCAATCGGATATTCCGTTTTACTCCATGGCTATCCCTGGCGGCAGATTCAAGGGCCCATCTTTTATTTAAGACATGTTGCAGACTAGCTTATGAATATGATGTAATATACAAAATTAAGTTGCCGATAACATATCAATTGCCGCTTATATAATGCCCGATTAGGAATACGAGGTGGTCTTAGCTGATGTAAGACAAGAATTTCCATACAGAGTCTGTGTTTTACTACTTGCCTACTTTGGGCAGGCCGTGATAGAGACTACTGCCAAAAACACACATTGCCATTTGACACAACGTACCTATTGGTTTAATTGATAAGTTACCTTACCTATACCCTCTTAATGGTACCTGCTATATATGATACGGCATATCATTGTCATCCTACAAAGGCTATTTTTCAGCTTACGCTATGTATACGATGTTGACTCAGTCTGGCAAACGCCCCACTTCGCTTCCCCCCAGTTATCGGTTTTGTCTGTAAGATGACCTCCCTCGTTAAACCTACCATGTATTTCTATCGGGAACTGTTAAATACGCACGAATGCGATAGGGTGAGTGTAAGAGATCCAACGTCAAAGATTGCCTGCTTACTATAAAGATTCGTTTTATTTCAACAATGAACAATATAGGTAAATGATGATCATTAGACTGTTTTTTGTCGATACTTAATTAACATTCCTTTTTTTAGTGCGTTCCAATACAACCAAAAGGGTGGAGCCTCTCCTCGCCTCTCATCATTGCTTGGGTCAAGTCTGTTCGAGTCAAGGTCTCATATTCACATACTCCTCCTTGACAAGTATTGCTCGATTAGGTCAAGACGGAGGGGTTATCCTGAGATGAAGGTTTATATGGAAAGGAGAGTAAGCAGTACAGTGGCACGTAGCCCGTAGCCCGTAGCGTAATATTTACATCTTTGTTGGGGAGCGCAAACGAGTTCCGAGATTTTTCTTCCTTTACTCTTCTTTATAACTCCATCCTCCTTCTCCTCTTACTACGTTTCGTCATATACTCTGCAAATCTCCCCAATCGCTAGGCACAATGGCTACCAGACAGCGAATTGCCACCACAGTTGTGGCCAAGAAGGACCTGCCCAAGGTAAGTCAAGTCAATTCGCTTAAGCTCAAACCTTTTCTCGACTCGCCTAACATCTTATCTCCTCAGGTCACTCACGAGGCCACTTCTCAACCTCAATTCCCCGACATCAAGACCATCAAGGATGCCATCCCCGCGCACTGCTTCCAACCCTCACTTACCACCTCCTACTACTATATCATCCGCGACTTCGCTATTATCGGCACCCTTGCCTGGGCTGCCCTTACCTATATCCCCGGCATTAAGGACCAATACCTCCGTATCGCCGCCTGGATGGCCTATGGCTTCCTCCAGGGTCTTTTCTGCACCGGAATCTGGATTCTCGGTCATGAGTGCGGCCACGGTGCTTTATTTACCTATAGCAAGCTCAATAACATAACCGGCTGGTTCCTCCACTCATTCCTTATGGTCCCCTATTTTAGCTGGAAGTACTCTCATTCCCGTCACCACCGTTTCACTGGCCATATAGACCTCGATATGGCCTTTGTCCCCCGCTCTAAGCCTAAGGCTTCTCTATCCTTCTATATCGCTGGCATAGATGTTGCTGAGCTGATCGAGGATACCCCTATTGCCCAGGCCGTCAAGCTCGTCTTCCACCAGCTCTTCGGATGGCAGGTATATACCTTCTTTAATGCCAGCGCTGGTAAGGGCAGTAAGCAATGGGAGCCTAAAAGTACTTTCGCCAAATGGCTCCGCGTTAGCCACTTCGATCCCATGAGCGCTGTCTTCCGTCCCGCCGAGGCTCCCTTTATCATCATCAGCGATATTGGTCTCGGCCTCACTCTAACTGCTCTATACTTTGCTTCCCAGAAGGTTGGCGTTTCTACTGTTTTCTACCTCTACCTCGTTCCCTACCTCTGGGTCCACCACTGGCTCGGTAAGTGTTTAAAGATAAGCTAGATCGCTCGAGTATCACTAATGCAAAATTAGTCGCTATCACTTACCTCCAGCACCATCACACTGAGCTCCCCCATTATACCGCTGAAGGCTGGACCTACGTTAAGGGTGCTCTCGCTACTGTTGACCGCGAGTTCGGCTTTATTGGCAAGCACATTTTCCACGGTGCCATTGAGAAGCATGTCATTCACCACCTGTTCCCGTAAGTTCAATTGATCAGCATCAATCACTTCATATCTGATACCATTATAGTAAGATCCCTTTCTATAAGGCTGATGAGGCCACTGAGGCCATCAAGCCCGTTATCGGCGACCACTATTGTCACGACGACCGTAACTTCCTGGGTCAGCTCTGGAGCATCTTTGGTAGCCTCGATTACGTCGAGCACGACCCCGCCATTCCCGGTGCCTTGCGCTGGGCCAAGAAGAAGATATCTGAGTAGGGAATCGACGGAAGCTATGCTATGCTATGTGACGATAGAATACACATTGGATAGATTAGATGCCCGCATAGACGCGTGCGATAGCAGGCTTTCTATCCATACTCCATACTCTATACAGCACCTTATGGAATATGGAATATAAAATTCAACCCATATGGAACTTAATCTATACATAACGTAGTTCATCACTAAACGGGCCACATCACCTGCCGGGCTACCTTTCTCAATTTAATTCACTTTAACTTTAACACGCGATTACTCCCACCACAATCATGTCGGATCTCAATATTGAGTCGCGTGTTATTTTTGCAATAAATGCCAAGCGCAAAAGCCAAAAATTAAGCATTCGCCAGCTTGCAAAGCAGTTCAGTACCTCACGAACAACCTTACAAGCTAGAATCACTGGAAGACCTTCAAAGACTAATACACATAGCCAGGGTTCAAATCCATACCACAAAATCCACATATGGATCTATAATGTGGATCCATATCCATTCCATTCTATTCCACGTAGGCTTCAGCATTTCCATATACACGCCACAGAATCCCTTCCACATGTTCCACATGTGGAAACTGTGGCAAGGAATGGAAATATAGCTAAGGTTTGAAAATACCTGGATTTCCTTATGAAATAGCGCATACCCTAAGTACTTTCCATCGGCAATAACAACGCAACAGCAACAATTTTCCACTCCGTTTTACCCGTACACAAAGTTCAAACAAGTCTATTCTAGGACGGTTTACTATTACTTACGCCCTTACTATCCCAAATCGAAATGGCCACCCTTCATCCTACCAAGTCAACCACACCCGTTCCAGAACGTATAGAAGAAGATAATCAATGACTCTTCCAGCTCTACAAAGGCTGGACCTTGACGGAGAGAGACGGCCAAGTGCGTCAATGGGTATATCAGTTCGGCTACGATATCCAGCATGCCCAAAAGGGGGAACGCCGATGGGTGTGTTGCCTTTGTATCAAGCAAAAGCGGCCGAGGCCAAAGAGTTATGCCATCAAAGGGTTGCAGAACGCTGAGGGTCACCTGTACACGGACCACAATGGCATAATGGATCCGACAGGCAAGAGGCAAAAGCCTGCAAAGGCATCCGAGAAAGCACATCAGTCCATTGCAACAATCCTACAGTTGAACCCGAAGGAGCCGAAGGAACAAGATTTGATCAATACCTTGATCAAATGTTTCGATAAAACTGTATACCAGCAGAAACTTGTCAACTGGATTGTCAATTCTAACCAATCCTTCTCGATCGTTAACGATCAAGATCTTCGAGACATCTTCAACTACCTCAATCCATCTGTTAAGATCACAAAAGCTAACATTACTGACGTAACCGTGCATGCCATCGCAGAACGAGAATTTACTAACAATATGGAAAGAGTGAAGGATGCTTTGCGAAAGAGTCCGGGATAGATCTATATCCAGTACGATGGCTGGAAGTCTGGTAACCGACACGCCTTATACGGCATCACATGTGTGTTTCGGGATTCAAACAATCGGCCGCAGAAGTGCGTTCTCGGACTGCCTGAGCTTACGGAGCCGCACATAGGCGAGAATATCGCCGGGCAAATTATCGAGATCATTCGGGAGTACGAGATCAGCGATAAACTCGGATATTTCACACTGGATAATGCCGGTAACAATAAAACCTCGATGGGGGACCTTGGATTAGAATTTGGTTTCGACTGGGAGAAGCAATGAGTTCGCTGCGTTGGCCACGTTGTCAACATAGGAGTGAAACAGATGCTGTATGGCAAGAACCCGGATGCTTTCGAGAAAGAGGTCTTCGAAGGACTTCACACGGCAGCGAAGGAGCATGAAGTCTGGAGGAGGCGAGGCTCTGTTGGAAAATGGCATAACTTTGCTGTTGTATGTGGCTGAGTCACCTGCTTTATTTGTTATACTCACGAAGACCTAGGAGGTGAGCAGATCGGACACGTGGACCGATATGCTCAAGAAGGTACAAGCTGTCGAGAGCCAACTCTCTGATGACGCTCAGCTCAAGAAACACCGTCCAGTTGGAGTTGTGGTCGACAATGCTACCCGGTGGCTTTCTTAATTCTCGATGATTGAGCGCGCTCTCGCCTTGAGGCCATTTTATAATTCTTTTGTCCAGAGAGCATTAAACGAGTGGGAGAAGGTCAACTTGACGAGAGCTGGCCACATCAAAAAGGGTTCCAAGCTGCCCTTCTTCCTGAAGGAAGAGAATCGCATGACAGCTGATGATTGGCATGTGCTCGGGACTCTTTACGACATTTTGCTTGACTTCCAGCTGGTTGTGAGAGGCCTTGAGGGTGATGGACAGGGAAAACACCAGAGAAAGGTCGAAGAAAACGAGATCGACCCTCCACTGTCTGGTAAGCCTTAGACTTCTCAAAAGCGGCCCGATTCTTATTTTAACAGCTGACTTGTACAGGAACAAGCTGGGATCTTGTTTATGCGTACGAATTTCTTCTTGAAACCCTTGAAACCGCGAAAAGAGCAGTTGCCAATTTTCCGGACGGCCATTATCTCGCTGTTAATATTAACCTGGGCTGGTTCAAATTGAACAAATACTACGAGCATCTGAACGACAGCCCCCTGGTCTATGGCGCCGCAGTTCTTCATCCTGCCTACCGGTGGGCACTGTTTAACGATTTGTGGGGAGACGACGACGAAAGACAGTTGTGGATTACCAAGGCGAAGGAGATGGTCTAGGATCTCTGGGTGAGAGAGTATAGGGACCTGGAGGTTGATGACCCAGAGATTGAGTTGCCTGCCAATAAGCGGCTGAAGACCTCAAGAAACAAGTTCACAGCGTGGCGCACAAAGAAGCGAGGACTGACGGCTGGAGGGATTTCTGTTACCGAGTCGCCAATTCAATCCCCAGCTCAATCCCCTAGGTCCTCGGTTGGCGGTCTGGATCTTGATGAATACGAGCAGTGGCAGCGTAATATCGAGGATGCTGATGCTTCTGTCACAGATCCCTACGAATACTGGCACATAAGGCGGCTTAAATACCCCCGGTTATCTAGAATGGCCTTGGATCTGCTTACTGTGCCACTAATGTCAGCCGAGTATGAGAGGCTATTCTCGACCACTGGCTATATGGTTACTAAGAGCCGCAATAGGCTAGATGCCAGTACAATTGGGCTTTATCAGACACTACGGAGTTGGTTGCGTGCCGGTTTGATCGGGTCGCTAGATAGGATTCTAATGGACGAGTGACAAAAACGTCGACGACTAAGACCTGGATGCAGCCCACTAATTACCATTGTTGGACAAAGTAGGTTTCATTCCACAAATTCCACAATATGGATTCATTTCCATAATGGATCCATTTCTACCTATTCCACATCGAAGTTATTAGTCAGCATCCATATCCACGGCGACTACTAAACGCACAACCGGCTGTGCAATAAGACCGCACAACCGGCTGTGCGATTAGACTGCTGATGTAATCAACAACAAGACACGCGATGCACGAAGGGATCAACAACAACACAACAACAGCTTTCTTGATGCCCAATGGGCCAATTAGACCTCAATTGAAGTTATTTATCTATCTATCGTGAAAATGGATTCATATGACCTCTTCTGTACGACTTTTTCGGCGTCATTTCCCCCCTCACAGAATGAACGCCATTTTTTCCCCAGTCCTGAACCTGAGTGGTATCCTGAGCCTGTTGGTGAAGGGGGTCTCTCTGAGGAGGAGAGGAAGTGGCTCGAGGCCGCTACTATTGAGACTATCGATCCAATGCTTGATGAGAGCTTCCCTGCTGATGCTCTTCCACCTGAAGATCAATATGAAAGCCGTGAAGCAGCCCGTGAGGCTATTAACAGCTGGGCAAAGAGTAGAGGATATGCCTTCGTGACGGGCCGGTCAGGAAAGACTCCCAATGGAAGGACTTGGGTGCATTTCACCTGTGACCGCGGTGCAGGTCGTATCACCACCATGAAGGAGGAAGATCGTAAACGCCGTACAGGTGCTCGCCGCACAGGCTGTCAGTTCTCGGTGATGGCAAAAGAGAGTCTTGATGGTGCTAATTGGGCTGTGAGGCATCGTGAGGGTCCTCAATATGCTTCTCATAATCATCCAAGGAGTCGAGGCGACGGCAGAGCGCATCCAGAGCACCGGAAGCTCTCTGAGGAGGAGCTTATAGAGATCCGGCGACTGATCCGGCGTGGTATTATGCCAAGGCAGATCACAAACCTCATGCGTGATAGCAGCCGGCAGACTGTCATCAAGCAGAAGGATCTATATAATGCTATCGCTCGAAGTAAGCAACAGCTTATGGAAGGCCAATCCTGTATGCAGGCCCTCGCTCAACAGCTTCAAGACCGAGGCTTCTGGAGCCGGATACAGCGTGATGACGATACCGGCAGAGTGAAGGCCGTGTTCTTTGCGCACCCTCGGTCTATTCAGTACCTCAAGACCTATCCAGAAGTGCTCATCATGGACTGCACCTATCGGTCTAATCGATACAAGATGCCACTTCTTGATATCATTGGTGTTGACTGTTGCGGCAAGAGCTTCTGTATTGCATTTGCCTTCTTGACCGGCGAGGCTGAACATGATTACGCCTGGGCACTCATGTGGCTAAGGCATATCTTCAACCTTCATCAAATCGACCTTCCTTCTGTGATAGTTACAGATAGAAGCCTTGCTTGTATGAATGCATTGGCCTCTTCAGATTGCTTCCCTGATATCCCTGCCTTGTTGTGCGTTTGGCATATTGATCGGGCTGTTAAGGCATATTGTTCACCTGCCTTCCTTCGAGATCATGATAACCTGCAGAGGCATGAAGATTGGGGGCATTCTATGCTGCCTTTCGTGAGGTCATGTATGCACCAACGCAGACTATCTACTATGAGAAGCTTGATGATTTCAAGGAAAAGTATGCCCTTGATCACTCTCGTGAAGTCGGCTACATCTTGGAGGCCTGGATAACCCCATATAAGCATAAGTTTATCAAGGCATGGACTAATCAATATCGTCATTACGGTCAGACTGCAACTTCCCGGGTTGAGGGTATCCATCAATTGATCAAAAATGAGATTGATAGTGCATCTGTTGATCTTTTGAAGCCTGGATGAAGATGACCCTTGTGATCGAGACCCAATGCGATCAACTAGACCAAATGCAGACCGATGAACACAGTCGACCCCCAGCAGATCTTGTTGGAGGTATATGGTCTGTTGTCCGTACTTGGATATCAAGTCAGGCTTTGCGGGAAGTCAACAAGCAAGTGAAGCTCTTGCAGAAGGAAGTCTCCCCTTGCACGGGGATATTCACGAAGACCCTAGGTCTTCCGTGTAGTCATACCATCCGGGCACTTATCAGGTTACGAAAGCCTCTGCAACTGCATCACTTTGCCCGTCACTATCAGATCCGGCGGCCAGAAATCCCTCTTGTCATACTAGAGCCGGCTAAGCAGTTTGATCGACTTGCAGCAAAGTCATCACAGGCTGAATCAAGCATACGGCGCGAGCCCTCGAGATTTGAGGTTGTCGAGAAGGAGCTACAAGGAAGGGCACCACCAAAGTGTACTGGCTGTGGTCAAGAGGGGCATAAGAGGAATTCCAAGATGTGTCCCTCACGACATGACTATCTCAAGGAGTCATCTTCTCAGCTTCCCTCTGTTCCGGAAGTCGTCCCCTCGGTTGAGCCTACCGTACAGCAACCCGTCCCTCAGTCACCGGGTCAGACGGTTGTATATACCACAACTCGTACGACAACAACACAGGTAGAGCAACGAACGATACAGATATCTTCGCCTTCCTCAACAGGGTCCCTCCTATACCTCCTCCCTCGCCGCCGCCTCGGCAGGTTACTCCATTGATGCATGACGACGGGCGTGTCATCTATAGCCGCTACAAAGCAGCTCGAGAAGAGTGGTATAGAGAGCAACCACCGCACCGCCAAACCGATAAGCTATATCGAAAGGCCAAGGGACTTCGTGCTCGCTACAACAAGGCCGAGAAAGCATATGTGTTATCAGATAGCCGGATGGGTAGGCACGTCAAGCGTAGGAACGGCTTAAAGCTGAGGGATTGGACCGATGAAGAGATAGCTGCTTATCTAGATTGGGATAAGGAAGAGGAAGAGAGGGCATATGAGAAAGAGGCGGCAAAACCACTGTATGATAGGAATAGGAATCTGAATTCGTATTGGGAGGAAGCAGCTGTGGATTTTCAGTCACGGGAGGCATTGTACAATCAATCGAATGCACCTGACTAGATTAATTATTTGCATTAAAGAGCGCAATTGATACATACCATTCGAAAGAGCGAAAAGAAAAAAAAACCTGTATCTACGACTATATAGCTTGTATTATTATTATGTTGATACTTAATCTTTTTCAATAAGTTATGAAGTGTATTCCACGGAGCCGGTGGTTGTGGATCCGGACCTACCCGGCACCGACAAAACACACTCCGCCGGTTGCATTACGAATGCAATTGAATAGGTAAATAACGGTAAATTAGACTCAATGACATATCAATAGAAAGCTCTTTTTTTCTCTATTTAACTAGCATAGCGGCAAAACTCAATGGTGGCAAAAACCTCTATTTCAAGAGTTTGATTGATTCGGCCGTGGCTGCCAATTTGTCACCGGGACCGTACCTGCAACACCTCTTCCTTGCCAAGTCCAATCCGCATAGCCGTTGCGAGATATATTCGAAATATGAAGCCCTGACTGCTGTATACCTTGAAGCTGGGGCTCAAAATGATTCATACCAATTGTAGCTGTAGGCCATTGATAGCCACTGACTGCAAAATTGGTATTGTAGTAGTTAGCATCCATTTGCTGCAGCCCGTTGTATGACCACGTCGGTAACTGTGCAGCAGCCGGGCGTTGCTGTTGACCTTGATACATGTTTTTCATGTATCCGAGATGCCAATTTCCTGATACCTCATAGCCCCAAGGCTGTACAGTTGCTTGAGCCGGTTGACCTTGAGGAATGTGACTTATCTGAGCCACCCATTGGCGAGCTGAAGGGTCTTGAGCATACAGCTGACGAAGATTTTGAGGGCCATTTGCATTAGTATGCGCATCTCGCCATTGCTGAACAGGATACAGGTTATAGCCTTCACGAGAGTAGTTAATTGGAAGCCGATTTTGAAGCGTATGAATCGTATTTTGCTGCAAAGGTTGAAGCACAAAAGGGTTTACTTGCTGAGCTCTTGCTTGGATAGCAGTAGCATCCTCAGCAATAGTAAATACAGGCCGTTGGTTGTTCATGTTGAGCTTCGTGAAGTAGTCAAGTTGTTAGATTGATATGAAAAGAGAGGGAGAGAAAGAAGCTATAAAGCCGAGATATATATATTCAAAAGGCATTACTGATTCAGTTACTCAATTGCTCAATAAACAGCTATTTTGCATACTATCACAGCTCATTAGCAACAATTGATCAGATAGATATAACATAAACTGCATCACTATCCTTCTAGCTGCAGTGTATCACATTGAGGGCTGACACCTATTATTCACGGTCTAGGTTGTGATAATAGATGTATTCAAGCATCAGGAACTGTAGCTGAACAGGCCTGCAGCTTGCAGAAGCTTTGAATAGCTTCATTTATTGAAGGAAGGTTGATTTACTTGGTCAAGTGGTGATAGCCTCACATCGTTGTTGATTACATCAGCAGTCTAATCGCACAGCCGGTTGTGCGGTCTTATTGCACAGCCGGTTGTGCGTTTAGTAGTCGCCTGCTGAACCTTGGCTGTGTCTGATGACTAATGTGGCCTGCTGGATCCCGGTCTGTTAACTTCAATTGATCAATTGACTCAAACTTCAAACCAGTCGCAATGCCGCAAAAATGATTTTCGAAGGCTGGCAAGCCAGATATAAGCTTCCCTCGATGTAATGAATCGATGCATCTACTTGAAATGCATTTTAGCGATGAAAACCTATGGGTGACCTGAATCCGTTGGGGTGCAATGGATTCAGGTCGTCATTTCATTAGCGCCTTTTTTTTTACTATGGGAAAGCCATTGGATTCAGAGCTGAATCCGCCGCGCAGCTAGGATAGGCTGGCAAGCCATATATAAGCTTCCCTCAAAGTAATAAATCGATGCATCTACTTGAAATGCATTTTACTGATAAAAACTTATGGGTGACCTGAATCCGTTGGGGTGCAATGGATTCAGGTCGTCATTTCATTAGCGTCTTTTTTTTTAATATGGGAAAGCCATTGGATTCAGAGCTGTATCCGCCATGCAGCTGGGATAGGCTGGCAAGCCATATATAAGCTTCCCTCAAAGTAATAAATCGATGCATCTACTTGAAATGCATTTTACTGATAAAAACTTATGGGTGACCTGAATCCGTTGGGGTGCAATGGATTCAGGTCGTCATTTCATTAGCGTCTTTTTTTTTAATATGGGAAAGCCATTGGATTCAGAGCTGTATCCGCCATGCAGCTGGGATAGGCTGGCAAGCCATATATAAGCTTCCCTCAAAGTAATAAATCGATGCATCTACTTGAAATGCATTTTACTGATAAAAACTTATGGGTGACCTGAATCCGTTGGGGTGCAATGGATTCAGGTCGTCATTTCATTAGCGTCTTTTTTTTTTAATATGGGAAAGCCATTGGATTCAGAGCTGTATCCGCCATGCAGCTGGGATAGGCTGGCAAGCCATATATAAGCTTCCCTCAAAGTAATAAATCGATGCATCTACTTGAAATGCATTTTACTGATAAAAACTTATGGGTGACCTGAATCCGTTGGGGTGCAATGGATTCAGGTCGTCATTTCATTAGCGTCTTTTTTTTTAATATGGGAAAGCCATTGGATTCAGAGCTGTATCCGCCATGCAGCTGGGATAGGTCGTCATTTCATTAGCGCCTTTTTTTTTACTATGGGAAAGCCATTGGATTCAGAGCTGAATCCGCCGCGCAGCTAGGATAGAAGGACAGTAGCGAATTCGTATATGTGTTTCCGCCAACGTGAGTTTTGATCGAAGCCACGATAAACCGGAAGACGGCTCGGTCTAGTGCATCCTGCAGCGGGCTAGTCATACCTTCATCCCCTTGCTCGCCTTCGTCACTATCATCATCGTCTTTATATTCGTCTCCGTCTCCATCCCCGTCTTCGTCTTCGTCTTCATCCTTAGCTTGTCTCTCTCTGCCGCTGAAGAATCCGCTGTCATGACTGCTTCGAACCCTATCACTCTCGAGCTCTTCAGCGACATCATGCAATAAGCTCCACTGCTCATCCGTAAAGCGAACGGCCCAGCATTTAAACGCTTCCTTCCGCCCGATACGGTATGCCTTCCAGCAGAAGCTTAAGTAACGGTGACCGACAGACTTATACTGGCTCATCGATTCTTCCTTGCCTTTACGGCCAAACGGCACGCCGCTTGGGGTCATTGATGTGATGCTGCCGAGCCACTGCAACGTCTCGGTCGGCACGCTATCGAGCCGCCAGCAGCAACGGTCCACCTCACGATCAAAGCTCTGTCCGAGCCGGCTGAGTAATAGTCGCTCGCGAGCTGCTTCCTCATCTTCTTGATTCTGAGCCCACCTGCCCGTTGCTGCCCTCGCCCGTAGCCACTGGGCTGCATCGTGAATACTGATCAAGTCCCGGGAGCCAAAGTGTCGTACCCAGCCTAGCCTCTTGACCCACGGCGAATCACGGTCGATATCTTCCTTCAAGTCACCCTTCCGTAGTCGTGCGGCGTCTTCCTCTTTCAATCGGGCCTGACTTGCAGCAATGAGCTCATCCATAGCGCTCTGACTTCTAGCATCAGCTGCGTTAGCCGTATCAGCCGGGCCGTCGATATCGCTGTCATCTCGAACGATCCAGTAGCGCGCGTGACTCCTTCCTCGCATCCACGTCTGTAGCCGCACTTTAGTCCATCGTTCCTCTACTGCACCATGCCCTGCCTCTCGCCAATGACGGACAATATTATCCCGTGCAATAGTAAGATATCGGCATGCATAACAGCTATATCCATCTGAAATAGCAAGATGTTCAATTGCCGGGCTGTTATCTTCGGGCACTGCAATGAGTTTCGGGTCAGCTAGTTCCAATATGCCAAAATAGTCCTTGATATCCTTAAGCACTTGGCCCTTCAGCTGATGCTCATGTCGGAAGTGTGACTCGATGCCGGCGCCCGGCCGAACGGCTGCTTGACATAGCCGGCAGATCAGTATCTGATAGTCGTGATTAAGCTGTATGATGTCCTCCATTTCTGCTTGATATTGCCTCTTTCTTCGGTAATAGAAAGAGAAAAGATTTGTTTTTTCTGTTAATTGAAGTCCCCTTTCCTCTGCATTACTCTAACCCCAAGCTCACGCTAGCTAACCCCAAGTGTGGAGTTGGGGTTATTTTGAACCAATCAGCGACTCGGCTTCGCTCCAAACGATATGACTCCAAAACGCAAGCGAAATGACCTATTTTGGTGGCCGATTTGAGTCAAATCGCCTCTTAATAGAACTTAGGGGTGATGGCCCAATCAAGACGCATAAACGTCCTTTTTCACTTGAATTTGGAGCTGGAATAATGATGTAGGCTGACTTTTATGTAAGTGAAGTTGGTGAGTTTTGGTGGAGCTTTTTTTATTTTGCCTGGCGAAAGAGGGGTGGTGCCGAAAGAGGGGTTGTGGATGGTAAGGACTTAACGCGGTTTGTTAGCAATCAAGACCACGTTTTGGACTTTTGTAGCAAGTATGCATATATCATGCAGCTTGTTACCAAAGTGATACGTGCGCCCCTTCCAAGTCAAAACATAATCAATTTCGTAGGTCGTTACTAGGAACTGGGAAAGGGCTGCTTGGAACCAAGAAGATAATTATGCCTGCCCCCGCTTTAAGAGAACTTCATCACTAGCACACGACCTGAATGATAGCCGATAGCGACCGTTGATCTATCAATAGCGGGCCTGCCCCCTCGATAGTCCGGAGGCAGCCAAAGCATCTTCTTTCCATCTTCAACAATCCATTCGCCATCCGCGCTTATACCCCATCCAGAATGGCTAACACGCGGTAATGTTATCTCAGCCGACCGATCATTTATGACAGGCGGCAGAGCCGGGCGATCCAGATTTAGAAGTCCAATATCGGTAGAGAGGAGAGCATTTGACGTTGGATCAAATGAAAGGTGATATAATACTCCCCCAACGTTAAGCGTCTGCTTGCATGCGCCCGTGGCTGCGTCCCAGATCTTGACTGTGTTATCACCTGAGCCAGATGCAAGACGCTGGCCATCTGCCGAGAACACCACCGACAACACCGAACTGCCATGGCCCTCAAGCGTCTGCTTGCATGCGCCCGTGGCTGCGTCCCAGATCTTGACTGTCTTATCATCTGAGCCAGATGCAAGACGCTGGCCATCTGCCGAGAACACCACCGACGTCACCCAATCGCCATGGCCCTCAAGCGTCTGCTCGCATGCGCCCGTGGCTGCGTCCCAGATCTTGACTGTGTTATCATCTGAGCCAGATGCAATACGCTGGCCATCTGCCGAGAACACCACCGACAACACCGAACTGCCATGGCCCTCAAGCGTCTGCTTGCATGCGCCCGTGGCCGCGTCCCAGATCTTGACTGTCTTATCAGCTGAGCCAGATGCAAGACGCTGGCCATCTGCCGAGAACACCACCGACATCACCCAATTGCCATGGCCCTCAAGCGTCTGCTTGCATGCGCCCGTGGCTGCGTCCCAGATCTTGACTGTCTTATCAGCTGAGCCAGATGCAAGACGCTGGCCATCTGCCGAGAACACCACCGACATCACCGAACTGCCATGGCCCTCGAGCGTCTGCAGGCAAGCGTTCCAATCTGCCTCCATTCTTGGCTTCAACACCATCCAATCCGGCTCCTCCTTCTTAAAGAGCTCTCTGGTGAGACTGCGTTCAGGACTGAACACGAGTGCGGACGCATAAGCCTGTAATGGAGAAATCTCGATGGCGCGAGCATGAGAAAGAATGAATCGGCGCGCATCTCGAAGTAGTTCTGTCAGTTTTTGCGCTCCCGCGATTTTCTATAACCTTGTTAGACGGCTTCCAATATACATCTAGAGCAGCTTACCACTAAAGCCTCGAGCTTGTGTACCGCCTTGGTTCCCTCGGATATGCTTTGTAGCAGACCAAGACATTCCAGCCAATACAAGTACTTCTTCTGGATGAATACATGGACGTTGCCGTTATCCCGTAGAATGTCGTTGACTTCTGCGACATCTGAGTCGTGAAGATGGTCAACCCAGTAGACGCATGAATATCGAATTGGGGATAATGGGTCGGGATTGGTCGGTGAGACCTGATCAATGGAGAATCCTGGCGTGTTGAGACTGTAGATGTTTCGTCGAAGAGTTTCCGACAGGACACCTAGCGACCTCGAGAAGAGGGCATAGTGCTGGTGCGCAATGCCAGAAGGTAGGATTTGCTTTGACGCGTTCTTGAGCAGGAAATCTTTGGCTGATTGATGCACAAAGTAGATGACGCCTTTTCGAAGAGTCAGAAAAGAACCACAGGAATCGATGATTTCTTCCAACTCATCCTGGTCGAGATCTTCGAGCGACTGGGCAAGAGCCTTTAACTCGTCTAGGGTGATGGGTCGGTATACGACCGAAGCAAGAGCGAGGATCTCTCTGCAACGATCTGCATCTTTCGAATCGCTGATATGTTCCACCATTCGCTTATAGAGAGGATCAAGACCTGGGGGGAATGACTTCAATGTGTCGAGTGTATGCCGTTTTCGGACCTTGGGATCTGCTAGCTCTTGACAGACCAAGGCGACCCAGAGAAAGGTGCCATCGGCATTGCCAACCAAGTGACGTTGAACAGCGTCCCCTGTTTCCTTGTCGTATTTCTTAAGACCTGCCAGTCGATTCACCTTGTGTCCGATGTAGGTATTGACAGCCTTGGAGATTGAGTCCTTGTTCAACTCAAGGCGCAGCCTGACTTTCTGCTCCAAATTGTCCAGTTTCTCCTCAATGTCCGGCCAGTTACGGCTAGAGACGATCCACTTGACGCGGGAAGGTTTAGTGATGAAGTCGAGAAGCTGATGGCGATTTGTCTTGCATTCATCGAGGGCATCAACAATCAGGATCGCACCATCCACGCCCGGGTCATTAAGCATGGCCGTGAGGATCTTAGATAAGGCTTCCCAGGCATTCCCATCCTCAAAAAGCTGCTTACCCGCATGGTCGTGCTTCTCCCGAACATGCGAGATGAGCGACGGCTGTTGGTCGACGAGAAGGTAGATCAGGCCACGCAGCACGGCCGTCGCATTGCTCAGTCGTGTCTCGGTGGCCTGGCAGAAGAAGTAGGACAGGTGTTTGCCGGGTTCCTTCTCCAGTTCGTCGATGATGCCGCACAGCAGCATCGTCTTGCCCTTGCCAGGATCGCCTTTGATCCAGAGCAGCTGGCTTTGTGGATCGTCACGCCATCGCCGAAATTCGTCATTATCAAGAATCCAGCGGTACGAGTCCCTGAGCAGGCCGCCCTTTGTAGCTTCGATGCGCGTCTTGTCGTCGCGAGGGTCGGTCTCGCGCAGGTCTTTCAGACATTGCTTCGCCTCGTCGTCTTGGTGTCTCTTCTCTTGATGTTGCGTTTGCGCTTCAATGGCCAAATGTACGCCTTTGATGGCCGCATGAATGTCTTGGAGCTTCATCTCTATAGCGCTAGCGGTTTTGGCGATTTTCTGCAGTCGTATCTTGCTCTCTTCTGTGTTGTATTGTTCCATGTCTCTTTGCACGGCATCCTCTGCTTCCTTGATCTCGCTGAACTGGCCAGCCCAGTCATCGAGTTTGAGCATATCCCTTCCGATGACGACAGCCGAGTTCCGGTAGTAAATGCAGACGCTCTTCATCTGATAGGAAAGAAGTTTCTCGTAGAGCTGCACGACGTGCTCTCTAGTTGGACTCGCAGTCCCACGGAAGATTGCTCGGCCTTGTTCTCGTCGAGAAGTAGAGACACTAAGTTCCAGTACCACTCTATTCTTGACAGGACGTAGGCGATGCCTTTGCGGTTTGCGCGTGCCTCGGTGACGGGGTTCGAAAGGATCTATCAACTGTCAGCAAGGGATCATCGACCGTTCTGCGTTCGGTTGGGAAAGCAATTCACACACCTCTAATCCAAGGCAGACGCCGACCCAGGCGACGGCGGCTTCTGGTGCGGCCTTTACCGCGCTGTCCATTATTCCCCTCACCGCTTGTATTGCTTGCAAGCCTTCGTCAATGCCTTGCTTGATGGACGCTTGCTTCTGCGTCCGGCCCAGCCCTGCCTGGATCAACTGCTGCATTTGGCGGCATCTTGGGCCCCAAGCGCTTGCTATTCCATTGTCAGTCGGTTCGGAGGCAACGGAGCTAGGGCCGTCCTCGTGCAGTTTAGAACCCAAGATCTTCTCGTACGCCCCGACTAGTTTGGGCTCGCTCGCTTTGAGCCCATCGTAGGCCTTATTCCAAAGCCGCTCTTGTAGACTCGTCAGCGAGGAGGTGTCGGAATCCGTCGAGATATGCGGAGAGGGCGTTGGCTGAGATGTCGGTCGAGCAGCTAGTTGGGATGAAGGTCGAGATGGTGTTGGCGAAAGTGTTTGTGGCGAAGGAGTCGAGGATTCCCGGTGAGAGGCCTGCAACCACTTCCTGCCCTTGGATTTCACTTTCCCAAACAATGCAGGCGCCATCTTCACCGAAGGGCCGCCTTGTCCTTGTTGTGCGATATGATGGTATCAGCGAGATGACTTCTCCGATCGATGAGTCGGGACGGCGACGAGATGGGACAGCGCAGCATCCTTGAGGGATTTGTGTGTGGGGAGGCCTCAGCACCTGAAAAGAACCCCTGTAGCTAGGCGCAGGTTGTGAGGCCAATAGGGCTGTTGAGCGATGGAGTATGCAGCTGCACCAGTTCAATCGCAGGGCTGTGCTGGGTTGGGAGTGGAAAGTGCAAAGCCAAGCAGGTGAAGAGAGGCAAGAACAGGCGGGCATGATTTGATTCGGCGCTGGCCTCTGACACCAGAGTTAAAGATACTTCTTGAAGATGAGCGAACCTAGGCACAGTGTCGTGAGTTTGGCGGATAAGTCGATAATGGCGATGCCACTTTCCTGCCGCATGGGCCTGTGGTAAAAGACGATATTTTGACGAGCAAAGAAAGCTGGTTCGAAGGTGGGTGTGAAGGGGGGAGAGAGGGGTCCGTCAACAGGTACCACGATGGATGCCTAACGAAGCTGTGGCGTGGCGGAGTCGCGCTTGGCCTCCTGCCAAGAACACAAACGCGCTTTGTGCATCTCGTAATGATTGGTCCATCAAAGCCCTTGTATCCCCATAAAACATGAGACGGCGTCTTTTGCTCCCACAACCGTTGTGATTGGGTACACTTCCTTCATTGTTATGAGCGCGATCTTGATGATGCGCTGTCATCTCTGAGTTTCTGATCTCTGACGCTCGCATGCACTCCTGCATGGAAGCGATGTGATTTCCGAGCGCAAGAGCACGATAAGAGCCGGAGGAGAGCGGCTGCCGTAATGGACGAACGCGTAATGATATTGGCCAAGAGAAAAAGTTCACTAAGCGAAAGGTGCCAACCAAATGTGGATCTCGGACGATGTGCGATGGCGTATTGTCGACCACCTAAGCCCCACCGCTTATGCATTTGTGGATCTCCTTACACTTGGTGAGCCAACTCCTGCCTCACTCTTCATCACTGAGTCAACACTTCATGGGCTCATTATTCTGAGTAATAAAGTTTTGTAGCGCATATAACCTCACGTTTGATCAATACTTTGACCTATTTCTACATACCAAAGTCTCTAGAGCGCTTCAGTATATAGGCTATGCAGCCAATGCAAACCATCATGGAGCCGACTCTTCTCGCGCTCAACAATTCAGTATCATTCGAGCAGGGCCACTCACCTAAATCTGTAAGGATATGATTTGAAGAGAGGTATCGATTCTTGCGTTATTCGAGTTCTATCGCAATGAAGTCTAGTAGGGGAGATCTTGCTAACGTGCACGGTTGGGAAATTGCAATCAGAATGAAGAATAAGTGGGGGCATAATAATCTTGCCCGAATGTAGCAGAACCGGCGGCTAATAGGCGGACGGGTGCCCGTCCTTCTAAAATTGGACGGGTCCCGTCCCAGTTTCCATATATGGTATAGTTTGCTCCGCTATCGGACCGCCAGCATCGTCACCCTTACACTTGCAAGATCCAGTTCCAGATTCAACGCGGCTGAGATACGATGATCCACGAGCAATCCACCAGGGATACGTCACGTCAAGAGATGATTGGTAACCGCCAGTATAGGAAAGCAATGGGCCTGCCTTTAGCATATCCAAAAGCAATCTACAGCTGGTGTCTTGATTATAAGCAGATGGGGAGGTGCTGTGCAACCCCAACGAGCCTAAGAGAATGTACCAAAGAAGAGATGGTGGCTTATTCAGACTAGGACAAAGCAGAGCCTGATCGCATCGAAGCACAAGTAGCTCGAGTGACCGAGAACGGGCGACTGTTCACAAGCAGAAGAGGCATCGGTGAGCTTTGGGAAATAGCCTAGCAAGACATCGATGAACAAGAAGCCTTGTACTCGGCCATCGAAGAGGAAAAAAGTTGTATTGTGGTACAGCTCTAGCTCTAGTAGAGTTTGGAGTAAATTTGGAACTCAGATATGTCGTGGCTATTCACCTCAAGCCAATGATTTGTTGGAATAGCTGGTAAATGGGACTCGTCAAACTACTTGAGGCAGTGGAACAAGGCGTGAGGTAATCCGATAGCGGAAAAAATTATACCAAAAATGGAGACTGGGACGGGACCCGTCCGCCTATTAGCCGCCAGCAGAACCTCGCTACATGCACGGGCCAAATTCTGAGTAATTTGGCACAGCGAGCCTTTGTTACAGTAGTAGTAGTACGCTGTGAAGTCCTCCCGAGAGACGAGCAAAACGCATACATGGCCGAGCTGGAAGCGATAGCAATGGTCCTGAGGTGCATGCCCGATGGGCTCCGACACCGAGAGGTGATCATTGCAACAAGAAACCGGTCGGCGCTACAAGCGATTATGAAACCTCGGCAACAGTCAGGACAAGGCACCATCCGGGAGATCTACAAACATGCCGAACGAGTTGGAAAGGGTGGAAACACCATCACGATGCGTTGGGTATCGCCCACGAATGACTCTTTCACACTGGGAGCAAAAGCAAAGACCGAAGCGCGAAAAGCCACAGATAGCGGATACAGAGCAACGAAACCGCTGTACCAGGCCCGATCGACCCGACTGAGAGTACTACTAGCACAACGTCGGCAGCACATGGTGCTACCCGAGAGCGTAGGCAGCTATTCGAAGCAGCTCGATAAGGCGCTCTAGCGCTGCCCGGCAAGCACACGCGCGCACTATATGACGCCCCGAAGAGACGCGGATCCGACATCCTGGTGCAACTACGAACGGGAATGGCACGGGTCAACAGGTATCTGCACAGGATAGGCGCAGCAGAGACAGATACGTGCGATTGCGGCCAGGAAGAAGAAACGGTGGACCATTTCCTCTTCCGATGTCCACGGTGGGATGAGCAACGAGAACACATGCGAAATGTCGACGGGGAAATGATGGGTAATCTATCATTTTTCCTGGGAGGCAAGACGGCGGAAGACGGGCATAAGTGGAGGCCGAACCTGGCAGCAGTGCGAGCAGCGATCAAGTTTGCGAAAAGCACGGGGCGTTTGGATGCTACACGGACATGATAACATACAAGATATACTAACAAACCAAACGATATAATGCAGCAAGAACTAATATAGTACAGCCTCTGGTAGACAGACCAGGCTTCAGCCGCTGAAGATGGGACGCTGAACACTTGGAGAATTTGGCCTTCAAGCAGGCCTGTCGCAGGGACAAGCGAGGCTGGGAAATGTGGCGAGGAGTAGGGATTGTGATGTTTGAGGGTTATAGGGCTAGAAGTCGGAAAAGAATGTAACTAACGAGACTTAATGTTGTGGGCCCTATGAGGCGTATCCTCCCGGGCGGAATAAATTCATTCATTCATTCATTCATCCTTGGGCCGACCAGGTGTTTTTCATGATGACTAAGGATATCGGATTAAAGCCTTCCCGACGGCCGTTCAGCATGATGACTGGTACTGGACGCGAATTGGCGCCGAACCAAATACGCCAAATACTACTAAACGCGACATCTGTTAGTCCTTTCCATCTCCAGTTTTGAGAACAATCCCATGGCAGATCAACCGCGGTCGAAAGTGATCAAGGAAAATCCCATCGGGAAAGGTCTCAACGCCTTCCGTGCTTCGTTCAATTCGATATGTGAAGCCGAGAGCACCTTGTGCCCACCAGACGCGTTGGATCAGCTTGACCAAGAAGGTATAGCAAGCCTTTCTGCAATGTGCTATTCTGACCAACAAACAGATATCCAAAATCTCGTTCTCGATCTTCTCTCCGCCCTACGAAGCCTCCCCGCTGTTCGCCTCCTAAGGTCAAAGACAGGCCACGGCACCCTCCGAAGCGATCTCCTCAGACTCATTTCTGCTGCCGCCTCCGACGACTTCGACTACGACCGTGTCAAACCTCTCCTGAAAGCCGCCCTCGCTAGCGAACCTGATACCCTAATCTGGGACCAAGTCTACGTCGCCGTTGCCGAATCCACCCCGCCTCCCCGACAGATAGCCTCGTCCCTCCAACAGACCCCATGGCTGCGCAATACGAGCAGCTTCGCAAACTCGTCCGAGCACCGCAAATACGTGGACGACGTGCTAAAAGAGGAACTTGGGTCTATGTATGTCGGGCTCCGTCGCTTTCATGACGCATACTTTGGAGGTGTGGCCGGCCTTGACGCAGCCTCGCAGGCGTTCTTTGATCAGTGCGTCGAAGCCAGCGATCCACTCTTTGAGGACGGTTGGAAGGGATGGCCTGAGGACGCGAAACAGGACGACGTGCTGAGCTGGTTTGCCGACTTCAGCGACAAGCTAACAGAATTCGTAGACAGCCACGGGTCAATCTCGACGCATCAACATCGACGACGGCCTCTTGCCCAGCCCAATAAGCCAATACAAGGTTCTACAGGAGAGCGCAAGTTGGACGTCGGTTTTGTCAAGGATACGAGTGCTGGGAAAGACTCGCGGTGCCACTGGTCGCAGATCTTGGTGCCTGGAGAGCTGAAGAGCAACCCGTCCGCCGACAAGGCCTCGATGGCGTGGCTTGATCTGGGGAGGTACGCGAGGGAGGTGCTGGCTGCGCAGAACGACCGTCGCTTCGTTTTGGGCTTTACCATCTGCGGGTCCCTCATGAGGGTATGGGCATTTGACCGGCTCGGGGGCATCGCATCGGAGCAGTTCGACATTAACAAAGATGGGCGTCAGTTTGTGTCCACGATCCTTGGCTTTCTCTGGATGAACGAGGAGCAGCTAGGGTTCGACCCGACAATCATGACGGCAAACGGGGAGCGATTCATCGAGGTCGATCGGAATGGTTCGACCGAGCGGATCATCATCGACGAGGTGATGCAGCGGGCGCCTTGCATAGCTGGTCGAGCGACGACATGTTGGAAAGCCCATCCCGAAGGACGGCCGGAGATGCTGCTTGTCATTAAGGATTCGTGGCAATATCCGGAACGAGATGAAGAAGGCGAACTACTACGTGAGGCGACTGACAAGGGTGTCGTTAACGTAGCCCGGTACTATCACCACGAGACGGTACAGATTGACGGGGCAGATGATGACATCCGGAATAATGTTCGGAGAGGGCTGGATATTACGCAAGCTGCGAACTACCGTCCGGAACGACCAACCCGGCAGAACAACGTCGTATCTGGCACATTGAGAGAGGGTCGCGGCAGCGCCAGTGCCAGCAGAAAGCGGTCATCTAGCCAAGCTGGCGCTCCTCTTCCTTCTAGCAAGCGATCTTGTTCCGTGTCTTCAGCGAGGGTTACCAGTTCATTACCAAATCGTGTACATCGGCGTGTCATTCTCCGAGACTACGGGATGCCTATCTACAAGGCGAGCTCCCGGTCGGCTCTGCTTGCTGCATTCGAGTGCTGCATCGAGGGACACGAGTCTTTGCACAAGGCAGGGTTGCTTCATAGAGACATCTCGATCAACAATCTTATGATCAACGAAGATGATGATAACCCTTCGTGGCCTTCTTTCTTGATTGACCTTGATTTGGCCATCAAAGAGTCGCGAGAGGCTGCCTCGGGAGCAAAGGGGAAGACTGGAACACGGGCTTTCATGGCAATCGGGGCGCTACTAGGTGAGCAGCATTCTTTCATGCATGATTTAGAGTCATTCTTCTGGGTGCTATTCTGGATATGCATCCACTACGACGGGCAGGGCAAAGTGACTGGACCAACTGAATTTGAAAGCTGGAATTATGAGAGTGACAACAAGCTGGTGCGATCAAAGGTTGGTACCATAGGCGATGAAAGTATATTTCTCAAGATTGCAGAGGAGAGCTTCAGTCCGCACTACCAGCTATTGATCCCATGTGTCAATAGACTGAGGAGAAAAGTATTTCCCAACGGTGAGAGGTGGAAAACTGACGATTTGGACCTGTATTTTAGAATGAAACTGGTATTGCAGGCAGCACGGGAGACAGAGGAATCAAGGTTACATTGAGCGATTTCGAATCGTACGACAGCAGGTGCAGGGTTTTCATACGGAGATTAGAATGACTGAGAAGCGAAGTGCCATTCATGTTGGCTGAGTCTTGTTGAACAAGTGCTGGAGTATCACGTGCAAGCAGCGATGCTTAAGATTACGCGCCAAAATGGCGAACCCTTCAAGGGGCAGATTTTAACGGAACACGAGATCAATACATTAATTTCCATCAATGAACCAAAAACACGTAATGTCTAACAGCTGGACGGTTATTTGTAACCTACCCTGTAGAAAGCAAGGTTAAATCGTAGTCGTTTCTCCCGATAAGTGAATCACCTAACGCATTCGCGACACGGCCGATCTTAGCGTCTGGGTAGTGGCCAGGATACACTCGTACAACTTTTATTATCCTCTCCACTGCAAGAGGATGAGCCGGTGTTACAAGTGATGTGCGACACATTCGATCGATTGGCTGATCACGCTAAGGCAGCAGCAGTACCAAGTATAGTCGGACTGGCCGCGCTGTATCAGATTGAGCGGAAGGAGATCCACATCAAGCCTAGGAACTATTAAGAGGCGATTAGCCGGATATCGCCCACCAAAATGGGGAATTTCGCTTAAAATTTGGACTTGATTCGAGTAACGTTAACTCGAGCTACTGATTGGTTGAAAATAACCACAACACAGTTAAACCTGGGGGTCGTAAATGTTACCATCCACAACCCCTCTTTCGCCACCACCCCTCTTTCGCCAGGCAAAATAAAAAAAGTTCCACCAAAACTCATCAACTTCACTTACACGAAAGTCAGCCTAAATATATAGCTACTCAAGAGAAATTACCTCTATTGATCATAAAAATGATTGGATGTGATGATTCTGACCTTATAAGGCTGTGCAGGGTACGTGATCTATGCGTGCTGTGCTATGGAAATGTCGTTAGTTTGATCGCCAAATTCCTCACCGCTCTTTGCCTTGTTTTTTGGTCTTTGTCTTTGACAACGACATGAAAATGCTTAGGTCAAGACTTCGATGGAAATACACAGAGGACGACGTGGCAGAGGCCATATTGGACGTTACTGACAATGGCTTTTCACCCCCTCAAGCCGCTCATAGACGGGGAGTGCCCCGAAGGACTCTAATCGACAGACTTCACGGCCGCGGGGCCGTGAAAGAGCAGATCCACCCTCATCGACGGTTGTCCAAGAGACAAGAGGATAGGCTGGCTTTCTGGATTCTCCGCCAGGAGTCCTTGGGCTATGCTCCGTCCCATAGTCAAATCCGCGCTTGTGTCATGGGCTTGTTGAGACAGCAGGGCGAACATCCCAACTTGGGACGCAACTGGGTGATCAAGTTTATCAATCGCCGCGCAGATCTAAAGACCAAGATGGGTAGACGTCAAGAAGCTAAAAGGTTCGACTCTTTTATCCCTAAAGCGGTTCATTGGTACTTTGATATCCGGGATGGCCAGTATGGCTGGATCAAGCCTGAAAACACCGTCAACGTTGATGAAGGGGGTATTATGACTGGTTTCGGCAAGTATTCACCTCTACTACTTGTCTGTGCTTGCATTTTGACTGACTAATTCTCTTCATTCAGGCCTAGATAGCTTAGTTGTTGGAAGCGCGGACCCGAAGCGCAAGGTGTTTCTCAAAGGACCACAAACTCGAAATTGGACTTCATTCATCGAAGCTGTCACTGCTGACGGCCGCGCTTTAGTTCCTGGCATAATCTTCAAGGGAAAAGAACTGCAGAAACAATGGTTTCTTGAGGAGTTCAAGCAGATAGCAGACTGGTATTACATAACATCGCCCAACGGGTGGACTGATGACCACATAGGCATTGAATGGCTTGAAAGAGTTTATCTACCCCAGACTACACCTGCTGACGAGTCAGACGCTAGACTGATCATTTTAGATGGTCATGGAAGCCATGCAACAGTATGTTCTCCATTTTCCCCACCTCAAGATTAGTGCTGAGTGATGGAAGGATGAATGGATGGCTACGTGCTTTATGAACAACGTTTATTGCTGCTATCTACCAGCACACTGCTCTCATGGACTCCAGCCACTGGACAATGGAGTATTCAACGCATTGAAGGCTGCATATCGACGAGAGTTGGAAAGGTTCGCTTCGTTGACTGATTCCGCTCCGATGGACAAGGTCAATTTCATCAGGGCCTACGCCAAAGCTCGCCGAGTTGGAATGACTAAGAAGAACATACTGTCAGGCTGGAGGGTCACTGGAAACTGGCCAATTTCACGTGCGAAAGCGTTACGGCACCCTGAAATCCAACAAGATAGGCCAAACGGCAGCCCAAGAGTGACTCCTGAACCCAGGCCGTATCTTGGCTCGGACGATACGCCACAGACGAGCCGTCAAATTCGTGATCTTGGGTTGAACAAGACACCAAAGACGCGGAGACGATACAACGTGATAGCCAAGGGCTTTGAAGCTCACCAGCAGACAGTAGCGGCGCATACGCAGAGGATTGCCAGCCTAGAGGAAGAATTGGCTCGGCTGAAAAGAGGAAAGAAGAGGAAGGCGGTGCCGAATCCTAACAAACGTTTCATGACTCTTGGAGAGACTCTAGCTGGTAAAGAGTCCATACCAGAAGGGGCGACTCGTTATACGCCTATCGGGGTGGAATTTATCTCTTCAAGCGAGCAAGAGTCAGCATCGGAGGCTGGCTCGGTCATAGAAGTCAGAGAGGAAAACATACCCCACCAACCAACCAGGCGGTCGCAGCGGATAGTGAAAAAAACCAGAGTACAATAGATTGATCTACTTATGACTCATTAAATGAATGATTTTACGCATTTCTGTCAATTTGGTCAAATTCTGTGTAAGTGAAGTTGGTGAGTTTTGGTGGAGCTTTTTTTATTTTGCCTGGCGAAAGAGGGGTGGTGGCGAAAGAGGGGTTGTGGATGGTACCCACTAGTCAGGCTGAGCGCAGCCACTTGAGTCACGTTATTTTTACCGCCTGAAACAATTCCTACCTACCTAAATAAGCCTATCCCTAATAAAGATGATGGTCAGGCATAACCTGCCAGTCAGGTCTGCTCAGTGTGACTTGAGGTAAACGTAAGATCGTCCCAACTTGGTCTTTTTCCTGGGATGGTCACCGCTTCTGGCAACGACAAGGACTCCGCACGAGGCAGAACTCAGATAGGTTATGACTTGACCGGATCTTGGTATACTAGCATGTCAATTTTCGCATGGACATGTCTGTGAATAAACAACAAACCATATATACAGTAGTCGCTGCCAGGTACGATGACATCAGATCCACGACGAGTCTTGTTCCGGCCATTGATTTGACGTCGGATATAGCATGCAAAAGGACAACTTCAAAATCTTCATAGTATTTTGGCCGGGAACTGCTGATCTAGTTGCTGGTTACTGGAGCTCAATCACACATCTTCATCATTAGGGGATACTGGGCTATCAAAAACAAGTAAATCTAATAATACGGTGCTCGGCGCTGACATTCTAGATCAGCGTGTTGGGGCATCCAGGAAGAAATAACTTTTTGCCAGTACGAGCCCCGTTAACTGCTGACCATTTAATCCTTGTTATGTGGTCTTGCCTGATGTGTCTATCAATGGTGTGAGTGATTTACATTCGTACAATGTGAAGTTGGGCGCACTCGGTCTGTGCCAACCTTGAACGAGGCGGGATTTGTCAGACATTACGTGTATTCGGTCCATTGATCCAGATTGGTATATTCATGTTGTGTTCTGTTCAACGTTGTGTTCTGTTCAACTCTCCCCTTCAAGGTTCTACCGTTTCGGTGCGTAATCTTAAAGTATCCCTGCTTGCACGTGACACCCCAGCACATGTTCAACAGGATTGTGTCAGTCGCTCCTTAAGCACGCCAGCCCCACTTGACCCCTTTCCAGATCTAGCCTAGTTGAGAGATTTGCTTATTTGCACATAAGTCAGGAGAGCAGGGTAGTTATGCATATATATATATATATCCTTGACTTCCAACTTCCAACCAGGGTGGCAATCAACATATGTATCTGGCTTTATCCTGGCGTCTCAATATTCCGAGCAATCAGATCCTATCTTTCATTCTATGAACAACATTACAAAATGCTTACCTACTACCTTCGAATTTTGGGGACCAGAATCCAACCAGCAACTTTATTATATGGATTCGATCAGCTCTTTCGGTGAGGATCTTCCAGGTCAAATTACTACACCAACATGCATCGCTCCTGGTTGGCTTCATGTTCTATCCATGACAGTAGTGGAGTATAAGTCAACCACTTACCAATGGATTCACCAGGATGATCCAATCCAGGAATTTGTTCTTGATGCAGACGTCGGGGAAGGATCTCTTATGAGTCCCCTGGATCATAAGGACATAACGCCCTGCGACTGGAAACGTTTGGGATTCAACAGGTAAGAGCTAGGCTACCACAGTTAAGACTTAGTTGAGATGAATGCTGACCAGTCAAACTCAGTTCTCACTTATCGCTATCCCCGAATAAACAGGAACTTGTCCTAGAAGCCCCTTTGGTCACATCCGGACACCGCGAAGAGACCGATGTTTGTCTTCAAAGACTCGCTTCTAACGCTACTCCTGATGGTACGAAAAGAGGTCGACCGTGGAAGAAGGCGAACAAACCGGAGATTTAAAAAGACGTAGGCTCGATTCGACATACTCCAAGCAAGAAGACGTCAAGCTCCCCTCTAGTTCGAACTCTCAAAGCGGACATAAGGATGACTGCAGAAAGAGCGTGGTTAATGATAGTTCATCGCCTTCACGACTCGAAGTGGATGGGAAAGATAAGGAGAGAAAGACTCTTGAGCAGGGAAATGCTGTCTATGCTATACATGAAGTGCGCAATAGGAGTCCTACGGGCTTGGAGACAGCCGATGATGTACTCGGTTCGAAGAAGGATAGAATATTAGCAACGGAACTTGGCTTTTTTTGAGTTAGACGTGGAACGATCTTCAGCATACTCGATGTCTTATGGCGCAATAATATCAACCCTGACTTTGTAGGACTTCGAAAGGAACAACGGCGCAATACGTCGACGTCCGTCCTGCACTTGCCTGTCTTTCAACGTCGATCTATTTTATTTGCTGGAAATTGACTTTATAAGAACTTAAACCTAGACCTCTTCCTTAGTTGTTGGGAGGCACTGATGTCTTCCTGTCTTGAGGATGTAACACTATAGTCCGTACCTTCAAGACCCCTTTAGCAAAAAGCGGTTTTTGGCACTGGACTGTATAGGTTGATATAACAAATTCAAAATTCATATAAAAATATCTCTAACTTTGAAACTGCAGGATAAAAAGATTTCCTATGCTGTGCACTATTTCGCAAGTATTCTTTAAATGGCTTCAAAACTGTAGGTAGAAGTTTATCCTTTTTCGGTGATGATCTGGGAATGTGGAGTGACTTCTTTTCCGTCCATGACTGGAAGATGGCAATGCTCAGGCACATAGCGAGGATAAATCCAGCCCAACCAAAGCACAACATGTACGAATATTGCTAAGGCCCACGAGGCGATGAGCAAAGGCCACAATTGACATTGGAACTGGTGGGATGTTATAAACGCATATGCTGTGCTTGAAGCAAGGAAAAGAGGTAAAGGTGACTCCATCAACAGTTCGGTCATAGTGAACGGACATACACGAGGCTGACTGGAAACGGTGAGGAGGTATAAATGTAAGGGAATGCCGGGGATGCTTACTTGTGACGTGGGTGATGGTCGATCTTGAACTTCGAGAAGGATTCGCTTTACATGACAATAGATGATATAGAAGTGAACTAGGCTACTGAAAATTACGATTTTCGAACGACATATTATCTTTCTTTCCCAAAGCAACGTTTCCTTTGACAATTTGACGCTTGGCAGCAGTGTGGCGTTTTTGACGTCTCCGTTACCAGCCCCCATTGGCCTAATTTCACTTCTTCCTGCAGTTCCACCAGTGCTTAGGAGGACATAGGGCAACGGCAACGGCATCAGCATGGACTATAGTTCACTTTGCGATACAATTGGCTGGCTAACATGAATCGCTGAAATGGCCGCATTTGGCTGCTGGTGCGGCCATTCCCTCCCGCATCGAGTAATGCTCCCCTTCCTCATTCATTCAGTTACGTATTATTTAAAATAGTCTGGAACTACCAGGTTGGATGCCCCGCTCATCCTAACATGAAATCCAAAAGTGGCCCATTCAACCGCGACCGATTCGACAAATTGGCAACAGTCCTGGGACACCATATCTGCACATCTGGTACGCATGGAACGAGACTACCCGGCCGCAAAAACCACCGTAGTGTTTATTCCACCACTTGAACTTACCATAAGGCTTCGAACTGTTCCTCTTTAGCTCGAACTTGTCACGCACCGGAGTGACCGTTGGTGCGGCGACTACTCTTCCAACACAGCCATGAAGGAGTACTTGAGTTCGCTGTTGAAGCATTCGCTTCCAAGTCCCGATCGTGCGACGATCCATCTTATTTTAATTTTCAGCCCTGTTCTCCTTGTTCTTTCATGTGTCATAGCATTGAGATTGTTTCGGTTCAAAGAGTCTTCTGACAATGATGGCGCAGAGGAAACTGCTCCCGTGTCCTCATGGGGTGTTCAAGCCATGGGGTACCTGCTGTCGTTCACATTACAACCAGAGAACTTCCTGAGATGCCTTACGTATGTTGAAAGCTCCTTCCGCAGGCTTTTCCGGGTCTTTGTCGCTGCTTCCACCTTTACTTTACAGGCTTGACAGTCCTTTCATCCTCACATCGCTGACTACCTTGGCCTTCAGTCAGCAGCTGGAGGGAGCTCCGGCTTATATTCCGTCGATCGATCGGGAGGTATACTTGGCTATGCCTGGCAAGCAGATCGAAGGATTGTTCAGAAGAAGTAGCAGTCTGGTGCCGACGCCTAGTTTGCTTGATGCTCTTTCCATTTTCTTCGGGCTGTCAGGCCGCGATGTCAAAGCTTTCAGCCATGGCCATATATCTGCTTACGAGTCCAACATAGGACTCTACACAACAGACGCGGATGCCTTTCGGCGCTTCATGAAGCATCAAAGGCAAGACTTTGCTGATCATCTTCAAGGACGGAACTTGGTCCCTGTTGTGGAGAGATTCAAGAAGAATTTGGCATCTGAGATTTCCGCAACGACAGAGATCGGGCAGAACTGGGGCCTCGTTCCTGATCTCTTCACTTCCTTGTCAAATCTGATTCTTACGGCAAATATGGAGGCTCTGTACGGAGAACACCTGCTTAAAACTTGTCCAACTTTTCTTCGCGACTTCTGGGCCTTCTACAAAGCATTCCCGAACATCTCTAAAGGTCTACCCCGATGGATGATGCCATCGTCTTACCGGACCCGTGATGAAATACTGAAAAGCTTCAGCCGTTGGCGCACCTGGTGCTCTGCAAATTTTGACTGGAACAACCACGAGCTTCGCGACGTTGAATACGAGCCTATCTGGGGTACCCAGTACGTCCGTAAGATGATTCAGCGGCACGAGGCTCTCGGGCTCTCCGAAAATGGAGTGACCGTTGTGATTCTGGGTTACTTTTTCATGTACGTTTGTGACTACCACCCCTTTTGTCGGCCTAACTTCAATTGTGCATTTCAGTCAATCATGAGAGACGTGAAATTGGCAAGCCGTTGAGCGACTTTTGGCTTACGCAGTATAGCACGATGGCAACCACCGTCCCCGCTGCTGTGTGGATGATCATGCACATCCTACTCGACGAAGGTGTGCTCCGGCAGGTACGGCACCAGATCGGTCCGGCGTTCCAGTCCACAGGAGCCGGAGAGCGACCGGATATCAAGATGTTGATGAAAGACCCACTCCTCAACTCCATCTACTACGAAACACTTAGGCTACGTGTCACGAGTACTGTTGGTCGAACATCCATCGACGAAGGGTTGAATCTCGCTGGAGGCTGGAACGTCAAGGCTGGCGTGCCCATCATGTGTACTGGCTCACTTGCGGGACTGGACGAATCCTTTTGGAACACCGGCCAGCACCTGTCCGCTGACCAGCCTCCGCATCCTCTGAAAACCTTCTGGGCTGAGCGGTTCCTCGATCGTCCAGGCAGCACCAGTGTCAGCGGGCCGATGAAGAAGAAGCGCGTCCAGCCCATACGAGATTGTCCACGTAGGCCAGAAAGAGAGGTGGATTTAGAGCATGCACGTTTCAACGCCTCTGTTGCTGGCTTGCGCGGTCACTTCTTCCCTTTCGGCGGAGGATCATTCCGCTGTCCGGGAGAGACGTTGGCTAAACAGGTTATCTTTGCGTCAGTCGCGATACTGCTGCAAAGTTGTGATTTCAGGCTTCTAGATCCGGAGGGGGCAAAAAAGCTCGAGTCCAGCCACCGGGAACTGCCTTTTGGCCTGCATAGTTTTGATGGCTCTGTTCCGGTCGAGATTCGTAGGTTATAGAGAATAAAAAGGCTTTTTGGCTATATGTTGCGCATATCTACGACGGATTATCGATATTTCTATTGGCAGGGAGTGGTAGACACACCTGATCAGGGTTGGAGACGTTGCTCCAAGTATATTTATCCATGACAGTAAGAGGAAAAGACGTAGCAAGGAGAAGAGAGGTTGGAAGAATGAGAGTCACACAGAGGCGGCTTTGCCGTCCCTAGGTTGCGAGTAACGAAGCAGCATCAGAGTCTTGTAGTAGCCAAACCTATGTAATTTAAAATGGTACCTATACTACAGTGGGGCTGGAATGCGATCCAACAACCTGTATCTGTGTACGAGTTAATGACGAAGCGTCGAACTGGCCTTTGGAAACTCGGATATCTTTGATTACTCAGATACTTCTGGACCTTTCTCGGTACTCCGTTGAACGACATGCATTCCCATCCACCTGAACGTCAGATTTGGTATCTAACGCTCCATATACAGGTCCAGCTATGCCGTCAGATCCAATCACAGAATCATCATTCAGCTGTCTGGTCGTCCGAGCGAGCGATCCAACGTTGAATGTGTCATTACATAAATCGTCAATCGATAAGTATCTGTCAGCTTTATAGTTGCTGCTTGAGAAGGTTTGTACAACAGGACAATGCACTGGTCCATAATGGTCCGCTAGGCGTGAACTATCAGGGCAGAGATTTGGCGATAAGGCGCATCTGGGGCAACGTAACGGCTCGTTGGACCATGCAATCTGTTCTTTTCCTAGTGGACTTTCACGTTGAACGTAAGAATCGTGTAGCTTCCATTGTGACCGTGCCAAAATATCACAGTCCAGACAGTACGAAGGCCAGTAGGGAATTAGGTGTGGACGTGTTCCTAACGACATGGAACAGTCTATGAAACAGCTTATGAGCTTTGTTCTTGAATTGGAACCATTCCAGGACAATGGTGGAGCTCTTATAGCGTCGCAGCTCAGGGCCTCGAGTAAATCACCCGTTTTAGGCCATCCCCTTGGCTGCTAGTATTTTATTTTCTCGTCCAGTTCGGGTGCTTCTCCTGTGCAGACATATTTTGGACAGACCAGGGCTGTTAGGCTCAAAGCAAGCCTTGGAAGCTAGTGTCTGACCGGGCATTGTATGTGGACAGTGGCCATCACATTACAGTACTTCTCTAGAAGAAAGCCGTACCTGGTTCTCCCTGTTCACCTTGATCACGAACTAAGTAAATTCATCATTCAATGCTCATGTACAGTAACACGACAGACATATACCCTCACTATACAGCATAGCTTGAAGCCCACAATAAGACTTTTAAAGAGTATGGATGGATGTAAGCTGTTATTCCAACAATGCCTCGCGCCACATCTAATCTATCAACCACCATTGGAGCAGCCTCCTTTCTACTTTTCCAAATACCAACGTTTATGAGCCAAATGAATACATGGGTGAGAACAGAACGCGATTCGAGTTTGTGGCCAGGATAACCATTCTGGATTACAGTCTGTTATATACATACACAACTGATAGACCTGCGCTACATCATCCTAGAAGTAGCTAAAAACGGGAGCTAGTTATCTCTCAGGCTGGTTCAGGCCCAAATCGTTCAGTAATCGACAGCCTCAAGTATCCAACCTGAATTGAGACTTTCCTTATTGTACCTGGATAAGAACTTCCGTCAGGTCCACCGGCTCGTACTTGTGGCCAGTCTTTGGTTCGAGTATGCAGATTCCCGTATCTGAAATCTTGAAGAGCAATGGCCCGCTTTGCGTGTTGGGTAACACTACCCGCGCCACTTGACTTGGATACGTCCCAGAGCCTAGTCCGAGTAGAATCATCGCAAGGTCAGGCAACTTGACCCTTTCGTGGCCGTGCTGACTCTTTAAATTGACGACTCCTTCTGGCACTTTAGCGGGATCATTGCGAAGAGTGAAGGATAAGATCCATCTTGCAAGACCAGAGAAGCCATGCTCTTCCAGTCTGCCAACAGAGAAGGTGATCGCCTGAGACGTGTGGGACGGTACAGCAATAAAATCGCGAAACACATGAGCTCTGCGTAGTACATATTCTGCAGACTCTGGATCGAGGGCGATGTTGAACTGATCGTTGAAGATGTTGCCGGCAAGGTTTAAAGTTCCCTGTGGAAGATGGGAGGTCAGAAAGTGGAGACAGGCAGTCAGGGTTTTCGTATTCTTACTGCTTGAACGAGACATTCCATCTTTGCTGCTACGGCCGAGTCATCAACGAGACGACGAAGAAGCTTGAACGATGCGCCCTCTATGAACGTGACGTCACCTGCAGCCATAATTCGTATCTGCTAATGCGGCTTGAAAATGCTCCTACAGCTATTGCCGTAGCGTATGTAGATACAGACATATCTCCAGTAGGTTCTTGGTACATCCAAAATATCATCGATAATTAAGAAATGGCCTCAGATACGTGCAACCAAAGGCCAGACGGGAGAGAGAACATCAAATTTATAGATAACTCAACTCTACCCATCATTCGTATCGTAGTGTGCATCGTTTCCGTTGGAATGAACCTCAGCCTCGACTCAGTCATACCCGTTGATATGTTTCTTGTCAGTTTCGCGATCGGCGTCATCTTCATCGTCACAGTCGCTAAACTCACCTTCATCTCCGTCACATCCTTCGTCCGGATTCCAATCATGGTTCGTTACCTCGCGTTATAAGAGAGTAACGAGATATAGTACATGACGCGTCATAATGGTTTCATCACGTCCAAGTCATAAATTATAGATGTCTTGTTCTTGATATGTTTCAAAATGCTGAACCCTGAACACATAAGAAATGGACATTTTCCATACATCAACATATCTTTCTAAGCACTTCACAACTTTGAACTCACGGGGCCAAAAGTTATCTTTCCAGTAGGTATTCAACCAGCATCGAGATCTGTATGAAGTCCTGGCCAGCGTGAACTTGGCTCAATCAACCATGAGATCGACACCGCGGAATACGACTCATAGCTGAGCTTCCACGGCAGCCGGACTTCGGAGTGCCGTAGCGTGCCATTGGCCTAACAGGTAATCTTTGTTCCATGCTGTTTTGAGCTTTTTTGCCGTGGCCGCGATGATGACAAGTGGTCGGTTGTGAAACAAGCGAGACCACCCAGTGTGCTGTAACCATAGAGTTGTTTCATTCTATTCAACGTCGTGGTCAGTAATCGACGTTTTTACGTCTTCGTCAGTGGGATGTGTATGCGTAACTGCTGATAAATGTTGTATAGATTTTTGGTCAGAAACGGACATTAGAATATTGCAGGTCCATCTTTAGTTGGTCGTCCATGGCTATTGCTTTCTGAATATTCAGGCGCTTACATGCATGCGCCACGCTTAATCCACTTTTGGGCATTTTTGGTAAAATTACAATGGCAGCTTACTGACGCTGGACCTGCACCTCACTGTATGATCCAGCGTCACAAACATAACGCCATGCCACGCCCGCAAAATCTAAACAGGATGCAAGACTATGGACATGAACCAATTACTTGAGTCTTGCCAAGTAAAGTAAAATCGAACACCTGCCGAGCACGGGATCGCGGCAATTTTATGATCGCCAGGCAGGGGTATGTAGCTTGGGTGGAACGTGGAGGCTGACGTACAGAAATGGCTTACTGAAGGTAGCACGATCGGTGGCTCGCACTGTAGATTTAGGCTCCACTTAGCCCAGGCTTACACCCCGGCTGTTGGGTACTTGGGCTACCTCGAATTACTTCTTTTATCGGCTAAAATTTGCTTAACCACAATAGATTAGTCTATTTTGGCCGATTTGTTTGCTTGCGATGTAGCTTGATGTACTTTAAAGTACCCACCCTAGATTAAACAAAGAGCTTGTTGTTCAGGAGAGGAAGCCACCAGTGCTGAATACTGTGATATAATACAGTACCAACCCTTGATTCAGACGTCACCTTCTTTGGAGCAAAAGTACAGTATTGTCTTGTTACGAGCGTCATCATCTAACCTCACAGACGGGTGTGCATCAAGAACCTTTTTTTTTCTCAAACCTTGCGTCGCAGAATTCTAGAAACTGCCTGACCAGGGTGTCGTGGCTCTTTCCTTCATGAGTCAGAAGTTGCACGACACTTTTCTCGCAGCCCGGAAGTTTGGTAGTGTAAAAGATCATATAGCAGCAACAATCTCACAGCTGAGCATTTAACGACATGCCGTTCCACCTCTTTCCCCTGCTGCCGCCCGACTTGCGCGTGCAAATATGGGATGTTGCTCTGCGAGACGCAGCTATGTCGGTGGTATCCCTCAACATGGACATCATGTGCCCCTCAAAGAGTGGATTGCCGTGCGCATCAGAGACAGTTCTGCCAGGTGGTTCATATCGTATTGCTTTATCATGTAAAGAGGCTTTATCTGAGTGGGAAAGGGCAGCAAGTCTCTTCTCGGAGTGGGCATCAGTTAAATTATTCGTATCCCGAACGGTGTTCTTGCTCCTCGATCCAATGCATCTTACGTCAAACTCGCCGAGCGAGACCTTCGTAGCCTTAGACATGGTTGCGAATATACGACATGTCGCTTTCTTTGCCGAACCAGGGATCAACCTGATAGAAGCGTTGACAGTCCTGACCAATTTCAATCATGTGGAGACCATTTCCATAGTCCTTCCGGGTTGCATTGTCGAAGATACGGTCTCATTGAATCGCCACAAAATCCTTTCCACGGCGCATTTCTTGGCTAGCTTGATGCATGAGTCGCCCGCAAGCACCGCACAGCGTACTACGACTGAACCAGCCGGACTCTATGTAGAATGCAGTACTATCGGTCGTAAGGTTGAAGCATTTTATACGCGCCCAGATGCCCCTTCAGTGAGACTTGTTTCACCTTTGTGCAGTGAAGGTTGTCGACATCATCAGACGTTTACCAGCAGGTCATTGGGTTATTCTCTATTTGAATGCACCTAACTCGGAGTACCCCTACCTTTGCGCCAATTTGTCGTCGCTCGCTAGGATATGTGTATAACCTAAGAGAGGAGAGGCCACCGCGCTCGCCTTCGGCAGTTAACGTACCGTAGACCGTATACTCGACTTCTGTACTATCAGTACTTGCCAACACGATTGAACAGCCTTAAGAGACTTCTGGTCCGAAATACGCCTGTTTTCGGCGCCCTACAACTCGAATGTTGCCCCCTCCGTCCACCGTCTTGGTGATTTCCCTTCATCGATCCAGACAACTTGACTTGTTTTATGCATAATCGGTTTCACGTGGATGGGCGACAAGGGATCACAGGTATAGCTCCATAGATGCTGCAGCAGATTCAAAGGTTACACAGCCCAGACCAGGAACTCCATGATGGTTGGCTACTGGAGCGGTAAGAGGGGTATGGAGTGACGACGTTGGGAGCGATGAGATGATGACTGCAGCACATACGCGGTTCTGACAAGTAGAATGAGGTCTATCCATCAAGAGCAAATTTGGTTTGGACTCAACCCGGCAAATCGTGTATTATTAGTCGAGTAACTAAGCTACTGTTCCAAAAAGCCGGACTCACCCAGTCACAACCTGACTGACGCACAATGGTCGATTGGTAGTTGATTCGTGTTTAGCCGCTCAAAAAGGGTTCTGAATGCATACTAATACTACCCCACGTCATCACTCCGCTATTTCGGTAACTCTCGTCCTCTTCCAGTCATCAAGTCGAGGCAGAATATGGACTACGTTGTCGTGTACGATCGACTTTGATGTATCTGAACCAGGATGACGTCAAACATAGACATACCTATTAAGCATTGACAGCGCAGCGTGGTATTCCAAAAGATATGAAAATTTATCTCTGAGAGAAGAATCCCAAAACTCAATCGCATCTTCAAGGCCACGACAGACCAGGAGACTGGAATCATACTGCTTGCTCTACTACCCAAAGCATCCTCCCCCTCCCCCACGGTATGACTTGTCCCAATCCTAGTATAACCACTCGATTGCGCAGCGCTGTCGTCGATTGGAACAAGCATCTTCAAAGTATCAAAGACCCAGACGACGCCTTTCGCCAGGAGCGGGCTCGTATAAGCGATGTGTCAAAGAAAAGAATCGAAGAGTTCTATCTCAATACCCTGCAGGGCAATGACAATGAAAATAATAACGACAACGTTAACCTTCTTTTGCGATCCCTCCTCTCCGACGGCCAGCAAATGAAGGAACTTGAGACGGAGCACGAGGTTACCCGAGCCAAAAAGCAAGAGCTACAGGATAAAGTAGCCGAGTCTGTAGGGAAGAGAATTGTTGCAGATTTGATCGACATCCTAGGCCTCACTACTGTCCAGAATCTGGTACCTGCGGTACTTTCTCCACCAGAAGGAACTATATCAGCAACCAAAGACTACGTCGATGGCGCGAGCCTGCCAACTCCTGATGATATGGACGCACCACCAGCTACAACTGGGCTTACCACACGTTCCCGAACCTACGGCGCAAGAAATAATGGAGTTCGTCGAAAGATGACTCCGTCGATAGGTCCATCTATGCCTGAGGGTGACAGCTCGGTAAGTCATCACATAGTAGCAGTCGTCATTATCCAGTTGTGTAATCGTCTGCCTTTTTCTTCTTTTACACCTCAGCGTCTTTTATCTTTGTATTTCATACCAATAACTTCTGCCTGTGTCGTTGCTTTTCTTTTCTTTTTTTCTTTTTCTTTTTTTTTCACTTTTTTTTTCTCTCTCATACCTTGTATCACTTTTCCCTCCCTTGTTGTTACGATAATCCAAGACTTATCCGGCTGATAGTAACTTAGCTCAAAAGAAAGCGACAAGCGGGTGATTGCGATGAGCAGGATATAAAGCAGGAAAAGAAGACTCCCCGAATTTCAACAAGACAAACGCCATCCCTTGCTGGAAAGAACAACACGGACAGCGTAAGCTCATTGACGACACCTTGTACCAGATCCGGGGATTTACACCAACATAGCAATGAGACGACTGTCTCCTCCAGCAAGAAAGGGATGAAGCTGCAATTGAAGGACATCAGACTCGATGTCAACCGCCGCTCCGCTCGTGTCATGCTTCAGAGACATCCATTCCGAACCGACCTGTCGGTTTGCCTAGTATTCTTCCCGCCAGACCACGCCAGTGTGGGCCTCGATACTGCGGTCAACCAATCGTTCATGCCTACATTCGTCCAGCTTGTGAACCGACGACGAACCGCAAATGACCCGGAGGGTCCAGCTGCCCTGGGAACTGTACCACCACCCGTTGATGCTCATACGGGCCTCAGCAGCGGCAGAGGGGGTGAGGGAAAGGCTGCCAAGAAGTTTGAAAACAAGAAAGGATGAACAGACACAAAGTTTCACGGCAGAAATCTAATGTTCGTAGTCTACCAACTAAGGAGTAATATTGAAAAACATCTCGACATCTAGTGCATCGTGTGATCCAGTACACTCACTGTTGATTGAGGACTTGACGTTACCTGTGCTCATAATATCGATTCGTCCGTGGTTGCTACGTCGGCGTTCTGCTCTACACCAAAGACCCTATAACGGGCCATGGTTCTAACCCGTCCGCCGTCTCTCTTCACGAATCTTGGTGACCACTTTCTGCATCGCACCCTCTCCATTATCCTCGTCATATCGCTCTGGATCGATCAGAAAATTCCATTTATACGGTCCGTTACAGTCACAGTCAGGCCTTTGCGACATGGCTTTCTTTCTCCAAGATTGGCCATGTTCCATCATCGGAGCGGCCCGGCTAGTTCGCGAAGCTTGGACCATGGCATGTAGCAATGCCATCGTAGATATATCGGCAATGTCTATGCTGTCGGGAACGAGATTAGAAGGAAAATTAAAGATTAACAGAATTCTTCGTCACATCAACATTACATACTGAGATGGTGGATGAGCCGATGTGAGCCGTCCAGGAAGCATGGTCACACCAAGGTTGTGGTAGAAGTTATAAAGCTAAAGTGCACGAGCACAGCCCGACTACTACCAGTGAATTTATGCAGGACAATGGAGAGGGACATTAGACAGAATGATCCATAAAGCCCGTTTTGGGAGGCATCTGTCTCGTAACGCGTGCCGCATACATCTTCGTCTTTTACCTCAAGAGATCGCACCTGAACACGTCTTGTTGCGGAGTGGATAGCTTTCATAGTTGTAGGGTATGCGAGGGTAGACAGCCCGGTCACTCACACTGTTTCCGAATATCTGACACGCTTGATAGTCGATGATTTATTAAGGGGTAAGGGTGGGAATCAGTTGATCAGAAGACTGCCCGGCTTTCTCGGCCTCTTTCACTCAAGATAGGCAACCGGCATAACTAAAGTCATACGTAGCGGCCTTTCTAAGTATGCTCTCTGTAATGAACGCCGCAGTGCATCCTCGTGAAAGATCTTTACATAGCTACATTGAAAGGGGCTTCCTCTTGAGGTTGTAGGTTACCCTGCAGTCAAGCCATGAGACGCAAATCCTGTTGGCATTATTGTGCAGCGGATATGAACGGACGAAATCGGCGACGAGACCTCGACTTGATATTTACCTTCATTATTGCAAAGGGTGGGGCAACATACAAAGATACCCTTTCGGACGATAATCCACCATCAGTGTTTGGCTATCAAGATTGCTTTTCGGAATGGTGACATCTAGAAAAGATGGGTCAATGAGTCGATTGCGTAATCAGAACAGTCCCATTGAAAGGCCAAAATTTGACGATTTCTCATAGGCATCACGTAATCAATTCTAACTCAATTTGATCTAACTTTTTACGCCGGCTGTACTCATTTAAATTCTTTTTTTTCTTCCCATCTTCTGTTCCTTTTCCTCCAGGACGTTCCACAAAGCTCCTGCGAACATAAGTCAGAGTGCAAAGCCTCCTGCCGTTGTAAGACAGTTAGAGATATACGCTCCTGCAAATTTCTTTTTTTTCTCTTTTTTTTTCTCTTTTTTTTTCTCTTTTTTCTCTTTTTTTTTTTCTTTCTTTTCTTTTTTTTCTTTCTTTTCTTTTTTTTCTTTTTTTTTTCTTATTTTTTCTTATTTGTTTTTCTTTTTTTTCCTTCTGTTTTTTCCTTCTGTTTTTTCTTCTTTTTTCTTTTTTTCTTTCCTGTCTTTTTTTACCAGTAGGTCATGTCGTATGTCCGTTATAGGACTCTTTGGACTGGTAAGCATCTCGTGTAGGCTCGATCAGTCCGTCTCGTAGAAACTACCGGCACCGTGCTCCTAGGCGGACAAATTTGACGGCAAGTTATCTTCTAGTGTCCCTGATTGGCGGCGGCGGTTTTAGTCCCTAACCAAGCCTCTGCCGTGGGATGAACTCTTAATTGCCCGTATCGTCTGTAGTAGTATAGGTAGGCAAATATCCAAAACGAAAAGCGGCCAATCTCAGCTTTCACAGGACTGGGGTATGGACAAATTAGCCTGGGTTCCTGAATGGGTGACACTCCGTCCGGTTTCGGCCCAAGCGTGCACATATGCATGCGGTCGGTTCTGTAGGACGGATCGGCGATTTTGAGACTCTGAGCACCCACTTAAAATTTTAACAAGAAACGGCCAAATTAGGCTCGCCTTACCCATACATCAACCAACGACACATGAACCCCAAGTTCGAAAAGTCAAAAAATCGCCATCGACGGAGCATATCCTAGAGGCAGTTAAGGCCTTTCGTCCAAAACCGTACGATTTAATTCCACTCGCGTTCGAGTCGACTTTGCCTTAAGACCTACCCACCCACACCCGTGAGTGTCTTGACACCATGCCAATACTGTACGCCAGCGGCTTAGTTTAGCCGAAAGGACACTAGTCTCTAATCCATGCTTACATACCTTGCCTACTTTTTCGTCCTCGTCTCCCCAAGCCCATGCTCATGCTGTTCCTTGCCTTGCATCGTCCAAATTGTGACCCGTTTCCTGAAGCCCATAACTGTCAGACCCTGCCTGTATTCGGTCCATTGATGCACATTGGTGTATTCATGTTGTGTTTTGTCCAAATCCTGCCCCCTTGAAGGTACTGCCATTCCGGTGCGTAATCTTGAAATATCCCCTGTTTGCATGCGACACCCCAGCACCTGTCCAATTATAACAGGCTACATACTGTGCCACTCTACCCCTACCGGCCAAGATAAGCCGGAGCGTAATGAATCGTGTTATGCTGAACTACCTTCACCACAAAAATAGCGGGCTAATCATTGCGCCGCAAAGCTGGCAAGAGTCGAGAAGCGGAATCTTGGCTGGTGAAGTATACCGGTATGCCACCAGCGACCGCTGACAGGCCTATCATAGAACCAGCGACAGCCTCGGTAGCTCTTCGCCAAGGCCATTCTTAGTTCAGCAGCTGGGCCGCTTGGTTTTGCTTGTTGACACAGATTCTGGCTGCCATAATACCCCTGTGCTGTCATTCCGGGTAACTTGCCTAGCTTCAGTCTAGCTTGGACGATCTACATGGTCTGGCGCCAGTTCTTCAGCGCCTCGCTTCGTTCGACCTCGGTCACTGGGGGTCACACGCATGCAATTCATCCAAGTGAAACACATCATGGATCCATGAAAGCATGAAAGTGGATAGACAAACCAGAAAGCACAGACGCAGAGATGAAGAGGATCAAAACTCAATCTGCGAAGGACAACGTCCGCCTCCGCCGCGTCTATTTTCTGCTTCTTTGATCAGTGAGAGCTTAAAAAATAAAAAATAAAAATAAAAATAAAAATAAAATAAAATAAAAAGGAAAAGGAAAAGTGGACCTACAAGCCGCTTTGGCTACTCTTGGGGGTGAAATTCATGGCGACAGAGTGGAGCCGTGCGATACAGTAAAACGCAAAACAGTCGCCCAGCAATTCCCTCCTATAGGGTTTTCAAGGCAGCCATTGCTGTTGGCAACCACGATAAGTTGTAGAAAATCTAGTCGCGCATCGAACTGGGTCATTTGGCTATGAAACTACAGACTACCCTATACAAGCTAGCATCCTGCAGCGGCAGAAATGTGCCGCCAAGAGCTCAAGGCCCGGCTACCTGGCCACTTAGATCGGCGATCAAAAGTCCGTTTGGGCCGTTCCTGTATCACGTGATATGGGTTCAATACATGATAAGTCGATCGCCATTACCGATGTAACCTCAGCGCTGAGCGGTCGACACTAGGTGGGGGCAAGCAATTTACGGAAGAACGGAAGGCAGAAATAGGACGCTGAACAACAAGATTGACAACGGCATCGTGAAATCGAATTCACAACCAGGGATTCGAAAGAGGTGTTGGCTCTAGCAAACGTTGGACCCACCTCTATCATGGGTTTCCCGAGGATTGACCATTGGATATGATGATTCTACAGGGCATATCGGCAACTTTAGGACGGCCGTGGCTGCCCACGCTAGATCCTGACGAAGAACGGCTAATTTGGGCTCCTTTTTGCTTTATGCCAACTAGGTAACCAACTAGGTAACCAACTAGGTAACCAACTAGGTAACCAACTGTAGGGGAACACCAAGTTCCAAAAGTCCAAAAATCACCGTCTTTTTTTCTTCTTTTTTTTCTGGAGGAGACTGGGGCCTGTCACCACAGGAGGAACGGGCTGTTCGTCCGGCCGTGCGACGCAGAAGGCCGCGGAGAGCCAAGAAGCGGAATCCCGGCAAACGCTTCAGCATGAGAGGGGCTTTTGTTGACGGAAGCGCCCCCTGAATCCCTGACCATAAGACACGCTTATCTAGGTATGTACTAAAGCGAGCAAGCCTTCCGCCTTTGTTGAAGGCATTTTGGACGTCTACGAGAGCCTTCTCCTCCTTGTGACTTCGTGGTGGCGGGGGGCAATAGGGAGCCTTCTGTATGCGTTCTTCCCAGATTGCTCGCTGGGTCTGGAGAAGGACGAATCTGGCCGTGATCATGATGGCCACTTGCCCGGTTGAATGGTCTCTCTGCGACTTGTGAAAGGGACAGTACAGTGAGGTGCGGGTTCACCGTCAGCTGTTTTTTTATCGTGCTTTTATGAAAAGTGTCCCAAGATGGACTGACTAGTGTGACGAACGACCCATGCATAGCCCGAGCCAGAATGTACCCCACCATCTCTCAGCCATAATTGTCTCTTGCTTTGTCGGCGGTCCGGGATAGGGTACCAATATTCAGACCAGCCTATTATAGCTTCAATCATGTGATAGATCTTTTCGTTAGTAACTATCCCTTCATCCGACTCGAGGTGATTTCCATCCTCGCTTTAATTCCTTGATGCTGATCAGAATGCTGTTAGTAAACAACAGAACAATGACCCCACTAGCGTCATCTGTCACTAGGATTAGCGCCGCAGCTAGTCTGCTTTGAGTCAATTCAAGAAAATTATGATGAAGGGCTACTGACGGTGAACCCGCACCCTACTGTAGCAACGAGACAGCAATAGCCAGTCGCACTGTTAGCCAGAGTTGTGACATCTCCTTGCACTCTTCTAAGTTATGATCTATCGTGGAGTATGGGTAGGAGCAAGTGATTTACGATCATGTCGGGTCTATTCGATCCCATGACGTGCGGCAGATATCTCCCCCCATAATCAGCTCCATAACAAGTAAATGGCATTTCCGGATAAACTTTTAGCATTCATAATCGCCGTGCGACTTCGTGGAATAGCTCTTTACGTTACGTTACATGTTGCCGCTAGGCATGATCTTCACGGCCTTAGGAAACATGACAACTGGGAAAGACGAGCTGTCGCCCGCATGCCATTCTCTCCAAAATCGGCTTCTTTGATTGAACTGGACAAAATGGGACGACAAGCCAGATAGTTCCCGGTTACTGGCGATTGTTTGATCGGTGACGTTATAGTAAATGACATCTTGTGTGAAAAGTCCAAAAAAGTGCAGCACGATTGATTATGCGGCCCAGGATAGCCTAAAGCGGCTAGACGAGTATCCGTAGAAGCGGCCGATTCTTGACAGCTTTTGTGCTCATCACGTAATCATTCTAACTGGATTCGATTTAGCGCCACTACTTTTTTCTGTTTCTTTAAAGCACTTTCTTATCAGCAATCTTGTTTAGTTCCTTTTTCTTTTCCACTTCATCGCAGGTGAAAGTCGGTCGAAGCAGAGCTCCCGACACTCTAAGTCGATCGGAGATTCCCGCAGGTGAAGATCGGTAGAGCAAAGCTCCCACCACCCAAGTCGGTCAGAGATATAATACAAACTCCCGCAGGTGAAGATCGGTAGAGCAAAGCTCCCACCACCCAAGTCGGTCAGAGATATAATACAAACTCCCGCAGGTGAAGATCGGTAGAGCAAAGCTCCCACCACCCAAGTCGGTCAGAGACACAATACAAACTCCCGCAGAGTCGGTCAGAGATATACAAACTCCCGCAGAGTCGGTCAGAGACATACAAACTCCCGCAGAGTCGGTCAGAGATATAATACAAACTCCCGCAGAGTCGGTCAGAGACATACAAACTCCCGCAGAGTCGGTCAGAGATACATACAATACAAACTCCCGCAGGTGAAGATCGGTAGAGCAAAGCTCCCACCACCCAAGTTGGTCAGAGATATAATACAAACTCCCGCAGAGTCGGTCAGAGATATACAAACTCCCGCAGAGTCGGTCAGAGATACATACAATACAAACTCCCGCAGGTGAAGATCGGTAGAGCAAAGCTCCCACCACCCAAGTTGGTCAGAGACACAATACAAACTCCCGCAGAGTCGGTCAGAGATATAATACAAACTCCCGCAGAGTCGGTCAGAGACATACAAACTCCCGCAGAGTCGGTCAGAGATATACAAACTCCCGCAGAGCCGGTCAGAGATACAATACAAACTCCCGCAGAGCCGGTCAGAGATACAATACAAACTCCCGCAGGTGAAGATCGGTAGAGCAAAGCTCCCACCACCCAAGTTGGTCAGAGATATAATACAAACTCCCGCAGAGTCGGTCAGAGATACATACAATACAAACTCCCGCAGAGTCGGTCAGAGACATACAAACTCCCGCAGAGTCGGTCAGAGACATACAAACTCCCGCAGAGTCGGTCAGAGATATACAAACTCCCGCAGAGCCGGTCAGAGATACAATACAAACTCCCGCAGGTGAAGATCGGTAGAGCAAAGCTCCCACCACCCAAGTCGGTCAGAGATATAATACAAACTCCCGCAGGTGAAGATCGGTAGAGCAAAGCTCCCACCACCCAAGTCGGTCAGAGATAGTTTTTTTTCTTAGTTTTTTTTTTCTTAGTTTTTTTTTCTTAGTTTTTTTTTCTTAGTTTTTTTTTCTTAGTTTTTTTTTTCGTAGTTTTTTTTGTTACTGTCTTTTCCATATATCTATGATGTAGTTCCCATGCGTAGGTCTGGGTCGTGCCGTAAGACGATTGAGGAGATGCGTTGAGGCGCGAGCGCTCCGTGTAGGTAGGCTTGATCGGTCCGCGTTGTAGACTCGTAGCGACGTGCGGGCTTCGGCTCTGACGGATAAATTTGGCCATAAGCAGGCTCATGCCGTCCCAAATCGGCAACGGTAGCTTTTGGCGTTTGTCCAGTTTCAGCCGTTAGTTCGACATGCTCCTGATTGCCACTGTGAGTGACAATAAGGCCTGTAGCGTCCGCTGTATGCGTGGGTGAGTATCCAAAACTGGAGGCGGCCAATCTCGGCTTCCACAACAAGGTTGTGTGGCCGAATATGTGCGATTTGGCGACGTTCTTGAACGCGTGGTACTCCGTCCGGTTTCGACCTGAATGCTCACGTATGTATACTATCCCGAGGATTGACCATTAGACACGATGATTCCACAGGGTATATCGGCAATTTTAGGACGGCCATGGCTGCCCACGCTAGATTTTGACGAGGAGCAGCCAAATTGGGCTCCTTTTGCTATATGTCAACTAGGTAACCAACCAACTGCACGTGAACACCAAGTCCAAAAATCCAAAAGTCGCCGGCATTGAGTGTTTCTGGAGGCGACTGGGGCCTGTCGTCCAAAAACGTACAAAACGATTCCATTTGTGCTCGAGTCAATTTTTATCTTGGGATCTGCTCATAGCTGCGAGCAATCGAGCCTTGACACAATGAGCACTCATGACCTGGCGCAGACTCACTGCAATACTGTGCAGCATGCCACGAAACAACAGCTTGAGCATCCTGGCCTCGATACTACCTCACCACAGGAGGAACGGGCTGTTCATTCGGCCGTGCGACGAACAAGGCGGCGGAGAGTCAAGAAGTGGAATCCCGGCAAACGCTTCAGCATGAGAGAGGCTTTCGTTGACGGAACCGCCCTGCTACGAAAAGCGGCCAGGCTTGCGAGGTTCGACGACATTGCTGTAGACTTGTGCTTTTGGGACCTGGGCTGCTCGTCATGGGTTGGTGTGGAGCCTCGACCTTCTGGCGCGATAAGCCGCAACATTAGAGAGGTACGTCTGGGTCGTGGCCGCTTTACCCCACACTGCCCGATAACTGACTATGCCCTAAAGTTCGAGGGTGGGAGTGGGATCGAGGATGGGAGAGCGATATTCCGAAAATGGTTGCGCTCTCTACATAATGGAATCGCCAAATACGTCGAAGCATATGGTGTCCCTTGTCGGTTCAAATGTTTCGACCCTTTCAAGGAACAATGGCTTGTCACCATCGGGGCGCCCGCCGGCTGGCTCATGGATTCTCAGGATTGGGAACGCGCAGTGAGTATAGACCTGAAATGGAACACCAAACCTCACAGCTGCTTACGAAGCCTAAACAGTGTGAAAGTCGCTTGTCCCGTGAAGCAAGATGGAAAGCGCAACACGTATCGGGAGGTGGCCGACCCAATATCTCGACTAGTTCTCAAGGTGTAAAGAGGGAGGGAAGGAGAGAGAGAGGGAGAAAGAGAAAGAGAGGAGAAACACCCCTAATCTTGACGGGTGATTCGACCAACCGATCTATGTGATGGTTCGGACACCTGTGAGTCTAGCTTTTAGACTGTATCTACAACTGCGAGTACACACACACACACACACACACACACAAGTCTATTACGCCCGGCAGGCCAGCCCCAGAGGGCTCTGAAGCTAAGAATACATACATCTCCCTCATTATTGCCTTGCTCTCGCCAAGCCGATGAGAATTTAGCCTTATCCTTTCCAGTCCAGTTATCGCATTTCTCCTTGGCCCTTCTAGATGTTAGTAGTAGCAAGTCAACTTGAAGCCTATTTCCTCCAAGTGTTCAGCTTCCTATCGTCGGCGGGCTGAAGCGATGGCTGCTGTTGACTACTTGAGGGTGTCGGGGGTTATCGGTTAGTGTTGATAAAGTGTTGCGGGGTTACTGGTATTCCTGTCATCTCTGTTCTAGGCGACCTGTGGCGATCGCGAATCTGATTGTGGCTTGTACTGCGTCCATGTTTGGCGTCCATTTCACGCATCGGAAGAGAAAATGCTCTACCGTTTCCTTTGCCCGCCCACATGGACACTCATCTGTTGGTGCTGCCCTGATCTGATATAGATATCCGTTTAGTCGCGCCATTCCGGTTCTAAGCTGCGCCACTACACTGGCTTCCTTCCACGACAACTTGTCGTAGAGCATACGCGTGTGTTTACCAGGCAGAGCTGAGTCGACCTTCCTAGAATGCTTGCCAACTCCCTCCGGCAACTTTCTCTCACTTTGCAGATCTGCTCTCAATCGATTGAGAATTGTGGTCTTCGCTTTAACTGCTCCCCCTCACTGCGAGTACAGTAATACTTCTCACCAACACATGTAATTGGTCAACATCGTGAAAAAGCATTAGTAAGCTCGTGCGTTATCAATCAAAACATATTTTCACATCTTCTTTACAATAGAAGAACGAATACTGGCAAGCAAGCAAGCAAGCAAGCAAGCAATCGTGATCCGGATGAAAACTACATGTGTACGCGTTCGGTAGAGACAGGAAGTGTGAATATGATGGGATGACAAGCTTTCCTGTCTGTTTCAGGACCGAGAGCATTTTTGGATCGATGCCCTTACCACAGAGACGTACCTCTCGAACGGGCTGCCGCGCATTCGATCGTAACAAGACAGCTTAACTCGGACGCATCTGTGGACGAGGGTCAACTGCTACTGGTGCTTACCATATGTACCCTGCTAAACCTGGCATAAATCTCGGCCAATTTTGTCTACACTCTTTCTTCGATGTTACGGGAGACCTGCGGTCGTGCGTCCTAAAGTGTGCAAGAATAGTTCCTCCCGATATTGACGACTGAGATCCAATTTTGAACAGCCTCAATAACCACCGTAGATCGAGCTGAACGTATGTGAATGGTGACGCAGGAACTGCGCGTATAGTTTGTATAAGATGAAGCCAAGGCATCTCAATAACTTCAATTCGATATAGGAAGAGAATCAGCCTATGAAAGAACCGCATTTCCATCTAACTTGTCGACGAACAAACAAATGAACCAAGCCATATCCCCGCATGACCAAGTGATGGCATGCGCCGCAGCACATGAAGACTTTGGTCGTCATCACCAAACGGCCAACCATCAACGAACAGCAGTTACCAAATGCGACATCATCATAATGGGCGCCGGCGCCGGCGGCTTGACTGCGGCGGTAGCGGCGGCAGCGGCGGATGGTCGGCGCCTCAGAGTCATCCTGGTAGAGAAGGAAGATCATGTTGGCGGCACAACTTTCAGGTCCGGTGGCTGCATGTGGATGCCCAACAATTTTCTCATGCAGGAAAATGACATCAAAGATAGCAAAGAACAAGCCGCGCGCTACATCAATGCTGTGGCAAAACTTGGAAGCCCGGTCCTTGAGGAACAAGCCGTTAATGTGGACCTGCGCTATGAGCGCCTCGACGCTTTCTTGACGCAGGGGCCCGAGATGATGAGATACCTTAGAGACCAGGGCTTCCGATGGATGGCCAAACCGTCCCAGTTCCCAGACTATCACCCGCACGTTGACGGTGCGGTCGAGCATGGCCGCACCTTGGACCCAGCGGTTTTCGATGCGGCAAGCCTGGGCCATTACCAGAAATACCTCCCGAAGCCAGACGGCGTGCCTGTGGTCCCTAGGTTTGAGGACTTCCGGGTCTTGACAAGGTTGCGTTCTTCCAGCCTTTATCCTGCGGAAGCCTCGGCTCTTCCGAAAGGAATGGTGAGGCCTATGTCCATGGGGCGATCGCTCATTGCCCAGCTTCTCAAGATGTGCATGGAACACGACAACGTAGAGATTTGGACTGGCTGGGAGCTGAGCGAACTCTTGCTATCTGATCACGATGGAGGCGTGATAGGAGCAAGAGTTCACCGCAGAGGCGGTGAGGAACACGTTGACATACACGCATCATTGGGTGTGATCTTAACCACAGGAGGTTTCTCCCAGAACCAGAAAATGAGGGATGCATATCTAGGGAGAACAACCGCCAAGGGGGCAACTTCGGTCATGTCAACCAGGGCTGAATGGAGTCTAGCATCTAACGGGGACGCTGGCATCGCACTGCAAGCCGGGCTGAAGATTGGCGCTGGTAGTGCACAGCTTGGTCAAGTCTGGGGTATTCCCACCATGGTCGATCCTAGGACGGGAAAAGTGACGGAAGCCATGTTTGCCATATCCAAGCCCTTCTCCATAGTAGTCGATGGCTGGGGCCGCCGCTTCTTCTCCGAGTCCCAGCCCTACGGCGAGGCCGTTAGGTCCATGTATGAGAGAGCAAATGAGGACGCAGAAGCGGCCGCATTCTGGCTTGTCTTTGACCAGAGATACCGGAAAAGATATCCCATCGGGAGCCTCAAGACCGTCTGGCAGATTGATCAGGCTATCGAACGAGGCTTGCTCTTGCACTCGGATACTATTGACGGCCTAGCTGAGCAGATAGGGGTGCCGAAGCACAGCCTGCAGGCGACAGTAAGCGAGTGGAATACAATGTGTCATCAAGGTATAGATAAAAATTTCCACAGAGGTGAGGACAGGTACCAGCAGTTCATCGGCGATCCAACTGTGGTACCAAACCCATGCATGGGTCCTGTCAAGGAAAGCCCGTTTTACGCCATCAGAATCTTTCCCGGTGATGCTGGCACGCGAGGCGGCCTGCGGACTGACCAGCACGCAAGAGTGCTCAGGGCAGACGGGAGCGTGATTTCTGGTTTGTTTGCTGGGGGCAACGCATCAGTTGCGCTTCTTGGAACCCAGGGGGTGGGAACGACACTCGCCCCTGCGATGACCGAGGGCTTTGTCGCGGTGAGATACATGCGGCAGCTGGCTGAAGGCGGTGGCGCCCTGCTCACGGACTAGAAAGACGCCGTAGTCTACTAGTGTGTCTGGCGACATAGTCAACAACGTCCGTATGCTATGTCACCTTTGACTCGGTTATATTGATAGACGACATAGTGTACGAAGATAGAAATAGGGGAGTGGCGGATCGTCGTACCGGACTCATGGCGATACACCCTTGTACCATAGTTTATAAACGAGGAACGGTCTAATTGAAGTAATTCTATATTGTGTAATTCTCCTTCCGGTTGTATTGTGTAACGGCTCCGTGTGCCAAGGCCAGCCGCAGTAGGAGGACGGGAAAACCTGACAACTGTCAGCACCACATCAGGCTATACCTATACTTAGCGGTCTTGCCACAATGGCAGAGGCTCCTGATAGTATATTGATGCGAGTGGTCTTGTCGTGATAAACTCCCCAATTCTCTATACACTCGACCCACACTCACGTCTCAGAAGGTCATAATTACTTCAAATTCGGCACGTGACTGGGCCCAGAAGAAAAACGAGGGGCAAGCACGAACAGGGATTGTCTTATATTGTGGTGCGTGACATGATTGGCAAACTGGCATCTAGGCTGGTAGGCTACGTAATGAAGACTAGTTAAGTACATGTGTAGATACACGTGGGGTTATGGAAATATGCCTCAGGCGAGGTAATCTAAAATGCGGCCCAAGCGACAAGAGGAATCCTTTCAGCGATAGCGGACTCAACGTCGGGTTCCCCGATACCTGGCTCTGCTGGCAAGGCCCGCTTTGGTAATAGAGGCACCGTGGTATACGTTGACACTGATGGACTAAGATAATCGAATATGGCTCGGAGATCCTCGTCTTCGACCGTGAGAAAGGAAAGATTACTCTTAACGATCCATGGCATCACCATCCGTTGAAAATGGTCCCTGTCAAAGTTCTTGACGAAGGAGTTCGCCATGGCCTGCTCCCGCGGCTTTTCCGGATCGAGCGTCAAGGTATCAGCTATTGAGCGGTGCTGCTTCTCGACGCTTTCCGCTTTCAACTGCGTCGAAGACTTCGTCTTGCCCTCTGGCGCCCGAATATGATGTTCTTTGAACAGATGTTTGTTGGCATTTTGAAGACCAGTATGTGTGAAGTTCTTCGGCTGGGGGACTCGTTGGTGAATGCAGAGTTTGCATACCCATCTTCGCTCATGAGCCCGCTGGATATCATACCCGTAGTCCCAAGTCCAGGAGGAGGTGTCCTTTGCGCGCTCGGAGAAGAGCCAGCCGCGGAAATGACGAAACAGACGTTCTTCCTGTAGCTGTTGGGCATCAGCTAGTAACGTTGATGGTGAAAGAATTGGTGGAGAGGTCTCAACGACTTTGTGTTCTAAAGGATCGGCCATTACGGGAGGTGTGAATGCGTCAAACAGATCGATGAAAATTTGGACCTGTACGGGAAATTACCCCAGGATATCCTCTATAACTACTGGGGGCCCGAAAATAAGTTAGGAAATACTAAAGTCTGTGTGGCCCTGCTAACCCTCACAAAAGACAGTACCTACCTCCTAACAGGCTAGACAGGGTGGATCCAGATGTCCAAAACTGGATACCTTGTCCCACTAAAAGTCCACCGCTGCAAAAATCCACTACACCTACATCAACCAGGGTCGCCGATGTAGAGTAGTTGATCACGTCGAGGGTTCAGGTTGATTGATGTAAGTGTATGAGTAATACACCAATCGATCAACCGGTGGGTTTCGGTGTAGTTGATCGGAACCTTGCATACGGCGGAGGCGGCCTCTCATTTGGAATTCTGCACTCGTCTAAAGCTCTTTCCAAAATCAGATCGTCTGTTGAGAGCGGCGAAGTTTGACAGAAGTCAGTTTGGCATGCGCGATCGGTGTAATGTGGTATTGCCACTGGAACAGGGACGACGTGATGGCAAACATGATCTTTACTTCTGCGCTTCGTGCTGCAACTTGGTACGTATCTTGTTGTGTAGAGCGTACTCAAGTGTTGTCTTGATGCGATATTGTTCGTGTCGTGGCTCTCAGCAGGTGACTGGCGTTTTCTCCTGAGCAACTGCAAACTGATGTTCTTATGCCGGAAGGCGCCCTTCATCCGTTTCTGTGCCAAATTACACCGGTCGGTCCAGCTGGTGCCCTCGTTGTTGTTTAGAAGATGTGGCAAGCACGAGAAGAGTGGTGCTAAGCACGGTAAACCCATTTTGGTGCAGATCCTGGATATGTCTCGCCAATGTTGAGGGGATGACTGAGAAAGCCCGCTTCAGTAAGATTATTGGACTTCGGCGTAACATACAGGGTGATGCGAGTCCAGCGTCAGTAGTTTATTATAGATTTTTTTTTGAGATCGGCCCAAAATGGACTAAACGTGGCGCACACCCCTGTACTAACGACGCTAAGTATGATCCCTGACTCCATGCAGGGCCGGCTAAAATGAAGAGGATGATCCGTTGTGTGCCTTATAAGAATTAAGTAACTGTAAGTCGATTATGGTACACGTCTTCGAAGCCCGGACGCCGAAATATTCAGATCCTATCGTAACTGAGACATAGCGGGGTTAATATCCGCTCTGGCTGTGCATCTGGCGTGTGCCGCACTTAGTCCGTTTTGGGACATTCTCAATACAACATCAATAATAAACTACTGACGCTGAACCCGCACCACCCTGTAGACCAATCTTTGTCGCAATGAATCATCATCAATCATGGAACGCAGCCTCCTCAGGCATCCTGCCAGCTACGATGAAAGCCTTACAGTAAGTCATTAATGCACAGGAGGCTGTGCCTGCTACTAATACTATGGACTGTAGTCTGTAGATTCGATCCCCTAACTAGACAATTGCAGCTAAGAGAGATCGAGATCCCAGTGCACTCAAAGGATGAAATGCTGGTCAAGGTCATTGGTTCATCACTCTGCAGTTCCGATCGTCTGTTGTTCGATCCAGACTTTTTCTTAACCAAGTCTTTGGAGAGTCCAGTAACAATGGGCCATGAGGCAACTAGCAGGGTCATGAAAGTGGGAGAAAACGTAGTCAATTTCTGCATAGGGGATCCTGTAGGATTTCTTGCCTCCAGAGGGTGTTTTGAATGTGTTCAGTGTAGGACATAGTAAGTACGCCCAGTTTGATACATAACACCGTTTATGGAACGCAGACAGACTAAGCCTACCCTAGTTCAAGTTACGGATGCCCAAAAGGTTTGGAAGCCCAAGGTTTCACGTGCAATGGGTACCTCCAGGAGTATATTGTTGTCGATGCTCGAAGCGCGGCTAAGTTTCCCCCCAGTCTGGATGTCGCAAGATCAGCTCCACTCTGCTGCGCGGGCGTAACTGCGTACAACGCCATCAAAGAGTGTCTTCCAGAAGCAGGAAAGTGGCTGGCAGTCTTCGGGACGGGGGGTGTGGGTAAGATGGCAATAAAGTACGCCAAAGCAAAGGGCTTCAAGGTCGTCGCAGTGGATATCGATAAGGATCAGCTCGGTGACGCAGAGCGAGCTGGAGCTGACGAAACGTTCATGCCAAGTGATCTTTCACCCGATCGCGTGGCGATAATTCGTGAGAAAACTAGAGGCGGTGTTGATGCCGCAGTCAACTTTACATCTTCAAGCCAATCATATACTGACATGCAGGGCTTGATCAAGTTCAACGGCATTCTTACGGTGGTGGGTATTGCTGACGAGCTCAAGCTCAAGCCTATGGATATTAGTTTTAGAAAGCTCGTTATCAAAGGAGCCCCAAACGGAACGGCGCAAGATCTGAAAGAGTGTTTCGAGTTTAGTGCGAAGCATGATATCAAAGCACCCCACAAGTTTATCGAATTACAGGATGTCCCGCAAGTGGTTGAGGAAATGAATAGTGGCACGGTCAGAGAGCGCATGATTGTTCTGTTCTAGTCAACCAATGTTGGGGGGAAAAGATGTGGGTCAGAATCAATATAAAGTCAGTTTCGAGGCCTGAATAAAGAAACCATAACGAAAGCGTTTCAATGACTGCGGGCAGACTTGACCTTCGTGATAAATCAATAACATTGAGCTCCGTAACAAGAAGCATTCGGTATGCTGCAGCCGACGCCTGTACAGATATACTGCTGGATAATGGGATGTACTCTATCGTTTTAATTTATAACCCCCAAAGTCTTTTGTTCTCCACCGCCCACCAGTTGGCCACCGCATTAGCCTCCCTAGTCCAACGTGACGCTTCCTCGCCATGGATATGTCTTATATCACTTATCAGTTGTTCCACTGACCAATTCTCTAGAGGCTCAAGTTCAAGTCGGTCGTTCTTCAAGTCAGTAAATCTCCATCGGGATGTACGGTCAAGGGGCATGACAAGTCTCCAGGGCGCATCTGCAGACGTCACTGTCAGCATGCTTGAACCGCTGTTGACGATGCCAAAGTTCCACGCCCGGCGGCCATTTTTCATGGGCTTGTAGGGCCGGATGAGCGACTGCCCTTCGTAATCTTGAATGAGATCAGATGCGATAGCTGTATCCCTGCGGTTGAGTGATCCCGTGTTGATGAGCAAGTCCAATATCGTCGGAAGAATGGAGATGGAAGTTGCGCTCGCTTCATACTGTACACGAGGAATACTAGGGTGCCTGAAAGTGATAGGCACGCGAAAATTGCTGATGTGACCATTCTTGTACGTGCCGGTCCTAGTGGAGACATCCTCTCTGAATGCTTGCCCGTGGTCGCCGACAAGAACCACAAGTGTCTCATTAGCGATACCTTGATGATCGAACAGTTGCAGAAGCTCGCCGAGCCATGCATCCGTGAACCGGATAGTGTTCAAGTAGTTGTTGAAGTCTTTGTGCCATGCCATCTTCCCCTTCGTGTTCATATACTCTCTCCTTTCGAAATTGCCTGGCAGTCCCCAAGGATGATGTGTCGTGCTAGTAAAATGGAAAAGGAACATCCTCTTGTTCTCCTGCTGGACTTTCTTCACGAGGTCTCGCAAGTGCGTCTTCAAAACGGTTTCAGGGAATCCAAAATAGTTAATTTCTTCTAGTTCCGACTGCCTTTCAGTGTTTCGTTTCAAAAAGTCCTTGTTAACAACCGTTTCGACGCCCATACTTTTGGTGAACACATCCTGGCGATCGTACTTATCCGTTATCGATTGGAAAGAAGCGGTAAGCCAGTCTTGTTCAAGGAAGTCGTTTGAAGCTGCCTTGGCTTCCTTCATCTGGTTGAAGAGATGCAAGATTTGCGAGATGCAAGGTTGGTAACTTTGCGCTTCGGACTCTTTAAAGTTGTCAACAGGAATAGGCCACACTCCACAGTAAGTTGCTGCCAAGCTTTTTAAGGATAGTGATGCAGCGGTGAAAGCACCTGCGACATTGATGCCACCGAAACCATCCTGCGTCGTATCATTCCACTCTGGTATCCGCATCTGGGGTAGCTCCGATCCATCTGATCTCTTCCAGCAGACATGCTTGCCAGTGACCTTTTCCGCCACCGGAGTTAGGCGTGACAGTATGCCATCGACATCGTCTACATCTCTTTGTCCCTCGTGGGACCGAAGGATGATCTTGTGCATATCAGATCCCTGCTGGAGGGGGAATAGCTCCTCTCTGATGCTTTCCATCATGATGAGCGCAACGTGTTTGATCTTGACCGTCCCAGTTTCAAAGGTATGGCGGAGGATGTCCAAGACCTCTTCGTCCTGATTGGTAATCTTAAGCGGATCGTCCACCGGATTGTAAAATACGCCATTGGTCTTGGTTTTGTTGTAGATGTGTTCCAGATCACCACCATTATCTGTCTGTCCATCGTCTTGATGGGAACCACTGCGCGACAGCCATTTGTGAAAGCCATCGGGGGCGTCTTAGGTAACCATCTTGGGACACCATCTCGATATATCTGACTCAAGACACTGTCTTCACCTGGTGCCCAACCTTTGAAGTGACCTTTAGGACCCTCCCAATATCTACTTTGGATAAGTTCTGGAAGGGGCCAAGGATTGCTGATACGAGGGTTAACCCTATCTCGTCTGTCTACGCTGTAGCTCATGACTTGCAGTAATTCGATGGGCAAGCTCTTAGACATATCAACATATGGCGCTGAGGGGCGGAGGTACGTTGACAAGACCAAGAAGAGTAGAGGCAACAAAAGTTTGACACCGATGCGTTTGTACATACTCAATATCCTGGTCTGGCGTCTCACTCTTGACCGCTCGTATGCGCTTGGATAATTTACCGAGTTGCGATAATCATAGCCGTCCTCAATGCTGCAAAGATCACGGCAGGGTTGGCGCGGATTCAAGGTGTCCAGTACTTCTTAAGCTATTAGCGAATTTTTCAGGGGATAATCAGCATTGTCGGTGACTTACCTTGCCATAGAGATGTCCTAAACATATCCAGAATCCTACCAGTCTCATGATACAGGAACTTTCGAGCAAACCAGGAGATGTTCAAAATCAAGACTAGAAGTACAAAGCCAGATTGAGAGCCGCTTAACAAGATCTTGATACCATCCTTGTCGTTAGCATACCTGTGCGCACTTGCCCAAGTCACCTCGGTGCCAGTTTCGTAATAGAAGGTCGAGTAGAAAACTGTTGCCGCAAGAAGGATGATCCTGGGGGGTCCATAAGCGGTTATTCTGGAAAGTCGTGAGAATCTACCACGTACGAGAAACTGCAACCTATCAAACGGCTTATGTAGGTCGCCACCGTCCTCCTATGGGACAGGAACAGTCGTGACAAACATATAACAATAACATCTGGAACTAGGACTGATGGCAGGAAGAATATGAAGGCAGTATGCGACACAGTTCCCATGTATAGTCGTAAGTGAATGAGCTTTGACAAGCATACACAGACAGAAATGTTGGAAAAGCTGAGAGAGAATACCATCGTACAGGCACCACAATGGTATGTGAACGACGGGCGCCGGGAAACTGTTGTAGATCAAAGTAGTTGTGATATGGTTATGAACATTCCAAATTATAACAGTCTAAGAAAAGAAGAGCCCCTCTAGCACAGTATGTGTTTGTTGGCTTAGTATGCTGACTCATAGATCCAGAATGGGCCTCAACCTGACTACAAGATTTCCACACAAAGCACTCTTGGTGCGGTTTCATCCCGGCTTGGGTGGTGACTTGCACTAATTCTCTGATTGAATTGCCGTCATTGCGACCTGCAATATAGCAGCGGCCGCAACTCTCCTAGTGTCAAAATTTGGACCAAGCTTTTAATGCCTTACTGCGTCATTCGATCCTTGTGTAGAACATCGACGTTGGCCTGGGTCGATGATGCTCTGGCAATCCTGGATAAATTCCAGAAATTTGATGAAGCTTGGAGTCTTGTTTGTGGCTACTAGCCTGGATCTCAACATTGCATGATAGAGCTGTTCAGCATGGGCTTGTTTCAGTGACATACCACATCAACCATGAAACCGCAAAGGGTTTGATTGTCAAAGTCCGAATACTCGCCATTGAATCAATCCCACAATGTGCTTTTACTCCCTCCCGCTGCTTCGAACAGGCCATGAGCCAGTGATGTCACATGATCAGCCTGGGCGAGGTCGACAGATTCGGGATCTAACTCATCATTGTTCTCGAAGAATATTCTTAGGATAGATACTTCATCGCGTGCCAAGAGAGTTCTAGTATCTCGACAATTGTAATCAGAGAGCAGACTTAGAGTAAGGATCTGCAGGTATAAGCAAAACGTATATACAGTTGACCTATCGGCTTTCTGAAGAGATACATATATCAGTCGCTCTGAACCTTCATCCACCACACTACCAAATACCTACTCCAGCATGGCGTAGAATTATACATACCTTCGAATTATTTCTGAGCGTGATCCATTTGGCCATCGCAATGTCGGCATGTTTTCGAAGTGCTTCTCTTTCGGTGGAAATGAGGCTGTGGCTCTCCATAGTTTGCTTGCCACATATAGGTTCAAGAGCAGGCTCCTCCTGGGGCAGCCCGGTGGACACTTCATATCACTCTGAGCAGATTATAAGATCACATTGCTAGTCTGGGCAATTTCACGAGGAAGGCGCACCCATGGGTGTCCATATATGGCGACATGATATTGTCTCTATACTGTCTGTGGAGTCGTAACGACTTATTTGATAACTGAAATACCCAAATCATATCGCTACGCTGGTCCACATGAACATCTTGCTCTGTCGCACCTAATTCGTATTTGTATGAATTCATATCTGTACCCAAAAACGTTTTCCGAGTCGTGATACATTTTACATGACTTATATGCTTCGGAAACTTAACGACTCCATCTAGACGTGACAACATGCACTGTCACATAGTGGAAACCTCATTAGCGACAAGCGATTGTTGCAAGCACGAAATATCAATAGACAAGACTCGAAGGCTTTGACACTCGTGATAGTCACAGCCAAAAGCAAAGGCCGGCCTCGGCTTACAGAGTGGTGCGAGTTCAGCGTCAGTAACTTGTTATTGTAGTTTTATTGAGAGTGCCCTAAAATGGACTAAACGTGGCGCATGCCCCGCGTACTGCCGCCGATGGGATGGTCCCTGCCCTTCGTACTCACTAACAGCATTTAGATGGGTATCAGTGATCCCAAGTGAATTTGAACTCCATGCATGACCGGAAGAAATGATGAGGATAGTTCGAGCTGGCTCTTATGAAAAGAGAGTAGTTGTAAGTCGATTATACTACGGATCTTTGAAGCCCGGACGCCGAAATAACTGGACTCTGTTATGTCTGATACCTGGCGGGGTCGATTTCGACTCTGGCTGTGTACATGGCATGCGCCACGCTTAGCCCGTTTTGGGGTACTTCCATTAAAACTAAAATAAGAAACTACTGACGCTGGACCCGCACCACCCTGTAATACAAAGTTTCTAGGCAGGTGCAATCCATAAGCTTATGTAGCTGATACGGCTTCTTTGACGTCTGGCGGCCACTAATGGATTTGCATTTCCAAATATTAGTGGAGGAAATGTATTGGATAGAACAAGGTGTAAGAGGTCTTGGACATATCTCAGGGTCAATATGGGTCGATATAAGATCCTAATACGGATGTCAGCTTTAGCTTTCTTTCTTGTTGCGTAATGCAGTCAACGGAATAATGCAAAACGGAATTCACGGGAAAGTAGTGTCAAGCCAGTTGATGACTACCATTCAGCCCACTACGGGCAGACACACATTTACGTCAATTTAGGTTCTAAACTTCGCCTACATGCCTATTTGTCCTGTACTGCGTTTCTATTGCCTACAGGTCATATAAAAAGTGATAAGTGGGAGTTGAATGCAAGACCTTTCACTTCTGAAACGCTGAATCATAGCCTGGAAATACCTACCCAATACTTACTTCATGTTTGCCAGTTACAGTCCCTCAAAAGGACAACCGCATATAAACTCCTTAGGCACGGTGGGCTCGAAAACATGGTTCATAAACTTGGAGTCCATGATCCTAGAGTAACATGGCACACAGCAGCAGTCCGCCACAAAACCTACCATTGCATGAGGGCTGACCCGGACAATGAGCCACTCGCGACAATTTTCCTTCTGCATGGATTTCCCGATTTAGCCTTTGGCTGGCGATATCAAATTCCAGTGTTGGATAGCCACGCTATGAAACTGAAACTGGGGGGAGTTTCAGTTTCATGACACCGGACGTCAGTATAGTTTTAGTTTCATACGAAGCAATATCCAGTTGCAGTCCAATTTTTTGACAAGATCGGCATCGATATGCACCTTATCTCCAAGTACCCCAAAGATGTTTGCAGTGTGAGAAATAGGCGGTTCAGTCCAGTCCAGACACCCTGGACTGGACCGCCTATGTAACAGGAAGCACTGGACTGGACCGCCCAGCAGTCCAAAGGGCTTGGACTGAACCGCCTGCCTTAACTGGACTGGTGCCAAGGTCGGACCAAAATTTGGTATGGCGATCAAGTTTCGGTGTTGTTGTGCCTAGTTATGCTTCAGCAGCCGCCTGCGCAGCCAGCCTGCCGTACGGCCAACTTTTTACTCTGCAATATCTGCTTTATAGATTTCGAAGGTATGTAGGCCGGTCAAATAATCATAATTTCCACCAAGCTCAACCAATCAGATTGCACTATTTACTCACCTAACAATATGGGCCTTAAATGGGCGGTCCAGGCGGTCCAATGACCCTGGACTGGACCACCTGGTCCAGCAATTTTTCCGGACTGGACTGGACTGAATAGGCGGTCCAGTCCAACAGCCCACTATGGACCGCCTATTTCCCACACTGACCATATGCCACCTTATTACGCTCACAGACGCGGGATTCCCACCACCGTTCCTCACGAATATCACGGGCATACAGTGCCCGATCAGCACGCCCATGTTCAACTTGTTCATCGAGCCACAGCCATACCGCGCCAGGCATACTACGTGACTGAGCAAGGGGACCCTGGCGTTGCTACAATGACAAGTTCTTTGCCTGCTCACTACCACTTATCTCAACAAGTGGAGCGACCTCCCATGGAGATGCCGTATTCGGCTGCAGGAATACCGACGTCGATTCAGAGCAGTCCCAGCACCTTCTCTGCCACTTCAGTCCCGAGCCCCATGGTTCAAGATGGCTTCTATGCGCACCAACCAGCAACCCAGCCAGCATATACAGCAGCGGAAACTCAACCAGCTATGGTTCAGTACCACCAACCGATTCAGAATCACATGGCACAGCCTCAGCAGCCGGTTGTATCGCAGCCACAGCATATGCCTGCCACACCGGAAGACTACTGTCGACCATCATGGCACTAAATGCCATATTACACACAATTATGAGCCTTTGTGTAGAGCTCATGGGAGACGTTGTCTACAGTTCGAAACGCAGCCGTTGCGTGTTTTGCCAGACCTGGTGCGATTTCAGGCTAGCAATATTCCCCATGCTCATTTTGTCAATTGCTATTACTATAGCATATGCGACTTAGGGACAAAGGCGTTACGGCGAGTCATTCTTACTATTAGGATTCTATAGCTTAGATTCTTCAAGCGGCAGCTCAGCATGCTTCAACAACCCCTACGTACTTGCGAGAACCAAAATACTGCATGTAATCATTGATCTCATCGTCCTCCGGTTACGTGCCAGTATAACCTGCTGATCGGCTCTAGGGCTGGGATTCGCAGCTCGTAGTTGCAAAATAATGATAGATTCCTGTTTGCTCTTATGATGTTCAGAAGCAGTCCTCTTACTCAAGCGGGTGTTTGAATCTCAAGCCTCACACGGATGGAAACCTGTAGCATAACCCATTTTGGGAGGACAACACGCACTATGTTGTTGATATAATGGCCAATGAGCCCCAAGACCATGTCAAAGGACTAGACTGGCCCAAGGGATGTGGCTGTAGAAGCTAAATCTCGGTACTACTGTGACAGGTTTACGCCGGTGTCGGCCGTCATTGGCATTCTCTACAGAGCTTTAGGAGAAACTAACGTCTACATAATATGTAGACATACCCCGGAAGTTAACAGCATAAACAAAGGTCTCGAACCCAACTAGTTAAATGTAAATACAGCAGTCAATATTTACTCTTTGTGTGTGTCGCTAACATAACCATCATGAGACTCAGATCTGTGCAGTCAAGCCCAGATCCTCTTCTACTAGATATAGCATATTGGTTCCCTCCGATTTGGCTCCTAACGGTCCCCACCATCTCTAAACAGCACACTTGCGTATCACAAGATTTCATACCCGACAAGGCTCGGTGGAGCGTGAGAACCTGTTTTCTCTTCTAATGTCGAGCCCATCTTCCCCGTCGTGTACTTGATCGAAATAAAGACCTTCAGCTTCATCGTCAACAAAACAGGACATGGCAATTAAGGTTTTGATCTTTCGCCTAGCCCATAAAGATAACATGATCAAAATGATGAGCAAGACGAGTATTTCTGAAGCGAATAAGATGACAAGCTCATTCGGGAAATTGTTGGTATACCATAGCAATACGCCGGCTATGGCTTCCAGCATGAAGACATCAAACAAGAACAGAGGTACCCAAGACATGATGAGGTCTGACCTCTCGTATCGACCGTTTACGGACCGGGACATGAATTGAAGGATGCCAATGATGACGGCGGTAGCGATGGCGGTAATGGCGGCACTGGTTAGTAGAGCCGCTGCCGCGAGCGCTGGGCCGCTCAGTCCGTCTGCTTGCGATAGACCAAACATTGTGAAGCCCAGTGATAGGACCGCTAGCGAAGCTACAAGAAGTAGAAAGCCGTTGTAGAAACGCACGACTAGGCCGATGATGGATGTCGGAGGGCCGAATTCTGTATCTACCGTAGGCATTAATCGTCGTACGTCATCCAGTCAAGCACTTAGACATCTTTGGAAGACTCACCTCTAAACATGTTCATTACCTATGTATTTAGGAATGGATCTGTTGATTCGTGTTCAGAGGCCGAGTTGCACTAGAAATTGGCGCTCATTCGTGGCGATATAATGCAGCTGATATATGTACACGACCATTCAAGGAGCTGATTGAGGTAATAGCGAGTGCGACTTGCTCCATATTTTTATTTGTTTGTCCCTTTGTTCCATCTTTTGTCCGTTTCTGTCCGTTCTCTTCCCCACTGTCTCACCCTCGCCGGACTTCCAGCCAAGAAAGGTCTACGGTGTGATCAGTCTGAGGACGGAATCGGCCCATCCATCTGACTTAAGCCCTGAGCAGCAGCAAGGGTCTGGGCAGCAGGCTTGTCCAACAACACGATGGTAAAGAGCAAGTCTCTGGCAACTTCCTTATCAAGGCAAGGAAGGGGCCACATCTTGATATAAAAAAACGCAAGGAAAAGATGACTGAGGAGCCAGTTTTTCGCCGTAGGCAAGTAACGAGCTAACGGTAAAACAGAGCGTAGAGTGTGCATCTTTGACCCTACCTAAGTATGATGCTTTCCATAACTGGTTCAGATTAACGTCGTTCAACGACGAACGTCTCAGCACACCGGTATATCCCATTCGATTTGCTTTGTCTCATGCCTACTCAGGGACGCCATCGTCCGGAACTACCGTCCAGAATAACGAATCATTTGAACCGGTCAGCACCTAAGGCACCGGTGAGCCCCGACAATAAGCTTCGGTAGCTCTTGGGCAACCCATTTCAGCCACTTGGTATCAAAGCCGTTTGTCGAGCTAACGGATAGCCACAGGATCATATCGGACACACGCATAAAACGGCTTGACTATCAACCCATATTTCTCTAGTCCACTACCTATCATATAAGAAAGTGCCTTCATTGTATGCTTGATGCCCTTTTCCCTTGTTATTTTGAAACCTAGCAGCCGTCCAAAAGACGTTTAGTAAACACCACATCACCGTCCAGGACTGACACCAATATGAAGAAAACACGCACGTCCGTTTCTTCGCAACCACCACCATCACCACCACCAGCAGCTCAAACTGGAATAGGGTTAGGAACCATCATTACCATCTACCTAACCTGCATTATCAATGGTGCGTTGTTTGATTTCAAAGTTTTGACAAGGGAATCCATTTCATTGACAATACTAACCAACATCGTATCAGGGTTCGACGTAAGCAACGTAGCCAACATCCAACCACAGCTTTACGAAGCTTTTGGTCATATCGAGCTTCTCCCCTGGATCGGGCTTTCTTACTCTCTTGCAAACTTTGCCACGCTGGCGTTTGCTCGTAAGATCATCGATTTCTTCAATATCCGTTACGTGTACATCGTCAGCATCGTCATCTTTTTCGTTGGTGCGACTCTAGCGGGTGTAGCGAAAAACATCTCCACGGTCATCGCTGGCCGAGCGATCATGGGGATTGGAGGTTCTATTTGTCAAAACTGGTGAGTATTGTCATGCTCCTCCCTCTCATTCCTTTCTTTCTTTCTTTCTTTCTTTCTTTCTTTCTTTCTTTCTTTCTTTCTTTCTTTCTTTCTTTCTTTCTTTCTTTCTCTCTTTCTTTTCCTTTTGTATTTTTCTTTTGTCTTTTTCTTTGGTTCTTTCTCGTTTTGTCGCTCCCCATTCTTTCAATATGATACATACTAATGTGACCGTTGATCGCAGTGCGATATCATACTTTGCCATGTATGCAACGGACAGTCAAAGTCCTCTCCTATACGGCATAATGAGCGGGCTATGGGCAATTGGTCTTGTTGTAGGCGGTCCGGTAGGTAGCGCGTTTGCGGAGGGCTCGACCACGTCTTGGAGGTGGGCTTTCTTCATCAATCTACCGTTCTTGGGCCTTGCCATCATCTGCGCTGTCATCTTTGTACCAAGCAGACCTGATTCTGATGGTCTTCCTCTACGAGATCGCCTTGCCGATACTGACATCCTTGGGATTGTCCTCCAAATTACTACAACTATCTTGTTCGCCATCGCCGCCACCTTTTCTGGCCCTGTATGGGAGTGGAACTCGGCACCCTGCATCGCCATCTGGACCGTCTTCGCCGTCGTTCTCGCGGCCTGGGGTTTTCAGCAACTTCGAAGTTACCAGACTCGACCTGGCTATCAAGTGATACCCATCACAGTCATGACACAGCGTCACATGCTCCCTCTTTGGGTCGCTTCGGGCTGCGCTGGTGCCACCTACGCCATCATGCTTTACTACATGCCGCTCTTTTATTCTTTCTCAAAGGGCCTGGGCGCACTACAGCAGACGGTGCGGCTATTGCCTTTCATTCTCACCTTCATCCTCACCGTGGTCATCATCGCTGCTTCCTTACCGAGAATGAAGCAGTACGGCGTAATCTACCTCGCCGGCGGTGCCATCACACTCTCATCGGCAACAGCCCTTGCGACTACGATCTCGCCGGGTGTTCCTGAGAGCAAGGTCATGGGCCTCACGGCTCTCGTGGCCGTGGGACTTGGCCTGCACTTCCAGCACAGCAATGCCATCTCCAACAGGATCAACAAGGATCTTCGAGACCGGGTCGAATGCGCTGCGCTGTTGAACATGAGCCTTATGGGGGGCATATCCATGGCGCTGATCATCGCAGGCGCTATCTACGAAAATCGTGGCATGTCCCTGTTGAAGTCCGCCCTCGGGTCTGCAGACTATCCTGAGGCAGACCTTCGCGAGGCGCTGGCGGGCGTTTCGCGTGGTACCTTGGCAGGGGGCGAAGCCCAGTTGATGGCTCATGGTGCGGAAGCAACGTGCAAAGCCATTTCGCTCCTTCTCTATATTGTCTCGTCTAGCGGTGCTCTCTGCTTCGCTTGCGGTGTACTTGCTGTATTTGACCATGTGTCAGTAAGCGGGTCTGAGCGGAAAAAGCCTGTCAAGTGAGCACGAGTCGACGGGTGTTGGTGAAAAGATAGAGTGCGGATAATACAACTACAGTAGTATCAACAGGATTTGAGCTTTTGACACGCAGAAGCTGTGAAAGGCTTCTGTTTCTGGACTTATTCCGTGGTGACGCACCTGTGTTCTTGAATTGAATCTAGCTCGTTATCATCATCAATGCTGACACCTAACCGCAACCGCGAACCATCCATCACGTCCCTGAAACTCCTGTCGCACATGCTTCCCTTGATATACCTTAGATCCGTGCTGGGGGTCATGTATAGCTTACCCAAAACAAGTAGGTGGAGATAGGACGGCAAGGTATGGTGCAGGATGTTTCAGCTGCACTCGACTACATAAAGACGTATCGTCGACTGTTACATAAAGCAGCATAAACTCGCTTGCCTTGTTATGATTTCCTACTTTCTATGTCACTTGTCATGTGCCGACTCTGTTGCTTGCAAGATATTTTTCACTACTTAAATGACTGTCTGCGCCTAGGGCAATCCAGCCCACCACACTTGTGCCGTTTCCAACCAGCTTCAAATCGCCATTCGACTATTCACACGACTGAATCACTATCATATCTATATCTCATTGGTTTCCTTTGAAATTCTTTAACTGTCACCACAAAACATCACCTACCGTCACGACCAAATCATGACTCAACCATTCGGGGTTACCATCCCAACTTCTTCTATGAAAACAGCTCTTCATGCCGAGAAATTGCAAAGAGCCTAGATTCTTTCCATAAAAGAGGAATGAAGCGTTCTGATACGTATCGTGATATGGTACACGCAGTCTTCCAACTAGGCGAAATGGACGTCTACGTCCGTGATCAACTCAAACATGGCTCACAACCAGTGATTTGGTTTTTTGACTCGAGGTCCAACACATATCTCATAAGAGTAGAGATATCTCGCAGAGCCTTCGAGGCCGTAGCCGGCAAGATACCGAAAGAGGAGCACCCGGACGTTACCACGAGATTGGCCATCAGTTCATTTATTGGGGTCATTCGCAAAGTTCTTCGATCCAGTACGTCAGAGATCCCTGTGGGGGCTACAGGACGCCATGAGACCGAAGACGACATGGACATTGCACTCAAACGTGAACCTAACGGTTTCAGCTTCCCAGATCCTGAAGCAGTGGATGTATTGAAGGCTTCGACCATAGACGTGATTAGCTGTATCTGTCAAGAGATTCGAGAACACTATGTACTTTTCTGATAGGATGGGAAGACTTCACGGGGGACAAGGTATCCATTTTGGGACAAGTGATTAGAAGCATCAAGCTATAGGAGCATATCATAGTATTGTTCCAAGTAATTCCATCTGCTTTCTTTCTCTTGACAAGCCTTCTTCCAATCGAACAAAGGCAGAGCACGCCGCGTGATTGCCATCCACTTTTCTCACCTGAACAACGCCTTCCAAAGCCTCTAAAGGATGAACTCGTGCGACACGCATGTGTTCAGGGTCATTCTGTACCTACTTTCTGCACTAAGTGAGGCTGCGAGGTTCGGCATTGCTAAACTACATGAGACGTTTAACATCGACTCGCCCTTGTCCCCTCTCAAAGGCAAAGCCTGTTACTTTTTCCACTTCTTAACTCAACGAACCCTTTTTTGGTAGCATGGCCTCGAAGGAGCTTATTGTACATACAACTGTCCAATCTGTGGGCAAAGGTGTCGAATGTCAAGACGTCTTTGGGTGTATGGCTTTCCTTGATACAACCTATTTTGGCGTGTAAAGCAAGTGCCAATGAAATACGTGCGTTACAATTTGTGGATATGAAGCAACAAATAGACCGATAGAGACTGCACTGCTTCGCAATTAGCTCAATAGGTTACACAGCGTCATATATGGACGCATATCGTCAGCCATCACCTAGTGCCATTTCCACGTTCACTGCATCAAATTCTTAGGACGTCCAGAAGCTCCCAGCCAGAAAGTACCACATAACTGACATTTCAATCTTGCTTTTCCCTTTCTCCATCAATCTTCAACCAATTGTAGATCCCTTCCAAAGATAGAAACGAGACTGCCGCCAGTTTTTCACACACGTCCGCTAACAGACTTGTCGATGGAAAGCAAGGATATAATTGAGGTTTCGCCCCCCCTCCACCATTACCCTGCAGTCGCTGCTGTAATGCGAAGCTGGGACGATCTTGCGATGAAATCTATTATCGCTGTTTCTTTGGTCGCTCTGGCTCACGCAAAGTGCGATTGGCCCAGTGACATAGGGGTATGGCATCCCAAGCCAAGCCAGACCTTCGGGATAGTCATAATGGACTTGGGAACAACAGAACAAGAGATCCAGCTGCTGAACCCAACGATAAGCATAGATAGAATCTATCCTGAGGTGCCATACAATGTTACGTACAGACCATCCCGATCTGGAAAGTGGACGGAGGGGTGTCCGCCCTCCCTTAGGATTCCAGAGACATCGGATCCATTGATACTAGATCCATCGAATGCCGGACAGGAAGTCCCGCTGTCTACATCGATCGCTGGTGCTACCGATATTGTTGGTGTTGACAATGACGATGAAAATGATGATGATAATGGCGGGGATGGTGGCGGCGCTGCTGACGAGCATCGCCTCCGGAATACCCATACCATTCGTAAGACGGTAGCAGCTAGAACCAGCACGACAACCACTTATGGCTCCGACCTATCATCTACATCGATGGTGAGTGATAGTCAATCTGCCGACGAGTCATACCCCTCTTTTGCAAAAAGCAGTGACATCGGTAACGAATCTGAGGGATATCCGACGACTGGGTCGGTAAGTGACACATCAGCCAGTGCAGCATTGAATCCCACGGCACCATCGTCAGAAGATGAAGAAACTAGCCTTTCTCATACCGAACGGCCCGGGCAAGTGGACGCATCAAACACTTCCGGGGCCACCCAATCGACAGGTGCGCCTGAAAAGACACCTACGGCAAGTCAAGACACAGAAGCCAAACCGCCAACAGCTTCGGAGGACGCGGTATCATCATATGCCAGTGTATTTGAAGAGCTTGCAGGGGCATCAAGCCTCCCAGATGTCTCGTCCACTGGCGCAGGATCTGCAACTACAGGTCCGGTGACAGAGAACGAACGAAGCCTGGAGTCTACACTCGCAGCCTCATCTGTTCCGTCGTCCATTACCGGTACGACCGAACTAGAAACTGCAACATCGCCAACATTGCCACAGGAAGGCGCATCCCATGATAACGAAACAGAGGAACCGAGCGGTGCCTCGTCCAATGAAGAACGCACCACTTTGCCCGAAGATCATTCAACCCAGGTACACTCAGCAGGAACTGAAGAAGTCCCGACTACATCCTTAACAGCAATTGCAGCAACAACGACGACTGCATCACAGGCACAGAAACCCACTGGGTCGACTACAGATTCGAGAAGCACTGATACCAGCAAAGATACCTCAGCAGAAACGCAATTTGCAAACACGGATACAGCGTCCGACCGGGCCGTTTCGTACACACATACGATCTCAACGACGACCAGTGCCGTCGCTCCATCCAGCGATGATTCAACGAAGCAAGTTAGTACGGGAGCCAAGAGCTCTCGGGAAGAGATAAAAACCACATTCACAACTTCCACTTCCACTGTGGATGAAGAAGCCACTAGTACGGTAAGTCCGTCCGTTGGGGATTCGATGCTCTCGACAGAGTGCTTCGACGGTGGAAAGCCGTTTGGCCTTGGATATTTGTTTGGCTTCGGACGCTCAATCGCTTTTGGAAATTTGTTTCCCCCCGACCCACGGTATGATGACATGATACAGGACATGACGAAGCACTTCTGTGGCAAGTCATCTATTGATAACAGAATGAAAGCGGGTGACGAATGCATCCAAGACTTTTGGCAAGATCGTACTTCCCAAGTTGGCTACCTATTCGAAATCTGTCCAAGGAATAATTTTCGATGGATAACTTTAGACCACGTAATTCTTCAAGCGCAAGACGAAAGCCAGCCTGGTCATCGCCCTGTTGCCGCTGGACCTTCTTCAAGAAGACAGTGTGGTTGAATGCCCTATATGCCGTCTGGCCAGAGACCTCATGCAGGTCTTTGAGTGGCCCATCAAAGTAGAGAGGCTTATTCGCAATCGGCGGGAGCTGGAAGAAGTAACTAACGAGGATGATGCTTATGCCGCCAAAGAATTCGGCTGCTCTGGCAGGAAAGACTTGGCGGAGGCGCTTGTCGATCCACGAAAGCTGACGCAGACCCAGCATACTTTTCTCATCGATCACAAGATACCTAACGTCCCGTAGCTTCTTCTGAATAGCATTAGCATCTGCTGGGGATAGCTCCGTAAAAGCCCTATCCACAGGTAGCCGGAGGAGAGAGTGTAATGTTGTCCCCATTATCTGGTTGATGGCAACACCCGTGGGTGCGGTTCTCCAGATTGGACTGGGCCAGTTACCAGCGAGTCTCTGAAGATGCGAAGACAGGACTTTGATCATGTAGGACTTGCCTGTCCCGCCACCACCGTCAACATGGAGTAGAACCTGCTCCTCGCTACCGCATTGGAAGTGTCCAATAAATGTATCGTATACTATCCGCTGCTCCGGGTTGAGCGTATCGCAGACCTCTAAAGGCATGTCTTCAACATCTATGTAGAGACAATTCTGCTCAATGCGCTGGCGCCAATAATCGCCTTGAACGATTTCTGGGTCAGCGTAGCGGCCGACGTGGGGTGTCCAATCGTATTGGATATCGATATCCCGTCTACCAAGAAGATCTATTGCCTCTTGGCTTGGTGGGCAGTCGGGAAGCTGGCGGGCAAGCTCAAGCCAGTCCTCCTCCAGCAGTGTGAGAAATAGGCGGTCCAGTCCAGTCCAGGGTGTCTGGACTGGACCGCCTGTGTATCTGGAAGTACTGGACTGGACCGCCTGCCATAATTGGACTGGCACCAAGAGTCGGACCAAAACTTGATACGGTGATGAAGTTCCGGTATTGTTGCATTGATACTAAGTCCACATCGCATTGAGCATCAATAAGTGCACTGGTCGAGAAAACTATGTACAGAAAAGGAGGCTCGGAAGACTTCATAGGGCGTAAGCGAGTGATGTCGATGGCAGTATTAATCATAGAGCTATCGTGGCTACTAGTTAAACTTAACTGGTCCTTGGCATTAAGCGCATCTATCGTGATCTCCAAATAATTATCTCGTCCTCATCCCACTGTCGGAGACACTGCATAGCTCCAATCGTAGCTGCTGATAATCGGTTCCTCTTCTTTGTCACCATGTCCCCCATCCTACTATACAACCGCTCGTTATCTGCCTCCGTTGGTGGGATGCCGTAAATGTCAAGTGCCATCCGCGCAAGCCGAGGCCAGCGGGGCCTGTTATACACCCAGAATGAAACCGGATCCCTCTGGTTCGCGAAGGAGGTGTCAACCGTGCCTTGGAACTCATCCATCTCGTCTAGCGGCGGCGGCGGTGGTTGGGCTGGCTTCTTACCAAGCTGTGCCATCGGCCCAAATAAATCCTCTTCAGAAGGAAGCTGAGTTGTATTGAGAATCTCGTCCAGGATATCATCCTCCGCTTCCGGATGAGGCTGCTCTGGAAGTGGCAGATCCCTGTACTGCCGCCAGAGGTCATGGAGTTGTTGTTCTGCCCTACAGATCCAGCCATCATCTACTCGGTCGGCCCATAGTTGCTTAATTTTAGTCAGCCGGAGTTGAGGGTGGAGGGCCACAGCGGCCACATAGACTTCAGTGTCGTCGATCTTCGTGTAATACTCGTTCAGCTTCTGCCATCCGAGCTGGATGTTCAGCTTAAGGTCCTCGTCCGGATCGTGCCTGTATTGCTCCATTAGGCGCTCCAGATGGTTCAAGAGAAACTCATAGCAAGGCAACACCTCCCACATAAGGCCGTTGCGGCCCTGCCGTGGATATCCTTCGAGTTTCTTTGTGACCAGCATCAACGGTTTTAATATCTCCATATACCTTGTGACCGTGACCCAGTCCTCAGTTGACATCTTATCTTCCACAATCAAGGGTTTGGCTGGAAACTTGATATGCTTATCTGCCTCTAGCCGTCTATTTTTCTGTGTAACCCGGTCAAGGCGTGTATTGTGAGCGCGCTCCTCCTTCTCGGAATAGGCGTCGATTGGGGCTCGATTGAGGACGGCCGTCTCGAAGGCATAGTAATGTGAGTTCCACCGAGTATCGTTCGGCCGTTTAAGCTCGGCAGGGGGTCGGCGGGGCTCATCGTCCAGAAGACAATTTTGGGACTCGATTTGTAGCGCTTTAAACTCTCTGGCGCGGCCGCCGCCAGCGTGTCTATCAGTAATCCACATAATGATGTTGCGGAGCTTACCTAGGGCACCCTTGCGCCGCCAAAGCTTGAGGTCGTCCTGGAGGGCGCGAGGAGCATCACCCTCGGCCTCGAAGGCCCTTAGATCTTTGCCATACATGATCTGCGTGGCCACGAGATTAACAATGTGGGCTGTACAGCGTAGCCGACGTTTGCTGGGATTGAAGCCAAACATTCGTCCAAGTGCGTCTACGCCTGTGTTGTTATTTCCGGCGTTATCCAGGACGAAGTAGCCCACGCGCTTCTCGAGGCCAAACTCCTTGATGATCTCCCCAACGCCGTCTGCAATAGCCTCGCCCGTGTGGCTCCCGTTGATTGACGGTATAGACAGGAGGATCTTCTTCTTCTTGCCAATGGGATCGAGGAAGTGTGCGAACACTCCATTGAGGCTAAGAAGATTGCCAGCAGTCCAGAGATCGAATGTAAAGTGGACGTGGCCTTCTACCTCCTGCAGCTGCTCTACAACAACAGCCTTGTAATGGTGAAAGTCTCGTTTAATCCAGCTCACAAGCGTATGAGCTGTTGGTAAGCACCCAACGGTGCCAATCTCGGCATATGCCTCCTGTAGAAGCTCATGGAATTGCGGAAGTTCTACTTGGCGGAAGGAGATATTTGCGTAGGCCATCCAGCGTAGTAAGGCCGTCTTGAATCGCTCAGGACTGAAGTCGGATATTCGCTGATTGACAAGAGCTTGCTCGATCGGCCCTGCTGTCGAGGTGTTGCCGTTGAAAGTAAGCCGCCGCTTCTTTTGAATAGGGCCGTTCGCATCCAAATTGTGTTTATCTCGGAGGTGACGTATCTGCGAGTGCGAGCCGCCAGCAATATTGTACATCGTGTTCCTGTTAGCCTTTCTCTGTATGCAAATCTTGCAAAGCCAGAAGATAACTTGGCTATTCATGTTTTGAATGCGATATCCATGTTCCCATGTCCAGGAGATGTGCTGTCGCTTGGAATGCGGTGCCATGGTATAGCCTTCGAGCTTACTCCAGTTAATACCTTTGTAGGCATCGTCGACATCATCGGTAGTGTCCTCATGCGTACCGTCAGGGCTTTGGGGATTTGCTCCTGACATACGAAAGAGGCTAGAAAGTTCCGTAGTGTTATTCGCATCTGTGGAAATAGCAGATGATTGGTCGTCGCTAATTAATGATGCCATGACCAAGTTTGGGTTGAGATTAAGTTACTCCACAGCAATGACATAAATGGCAACAGAAGGGCATTTAGTCACTTTAAATACCATCAAAGCCTTCTAGGCAACATAGAATATTGAGTCATAGCGATAGGCAGAAGTCGTTGGGGTGTAGAATAATTGATGGTGCCTAGCCAGGCTTCAGTAGCTGCCTGCGCAGTCAGGCCAACATTTTACGCTGCAACGGCTGCATTAAAGTACCGATATCGAAGGTATTTAACTTATGTACTGTACGTAGACTGGTCTAATTATCATATTTCCCACCAAGCTCAGTCAATCAGATTGCACTATTTACTCACTTGACAATATGGGCCTTAAATGGGCGGTCCAGTCGGTTCAATGGCCTTGGACTGGACTGGACTGAATAGGCGGTCCAGTCCAGGAGCCCATTATGGACCGCCTATTTCCCACACTGGTCAGTAGTTTATTATTGATGTTGTATTGAGAATGTCCCAAAACGGACTAAGTGCGGCACACGCCAGATGCACAGCCAGAGCGGATATTAACCCCGCTATGTGATAGGATCTGAATATTTCGGCGTCCGGGCTTCGAAGACGTGTACCATAATCGACTTACAGTTACTTAATTCTTATAAGGCACACAACGGATCATCCTCTTCATTTTAGCTGGCCCTGCATGGAGTCTAAATTCACTTGGGATCACTGGTACCCAGCTAAATGCTGTTAGTGAGTACGAAAGGCAGGGATCATACTTAGCGCCGTTAGTACAGGGGCGTGCGCCACGTTTAGTCCATTTTGGGCCGATCTCAAAAAAAAATCTATAATAAACTACTGACGCTGGACTCGCATCACCCTGTATGTTACGCCGAAGTCCAATAATCTTACTGAAGCGGGCTTTCTCAGTCATCCCCTCAACATTGGCGAGACATATCCAGGATCTGCACCAAAATGGGTTTACCGTGCTTAGCACCACTCTTCTCGTGCTTGCCACATCTTCTAAACAACAACGAGGGCACCAGCTGGACCGACCGGTGTAATTTGGCACAGAAACGGATGAAGGGCGCCTTCCGGCATAAGAACATCAGTTTGCAGTTGCTCAGGAGAAAACGCCAGTCACCTGCTGAGAGCCACGACACGAACAATATCGCATCAAGACAACACTTGAGTACGCTCTACACAACAAGATACGTACCAAGTTGCAGCACGAAGCGCAGAAGTAAAGATCATGTTTGCCATCACGTCGTCCCTGTTCCAGTGGCAATGCCACATTACACCGATCGCGCATGCTAAACTGACTTCTGTCAAATTTCGCCGCTCTCAACAGACGATCTGATTTTGGAAAGAGCTTTAGACGAGTGCAGAATTCCAAATGCAAGGATGTGCACCACTCAATTCAATCAACCGAATGGCCCGGTGGCGGTGAGTTGACCTGGTCAACTACTCTCTCCAGTGGCGTTGATCAATTATCCGTCAAATTGAGTTGAATGGACACTGGTTGAAGTCGTTGATCTCCAAGCTGAGCTATTTCACTCCCACTCTTCCATCCCCTTTTCTTCACATCCCACCTCCACCCATGATCCTTCTTCCGGCCATCACCACTACCATTCTCGGTAGGAAGTAATGACACGTCCAGGTCGTCAATCACCCCAGCCCGTAACCACGATCGCAGCACTTGACACATTCCTATAATGTCCGCGTCCAGCCGATTTCGTAGTGGCGTCACCATCCGCCCTGCCGCTGCAAACATCCTCTCGCACTCTGCTGACATCGGCTGGATCGTAAGGAAGTCCAGCGCCATTCGTGAAAGACGAGGATACCGACGTTTGCGCTCATGCCAGTATGATATTGCATCTCTAACATCGTTATCTCCATCCTCCCACGACGACTGCCATAATTCGAGCTCGTCAATATCTTCATTGATGTCGTCAGGCAAAGCCGCTTCCTCTTTCACGATGGTGTATCTCGGACGCGTTGGGACCACACGTAATCCGGGAAACAACGCCAGAGGTACTGATGCTCTACTTCTTCATGTGGTGTTTCCTCTCGCAGGCTGGGAGCTGGCGTCGCTAAAGAGGCCACTGCAAGTGTTGCGGAAGATAACACGTCAACGTCGTTCGTGGAGGGCGCTGTAGACTCCATTCCTTCTCATTCAGAGCGTCCAGCTGTAACACGGTCGCGGAAGAACGCGATCATGGAGCGCGTCGGCACTGATCTAATCGGGAAAAAACCCAAAGGTGGTGAACTAAACCATATTAAGGTTAGTGTGACGAGAAGGGTGGACCACAAAGACTCAAGATGCCAAAACCTCTTCAGGAATCACGAGTCCTATTACCAGCTACCCTAAATCCACCACCTTCAATCCATTCAATCAATGATAACTCAAAATGGATTGATGTTTATGTAATCCTTATTCGATGTTGATTGACGTTGAGTTGACGTTGATCGTCAATCCATTCAACATATTGAAATACGTTGAGTTGAGCACACCCTTGTCCAAATGAGAGGCCACCTCCGCCGTATGCTCCTCGAGATGACCTTGGGTAGTAATCGCTTTCAGCAGACGCGGCAACGGAAAATACTGATCTATAGCGGCATTAAATAGACAGAAACGCGTTTCAAGATGCCAACCAGTCTTGTTCCAAATAGCAAAGTTAAGCGAATTAAAAAAAGCGGTCGTGGTAACAAAACAGGAAAAAGACGAATGCTTGTTGATCATGCCATTCAATGATGCTATGGCGACTATGTCCATATCCCGGACTACAATGAATCAGAAACTACATGAGGCTATACTTAGAAACTAAGATCCCATATTTAGTCACTCGATAGACCATTATATGTTCTTATACGGAAAACGGATCGTCGGTTTGACGAGTGCTTTATAGCATGGGACGCTCCGCAATTATATTCCTTACGTACCTTTCCAGTTCTATTTCTCTTCAGTACACAAGTGGTGGGGTCCGTACCACCAATACTCTGTTACAAGACATCATCCGGGAGAATTACCTTCATAAGCCTCCAATCTGCAATAGCCGATCTTATCGTGTGTTAGGCAAGTTGTGATGAGATAAATTTCAACTCTTTATCTTCGCTCGCGATTCCTTGAGATCGTCCAGGCAGCTAGACTGAATGTTCGACAACATCTTATCAAAGTACACTACAGTACATGTACTAGGATAGGTGATGGGTTCGATTTTGGGTTGTGTTTGGAGGAGTTCAGCCAATTACAACACTGATAAAACGAAGTCTCCACTCAGCGCGCGAGAACCTCCCGCTCTTGTACGATAAGATAAGATAAGGTCATGACGGATCAAAGCTTTACCGGTGGGTGCTCGGTTCGGTCGCTTGCCAGAAACGCGACATGTTACGAACGCGGCCTTGGCTCTTTCCTGTCTTTCTGAACGTGTCCCATCCGCCATGAGAAATGAACTTCAGCCCGAGGTCATTAGAGACAATCCTATTGGAAATGGTCTCGACGTCTTTCGTGCGTCTTTCGATTCGATATGCGAAGGCGCAGGTATCTCCTGCTGTCCAGACGCGTTAGACGAACTTAACCAAGAAGGTGTGGCACCCAACACTTTGTTGCAGCACTACTCTAACTAATCTCTAGATCTTCGAAATCTCTCGCTCCCTCTCCTTTTCGCTCTACAAAGCCATACGGCCTCGGGCTTGCTCCTCACAAACACCGGTCGTGGCACCCTCCGAAGCAATCTCCTCAGGCTCATTTCCGCTGCCGCCTCCGACGACTTTGACTTCGACCGCGTCAAACCTCTTCTGAAATCGGCCCTAGCTAGCGAGCCTGATGCCTTTATCTGGGACCGAGCCTATGACGTTATCGCCGAATCCACCCCGCCTCCCCGACCGATAGCCTCTTCCCTCCAACAGACCCCATGGTTGCGCAATACAAGCAGCTTCGCAAACTCGTCCGAACATCGCAAATACGTGGACGACGTGCTGAAAGAGGAGCTTGGATCTATGTATGTCGGGGTCCGTCACTTTCATGATGCATACTTTGGAGGCGTGGCCGGCCTTGACGTAGCCTCCCAGGCGTTCTTTAAGCAATGCGTGGAAGGCAGCGATCCACTCTTTGAGGACGGTTGGAAGGGATGGCCCAGGGATGCGAGCCAGGATGATGTGCTGAGCTGGTTTGCCGACTTCAGCAACAAACTAGCGACATTTGCAGGCAGCCACGGGTCAATCCCAACGCATCGGCATCGACGACGGCCTCTTGCCCAGCCCAATAAGCCAATACAAGGCTCTACAGGAGAGCGCAAGTTGGACGTCGGTTTTGTCAAGGATACGAGTGCTGGGAAAGACTCGCGGTGCCGCTGGTCGCAGATCTTGGTGCCTGGAGAGCTGAAGAGCAACCCGTCCGCCGACAAGGCCTCGATGGCGTGGCTTGATCTGGGGAGGTACGCGAGGGAGGTGCTGGCTGCGCAGAACGACCGTCGCTTCGTCTTGGGCTTTACCATCTGCGGGTCCCTCATGAGGGTATGGGCATTTGACCGGCTCGGGGGCATCGCATCGGAGCAGTTCGACATTAACAAAGATGGGCGTCAGTTTGTGTCCACGATCCTTGGCTTTCTCTGGATGAACGAGGAGCAGCTAGGGTTCGACCCGACAATCATGACGGCAAACGGGGAGCGATTCATCGAGGTCGATCGGAATGGTTCGACCGAGCGGATCATCATCGACGAGGTGATGCAGCGGGCGCCTTGCATAGCTGGTCGAGCAACGACATGTTGGAAAGCCCATCCCGAAGGACGGCCGGAGATGCTGCTTGTGATTAAGGATTCGTGGCAATATCCGGAACGAGATGAAGAAGGCGAACTACTACGTGAGGCGACTGACAAGGGTGTCGTTAACGTAGCCCGGTACTATCACCACGAGACGGTACAGATTGACGGGGCAGATGATGACATCCGGAATAATGTTCGAAGAGGGCTGGATATTACGCAAGCTGCGAACTACCGTCCGGAACGACCAATCCGGCGGAACAACGTCGTGTCTGGCACATGGAGAGAGGGTCGCGGCAGCACCAGTGCCAGCAGAAAGCGGTCATCTAGCCAAGCTGGCGCTCCTCTTCCTTCTAGCAAGCGGTCCTGTTCTGTGTCTTCAACGAGGGTTACCAGTTCATTACCAAATCGTGTACATCGGCGTGTCATTCTCCGAGACTACGGGATGCCTATCTACAAGGCGAGCTCCCGGTCAGCTCTGCTTGCTGCGTTTGAGCGGTGCATCGAAGGGCATGAATCTTTGCATAGGGCAGGCTTCCTTCACAGAGATATCTCGGTCAACAATCTTATGATCAACGAGGATGATGATAACCCCTCCTGGCCTTCCTTCTTGATTGATCTTGACCTGGCCATCAGGGAATCGCGAGAGGCTGCGTCAGGAGCAAAGGGGAAGACCGGAACACGGGCTTTCATGGCAATCGGGGCGCTACTAGGTGAGCAGCATTCTTTCATGCACGATCTTGAGTCATTCTTCTGGGTTTTATTCTGGATATGTATCCATTATGACGGACCAGATAAGCCCAAAGCTGTTCCAAGATTTGATAAATGGAATTTTATGGATACGGAGGAGCTTGCAATCTCTAAAACGGGCGTGTTTAGTAATGAAGGCGATTTCCGCAGGATTGTGGATGGCAACTTCACATCATATTATCAATCGTTAATCCCATGGATTAATAGGCTCCGTAAAGCAGTGTTTCCGAATGGCAGAAGGTGGGAGCGACAGGATAGCGAGTTGTACACTCGGATGAGGGAGATTCTCCAAGAAGCCAAGAAAGATCAAGAGGATGGGCATCATGATTAATGTAACATCATCTAAACTTCAGGGTTAGCCTTGCCACGGCAGCTTTAGCTTTGCTAAAATTATGGTTCAAAAGTCTCTGAACACTACACAGTATCACATACTAAGCCACTAGCGTGTCAGATACAAGTATAGTGCCAAAAGTCTGCCGACCCCTCCAGCGGCTTCAACCTTATACAGTTATTTCTAATAATGTCGCAACGACCTCTCCTTTGGGAAATATTATGTCCCAATAGAAAGAAAATGAAAAATTTTCTCCCGAAGTCAAAGCTTCTATGGTGGCATTATTGCATACGGGTATGTCTGCAAAGGCCGTCGCGCGTGAGTTTTTAACCGACACTTCAACTGTGACCCGGATTGCAAAACGACACCTCAATACGCACAATTTCAAGAATACAGGAAGATCTGGACGTCATAGTAAGCTCAATCGTATAGATAAACTAAATATACTACGGATTATCCGTAAGGACTAGTTTATAACGTGGGATCAGTTACGCGCCGCCCTAGGTCTTGATGTTTCGGTCCGGACCATACGAAGATCAGTACGGCAACACTACAAGAGGAAATGGAAGTCAATGGACCGGCCGAAACTGAATAAGGATAAAGCGAGAATTCGCTCATCATGGTGTCAAGCTTGGATACAGGATATTGAAATTGTAAAGGAGGTATATCGTCTTAACATTGCAGTATTGACTTTATTGCTGACGATCTAGATGATCAATTCTGATTGTGACGGGTGAAGGTTCCCAAGGGATAAACTAGTCCGTACTGGTTTATGTTGGCAGAGTCGTAGGGCGTTGTCACTGAGCGTTGCGAAGTGTCACGTCTCTTAATAGTGAATAGAGCGGGTCAGGCGTATTCAGGTAAAGAAGTTTTGTTGATAGCTGGTGGGCTAACTGTGCTAGCTAGTACTACTGAAATGTATATATACATGAGGTTATGCAGGTCGAACGAAGTCGGTTCGACTCTGTTCGTCATGCAAGTCGAATGGGGTCCGTTCGACTTGTATAGGGTAGGTCTATTCTAAGTGGTGGAAAACGTGGGGTATGTTATCTCACGTGGGTGGAAATTAGTTGGGTCGTAACACTGATGAAGTTTCCGTACAGAATAAATCTAACAACCCTAATGCCTATTGCTTCCGATTTCCTTGGGAAAAGTACAATAAAGACCTTGTCAATCAGACGGATCACGTTAAACCTACGATTTCTGTTATGTTCTGGGCTGCAATCTGGAAGACAGGAAGATCATCTATTATCACGATGACGCGAGACGAAACAGCAGAAAACAACGGATATAGGTATTGCCTCGGCCACAGCATTCTGGCAAAATGAATTTAATTACGAGCGACCCAGCGACCATCCCTCCACCCCCGACGTCGATGCCACCACCGCTGGCAAAGAAGCCAAATCAACTCGCGATACTATCAAAGAAGCTGGAGGTTAGGACTATTAACGCGAGTGTTATGGATGATTTTACTAGCTTCACCAACGTTGATGCAACAGATATCCCTCTGGTGGTGTCAACCACAGCAGAAACGAAGGCCAGGAGAAAGCGATTAGGCAGCTGCAAAAAGATATTCAAGGCATTCAGGCGCAAGCCGCACAGGAACGAAAGCTGATGCAGGAACATATCGATGAGCTCAAACGAATGCGGCAGCACACCTCAGGCGATAGCGAGCCTCTTCAAGCGCAGGCGGTTGACGAGATCAAACGCATCCATGAAAAATTAGACACCTTGGCGCAGCGCGCCGTAGCCGGCTCCGCCCAGGTGAACCCCAGGCAGTCATTCGCAGACATAGCTCGTATGCCACCAACGGAGGGGCAGGATGGCGGTGTTAGAGGTCCCGAGCCGGTGTCATCACCGACGGCGCCGCTTTCATCCCCTGGAGAGGAGCTGTTCTGCACGATAGACATCTCCGGAGCGGGCGACGATGACAGTAATAAGGCGCAGATTGGAGAGGTCCGACAGGCAATCGAGGCCGCTGTGAGGACAAGGAAGAAGGACGAGAGATGGAGATGTGCAGCGGTGGTGAGAGGAGCTAGGAACGCCAACATCATCAAGGTAATCTGTAGAGATGAAGCGGAACTACACATGGTCCGAGAAGCGGCACTGGGAGCAGACATGCCGGGGGCAAAGATCCTCAGAGAGCGGCTGTACCCGGTCAAGGTTAACGAGGCTAATCGGTCGGCCGTTCTTGATTCGAACAACAATCTTCTGCCCGGAGCGAGTGAGGCACTCGGCCAAGAAAATGAAGTGACGATAGCTAAGATAAACTGGCTCAGCGATAAGGGGAACGGCAAGGCCTACGGGTCGATGGTGATCTACGTGACGAAAGAAAGCGATGCGAAACGGCTCTTGGAAGGCAGATACTTTCACCTCGCAGGCGAATCGGCGAGAACTAGCACGTTCGAGCCTAGAGCCGAGGTGGTGCAATGCTACAACTGCTGGGGGCTAGGCCACAAGGCATTCGTTTGCAAAGAAGCGCAGAGATGCGGCAGATGTGCGGAGCGAGGACATCACCATGGACAATGCGAATCAGCAGAGCCAGTGTGCGTGTCATGCGGAGGACGGCACGAATCATTCCGTCGAGCATGTCGACTGCGACAGATGCGAGGAGATGAGCACTAGGCTACAAGTGTACCAACTGAACGTGCGGAAGAACGAAAAAGTGCTTCTGAGCATGATGAATGACAAAGACCTCAGGGACTACGCAGCATTGGCGGCAGCAGAGCCGTGGGTATGCACAGTCGAAGGACAGGTGATGACAGCGCCCAACCACCACAGCAACTGGACGAAGATGATCCCCACCAAGACGCGGGAGCCGCGTGCGTCGCGTTGGCCGATCCGCAGCATGCTCTGGATACGGAGGGACTTGGAGGCCGAACAGGTCCCGATCCCATCGTCAGACCTGACAGGAGCGATCATCAGGTTCCCCGAGAGAGACGTGCTGGTGGTGTCGGTATATGTAGAGGGGAGGAACGAGCAGGCTCTCGAAGCGGCGACGGGACAGCTGCGCACGGCGATCGCGGAGTTCCGTAATGGGTCCGGTAGAAGAACTGACGTGATCTTGGTAGGGGATTTCAATCGTCACGACACGCTATGGGGAGGCGATGAGGTGACGGGAAGGAGGCAAGGCGAAGCTGGACCGATCATAGAGCTGATGGGAGAACATGGCCTTCACAGCCTGCTGCCCCGAGGCACGAAGACGTGGGAAGGCCCAGGAGGTAGAACGAGCACGATTGACCTGGTGCTGGCATCGACGGTGTTGGCGGGCGAGATGACGAGCTGTGGGATACATCCAACAGAGCATGGATCGGACCACCGGGCGATCCGAACGGAGTTTGACACGACACCGCCGGAACGAACGCCCAGCGAAAGAATGTTATTCAAGAATGCACCTTGGTTGGAGATCAAGGAGAGGGTTAGGACGAAGCTGAAAGCGTTGCCGTGTGGCGGCACAGTGCAGGCTCAGACGGATAGGCTGATGTCGGTGGTGCTGGACGCGATCAACGACCTGGTCCCACGAGCCAAACCGTCGCCTTACGCCAAGAGGTGGTGGACGACGGACCTGACCCGACTGCGGCGGATGTACACCCACTGGCGCAACCAAGCAAGGGCATGCCGGCGACGAGGACGAGAGGCAGCAGACCTGGAGCAAAAGGCCAGGGAAGCAGCAAAGGAATACCACGACGCGATCAGGAGGCAGAAAAAGGCGCACTGGGACAGCTTCCTCGAAGACGGAGCCAACATCTGGCAATCGGCCAAGTACCTCTCGCCTGGAGGCGAAGGGATGGGTGATAAGATACCTCCTCTAAAGAGAAGAGATGGAACGACGACGACCGACAAGGTGGAACAGGCAGAGGAGCTTCTCAGCGTCTTCTTCCCCCCTCTGTCGGTTGTGATCGAAGATGAAGAGCGCCGGCCGGCGCAGCGAGAAATAGCGATGCCAGAATTGACACCGGAGGAGGTGGAAGAGAAGGTGATGGCGGCCAAGGCATGGAAAGCTCCGGGCGAAGACGGATTACCAGCGATAGTGTGGAAGCAGCTCTGGCCCGTAGTGGGAGGCCGGGTGCTGCATCTGTTTCGGACATCCCTGAGAGACGGAGAGCTGCCGGGCCAGTGGAGGAGCGCGAAAATTATCCCGCTCAAGAAGCCGGGCAAGGGCAACTACAAGGTGGCCAATCCCTGGAGACCGATCTCACTTCTATCGACTCTGGGCAAGATTCTAGAGGCGGTCATCGCGGACAGGATCTCGTATGCGGTAGAGACGTTCGGGCTCTTGCCCACGAATCATTTCGGCGGAAGGAAGCAACGATCGGCCGAGCAGGCACTCCTGCTCCTCCAAGAGCACATCTACAAAGCGTGGCGCAACCGGAAGGTGCTCAGCCTGATAAGCTTCGACGTCAAGGGAGCCTACAACGGGGTGTTCAAAGATCGACTACTGCAGAGACTGGAAGCCAGAGGCATCCCCAAGGGATTGGTAAAGTGGATAGACGCTTTCTGCTCCAATCGGTCCGCGACGATCGTGGTAAACGGCTACACCTTTGAGCGACGGGAGCTGCCAGACTGGACTTCCGCAAGGGTCGCCGCTGTCACCGGTGCTGTTCCTTTTCTTCAACGCAGACCTCGTGCAGCACAAGATCGATGCAAAAGGTGGATCGATCGTCTTTATCGATGACTACTCAGCCTGGGTGACGGGTCCGACAGCAGAAGCCAACGGAGTGGGCATCCAGGCTGTCATCGACAGAGCACTGGAGTGGGAGAGACGGAGCGGAGCGACGTCAACCGGGTTCAGGATATGCCCATAGCAGCGCATACGCCTAGCCCGAACGTCCGCCAGACTCATCTCTGCGTCAAGATCTCCGTAGAAGTTCACGAGACAGCTATAGTTTGAAGATGCGTTGTCCGAGACCACGGTTCCGACTCGGTCCTCTATCTTCCATTCTCGCACAACTTGCCCGAGCGTCACCGCAAGACTTTCTCCGCTATGACACCCGAGCTGGCGACGGAGTGCCAATTATCGATCCCACCGTTTATCATTGGTGCAGGCAAAGATCACCTTGCCACTTGGTACGAAGAATGCGACCTCCCCGGCGATTGGGTTATTTCATTGAGCGAAAATGGATGGACTAATAATAACCTGGGTCTTGAGTGGCTAAAGCACCACTTTTATCGGGCTACAGCTAAACGGACGAACAGTCGCTATCGACTCTTGATCCTTGATGGTCATGAAAGTCAGCATTCCGTCGAATTCGAGGGATATTGCAAGGAGAACAAGATTATCACGCTCTGTATGCCTGCTCATGCCTCTCATCTACTTCAGCCTCTTGATGCAGGGTGCTTTAGGCCGCTGAAAAAGGCCTATGGTCGAGAAATAGAACATCTGATCAGATGCTCTATAACCCACATCTCTAAGACTGAGTTCTTTCCTGCCTTTCATACCGCCCACCAAGTTGCTATTACAGAAAGAAATATCAAGGGAGGTTTTAGAGGAGCTGGGATTGCTCTCTTTGACCCAAAAAATGTCATCTTAAAGCTTGATGTACAGCTACGGACTCCAACGCCTCCCGTCGAGGTCATAATACCATCAACACCATGGGCTTCAAAGACCCCAAAGACAGTCATTGAGACCCAATCTCAGTCTAACTACCTTAGCAATCGAATCAGGCGCCATCATAGTAGCTCCCCAGAGTCAATATTGGGAGCCTTAGAGTCTCTTGCAAAAGGAACAACCGCTATAATGCATGAGAATGCACTATTAAGAGCTGAGGTCCGAAATCTTCGAGATGCAAATGAGATACTAAGCCGGCGCCTGAGGGCAAAAAGGACTAAACTACAGAAAGGAGGGGTGATGACTATACAGGAAGCATCGCAAGTAATTGATCAGATGGATGTTGATGCGCAGGTAGTGGCGGAATCATCGAGAAGTAGTGGTCGAGGAAGGTCGGTTGGACCGGGTGTTCGGCGATGTGGTTTATGCGGCAAGACCGGCCATAATGCAAGAACTTGTCAGGAGGGTACTCAGGCCTCTGGAGAAGAGTATAGTGAATAGTTTTAACTGATCAGGTAGGTTATGGTGTTTTTGTTAGCTATTGAAATATGAAGGTTGGGATTAGTGGCCCACTCGCTTATCAAACACGTTAATTACATTTCCTCATCAAGAACGGATTCCTCAGACTTTACTGTTAAGCTCGCCCCCTCTAACCTGCCATAGCAGTGCTGCAACAGGTCTTGCGATAGCTGCCGACTATGATTGTCCTCGGCTAATATCTCTGCCTCAATTGCAACCACACGCTCTAGAAGTTCTACTGCCTTTTGATCTGGCCATTGGCTTGATATGCTCCTGCAAGTACGTGCTGTGATGCTAGTCGTGATGGGTGATCCTCTGTCAATGTCGTCTCCTGAACTGCAACCACATGCTCTAGCAGTCCTACTGCCTTTTTGATCTGGCCATTGGCTCTGTATGTCCTTGCGAGCTCGTGCTGTGATGCTAGTCGTGATGGGTGATCCTCTGTCAATGTCGTCTCTTTAACTGCAACCACATGCTCTAGCAGCTCTACTGCCTTTTTGATCTGGCCATTGGCTCTATATGTTCTTGCGAGCTCGTGCTGTGATGTCAGTCGATCTGGGTGATCCTCTGCCAATGACGTCTCCTGAACTGCAACCACATGCTCTAGAAGTTCTACTGCCTTTTTGATCTGGTCGTTGACTTGATATGTTCTTGCGAGCTCGTGCTGTGATGCCAGTAGATCTGGGTGATCCTCTGCCAGTGTCGTCTCCTGAACTGCAACCACACGCTCTAGCAGCTCTACTGCCTGTCCTACACGGCCATCTACGTGTAAACATCTGCTAACCCAGTATCCCAGCTTACATCCGTCGTCGCTCTCGACACAATCCGCATTGTCAAGGAGCCTGAGCGCATGCGGCAGATACTGCCTCCACACTTCACGATTTTCCCAATCATCGTCTGGAAATGCCTCAGCAACACGTGCCAATGTGGTTTGACGTATTTCGTCTTCATATCCCTCGTCTTTGTTCCATAGTTGCGTTGCCAGATGTACGAGACTATGCATATCGAACGTGTCACCATCTCCTCGTTTACTCAAGAAGCTATACCCGCACAGTGTGCCGATAGCGCGTGCCATGCTTTGTTCAGAGCCAAAACGGGGCAGTAAGGTCTGAGGTATCGCTTTCGGCTCTATACAAGCTGAGAATGAAAGCAGCTTCTCGGCCTCTCCATGTAGAGCGCGGATTTGGTTGAAGGACACAATCCAGGTTGTCACAACTGCACCTTGGGCGCTTCCGTAGTGTGTGCCATCGCGGAATCCAACGCTTAGCAATTCCGCCATATCCTGGGATGTGTTTTGAAGTAGCTGGAGATACTCCTCGATTGCGAGTTGGTTGATTCTCATGTATGCCGATGCTTGCGTGATTGCGAGCGGTAGGTACGCGAGCGTACGCAGCAGCTTGTCGACCAGAACGGTATTCTGCATTTGATCTTTCTCAATTAAAGAACTGCGAAGGAGGGCTCTAGCATCCCGCTCGTCCATCCCAGATAGCCGAAGGACATTCGTCTGCGCAACGCTATCGGCGACTTCACGGGATCGCGTCGTGAATAAAACATATCCGTGCTCACAATCTGGAACGAACTCGACGATTCCTCCTGACCCCTGAGCCTTCCCATGTAGAGTCTCTATGTTGTCGGCATTGTCGATGATAAGAAACCACTTTCCCGCCTCTTCTGAGCTTAGGTAATCCCGGAATGTTTCTTTTGGATCCTCCCCGCCACCACGCTCAATGCCTAATACATTGGCCATTCTAGTACAGGCTTGCTCAAAACTTGCCATGCTCAGTGCTGGCATCCAGATGACGGAGCAGTGCTGGTGACTTGGGCTGTCATTCTTCACAAGATGTGCAAGTTGAAGGGCGACCTGGGTCTTGCCTACACCGCCCAACCCAATAAGTGCGGCTCGTCGGCTATCGAGATCGGTAAAAAGAAGTCGCTGAAGCTCAGCGATGACGCCTTCGCGTCCTACGAAGTTCTTGTTTCTCGAGAATGGCAGATAATGCGACCTAGGCTCTTTTCAAGCTTGAATTAGAAGGTGGGGGAGTGGTGGACGGCCTCGGTGTACTGACCAGTCGTTGAATGCTTTCGCCTCACAGAGCAGTTACCCATCCGAGCGCTGCTCTCTGGTTGGAGTGTTGCTAGACCTGGAAGTGCTGCTTCAGCGACAGTCTTGTGTGAATAAGCTCACCCGCTGCTCTTACCGGTTTCCGGTTTCCATGCTGTGAGTTCTCCGACGACTCTTTTGAAACCATTCTCTTCCACAGACCCAAACTTAACCATATCTCTATGATTTGCATGGATAGTGATTGGATCGTAGCCCTCGAATGTGGCTGATTCCTTTGACACAACTTTGCCAACTGTAGACAGAGGTAGCTCCTCGAAGAAGCAAGCGACCTCGAGTTGCCTTCCCGCCTCACGTTGCTCCCGCATCATGGATATGAATCTGCCATGGATTGACTCTAGATATTGGCTGTTGGTTTCCAGCACCTCGAGAAGTGATTTGTTGGTAGACTTGACCAGCCCAAGAGCCGTGGCAGGTATTCTGGACCAATTCGCAATCCACGAGCCCTTGTGGGGTGTGCCCATGAAGACGACGCCCTTGATTTGCGTGAAGAAGTCTTGACGGGAGCGGTTCGGGTTATTGTGAGAGAGCAGAATGGCTTCTTTGCAGATAAGGCCGCCTAGGCCATGGGCGACGAAGATGAGGGGACGGCCCGAGGCGTTGCGACGTCGACGGTCGTTTGTGAGATCGGTAAGAAGATTCATGGCATGATTGATGAGTCTATGGGAAGATGCTACCGACTTTGACACTACATATGCATTGTACCCATACGTGAGTATGCAGGCTTTGGGTAGTTCGGATGGAAGGAGCGTCTTCGGCCAAGGTGCAGGTTGCCCACGTGCCGTCCAGGTGCTGGTGCGGTTGCCTGTCAAACCATGAACGAAACAGATGTCGACGTCGGCATCCGGGGGGTTGATTAAGACCTCGACACCGTCTGGAAATAGAAGCGCCGAAGTCTGTTCGAGAGAGCTGGATTGCCCAACCGACGGTGCAAGGTTGAGATTTGCGGGTTCACTCTCTGTTTCTCGTTGCTGGATAGGAGTTGCTGATCGGCTTCTTCGCCAGTGACAGAGTTTCCTCATATTTTAGTGTAGGTTATCAAAGTACTCAGAGGAATGAGGAACTGATATGAATAGCTCTCGGGCGGGATCTTTGCTGATGTAACAGATATCTGTTCGCTCCGGAGTGTAGATTATGGGAGGGATCCGGAAGGAAGTAGTCGGGCGGGGTAAGTTCAGCTTTGCCTTCAAGGTGCAGTTTTTGTAGGCATGGGACTTGCAACCAATTATTCGTAGGAGGACTCCACCAATCAGTTTTTAGTGCGAGCCGAAGCAAGCGCAGGAACATCGAGACAACTTGGCATATCGTCAATTATCGATCAATTTGATGACTGACATGCATTGCATGAGGGATATATCGAGCATATAGCGTGTCTAAAGTTTTAGACGCACTATAGGGAGTTTAAACTTTGGCCAAACATAACAACAACACGCTAGTTAGTTATCGTTACGGCTACAAGATTTAGAGAATGATCAGGAAACATTAGATCGCGGCCCGTCCCTAGCGTCGCTTCGAGCGGGTCTAGTTGATGTTAGATTCTTGTATCCAGAAAAGGAGGGGAATCGAATCAACCCCTCTGTCGCAGGGTAGGCATGATCTTCACGGCCTCAGGAAACAACTGCCTTAGTAATCTAGCTGTATACTTTAACTCTGCGGAATGGAATACCCCGCACAAGAGACAACTTGAGAAAACAATCAATCAATATATCCGGTGGGTTGAGTAATCAATACGCCCCCACCGGCGGCCAATACATGGGCACCTAGGTGCCCAAATAAAGTTGCGCACCCAGGTGCGCCGCCTGACTAAGCGTGGCACCAATACATGGCGTCGTCTAGGCGCACAGGACCTGTGTGCTCGGGGCACAGACCCCCCCGTCAGCAGGCTAGGGGCACAACCCCCTGACTAAGCATTCATCATTTATGGGCGGCCAATACATGGGCACCCAGGTGCGCCGCCTGACTAGGCGTGGCACCAATACATAGCCTACAACAGGACGGTTAGGGCTACTTTGGAGAGCTGTTGCTGGACAGATAGGCGGGGGATGAGCTCAAAGATACAGCTGTAGCCTAACTGTGGGTTAACGGGTGATTAAAGTCTTGAACACATTATTTTGCGGTGAACACGATTCTATAGGTCCACGGAGCGTTGCAGAGTCGACAGCATGAAAACTGATCCAAAGGCCGCCCTGTGAGGAGTAAGAGCACAGCACACATGTCAATTCAGCGCGCAAAACGACTTGATTATTAGATAGGAAGTGACTATATTCTTTGGTCCAGATACGTTTAATTCCAATGCAATATCATCTCCAGGTATCAATGACGGTGTTGTAGTTGAGTCGATGAAGCAAATGTCTTAACACAATCTCAGGTGTTAGTGCTGTTGTACCTGCCGTACGAGTCATGAAGGCCGGCTGAGGCTTTAGTGCTTTGTCAAAGTGTGGGGAATTTTGAGCCAATAATATTGCGTGCCCTAGGGGGGATGCCCAAGGTTATTTGGGCACCTAGGTGCCCATGTATTGGCCGCCCATAAATGATGAATGCTTAGTCATGGAGGGCTGTGCCCCGAGCACACAGGTCCTGTGCGCCTAGACGACGCCCCCCTTGTGCCCCACAGACACTGCTGAGCAAAACACGAGAGCGCGCCCGTGCAGTCATCGAAGGGTCGCAGGGACAAGCGAGGCTGGGAAATGTGGCGAGGAGTAGGGATTGTGATGTTTGAGGGTTATAGGGCTAGAAGTCGGAAAAGAATGTAACGAGACTTAATGTTGCGGGCCCTATGAGGCGTATCCTCCCGGGCGGAATAAATTCATTCATTCATTCATTCATAGGGCTTTCTTTTGTGTAGAGTGGACGAAAAGCGGGGGATACGTGGATAACTTAGCGTAGCTATAGGCCCTATGAGATCCGTTCTCCCGGGCGTAATGAACACTACTACTGTCAGTCGCCCCCCGCCATAGACCCGTCAAGTCGTGGATTATTTCACTCTCGAGAAACCCCGCATGACTCCACCATTTTCGTCCCAGCTGCTTGAATTTGGCCCTCACAATACGTGTTCCGAACATATGCCTGGATCTACTGCTAAACCCTCGAGGAAGGTAGCTCACCGCCGACGTCGTGAGTGTCCAGGTACCCAATCCAGTGTGTCCAACAACCAAGTCAAGTAACTTGGTTGTTCGAGGTTGTTGGGCACACTGGCCCAATCTGAGAAAGAGAAGCTAAGTTTCTGTGACAGAGGCACCACCTACTCGCTTAGAGCATGTGACAGACAAACAGCGCGGGCGTCGACCGCAACTGAAGAACGAGCAATGCTGGGTTGGGACTCTGAAGAATTCAAGACGTTCGCCATCTTCAGGTGATCCTGGCGGACACGTCTATCTTTATTTTGTGAATAGAGACCAGTATTTTCTACAAGATAGTAAGCGGAAACATGTCCTTTGGGACAATATCGAGTTTAGGAAGGGATTTGATATTGAGAATATAGATAAGCTGGCGAAGAAGGTGATTGAAAAGATTTTGCGCCAGTCGCAGAGGCACTACTCGATAGGTCAAATTTAAATCACTCAGGCTCAGTCTCTCACCCCGCACTACCACTAACTACTACTGCTGCTGCTGCTGCTGCTACTGCTACTAGATAGTACGTTCGTTATCTGAACCAAGCCAGGCTGTGCCCAAAGCTGTTTCACGACGCTCACAAGGCAGACAAGGCATTTGCTTGTTCAGGCGATTTTCCATTGCATACACAAACTAGCGTCATCTGAAAGGTCATATTTTCTTCCCACGACAAACTGCTTAAATAGGCCCTCATAACCCTCGAGCATTAACACCAGTACACTTTCCCAACTTGACGAACACAGATTGCTATCAGAATATTCATCATGGGGGCAACCCTTTTTATTTATTACAATGACCCCATTGACTCGGACAACCTAGCCGCCGCTATGGCACTGTGGAAGGCGACACACAAAAGGCCGGACACTCGCTTGATTTGGATTATAGAGCCTCGCCAAGTGTGCTTTGGACTATCCATGACAGCAAAGCAAGTATCCAGATGCCAACATTTGATACAAGAGCACTTTCCGTCTCTGGGGAATCCTTTCAAGGTGCTTTTGGGTGGACTTATCGAGCAGGTGGATCTTGATAATATCAAAGGTCTCACAAAAGCTGATCGTCACCTGGTAAGCTCCCCTTCCTCGGATACCGTGTTATGAGGTTTATTGACTGGAGCATAGCTCAAAATGGCCGCGAAACCAGAATACGGTGCAAAGGACGATGCTGTACTCCATGGACGTCTCACTGCTTGGGATTTTGCTTCCTGTTTAGCCGAGTGGTCGAACAACGACTCGAATGAAGTTTTCGTGGACTTTGAAACCCTAGATGAGATTCGGAATCCCGTGAATCTCAACGTTCACCATCACGAAGAGCTTGTCAATCGGAGCGCAGACGAGCTGAAGGCATACGACAAAATCCTGAAAGAGCCTTTCTCACAGCGAACACAAAGCCTACGGAATTGGTACGAGGGATGCATCAGAAGAATTGAACAAGAGGAATGCAATTCGAACACGTCTGTACAGCCCCTTGACTTGAATGCTGTCCATGACGCAATCGAAGCTGCAGCAAGTGTTCGGTTCTTTGGGGGTTCCTCTTTGAGGATCTTGCGGCAGTTTCTTGATAAAGGACTGGCTGGCAGAATCAAATGCCACTTGCAAGTGGTACGTCTCAAGTTGCGATAGACCGATTCCGTGTACTGACAATTGCCAGGGTTCCTGCGATATGTCGGCGAACCTATTCGCAAATCAGTTCAATATCGCCCTCAACCGAGAGGCTGCCAAAGCAGTGCTTAATCGATCAACAGAATTCCTAAAGTTTACTGTCGTACCTTCACACACAGCGCAAAGTATAAAATACTCAGCACTAGGCCTGAAGAATGTTGGAGGGCATTGCCTAGAAAAGCGAATCCTGGGCTTCAACTGCCGTGAGGACCCCCTCAAAATCGTCGCAAACAACGTCTCATTAGACGGACAATACTCTGGCAAAGCGTATCCGATGCCCGACTTGACCGCGTTCTTATGTGCGCTTATTCCCAAATATATGGAAGGTATGGGGTTCAAATTGAGATTCATAGAAGTCGATGAGAAGGATTCCAATGGCGCACTTCTCTTTAGACGTTCTGATAAGGGGATTGAAATGTACGACTGGAGTGAGAGCGACGAGGGGAAAACATTGACGGAGACTGAGGTGACGGGAGTCTTTGAAGCAACAGCAAAAGGTGGAGAGCCGCTGGTGTAAGACACATAAGATAGCTAACTACCTACCCTATTTTTATTTTCATTTTTATTTTTTAAACGCGTGTTCTACAGGGAATTCCAAGTTCAGTTTTAAAATTTCGATCTTCGATTTTTGTTCTCGCCCGCTAAAATAGTAACGTGATTGATTAGTATTGGAAGGGAAACTGAACCTAAAAAGCTTCTGGGACATGAATTAATTACAAAATCATTTTCCCCAGGGCTGCCGTCAGATCAGATTAACAATCAGATATCAGATATCTCAATCAGATCAATCAATTCAAATACAACGCCTGTGCATTTGATATAACGTACATGATAAGCGAGTGTCTCAGACAAGCGAGTGTCTCAACAAACATCGATCCACAAGATGTAAATCGTCACAAAAACACAACGAACCTCTAAATCAATTGAAATTAACTGCTATACTCTTCCTCAGACACTGAAACAACTATCTGACATGTTCTTGCGTTATGCCCCATCTTGCCGCATACTCCACAATGCCTTTCCTTCGCTTGCACCGACCTTCCCTGACTGCCACTTCTCAACGATTCTTCCACTGCCTGCCCGTCAACATTCATCTGATCAATCGCTTGCCTTCCTTCCTCTACTGTCATCACCCCTCTCTTCTGCAGTCTGGTTTTTTTCATATTCCGCCGCCGACTTAGTATCTCATTTGCTTGTCGAAGGTCTTGGTTCTCAGCCCTTAACAAGGCATTCTCGTGCATTATCGCCTTAGTTCCCTTAGCAAGAGACTTGAGAGCTCCTAGAATTGACTCCGGGGAGCTACTTTTGTGCCGCCTGATTCGTCTATCGAGGTATTCACACTGAAATTGTGCTTCAAGCACGGTCTTTGGCGTCTTTGAGACCCAAGGGGTTGAGGGGCTAGCTACCTCCTCGGCAGGCGTTGGGGTCCGCAGCCGCACATCAATCTTTGAGACCACACTTTCCGGGTCGAGAGGCACAAGCCCGGCTCCTCTAAAGGCTGATTTTATATTTTCCTCCGTCATTGTGGCCTGAAATGCGGCATAAAAAGCCGAGAAGAACTCGGTCTTGGAAACGTGGGTTATGGAGCATCGGATCAGATGCTCAATTTCTCGACCATACGCCTTCTTGAGTAGGTTAAAGCACCCGACATCGAGAGGCTGAAGTAGATGAGACGAGTGAGGTGGCATACAGAGCGTGATGATCTTGTTTTCCTTACAATATCTCTCAAAATCGATAGAGTGGTGACTTTCGTGGCCGTCGAGGATCAGAAGACGATAGCGACTATTTGATCGCTTGCTTGTACACCGGTCGAAGTGTTTTAGCCACTCGAGGCCTACCTCATTATCGGTCCAGCCATTTGGGCTCGTCGCAATGGCCCAATCGCCTGGGAGGTTGCTGTCTCGGTACCAGTTGGCGAGGTGATACTGGCCCGCACCAATGATGAACGGCGGGATCGCTCGGCCTTCCGCATTGATGGCCTGAATGATGGTAATCCATTCCCGGTTCCCAGGTTGGACTGATTTAGGCCTCCCACGCCTGTCTGTGCCTGTGACGACCATTCCGCTTGCAATGACGCCCATCATAAAACCAGTCTCATCAAAGTTCCAGATATCATCCGATCGGATGCCGTACTTGGCGACTGTGTTTTCCACAAGCCTAAACCAGTTTCGAATGATGTTTGGATCTTCGCACTTCGCTCTCTGACAGTCATATCTACGAAAAAAACGCGTCTTGAGCTCTCTGTGTCGCTTGACAAAGTTGGAAGCCCATCGCTTGCCGACAGGTGGCGCGTCGCGGTCGGCGAGCAATCGGTTGCCCATTTCTTCCACACAACGTAGTCTCTGGGGGAATCCTCGCGAATCTAGGTCGAGAATAAACTGAACTATGGTCTGCTCTTCCAGGTCAGATAGTTTGCGTGATTTGGGAGTGGCATCGCGTTGAGACTGGATGCCCTTCTGGCGGCGACCAAGGGTTTTCCAGGAGACTGTATATATGCTTGCTGCGCGACGGAGACTTAATTTTGGGTCATTTTGAAGAGCTTGAAGAGCAAGAAGAATATTCGCCTCGTTATTAAGCCGTGGCATTGTTGGTTGTTGAGAAATTCATGGTTGAATGAAAATTTGGGGAGGTTGAGGGATTTTTGAGACACTCGCTTGTCTGAGACACTCGCTTATCATGTACGTTAGCTGAAATTGTGAGAAGCGTTGGTTTTTGGACTTGCTTCGTGATGTCGTGCCTGTGTTCTCGCATGGAATTGAATCTGGCTCATTATCAACGATTATATGGACACCTGACCACAACGGTGAGCCATCTATTACGTTCCTGAAACTTTCATCTCATATGCTTCCATTTAAATTCCATAGCCCCTCACGTAGGCATACAAGTATGACTTACCCTAGACAGGTAGGTGGAGACAGGACGGCATGGCATGGTATGGGATTTTTCAACCGCACCCGACTACATAAAGACGTATCGTTGACTATTACATAATATACCATGAGCTTGCTTGCCGTGTTAGGCTTTATTACTATTTGTACCCCGGACGCAACCCAGCTCATTGTACATGTGCCTTTCCAACAAGATTCAAATCACCATTCGACCATTCACATAATCAGATCACTATCATATCTGAATAGTATCAGTTTTATTTGACATTCTTCAGCCGGCGCCACAAGGCTACACGCACCAATACGAACATGGCTCAACCACTCGGGAATTATCCTCTCAGCTTCTTCTATGAAGACGACTTGCGATGTCGAAGAATTGCAGAGAGCCTAGCTTCTTTCCATGGAGAAGCGATAAAACGTTCTGATACATATCATGATATGGTACATGCAGTCTTTCAATCAGGCAACATAGACGTTTACATCCGTGATCGACTCGAATACGGTTCACTACGAGTGATCTGGTCCTTTGACCCTAGATCCGGCACATACCCTACAAGAATAGAGATATCTCGCCGAGACATCGAGGCCCAAGCCTGCAAGGCATCCAAAGAGGAGTACTCAAAGGTTACTGGGATGTTAGCCAACAGTTTTCTTATTGGCGGCGTTCGCAAAGCCTTTCGATTTAGTACTCCGGAGAGCCCAGTGGAGACTGCAGAGCGACATGAGCCCGAAGACGACATAGCTGTTACACGCGAGCATAACTTGATGTTGCAAGGTGAACCAAACGACATCACCTTCCCATACGCTGGAGGAGCGTATGTATCCAAGGCTTCGTCCATGGACGTGATTATTCGTATTTGTGAAGAGATTCGAGAGCACCATATACTTTTATGATAGGACGGGAACATTTCACATTGGCGGGGTATTGTGTTCGGGGCGATTGTTTAGCAGCATCAAATCATTAGGAGCATAGCATATTCTAGTTCCGCTTCATTCCATGTGTTCTCCTTCTCTGACCGAGTGTTCTTTTAGTTGAATGAATGCAGAGCTCGCCACATGGTGACCATCCATTTCTCTCTCACCCGAAGGTTCGTTTCCAAAGGCTCTATGTGATGACGTTGTGCGACGCGTATGTGGCCCGTATCAACCTCTACATACTTTCCGCACAGAATGAGGTCGGCGGGTCGCAAGGTTCGGCATTGATAACTACATGAGACTTCCAGCATCGAGCCGCCTGCCTCAGAGGCAAAACCAGTTCCTTGGTCCCACTTCTTCATTGAACGGACCCTACTTTTGTGGGATGGTGTTAAGAGCTTATACTGGATATGTAATCCGTAACTCTGGTGGAGCTGCAGAATGTCAAGACTTCTTTTGCTCTTTCGCATTCCTCAATGCAACCTATTTTGGCCTGCAAACAAGCACTAATCAAAAAGGTCTGTGGCATTTTGTGGATTTTAAGCAGGACACAGAGCAGTAGAGATGTCGCCGCTTCGTACTTGGCTTAGTCGGCTGTACAGAGTCACATGTGGACTTACATCATGAGCCATCACACAGTGCCATATCCATATTGTCTGCGTCAAACTCTTGGGACGATTGGAAAGTCCCAGCCCGAAAAGCGCCTCCATGGCTGACATTCTAATCCTGCTTCTTCCCCTCTCGATTAGTCCTCCATCTTGGAAGTGGTAGATCCCTTCCGAAGATAGAAATAAGGCTGGCGCCCGTTGTCGCAAAACGTCCGCTAACAGACTTGTTGGTGACAAGGAAGGATATAACTCAGGTTTCAGCCCCTTTTCATCACCGCGTGGTCACTCATGTCATGCGAGGCTAAGACGACCTTGCGATGAAGTCTATCATCGTTGTTTCTTTGGTCGCTCTGGCTCACGCGAAGTGCGACTGGCCCAGTGATATAGGCGTATGGTATCCTAAGCCAGGCCAGATCTTCGGGACAGTCATAATGGACTTGGGAATAACTGAACAAGAGATCCAGTTGCTCAACCCAAAAATAAGCATAGATAGGATCTACCCTGAGGAACCATACAATGTCACATTCAGACCATCTCGGTCCGGAACGTGGACAGAGGGGTGTCCGTCTTCCCTTAGGATTCCAGATACATCGATACTAGATCCGTCGAATGCTGGACAAGAAACCCTAGTATCTACGTCGACCGCTGCTGCTACCGATAGTGTTGGTAGTGATGATGATAATCATGATGATGATAATCACGATGATGATAATGGTCGTGGTGGTGGTAGTGGTGGTGACGAGCACAGCCTCCAGATTACCCATACCATTCGTAAGACGGTAGCAACTGGAACCAGCACGACAGCCACTTATGGCTCCGACCTATCATCTATATCGACGGGGATTGATAGTCAATCTGCCGATGTGTCATACCCGTCTTCCACAAAGAACAGAGACAGTGGCAACGAATCTGAGGGATACCCGACGCCTGAGTCGATAAGTGACATGCCGACGAGTGCAGCATCGAAGCCCTCGGGGACATTGTCAGAAGATGGAGAAATTAGCGCTTCTGATACCAAATGGCCTGGGAAAGCTGATGGATCAAAAACTTCCGGGACCGCCCAATCGGCAGGTACGTCTGAAAAGACACCTACGATAAGTCAAGACCCAGAAGCGAAACTGCCAACAGCTTCGGAGGACGCGGTGTCATCATACGCCACTGTAGATGAAGAGCTGACAGGGACGCCGAGCCTCCCAGATGTCTCGTCCACCGGCGTAGGGTCTGCAACCACTGGTGCGGCGACAGAGAACGAACAAAGCCTGGAGTCTACACTCGCAACCTCATCTGTTCTGTCGTCCATTACCGGTACGACCAAACCAGAAACTGCACCATCGTCAACACTGTCACAGACAGACGCATCCAATGATAACGAAACAGAGAAACCGAGCGGTGCCTCGTCCAATGAAGAACGCACCACTTTGCCCGAAGATCATTCAACCCAGATACACTCAGCAGGAAGTGAAAAAGTCGAGTCATCCACCTTAACAGAAGCTTCAGCTACAACTACGACTGTATCACAGGCACAGGAACTTACTGGATCGAGTACAGATCCGAGCAGCACTGTTCCCACTGAAGACATCTCAAGAGAAACAAAGTTTACAAACTCGAATGCAGCGTCTGACCAGACTGTTACGTCCGTACATACGACGCCAACGGCGGCCAGTTTCGCCACTCCATTCGGTGACGGCTCGACGAAACAAACTGCCACGGGAGCCACAGGTTCGTCCGCAGAGACACAAACCACGTTAGTGACTTCCCCTTCCAAGGGCACCCCAAAGACCACGACTACAGCAAGCCCGTTCAGTTGGAATGAGCTGCGTTTGGCAACGTGCCTTTACGATCAAGATTTGATTGGACACGGACAGCTGAATGGGGATATGGTGCTGGGGATGATAGCCGATTTCTGTGATAGACCAGATATTGATAGCAGCATGAAGTATGGCGACAAATGCATCGAGGACTCTGGAAAGGATAAGTCCAGGGTTGACTACAAATTCAAAATCTGTCCTAAGAACCATTGCCCAAATTACGGTCAAAACATGAAAGATCCACAGGGGCAGGGAGGTTATTCTTGTACATATATCTTCTTCGAAAGGATCTGGCGTTTCTGTAAGTCTCCAATATCACGCAAAGGTTCACCCAGTTAACAGGTCTCAGGCAATGATAAAAACCACAACGGTAACGGAGGATCGTGGGACTCTGGATGTCTTGAATACTATTTGGAAATCGGATAGCTTATTACTTCACAAAATAGCAATGAAAGTCGGCATCCAGAGCGCTAAAGAGCAATTTCTGGGGCGCGATACCGATCGGGTTCTGCTTTCTTATCCTTTTCTTATTTCCATTTGGTTGTTCTATTTTCTTCATTCAAACCTTCCAGTCTCTTCTTCCCTCCTCTCCGTCCTCCTTAGCTCTCCCTAGCTCCTTAGTTAGTTTGTAACGCTCTTCGTCCTCGAATATCAAATTATATATCGGGAAACTATTGATTTGCACCCGAGGGTAGCTCATGCGTAGAACAAGTGGTCACAGAACGCTCTGCATATGTCACATGTCCCGTTGTATTTCTGTTTACGTGCAGTAGATCTATGAGACAATTGACCCTTGGGCCAGAACTTGATTCCAGTTATCGAAAGTGATCGATCGTACCTTGGCCTCTGTTTCGTTTCGTTTCGTTATGCACGTTGCCTTTTTGTACCATGGCGTTCGTTTATGACATAAGCATCCTGGTTAAAACGCCATTCGCTAGAACCGCTTTCTCATTACCTTTATGATCACTATCCCTGCCTTTATGGATGCTGTCCCTGAGGCGTGTATATGACCCAGTTCCCTTCCTTTTCGCTTCTGCATTTCCTAACGATACACTTTGTTTCTTCAGCTTCTTGTCGATCTAGAAAGTTCTATTTTCGCCATGCTTTCCCCTCCTCCATATGTGCGACCATAGATTTGGCATCTCAAAGTGTTAAATTCAATCATCTGGTCACATCTGGGAGCCTTCGCGATGTTCGGCCACTCTCTACTCGTCCTGGCTTTGGCTACTCTGGCTTTGGCTTGGCCTGTCCCGTACAATGGTCCAAGTTCGACCTGCAAGGCCGGAAAGCCTGTTCCTGTTCTTCCTGTCAACGGCGGTTGTGAGTGGTGGTCCATTTTCGGCCCTACAATCAATATGCTTTGTTTCTCACTAACGTCATTCACAGCCTCTGAGCTTTCCGCTCCTCCTCGGGGTGACACTCTGAAGCACATTGCCCTTGGCTTCGGTATTGAGAATTACAGCTGCGCTGATTCCGGTGGCAACCCGATAGCTGCGGGTGCTTTGGCGGTTCTCTACGATGTTACCTATCTCTACCCGGGTCAAGGTCGTTCATCCCTAACAGCACAGAAGTGGGCCTCCCTCCCCTCTGCTGTCCTGAATACCGGAAAAGTTCCTCTAAACCGCAATGGCGACGGTGGGGCTTTACCCAGCTATCCCTTCCCCACGAAACAGTCTCTCAAGGTCAAGAGCCTTGGTAAAAACATCCCCTATCTTGGTCGGCACTTCTTCAATGCTGCTGGTGTCCCCACCTTCGATCTTGACAAGGTCAACCAGCTCCTCGTTGCTAAGAAGATAGAAGGGATCAAGGCACCATCTTCTGCTGCAGCTGGTCCTGAAGTTACTGGTGCTGTTGATTGGCTCTACCTAGTGAATGCCGGAGGTAGCCAAGGTGTTTCCCGTGTCTATCGCGTCTTAACTGCAGGTGGCGCTTCTCACGGCTGCAAGGCCAAGGGCGTGGACAGCACCTCTTACACGGCTCTCTATTGGTTTTATGGTTGAGTTAGACCAGTCATCGAAAACAAGGCAGCGAGTTTGTGTAGGCTCGCAAATGGGTTACAACTGCATTCATATATGGATACCTGGATATTTCGAAATAATCCTTGATTGGTTGAAATGACATATAAGTATAAGTTGGCGGTACATCTGAGGCGCTTTACGCGATCAGCACGTCGCGTGTCTTAACAGGAGATATTGAAATCGGCTCAACTGCTGACAGCTTGGACATCCTTCACTTCTCGGGCTGCGGCGATTCAGAGAATTATTCACTTTACTACATTGCCGGCACGCCTGTGCTTGAACCCAGACTCCCGGCGGACGATGTATCTTCATGGGCGCCCGACTGGCGCGTGCAGTCTAGGCCGCTCGTGCTTTTGCCTGATCCCGGGTACAACGTAAAATCCCAGTTTGCAGCAAACCTGTCGAAAGCAGATTATTTTTTCGACGACGACAATCAGAGATTGCATGTTCGTGCACTTCTGGTAGATCAGATAGCTGGGTGTGGCTGGCCTTATTATCTATCTTTCTGCCAGGATCTCCAAATGACTGAGAATGACATTTTCGAACAATGGTACGAACTAGCCAAAGAGCATTTGGACAGTAATACCTTCGAGACTATGTTCTCATCAACTTTGGTTATGGACGCAAGAGTGACACTTACGGAACGTGGATCTCTAAACGTGAACCAAGATGAGATACCTACTTTATTTGAACATTGGAAGAAGGTGGTTGGCAAGAGCTCGGAGCCCTGGATTCCGGACGACGCCTTACAGTCGATCGAGGGCTTTGCACGCTACCGTTACCTTGCAGAGGAAGTCTGTCGGAACAGGGTAATGTTCATTACAGTAAAAGGTCGTTTAGGATTGGGGTCAGCCCATGCCTCCCCCGGTGCGGACATATATTTAATTCATGGCCTTAAGACACCGTTTGTTGTTTTCGAGAACCAACAAGGACATACCCTGCGTGGGGAATGTTACGTGCACGGCCTGATGGATCAACAAGCTCATGTTTCGGATTCAGACGTTTATCTTGATTTGATATAAGTATTAGTTCGTATTTCCAACAAAAACGATGAAAATGCTGATTTCTGGAGAAATGGACAGCAACTTCTTGGCACTGTTGAAGTGAGATTGTTATGTTTTTACCAAATTATTTGTACGCGAAACTGTTTTGATTCGTGACTAGATGATTGCCTGTACCTAACGATCTCCTTTTCAAATGATCTTGGGTGGCGTAACCATGAGATCCTATAAGGTAATTCTCCACTTCTGGCGAGGTCTCCCAGCATATATCTCTATGTAGAGATTATGGTTGTTATGTTTAGAACTGCTTTTCCTGCCCCCCTACTGCGGCTGAACTTGATACATGGGACCTTGAACACCATGCACACGAGGAGAAGATTGCACAGTATGTAACTACTCTAACTAGGTCGTTCCTGGTTCATAGATTATAATATGAGGCCGTATCGCTGTGAATGCACTATGTAAGTTCGCTTATTCCCTATTTCTGTCTTCGCGCATCATGATCTCCATCAATATAACCAAGTCAAAGGTGGCATAGCATACGGGCGATGTTGACTATGTCGTCAGATACACTAATAGACCACATCGTCATTCTCATCCGTGAGCAGGACGCCACCGCCGTCGGCCAAATGCCGCATGTATCTCACCGCGACAAAGCCCTCGGTCATCGCAGGGGCGAGTGTCGTTCCCGCCCCCTGAGTTCCAAGTAGGGCAACTGATGCGTTGCCGCCAGCAAATAAACCAGAAATCACGCTGCCATCCGCCCTGAGTACTCTTCCGTGCTGGTCAGTCTCAAGGCCGCCTTGCGTGCCGGCATCACCGGGAAAGATCCGGATGGCGTAAAAGGGGCTTTTACTGACAGGACCCATACATGGGTTTGGCTCCACGGTTGGATCGCCAATGAACTTCTGGTACTTGTCCTCGCCCCTATGGAAATGTTTGTCCCTACCCTGATCACACATTGCATTCCACTCGCCTACTGTCGCCTGCAGGCTGTGCTTCGGTACCCTCATTTGCTCAGCTAGGCCGTCAATAGTATCGGATCGTGAGAGAAAGCCTTGTTTGATGGCTTGTTCGGTCTGCCAGGCGCTCTTGAGGCTCCCGATAGGATACCTTCTGCTGTATTGCCGGTCAAAGACAAGCCAAAATGTGGCCGCTCCCGCGTCCTCACTCGCTCTCTTGTACATGGACCTCACTGTCTCACCGTAGGGTTGGGACTCGGAAAAGAAGCGACAGCCAGATGCATCAACGACGATGGAGAATGGCTTGGATATCGCAAACATGGCTTCCGTCACTTTTCCCGTCCTGGGATCGACCATGGTGGGAATACCCCAGACTTGACCAAGCTGTGCACTACCAGCACCAATCTTCAGTCCGGCTTGCAGCGCGATGCCAGCGTCCCCGTTAGATGCTAGGCTCCATTCAGCCCTGGTCGACATGAACGAAGTTGTCTCCTTAGTGGTTGTTCCCCCGAGGTATGCATCCCTCATTTTCTGGTTCTGGGAGAAACCTCCTGTGGTTAAGATCACACCCAACGATGCGTGTATGTTGACGTGTTCCTCACCGCCTCCGCGGTGAACTCTTGCTCCTACCACGCCTCCATCGTGATCAGATAGCAAGAGTTCGCTCAGCTCCCACCCAGTCCAAATCTCTACATTGTCGTGTTCCTTGCACACCTTGAGAAGCTGAGCGATGAGCGATCGTCCCATGGACATGGGCCTCACCATCCCCTTTGGAAGAGCCGAGGCTTCCGCAGGACAAGGTCTTGAAGAACGCAACCTTGTCAAGACCCGGAAGTCCTCAAACCTAGGGACCACAGGGGCACCATCTGGCTTCGGAAGGTACTTCTGGTAGTGGCCCAGGCTTGCCGCATCGAAAACCGCTGGGTCCAAGGTGCGGCCATGCTCGACCGCACCGTCAACGTACGGGTGATAGTCTGGGAACTGGGACGGTCTGGCCATCCATCGGAAACCCTGGTCTCTAAAGTATCTCATCATCTCGGGCCCCTGCATCAAAAAAGCGTCGAGGCGCTTATCACGCAGGTCCACATGAACGGCTTGTTCCTCAAGGACCGGGCTTCCAAGTTTTGCCACAGCATTGATGTAGCGTGCGGCTTGTTCTTTGCTTTCTTCGATGCCAGTTTCCTGCATGAGAAAATTGTTGGGCATCCACATGCAGCCACCGGACCTGAAAGTTGTGCCGCCAACATGACCTTCCTTCTCCACCAGGATGACTCTGAGCCCTTGGTCATGCGCAGCTGCCGCCGCAGCCAAGCCGCCGGCGCCGGCGCCTATGATGAGGATGTCGCATTTGGTTACTGCTGTTCGTTGATGGTTGGGCGTTTGTTGATGACGACCAAAGTCTTCATGTGCTGCGGCGCATGCCATCTCTTGGTCCTGCGGGGACATGGCTTGGTTCGTTTGTTCGTCGACAAGTTAGGTGGAAATGCGGTTCTTTCATAGGCTGATTCTCTTCCTATATCGAATTGATGTTATTGAGATGCCTTGACTTCATCTTATACAAACTATACGCACAGTTCCCGCGTCACCATTCACATACGTTCAGCTCGATCTACGGTGGTTATTGAGGCTGTTCAAAATTGGATCTCAGTCGTCAATATCGGGAGGAACTACTCTTGCACACTTTAGGCCGCACGACCGCAGGTCTCCCGTAACATCGAAGAAAGAGTGTAGACAAAATTGGCCGAGATTTATGCCAGGTTTAGCAGGGTACATATGGTAAGCACCAGTAGCAGTTGACCCTCGTCCACAGATGCGTCCGAGTTAAGCTGTCTTGTTACGATCGAATGCGCGGCAGCCCGTTCAAGAGGTACGTCTCTGTGGTAAGGGCATCGATCCAAAAATGCTCTCGGTCCTGAAACAGACAGGAAAGCTTGTCATCCCATCATATTCACACTTCCTGTCTCTACCGAACGCGTACACATGTAGTTTTCATCCGGATCACGATTGCTTGCTTGCTTGCTTGCTTGCTTGCTTGCTTGCTTGCTTGCTTGCTTGCTTGCTTGCTTGCTTGCTTGCCAGTATTCGTTCTTCTATTGTAAAGAAGATGTGAAAATATGTTTTGATTGATAACGCACGAGCTTACCAATGCTTGTTCACAATGTTGACCAATTACATGTGTTGGTGAGAAGTATTACTGTACTCGCAGTGAGGGGGAGCAGTTAAAGCGAAGACCACAATTCTCAATCGATTGAGAGCAGATCTGCAAAGTGAGAGAAAGTTGCCGGAGGGAGTTGGCAAGCATTCTAGGAAGGTCGACTCAGCTCTGCCTGGTAAACACACGCGTATGCTCTACGACAAGTTGTCGTGGAAGGAAGCCAGTGTAGTGGCGCAGCTTAGAACCGGAATGGCGCGACTAAACGGATATCTATATCAGATCAGGGCAGCACCAACAGATGAGTGTCCATGTGGGCGGGCAAAGGAAACGGTAGAGCATTTTCTCTTCCGATGCGTGAAATGGACGCCAAACATGGACGCACTACGCAGGCTGGCGGTCCATTCCATTTCCATCCACGCAGCCTCTTGTAGAATGGATGGGCGTCCATGTAGGCCCACCGTGGATGGAATGGATGGAAATGGACGCTAAGAGTGGGCCCGTGGAATGGATGGACGTGGAAATGGAAATGCGTGGACGCTATAAAGGGACAGTACACGTGATCCTCCCACCTATTGCCTCCCGGGCCTCCGCAAAGCTCATTTCAGCTAACACATCAGTCCCTGGCACCTTTAAATCCTCAAGAAGCTTCTCAGTGCTCTTAATATAGCCTCCGCAATGCCATGACCTCACCGTCTGTGTCATCCCGATCGTACTAGCGTCCAGCCTAGCACGATCGTCACGAACCATTCGACCACACGTTGAGAAGAGCCTCTCAACATCGGCAGACATAGGAAGGACAGAGAGCACATCGAGAGCCATCTGTGACAGACGTGGATACTCTTCCCGTCTCTCATACCAATAGCTAATAGGATCTAGGATATTCTGGTCGGACTTGTGGACGTCACGGAACCAATCGCTGTATTCGTCGCCAACAGCATGTGTAGAACTGCTAGCCGCGTCCTCGGCTTGTAACAAGGTAGTCATCGATGAAGGTGGTTGTAATAGAGTCGGCGCCTGACGAGATTCTTCACGATACTCGTCAAAGGGATTCCGATATATGCGCCGTTTCATCGTGACCGGCTCGCCGCGTTCTCGATCTCGAGAGATAATTCGCGGCTCGTAGTGAGACCGGTATAGTTCTTCTACAAGGGACTTTGCAGTTTGGATCCAGTCTAGACGGTCTGCCCACACGTCCTCGAAATATCCCCAACGATACGCTGGATGAAGTGCAATGGCGGCATAATAAACCGGCGTCTCGTCAAGCCGCGAGTAGTACTTGTCAAGCTTTTTCCAACAGAGGTTAATGTTAACCTTGAAGTGCTCGGGATCGGGATATCGATGGGCAGCAGCCTTATATACCTCCATTTTGCCAAGAAGATATTCATAGCCAAGAAGGGTATCCCACGGGCACCCATATGCCCCAATGTATCCTTCCTTCCGCTTGCGCTGCTGACCGTCGCCTTCGAGAGTAATCAAGACGTGCTCGAAGTGTTGAAGGACCTCGTTAAATAAGGAGATAATAGCCCAGTCCTTCTCCTCGAGTTTGTTCTCGTCCCTGAGGCAGAGCGGCATCTCGTTGCTTGACTTCTTTCCCCTCAATACCAACCCCTCCCACTCGCTCTTCTGCTCATACCAAAGGTCCTCAAGGAAGTCCTTTAGGAGAAGGGCACGCCGAATCATATAAAGAGTGGAAAGCCAACGGGTAACCACATCAATGATAACATCAAGAGGTTTTTTCGCTCGAACCACCGGATCGTCAGACTTGCTGTACACGGTAAGCTGAAGAGACCGGAGGAGATTGGTAAGCGAGTCCGAGCGGTGGATCCAGAAGATGAGGTTATGAAGTTTCCCAACTGGTCCTTTCCGTCTCCATAGCTCGTGGGACTTCGCGTCAAGGGCCTCGTTCCCTTGGATATCGTCCTCGAAGGCCTCGGAATCATGGCCAAAAGAAGTGCTTTAACGGCGAGATTGAGGATATGGCCAAAGCAGCGCAATCGCCGAGTTTTACCCTCGAAACCGAGCGCCTTCCCAATTTCTTCCATCGCAGTGTCGTTATTGCTGGCGTTATCGAGTGTGAAATATCCTACCTTGTGGGTTATGCCGTAGCTTCGAAGGACCTCGACCACGTGGGTGGCGATATTGTCACCAGAATGGCGATCGACAAGTTCAGGAAGGCCAAGCACAAGCTTCCCTGGCTGGCCAAGGGTATTGAGCAAGTAGCAACAGATTCCATACAAAGCGTGGCGATTATTCGACCTCCAACCATCGAACGCAATATGAAGTAAGCCTGGAGCTGTCGCTAATACTCGCTTGATCTCAGCCTTGTTTTCCTCGTACACCTGAAGAATACGCCTGCGGACGGTATTGTGGGTAATATGCGCTTCGATTGTCTTCACGAGTGGATTAAGATATTCGAAAGCGGCGCGGAGGTATGGATCTTCACTTTGTCGGAAAGAAGAGTTGCTGTTGATGATCCACGAGACTACCAAACGCTGGAAGTCTAGCCGATCAAAACGGCCAATGATCTGGTTTGCGATCTGCTGCTCTCGCGCGTCACGGGTATTCAACTTCATCATCTCGGCAATATTCCTCGATGGTGTCTTCTCCTTTGCTTTGCTAGGCGGCTTCCGTCTTCCGGAAGGGTCGCAGACCTTGTGGTCATTCCAGAGATGAATCTCCGCGTTCTGCGTACCGCTCGAGGCCGCCGAATGAGGGTTTGGCCTGCGACTGTCAACACAGACCTTGCAAACCCATCGCCGCTTTGTATCGTCATCGCTCTTCTCGATATCGTAGCCGAATTGCCATATCCACGACGATGTAGACGCACAGCGTTGGGATTGCGTGTAGCCAGGGAAGTCTTTCCAAGGGAAGAGGTCCCACGAGTTCTTCTTATCCTCTTGGTCTGGCGGCTCGAGCACCATAGAGCTGATAATTGGGCTCTCAGCCATTCTACGCGGTACAGAATGCAGTTGCATGGAGATGCTCGAACGCGGCACCATGACGCGAAATGTCCACGACCCAATAGCTGTTATGTTCTGTTTAAAAATACCTTAATTTGTATGTGAAAATGCCTGGTATATAGGTACTTGAGATCTCTACCGACCATGGCCAAGTTGGTCTACCCTGAATTACAGGGTATTTTAGGGACTAGGCTAGGGAACCCCCTACCAGTCCATCCCCCTGCTTCCATTTCCACCTATCCATTCCACGGAACCCTGGCGTGGATGGATGGATTATGTAACGGCCAGCTCCATTGAATGGATGGAAATGGATGCACGGACCATCCATTTCCACGCCGTGGATACGTGGACGGTGGACGTGGAATGGATCGCCAGCCTGGGCGCGCAACAGCCCTGGAGTTGGCACTCTTGCACCGCCACGAGGATATCATCCAGATCCTGGTTGATAATAACGCTCTTCAATGAATAAAAAGCCTGCTTCTCATGTTAGTCGTATTACAACTAGTCTGGTGGAGTGAAAGTAGATTAGACAAAGCTACTGTTGCGGTTCGCCTTGGTGAAAGAAACACCCTGAGAACGCGGATAGTTCCGGCAAGACTGGCCCCTGCAGGCAGAGATCAAGTATTGAATGAGCTTTACAAGGTTACTCAAGACTGGAAACAAAGTTCTTTCACCTACTATCACTAATGCGCAGATAATTTGCAACAAGACAATCATTGAATGTAAGATAAGCTTTCGCGCATGGACCGACGCGTAGCTTACGACAGTGCACAGAGCGCTGCAAAAATCGTGCTGTTAACCCTGTCTCCTTGGCATGCTTGCCATCATCGCATACTATCATTAGGTCGACCAATAGTAGCCGCCAAAATGTGAAATTCATGTGATTATATGTGGACGTATCCAGAATAGGTCCGAAATTTCTGGCTCGAAAAATCTTCCAAAGAAAGGCTACATGAGGTCGCAGGACCTTGTTCTCTGTGACGTCATTGTGGATAAGCAATCGACAACGAAGGTCAATCAATATCTCCTCTTGAGTGAGGTCTATTCTGGACGTGGAGGAGTGATGATATCTGCCCCATTTGAATCCATAATCAGCCTCCATGGAGATTATGCCATGTGCTTGGATATATTCCCGGCAGTTCTAGTGACGGCTTCGATATGGCTATTTGTGGACTATCGAGAGCCATTTTAGTCACATCTTGGTTTTTGCTCAAGAAAGCTAGGTCCTGATTTCGGTTGCCACTATACTAGGTCGATCTGTATCACTCTTGAATTCAATTTCCGCTCTCTATCGCTTTTTTTTCGTCTTTGAAGGATCCTATCGTAAGTTGTAATTCATCATTCAGGGCTCCCAAAAACCCGAACGAAGGATTTGTTGTTCAGACTCTATTATCTTGTACACAGGTACTCTGAATACCTCGTACTGACTATACGCTGTTAACCTATACGCCCTTGATACTCTACTTGAGCATTTTCTCTCTTAGAAGCAATGCTATCCGCATTTTCGGGACTTATACATCCCCTTTTCATTGTATGTCTATCGCGCTCTATGACATGTCATAGGTTATCCCAACTTTTCGAGACAAGGGTCTGATGCCTTCATCATAAGATATTAGCAGGGGCGGTGTCCTTGGCCGTCTACAGGCTCTTCTATCATCCTCTAGCTCAGCACCCAGGTCCAAAGCTTGCAGCGTGCAGTCAGGTAGGCTATAAGAACTCTCATGCTAGAACGTATAATAGTACTAATCGAAATAAACGCAGCTTTGGTTCATGCGAGCATGGACCAGCGGTCGTTACCCTTTCATCATGAAGGAATTACACGACGCATATGGTGATGTTGTCCGAATTGCCCCAAATGAGCTCAGCTTCAGCTCGGCGACAGCATATAAAGAAATCTACAACCATGCCTCGAAGAATCCTGGCGCTTTCTTGAAGAGTGAGATATTTTATAGGTCCGACCCGGCCACCACTCGCCCCGACATAGTTTTTGTCAAGGACCCTGAAGATCATCGAAATCAACGAAAGTCCCTCTTTCACGCCTTCAGTCTGAAGACATTGAGAGAGACTGAGAGCACTGTCCGCCACTATGTTGACCAGTTCGTCCATAGGCTTGGGCAAAACGGAGGCCCGAAAACCATAGGAGTTGATACCTCTACAGTATACAACTGGCTCACATTTGACATCATCGGTACGGTGCTCCAAGCAAGGACCTTCAATGGAACAGGCTAATAGAACCAGCTGACTTGACGTTCGGCAAATCTTTCAACTCCATCTTTGACTGGAAACCCAGTGCATGGGTTTCACTACTCTTGGACTTTACAAGTCACCTAACTCTTCTTCCAGTCATCAATCGTTTATCGGTACCCGGTTTTGTCTTGCCTTTTCTCATGCCAAAGGCTCTCAAGCAAAGTTTAGACCTCCATAATAAGATGACTGAAGAGATGGTCGAACATCGTATCAAACTAGGTGATTTACACGATCGAGAGGATTTCTTCGCCCAGACTATTCGCCAAGGAAACTTGGATCGGGTTCATCTCCGAGAACAAGCCAAGATATTGTTGCTAGCGGGGTCCGAAACCACTGCAACCTTCCTAAGTGGGGTCACTTACTTTTTGCTCAAGAATCCAGATACGTTAGCGCGATTGCAAACCGAAATACGAAAATCGTTCTCGTCCAGCCGAGAGATCACTGGAGAGTCGACATCCGGCCTGACCTACCTGAATGCCGTTATTGAAGAGGGTCTGCGCTTATTCCCACCGGCCCCCTTTGGTCTTCCCCGAGTTTGCCCTGGAGCTACAATTAATGGACTCTTTATACCAAAGGGTACTATTGTATCAGTCGACACCTATACTGTGTCACACGATGCACGAAACTTTCACCAGCCAAACAACTTTATTCCTGATCGATGGATAGATCGCAAGTGGAAAGTCAACAGGGACGCCAGCCGCCCATTCTCTCTTGGGCCTCGAGGCTGTCTGGGTATGAATTTAGCATACTTGGAGGCTAGAATGACGCTCGCGTCTCTGATATATGCGTATGACTTGGAATTAGTCAACCAAGCCATCGACTGGTTCTCGCACGTTACTTTCCAGACCGTCTGGAAGAAGCCGCCATTGATGGTTCGGTTTCATCCGCGAGATATCTCCGCTTAGCCTCAGCCATCGCAATAAAAAGATCGATTCCCATAAGGCAAAGTTTCCAAGAACGGATTTTTATCATGTAATCAACTGACTATCGAACACAGTCCGATTCTAGCCATCACATTCTTCAGAATACATACGTATAAATAACGCATTCACTTCCTCCTGTACTAGTTGACATGGAGTACAAAGAGTATGAATATTGAAAAGATACAATTCGCAAAGGGGAAAGGTATCGTGGCAAATTGGCGATTGCCCCGGTTGCTCAAATCCGCCCAGCCACCTTCTAACAAGAAGGTACTCGCTGTATGGAGATTGTTCTTCAAAAGCTTTCAGTGGTTGGACGAAGCTTGCCGAAACGGAAACCCACCTATCCTCGTCGGGAGCGCCTTAAATGACATTCTTCAAGGTGGCGCCGCTCCTCGTCGGAAAGCTCATCTAGCCCTCATCTGCCAGGGCGTTCCGAACCCAAGTTTGTTCAAAGAATGCCTACAGCCACACGCTATGCATTCTCATGGAGGAGTTCTTCAATACGATTATGCTTTTGAATCTCATAACATTACTCTGAACGCGGGCTGTGCTTTCACGGGTTCAATTGCGAATGCAATACATACAAGATGGCCTGAGCGATTGAGTGTGGTCTCAGGCCAAAAGAGGCAGTCCGCGTACCTTGTGTGGGAAAGAATGACTATAGAACCAACGCAAGCCGTATCCGGCCTTGGAAGGAACCTCGAATCTGACAACTCGGTGTCGAGAATATGCCGCATCAACCTGCAAGGATATAAAGACGACATAGGGGTAATATTCTGCAAGGATGCCTCTTTCTTGTTTCAATATGATTGGGACCGTTCCTGTTACAACGACTCAGACCAGTATGAGGCTCATTACCGGAAATATATCACAACTATCAATAATAGGAATGGTAAAACCATTGAAGAATGCAGGGCCTGCAATATGAAAAGAATTGAAACGCCGGAAATGCTGTAGAGGCATCTTAGTGGGTGGGTATATGTTGTGATGTCATTGTTCTTGAAGCTCTGTAGCCGGACCATGCGGGGCTGAATATGTTTCCTGCTTATATGTCAGCAATGACCTGGCCTACTATCATACGCAGTCGTGGTAGTAGTTCGATGAATTACCACTTGTGCTCTTGAGCAAGCATGCCTGATACTGAATTTTTGAGCTTTGTTGATTGAATGGTTTGCGTTGGCGGTGTGGCCTATATACCGAAACGCTCTAAGGAGTCTGGCATATAGAAATAGGTCAAAGTATAGGTTAAGTATGAAGTTAGCCGAGCTACAGAACTTTCTTACTTAGAATAATGAGCCCATGAAGTGTTGACTTAACGATGAAAAGTGGGACAGCAGATGCCGCCGACCCAAGAAAGCAGTGTCGTACGATACCGTTTAGGCCAAAAACAACTTACCCTATAACATCCTAAAGCTTTTATAAAATTGTCCAAATTCTAAAATAATTATTTCACAGGACGGTATACTTCGAAACACTAAAAAGTTTCTTTTTTTAATGATTTGAGCTGTATTCCTGTTGTAGCTACTTGTTATAGTCAAGAAACGACGCCATCACCGCTTGACCGCGACGGTTTTCTCTCATGGATTACTACAGTTCTTAGAGAGCGTGACGGTTCCCCAATTTGGCTAGCGTGGATAAATTGTCACATATCGTCACAAGGTTTGTGTGACTGGATATGAAATGTCCCCGTGCTTTGCGGTCAGGCATTTTGTTTACTTGATTGATTTTGTTCCTAGCGGAATAAACTTAAACAATCATGCCTGCCCTATGTCACGGATTTCTGATGGAAATAAGCGTAGTCTTAGACTTTGCTAGCATTTTGCTAGTGCCCCGCAAACTGTGCATTCCAGCGCGGAGACAAACCGCATCTTCGTTGGCTACCTACTCGATCTGATATCGAAAGGTGAGTGTTTACAAAGAAATAGCACGTAAAGAATAACTTCTCCCAATACATGAACCAGCCCGTTGACATAAAGAAAATCAGATTAAATTCCGTGTATAGCTGTAACGAGAACATACATCAAAGCGGTCACCATTCTGTGCTTCACCTACGTAAAATTAGCGATGCCACTATGATAAGTATAAATCTTACACTTGCGCCATATAGCCCGAAGCTCCGCCATACACGGGATAGCGAGCATGGAGAATATATTAGGATCATCATAACAGCCGCTCTGGAATAGGATAGAGAAGTTATGCTCCGCTTTTTTGAAAATATATGTCCATTCATATAGCTCGTCCATTTTTCCATCACTGTTTCTGAGATTGCGACAGAAAAGGCCCGCGAGGAACTCAAAATCACGTTCTGTTATTGTCGATTCTGCGTTACTGCATTCGATCGAAGCTCTTTTACTCATGCGTAGCATTTCTGTGCCATATGGTGTTGGGTTGGCGATCGGAGCTGTTGGCACAAGGCTATCATCTTTAGCAGCAATAGAGACCACAAGTAAAAGGAAACCAATAATACGAAAAGTCCCCATGGTTATGGGGAACGAGAATTGATAGCTGGTGAACATCAGTATTTAATCTTATAGGCAGGTAGCGGATGGCCTATTATGAGACAGGTTGTATGGACACAATAGGCTGACGCTTTGAGGCACAACTTATTACATCACATGTTGCATATGATGTCCCATATTGGTTATATTACCGGGACTTTGGCAGAAGCTGATTCAGATGTCTGAGAATGAACTTTATACTAACATGGTTGGCTTTCTGGAACAAATGTCAGCCGGGCTGGCCTAAAGCCCTTTTCCAGTGCCTACATACAATGGGGACGATGAACTCTGACTTCTATTGTTTGCGTCGGCGGGCAGCGGACAATCAAAATCAACGTAGCTACCCAGTTACAAAAGAGACGTCTTTTAATTTCCGAGATTCCGATAAGTCGAACAAATCGGGGTGTTAGGCAAGCTAAAAAGTGATCAAGACGAGGAAAATGCCTAATTTTGATCTGGAGGAAAAATTGTCTAGAGTTAGGGTTGTCCTAGTGATTCCAATCTATATTCTATGCTAGTGCCCTGACCAAGCTGAGTGATAACCACAACTAAAGAGCATATGAGTTGTAGCCAAAATGATCTACTGACCATGGCCCTGGGGGTTATCACGGGGAGTCCCACGATCGATGCGTCGCACAACAGCACCAAGAACAACTTTGAGTATTCCCTCACCAGATAGAGTGTGACTGTTGTCCGGAGTAGTAGAGTTCCATGTAGTCGTATCAACCATATCGCGGATACCCTGATCCTTAAGGTCATCATCTAGCTCGCGAAGAGCCTTTGTAGCGCCATGTTTGTCTCCAACCTGAAAGAATTGGATTCCAATCTGGTGAGGAGGTGCCTCAATCTGATCAAGCTTCTTAGCGTGGTGCACAATGATGCTTTCTGGGTCATCTGTGGGATATCCGTCGGTGATCACAATGATGTTAACAGGCTTGGTCGAGTCAATGTTCTCAGCGCGACGAGAGATGTGCGAAACATAAGGCTTGAGAATGCTATGGAGACGAGCGCCTGTGGGTGTTGAACCGCAGGGTCGGACGGATTTGAAGAGGTGCTGGACTTCATTGGCGTCGCGGATCTGGTAGTATCCTCCAGGGGCTTGTGTTCCTGATGTAACATTGGTTGATCGGTGATTCAAGAAGTAAACGTCGATGCCGTCGGGGTCGTGAGATGTACAGATTGGTGCTATGGTACTGAGTGCTTCGCGGACTTCCCTCCATGATCGACCGGTCATGGAACCAGAGTCGTCGATGACGAAGACGGTATCAAAGGTTGTGAGGAAAGCATATCTATCTTCGTCGCAGGTTACACTCGTGATACTGGGTGCAGGAGAAGCAGCTCGACAAGGAAGTTCAAGATTAGAAGCCTTGGTTGTTGATTCATAAGCAGGGGGTGCCTTGGTGGCTGGAGGGAGTGTTAGTGGTCAGGCAGAGTTACATGATGAGTAGTGACTTACGGATATCGAGGAAGGGATTGTTGCTGTCGTAGCTGGGAGTTGTATTTGAGTTACCCATGTTGAAGTCGCTATGTTTGTTCTTCAAGTGCGGAGTGGAGGTTTTGGTTGAGAATTTATCTTTAATGCGGTTCAACATGTTGGATGATACCATGGTGGATGATGATGAAGTTGCTTTGTTGTTGGAAAGAAGCTGCCCAAACTTTTATAGTCTTTGATCAGGAAATCGCGTTGGAGGGAGTACATCCAGTGTATTACCCTCTCGAAAATTGCTGTTTACATTAGCTGACAGCCGGGGATTAATAGTGTATGTGTTATAGCAGTTGTAATAAACTTGAAAGAGGTAAGGACTAAGAACGTCTGCTTCAGTAGCTGGACTATACTATGCAGTAAACAATTCGAGGCTCATACTCCGATGAAGAGCCCCAGTTAATCGAGTCAAAGTCTCAGACTCCCCTTAGTTCAAATTTTCAAAGTACCAAACGCTCTGCCACCTAAGGTCCTACCTTCCCGATTACCTACCTATTACCTAGTCCTATAATCTAGATCAATTTTTATACAATTGATTTTATCTACCACACCTTACCGAGGATTGACTTGATTTTTGGCAAGGGGTAGACTTGAATTTCGAAGAAATGGGCTAGCTTGTGGTCGTTTGGGACTTGGATAAGAGGAGGAGATATCAGTCCATATGGACAAGTCGTTCGTTGTTGGACGTTGGTGGTTTGACCGTAATTGGCTGTCATGATCGAGGGCCGAAAATGGACGTTCGGTCCTAGTGTGATTGGTGATGACGTAAGGTTTAGTTTATGTGGTGTAGGTGTGAAAGGTCAATTTTGGTCGCAACAACTAGCTTCGACTAATTTTGTCTCGATTGGGATCGGGTGTCCAAGCCTTCCCAGTTTTAGTGTGTGCATGACTTACACCCTTACAGTACAGGGTGGTGCGGGTCCAGCGTCAGTAGTTTCTTATTGTAGTTTTAATGGAGGTGCCCCAAAACGGACTAAGCGTGGCGCATGCCATATGCACAACCAGAGTCGAAATCAACCCCGCCAGGTATCAGACATAACAGAATCCAGGTATTTCGGCGTTCAGGCTTCGCAGATCCGTATTATAATGGACTTACAACCACTTACTTCTCATAAGAGCCACCTCGAACTATCTTCATCATTTTTTCCAGCCCTGCATGGGGTTTAAACTCACTTGGAATCACTGATACCCGTCTAAATGCTGTTAGTGAGTACGAAGGTCAGGGATCATCCCATCGTCGGCAGTACGCTGGGCATGCGCCACGTTTAGTCCATTTTGGGGCACTCTCAATAAAACTACAATAACAAGTTACTGACGCTGAACTCGCACCACTCTGTAGAAGCTAGTTTTACTACGCAGTATGTGCAAAGCAACATATAAACTCAAAATATCGTATTCTATACAACGCATCATACTGGCATCATGACTTTGTCTTTTCCCCCGTCCAATTTGTGAATACAAATATTTTCCATTGATCTCTCCTCCTTGTTCTTGATGTTCTGCTCCTTTGTTGTCTTGAGAGGCCTGTACTATCTAACGCTTTTTGTTGAAAATGCTGCCCCTCCCAAATCACTTTCGCTGTTGCGACTGCAAGCGTGATTTCAATAGAGAGGAAAGTCTTTCACAGCATTTTAAAGATAGCCCAGCACATACACGCAAAACATGCCAAAAGCGTACAGGATGTGACCTGTGTAAAAGGGCCTTCCAAAGTAGGGCTGCATTGAACCAACACAAAGCGTCGGTTCGACACCAGCCATTATGCCACATCAAATGTCTAGCGAGTGGTAAATGCAAGAAAACATTTGATTGCCTGTCGGCACAGCTGCATCACTTGGAAAGCGGAACTTGTCCGTCAAAGATAGGAAAGGAGCAGTTATATTCAGCCATTGAAAAGAACGACGTCAGGAGGATCATCACGACTCAAGGCTCAGGCATGCGACTGTTGAAGGACGGCGTGTCTGAGGCTTCGACATCATCGACAAGTAGGTAGTCCACTGCTGACTCCTACATCTACGGAATTCTTTGAGTCCTATCCATTACCAATGCGAAGTCCAAATTCAGGTATTTCGGATATTCTAGGCCTCAATGAAGCAATCAACCGGTGTTTAGGTGGTGTAAATGGGTTTACGCGATGTCCCCTTTGCCCATCCAGACGTACCCGCACATACGGTCCTAAGGCCCTCCAACAACACTTATCGTCAAGCGTTCATTCCAAGATACTCCCAACAACCGTGGTCCGGAGTATGCCAGATGAGATATCGTTCCATTGTCCCTTGGCCCTGGCGAAGGAGAGCAGTATAAGGAAACCCCCAGGGAATTTCTCGACCGTGAGCGGTTTGGCACAGCATATTGAGAGTGGCGCCTGTTATGGAGGCAAGGAAACATTGCGTCGCGCGGTCGAGTATCTCCAGTGTGAGATGAAGACTTGGATTTCTCATTGGTGCTTGGCTACACGTCCAGGCAAGACAACACTTCAACTGCAGCGCGTCGAGTTTTGACTCCTATCCATCAGCGTCTACCACGATAAATTAAGATCCAACCAACAACTTATTATTCTTTAACTCCTTTTAGAGATATCGGTCAAACCATGGCACTCAAGCCTAGTCCTACAGTCCAAAATCAATTGTTGGACAATTGATTTAATTCAGCCTACTTTACAATGGGTACAATTGATTTTTTAAGCGGGTGTTGAATTGAATTTCAAAAGATGGACTAGCGTTAGATTAGACTCGACTTTGGCAGGGGGTTGACATGGATTTCTGATTGGTGCTTGATTGCACCTTCAGGCAGGACAACACTCTGCACTTGGACAGTAGCGCGTCAACTCTCTGACTCCGGTTTATCAGCGTCTGGTTGGCGATCAATTCAATTCAATTCAATTCAATCACACATCTGGTGGACGAAAGATCGGCCAGTGAACCGTGCGAGCATGCACGTCCCATGAAACGCACCGTGCCACCCCTGCTTCAACTCAATCAACGCCTCAGATTGAATTGATCGCCACCCTGATCAGCGTCCATCACGACACATGTGAGATGCAACAATTATAATTGATTCTCAATAGAAAAGGCTTACCTATATAGTACTTAGGAGTAGTATTTTATTGGGGAAAAGCATTAAAATAAAGCTAAACAAAAAAAGAAAAGATAAGACAGCTACTAACAGCCGCTTGAGTAAATTAGGTATCGAGGTTCAGAACATTTCCACAAACGTCCACTTAACCTTGGATCGCCTAGATCCAGATTCAGAGCGTCACTAGTTGATCCCGTCGCGACTGAAAGACGCGCCACATTACATTTCATCTTCGCAAGGGCCGAAGGCGCTGATCTCATTACATTTCACCTGTTCTTTCCGCATTTCCCATGCTCCCGCCATTTCAATTGGTTAACGGACCAGCAACTCTCACGGTAAATCATGCTCATGTTTCTTTGCTGTCTCCAATTCTCATATACAGGTGGATTAATACAGACGGTCGGCGGATGCTGGCAGGATAGCGAGTCTTGCGTTGTTTCCCAACGTGCATTGACAGGTCCTGTCAGAAGTGCACATTACCTATCAATAGCCTTCTCCAAGGTCAGCCAATGAAACATCCAAGATTATATGACGATACATACTCAGATGGTCCGCACACGCTTCAAAGTTTACTCTCGGAATGGCATTTGTACTCTTGGTGAAGAGCGAGGCGAATAATACATCTGGTCATTGTGTTCGACCCGGAACTCAATTGTGTATAGTTGCTTCGGAGTCACCTTCATCTCGGCCCGAATCTGTATAAGGCATACCATCGTGTCCAATGAATGTATCAGTGTCCTCAGGACTAGTGCAGCGAGAAAATAGATCAAAAGGCTGTTATTGACGATGCGTTTCTCGCTATCGTCCCAGGATCTTTCCAAGTGGAACGCTGGCTTTGAGGTCCTTGACCATTCTTTGAGTCTGCATGAGAGGCGTTGCCGTTGTTTCGGTAGGGGTAGTCGAACGCGGCCTGTATCGCCTTGGAAGATTGCTCCTGGTAACTGCATAGCCACGCCCATCGAAGAGGCCCTTCAGATATGTTTCCAACTCCATCAGCGATCGTTTGGAAAATATGCGTAGATGCCTATGCCTCTCATCCGACTTATCCACTTTCATCTGCAGGACTCAAAGGGGGCCACACCGATTTCTGCCTAAGTTCCCGTTGAAGCAAGGGCTTGTCGGCTTCAGGTGTAGGTTGCTGCATTGATGGGCGAGGCTGGGAAGCTAAAGACTTCCTCGATTGAGCCGAGTTAATTCGATCTTTCGGACTCGTTTGGGCAGTTGGCGAAGGCGTTTGAGGAGGACTATAAAGAGGATGATGTTCCTTGGCGGATCGAGTCTGTTGCTTCGATTGGGAAAACGATGTTTTGCTCTCCATAGATATTGTTATGCGCTTGGCAGTCCGTCTCGGTCGTTTATGAGGCTGTGTATCTTGCATCGAGTGCTCGTCTTCTCTTTTATCTGGAAGTTTACGCTTCTGGTCTTTGCGAGTAATCCTAGGAGCCGGAGCCATCTTCAAGAACCATGCAGCGTGAGCTTGTGACGGCCATGGCGCACAATCTTCGTCGTCCGAAGAGCTCTCGGAGTAGCTCTCGGAGTCGTTCTGGTAGTCGGGAATCGGAGTAGCAAAGGCGACATTTATACTTTGATCAAGTTTTTCGAGGAAATCTAGATCGGGTCCAGCAATACTGGCAGAGAGGACGGGTGTCGAAGGCGCGGTAATAAGGTCGGCACCAAAAGTTGGAACAGGGTCTGGGAGAGGCTGCAGTAGAGATTTATTAGCTTCGAACGGGATTTTGATGAAGGCGAGACATACGCCACTCTCCCGCTCGTGGAGGTCGGCGAGAAGTTTGCGCCAGGTGCGTGCTATAGCGGGTGATGACATTTAGATGGTGTTGATGATCGGATGTTGTTTAGGGGACTTTGAGATGACATGACGCAGACGCGTTGACTCTTTGAGCGGATCAATGAACTTCCGTTCTTTGTTGCGTTTCCACTCAATCGCGGAAATCCATCGTCATTGGCTGGCACAAGGGGCAGTAAATTTTAGGGCCTCAGCCGGCACTGGAAGGGCGCACTAATCACCGGTCTCTTCCTTTTTAATTGGTCAATGATAACAATAATCGGTTTTCCCATGCGAGAATCATTCAACTCACCCAATGACAAACCTCCCTGTAAAGCACTACAAGTTGGATTGGCGTGATTGACAATTCCTTGACTTCTATCTTTCGCTTGCCAAAATACTGACGATATCTACCAGCGCAAAAGGTAGGGAGATAGAATTTCTATTCGCAGACTTACTAGCTGAAGGACTTTGGTCACTTTTACTTTAACCCATTGATTCAACTTCACTTGTACAATACTTTCTAAATGTTTTCTTTCCACTGTTAAATTTCCAACGTGTATGTCACAGACCCACTGCATATCCGCAAGAACAACGTTACCCCGCCACAAAAAAAAAAAAAAAAACATCACCACCACATACAGTTCACCTGTTGATGTCGTTCATGATGGACAGTGACGAGATCCCAAGCAGCCAAGGAACTGTCGAAGCTCCACCGCCAGGATCATCGTCTGAAAATGCAACAGCCATTCTAACACCGTCGAATGATGAAGCTCGTTGGGCTTTCAAAGAGGTTGTAGATTGGTTACAAGAACAAACTATAGGTAAGAAACTGATAGATTAAGCTCAGTAAACTGTACATGGTATTAAAATATCTTTACTTGATAGATCCAATCGAAATAGCTTGCAAAGAACATACAAGAAAATGCATGTGGATATCCTCGAAACTTCAACCTGACCCTGGCGCGAGGCGCGTCGCACGAAAACTCCTCGAGAGCTTTTCTTCTTCTTCTTCGTCCATATCATCAGCCCAGGGTTCGTCATCTCCACATCGACAAGATGACGAAACGCCCTACGAGATATGGACTGGGCATTACTTCTTATCAATTGATGAGTCGCCTAGGATGCCGCGTAAAGGCTGGACAGTGGGAAGTTTAAGAGACATTTCAAATCTCAATGATATTGTTCTCACCATTCATACCAAGCATAAAATGTACCAGGTTCGGCAACGTCAGGCAACTTTTCAAATTCATCACACGGGTCTCGTATGTCTTCGATCTGGATCTGAAAGAGCTACTACAAGGATCAACGGCAGTCAGGTTTCTGCACGAGATGTCTGCGTCTTAAAAGAGAATGCTGTCGAGTTAACCTTTGGAGCTCTCTGCTACCGTCTCGAATACGCCCGAGGGTCTCGCGCAGAAGGATATACTGCCCGGCTGCAGCACTATCTTTCAGACACTCTTGATTCCCAAGTCAGTCAGTCTACTCTGGCCCTTACACCTACACCATCTGAACAAGGGTCTATTACTATCGGTCAATGGACGTTAACGACGGGTACCATTGGTGTTGGCGGTTCAGGGAGGGTTAGTGTGGGGATGAACAGAGCAGGGAAGCTCGTCGCGTTAAAACGTATCCATGTTGGCAAGGATAGAGAGTATGCGCAACAAAGAAGAACAAGACTAGAGAGTTTAGCGGCGTTGTGCGCGAGATATGATGAGGAACGGATCCTGAGACTAGTAGAGGTTATCACGGATGAAGTCAGGGCAACGAATAACCATGCGGACTGGTGGTTTGTTTTGGATCCTGCTGCAGAGAGTACATTAGTCTCGCTTCACGTCGAAAAGCGACTTGGTGAGGGTAATGAAAGGTGAGACGCGAACAAATTCTTTAGTGAAATACTGACGAGTCAGAACATTGAACACAAGAACTGTCCTCATCGAGATCCTCGAAGCAACACAATTTCTCCACAAGCACGGATGGATACACGGCGACATCAAGCCTCCCAACGTCGGCATCCGTAACTGGTCTTCCCAAACCCGATCCATCGTCCTGCTCGATCTCGATGACGCGCAAAGAGTCCACCTCCAGGCCAAACACTCCCCGCGAGACCTGGTACAGACGGAACGATAGGCTGGCTTGCTCCAGAGCGCGAACTGGATGGGTATAACGAAACGGTAGATGTTTGGAGTATAGGTGTTTTGGCGCTTTGGATGCTTAGCGGGCGGAGTCCATGGGGTTTCTCAAAGAATCCGTGGCATCCGGCTGATGAGTGTCAAAGTTTGAGATCAACGTTCAAGAGGTTCTATAGGGATCGGTTGATTAATTTGGAGTTGGGCGATGGGGTGTTAAAGGAGGCTATCCTTGGGATGTTGAGGTATCCGTATGCAGAGACGGTTGAGCAAAGACTGCCGAGGCTTAGTGCGGGAGAGGCTTTAGAGATTTTTAGACCGAGACATAAACAGGGAGAGGGGCATCAGGGAAAGAAACACAAAGTAGGATGGATTGAAAGGGGGGTTAGATAAACTCCAGTAGGCATATTCGATTTCACCACCACATTTTCCGCCAGATTAACTTATGATCTCTTCTTCGGGGGCTCTAATTGGCATTCCAAGCTAAGTTTTATCCGATTTCGATTAACAGTCATGGCATCTCATGCAATATTGCGAAGACTGGACTCTCGATCAAGCGTTATATTTCCTACTATGGATTAATGTATTTTATCAGTTAGCTTACTGGTGCTTACCATGTCGCATGTAGCTAATGCTCGCCCTAACAGTAATATGGAAATCTACAGTAGTTGACAAAGACGATTAGCTTAACCTAGACCTCAAGAGATCGTTTTTAAAAGCTTATAACCTGTAGAAGTCAAGCTATAAATTACAGCCAGTGAAATACTTCTAGCCAATTAATTATATGTTAGTTTTGGAAAAGCCCATCTTTGATTCATCCTGCCCAAGATTAAATTATCCTTAAACAAGCATATAGACTACAAAGGCGCCGCATTTTCACTTCTGCACCAATCAGTGTCTCTGTATTCATACTCCACTTTTGGTCTCGTTGACGCCATCGCTTTGTGGTCTTTTTGTTCTCGGCAAGTATCACCGCGCTTTTATTCCTCACGATAGCCTAACCTTGGAGCCTTTGTTGTGTTCCTGCGCTCGGGTGTATTGCATCACTTGTGCACAACAGTCTCTGCAATCGTCAAAAGCCATCAACGCAGTCATGGTACCACATGAATGAAGTGTAACCAGCCACAGCTGGGGCAATGGGCGCAGAAGACAAAAGCTATGGGACACAACAAATGTATCTCTTCGAAACAAAGAACTCACGAATACTCAGGATGTCCAATACGGTCTTGGAATCGTAGATGCGGAGGAAAACCTCAGCCAACCATTCATAATCCAGCGGCTACAGCCCCCTGGGTCTATCTCCAGTCCAGACTCTAGTGTTGCATCAGCCAGGAAATATGATCCTCCTACAAACTTTCCCCCGCCTTTATCTCGTTTGCAATTTGAAGCCTTGCACAACGCTCCATTTACGTCTGACCGAGCACTCAAGCGTCGCAACGTGGATGATTACTCCGATGCACCAGAAGATCTTAATGCAAACGCGGAAGAGGTTGACGAAGGTAAGGAAGAGGCAATCACAGCATCCTGCTATACAGAATCGCAATGCTCATCTCCCCCCAAGCCCATTCTTACGCCCCCCTACCGGTTGCATATGCTCCGAGCGAAGTTTTAAAGCCTTCGGGACCAGCGCCGCAAAAGATTACAGGAACAATACGCTCCAGTAAACCACGTAGACAATCCCAACGCTTTGTCGAAAGCCTGTGAGCAACAACCCATCATGCCAACTTCTGCCCATGAGGGAAAAGGCATCTGTTATTCTCACCATTGTCTTGGGAAGCCCAACATCACTAGTGTTTCCCAAGAGTCGTTTGGGGGCGAGTGACTAGAAGACATCCATCCCGAAAAAGCTCCCATAAGTCACGCTCAGTATTGCCCTGGTCATAGCCAATATAGCATGGTTTGAATTGTCTCCGACCGCCATCCCGTAGACACTAAATAAACTTGGTCATCCTCATCAGGACCAAAGTGCTCGCCTGTACACCTATCCTAGTAGTAGTGAGTGACTAAATCAACCGTGGTAGAATTGATCTTATTGACCTGCTTTGAAACTGGTCGGGTCGATTATTTCCAAGTTATAGAGTTGAATCCGTGCTATTCCACGTCAAGAAATGGCAGTGCAGATCAAAATCGGAACTCACGGGGCTTGTCAATAATGCCCCAGAGTCAAGCACGGGCTATTGTTAGCAGAAAGCTATAGGTGAACTAGCATGATTAAGGGGTGGTATAGGCATCGTGGGGTCCACTTCAGGCAGAGCGAAGCACACCTCACGACGGCAGCAAAAGAACAGAACGCATTCAAGAATCGTCTATCGCCATGCAGTCGTGGCATGGACCAAGTGTAACGCTAACATTAAACCCCTGGTCCTGCTCCTCAACTAGTGAACGCAAAGCCTACTGGCGGAGGATTTCGAAATCCACATCAGATGGGGTCGACATTGGTGGAATCGGAACTCTTCTCTATGTACCGTGTATACTGGTTGGCGTTGGCTGGCCTAGCCTAGCCTTCTGAAACTAGGGCTGTGATTAGGGTGTGGTGTTCAGGATTGGCGATACCAAGGCTCTGCTCATTCTAGTGATTTCGATAGAACATATTGGAACGGAAGCATACCATTCGCATCTCCTACTTGATACTGATCCCCAGCCCTTACAACTTTGTGCTCCTAGCTTGATGAACAGACTGAATGTGGCATATGTCCAACGTACGGCACGCTGTGAAAGCTTGCGTTAGCGCAATCGTATGCACGTACATGGCGCATAAAATTGATACATGGAAGATCTGATGTGAGCTTAACCAGATGTCGAAATAGCCTGGTGCAAAGCGCTCAGGGATTCGGAACTGTTTTCCTAGGTCAGAGGTGGCTCCCTCAACATGGAAAGGCCGGGGGGGGGGACGAGATGTTCGTACTGCATAAAAGCCGCAGCCCCCTCCGTACAGAAGGAGCTCAGCAAGATACCATTCCATGCCTGAATACTCGAGCATATATTCTAACCCATAGACCTGTACGCCGTGCAGCAAGGGGATAAAAGCAGATGCACCGAGCGCTATGTAGGCGCCGACCCTCACTTTACGCCATCGCAACGTCCTGAACTTGGGTATGGAGATGAGAGCCGCGGTGGCAGATCCGCAAAATACAACCTAATGACCTGGTTAGCATGCTTCGAAGACTTGTCACCCTCGTACAACCGAGTGTGTAACTAATGGCCCGGGTGGCAAACAATAATCCAATGAATCTTCTGCAGAGTTGGTTCGCAGTTGAAGATATAGTAGATTCCAGGGATGAAAGTGCCAACGGTGACGATCACGATCCCTAGCAGATCCAGTCGGTGCCAGAATTGTTCCCTCTCATGTGAGAGACATCCCATGAGATGGTACATAGCGCTGAAAATCAGGCAGATCTCTGCGGAACAGAAGAAGACACTGAACATGATAAAATCGGTTCTTGTGACATCGATGTACTGTGGACCATGGATGGTTCGGAGAATGGCAGTCGCAAAGAGTGGCAGCAGCACAGCGCCGACCAAATGGGTTACACGTTGCAGGTCTCATTGTGCAAGAAAGTAAGACTTTTGATGACTTGTAGATCGTCTTCTTCCAACGGGCGATAGCCGGCGAGGATGTACTTGTTGTCTTGCCGCCACTCAGGAATATCGTGCCACGTGAGAGTCCGGGATGTGGGTGATGGATTGGTCATGGGCTGCTTTGCGACTTTAGGATTAGTATTAGCTGTCTAAGCTACTTCTGCCCAGTTGCTTTTCTTTCACTATAATATAGTATATAGTAGGGAAAGGCAAGGAAAGTAAAAAAGTAGGAGAAATAGAGGAAACAGAGACCTATCCTAGCTGCGCGGCAGAATTGCTAGCGAGCCCATTTGAACTCCCCAATCCTACAGTCTAAATTCAGCCCTACTCGAATTGATTTTATTGACCCGCTTTAAACCTAGTAGGGTTTGGCTATTGCCAGGATGTAGAGTTGATTTGACATTGTTCTATATACAGGAATAGGTATTTTGACCTAGCGCGACCGCAATTAAACGATCCTGGAGAAGTTCTATGGTACCAGAAGTAATGAAGGCACGATTTGTTGGCGCTAAAAAACAGGACAGCGTTACGGTGCGTCGTCAATCAAGAGTCTCAGTAGGGACAGGGTTGGGATGGCCGTAAATATCATGAAATTTCAGTCGTAGGTCAAACCACAATTAAAATTTCACAACAAATCCACCTTTGTCAAAGGTTACATGTAAGTAGAGTCAAATTAGAACGAGAAACTTAACTAACATGCTTTTATGTGTTTCTGGTATTTTAGATCAGAGCTGTGTAGCTATTTATACTTCCTTTCGCCTTCCCAGAGGTTTCCAACTCTAAACTAAACATTGCTCGGTAGGCACCTAGTAACTAATGACCAAATCAACTCTAGTAGAGTTTGTTTTACTGTCCGCTTATACAAGCAAGACGGATCACATCGACCGGGGTATTTCAAGACCATGTTCTTCATAGTCGCGAAGAAAGACATCCTTTGTCCGGATTCGTCAGCCTCGCCGCCCCCCTCCATGTCAGCTTTAATCATAGCCCATAGCTCAGTCCATTCGACCCATTCGAGAGCAACGTGCTTCGTCGGTTCATTGATCTGGTACAGAAGACTTGAAGTTAGCATTTCCACTTACACCCTCTCTAAGAAGTATCCGATTCGAGAAAGTGTGAAAGATACAAAGACATAAAAGAGGCAAGGTGGAGGCGACTCAAAGCAGAGATGCACTAACCTTAACTTCCTGGCTATGATTGACCTGTTCCACGACAAAGAATGTGCACCGCCATAGTTTTCCGTTTATGTCATCGTCGGTCATACCCCACGCTGGCTCATCACCGATGGGCTTGATGACTACATCCACCGCGAGTTCCTCCCTCATCTCACGCACGATACACTGCTCTGGTGTCTCGTCTGCTTCCAGGCCGCCACCCGGAAAGGACCAAGTGTCTGTAACTACAAGTTAATCCATGTTGCCATTATTTGAGTAGTGGCAGGCTGCCCCAGTACTGACCTGGGGGACCATTCTCTCGAACGTCCTTGTCTTTGCGCCGGCGGAGAATGATCAAAACCTTCGTACCGGAGCAAAGAATGCCCATGGTGCCATTGCTGGCCTTGACTCCATAGTTGGTATTGTGAGCGGTGTTGACGTACGGACCAGTAGACATAGTGGACGTTGGTGCGGAGTGGAACAAATCTAGGAACGATAGGAGGGTAAGATCCGTTAACCTGAGGTTTATTTGACAAAGGACATAAACGGACGTTGGAATGATGAGGAAGAAAGGACGACTGTTACAAAGTGAAGAATGATAAAAATGGAAAAAGAAGAGATGGCAAACAATGGCGACTGGAATCCCTCTTATAGTGATCACCAGGCTGTCAACTACAACGTTTAGTCTAATCTGCCTTGGGCAGTGGTATGGAAGGTGGTGTGCCGATATGAGAAGAAGTGTGTGATGTGATAATGCCAGAGGTAGGATGACCCCAGGAAGACTAAACTACAAAAGGCAGTAAATGTTACATGGTTAAGGCTATGCCAAATTTACACGACTGAAAAAGCCCAATCTTAGGGCAGGACAGCAGACACCCGAGGGCTCCGCCTATATTCAAAGGCTGGAAAGCTCAGACCTTGTGGGAAATGTTCCCGGGTCTGTCCCTGACACTTATTGTTTGGGGCGACAGCCTGTTAGTTGTGCCCCGCGTAGTTTGGCAAACTTATTTCCTGTTATATACTATATTGATATCTCTTTATCTCTTAATATAGGGTTTTTATTAATTATGGTGTAATGTAAGAAATAGTTAATAGTATTAGATAGCTTAAAAAGCTAATGCTTACCCTACCCTAACTTTAGAAGACCTTCATAAATCAGTCATTTGCTCGCAATCCTCAATCTCTTTCAAACTCTTGTAATTCCCTGAGCTGCGCCTTCATAGCGAAACTAGCCTCATCCACTAATACAGAGAATATCGTAATAAATTCCTCGTCAGAATCTTCCAGGAACACACTAGAGCGCAATTAACCCCACTCTCGGTTTAGCGGTTCTCGAATAATGCGCTGAACCTAATACAGAGTGGATAGGTTAGTGATCCTCATACGATGTGGTTCTCATAGCAGCCCGGCCGTTTATGCTAGGGCACCTTCCAGGATTGCGCAGTTCAAGGACATTATTATCCTTCTTCAAGTCAAGAACCTAAGACGTCACCTAGGACAAGATGACGACACGATTTCGAAATTACTGGACCAGCGCTGTGGATCAGAGCTACACCACAGCAGAGCTGTACTTTGATATTGGGAAAGAAACTTGTCCCCGGCAGGCTTCTCAGTTATTTCTGATTGGTGCTTGATTACGCGCTGAGACAGGAAGCCGAGGGTTGGCTCAACAAGCTCATAGGCGGACAATGGAGTGAGTCCGCGAAGCGATATGGCTTGGGGACGTCGCTGATAGCTTAGTTCGTTTTCCACGTACTTCAATCGTTCTTTGGCTTCAATTAATCAATGAAGAACTAAAGTTATCCACATTCAATGATCAAACCAGATGTGGAAGTGTCGGTATGGGGAACTGAAGGTTCGGATTTTGTTTTAGCCGCTAATTTACGACTTCAGGCAATCAGGCACCTATGCTGGGGATATCAAGGACTTTGATTCGTCCAACGCGTCTCCTATTGTGCGCGGCATGACACCTTAACTACTAACCTTGAGACAATTCAACTATAAAAAGGATGTCTCGCCCTTTCTGCACTGAATTTAAATCTCCAATCACTCTTCTCATCTTCTCAACCGACAATGTTATGTGAACTCCCGGTAGAGATTCTTTCGATCATTGCAGATAACATATCTTCTGTTACTACTTTGTTTTCGTTGATTCAATGCAACAAATACTTTTATGAAGCCCTTGGTACCTACCTTTTCATGAAAGATGTAGCTGGAGAAAACAAGGCTGTTCGTCATTATGTTCGACACAATGACAAACAGGATGCGATCTTACGTGTCTTGAGGATTGTCTTGGATTTCGGTGGCGAGATCGATCTACCATATGATACATTGCTTCGCCAAACTAGTCTTGACATTGACTATGGCGATTACGACGAGACAGGCTGGCGGTCCATTCCATTTCCATCCACGCAGCCTCTTGTAGAATGGATGGGCGTCCATGTAGGCCCACCGTAGATGGAATGGATGGAAATGGACGCTAAGAGTGGGCCTGTGGAATGGATGGACGTGGAAATGGAAATGCGTGGACGCTATAAAGGGACAGTACACGTGATCCTCCCACCTGTTGCCTCCCGGGCCTCCGCAAAGCTCATTTCAGCTAACACATCAGTCCCTGGCACCTTTAAATCCTCAAGAAGCTTCTCAGTGCTCTTAATATAGCCTCCGCAATGCCATGACCTCACCGTCTGTGTCATCCCGATCGTACTAGCGTCCAGCCTAGCACGATCGTCACGAACCATTCGACCACACGTTGAGAAGAGCCTCTCAACATCGGCAGACATAGGAAGGACAGAGAGCACATCGAGAGCCATCTGTGACAGACGTGGATACTCTTCCCGTCTCTCATACCAATAGCTAATAGGATCTAGGATATTCTGGTCGGACTTGTGGACGTCACGGAACCAATCGCTGTATTCGTCGCCAACAGCATGTGTAGAACTGCTAGCCGCGTCCTCGGCTTGTAACAAGGTAGTCATCGATGAAGGTGGTTGTAATAGAGTCGGCGCCTGACGAGATTCTTCACGATACTCGTCAAAGGGATTCCGATATATGCGCCGTTTCATCGTGACCGGCTCGCCGCGTTCTCGATCTCGAGAGATAATTCGCGGCTCGTAGTGAGACCGGTATAGTTCTTCTACAAGGGACTTTGCAGTTTGGATCCAGTCTAGACGGTCTGCCCACACGTCCTCGAAATATCCCCAACGATACGCTGGATGAAGTGCAATGGCGGCATAATAAACCGGCGTCTCGTCAAGCCGCGAGTAGTACTTGTCAAGCTTTTTCCAACAGAGGTTAATGTTAACCTTGAAGTGCTCGGGATCGGGATATCGATGGGCAGCAGCCTTATATACCTCCATTTTGCCAAGAAGATATTCATAGCCAAGCAGGGCATCCCACGGGCACCCACCTGAAGAATACGCCTGCGGACGGTACTGTGGGTAATATGCGCTTCGGTTGTCTTCACGAGTGGATTAAGATATTCGAAAGCGGCGCGGAGGTATGGATCTTCACTTTGTCGGAAAGAAGAGTTGCTGTTGATGATCCACGAGACTACCAAACGCTGGAAGTCTAGCCGATCAAAACGGCCAATGATCTGGTTTGCGATCTGCTGCTCTCGCGCGTCACGGGTATTCAACTTCATCATCTCGGCAATATTCCTCGATGGTGTCTTCTCCTTTGCTTTGCTAGGCGGCTTCCGTCTTCCGGAAGGGTCGCAGACCTTGTGGTCATTCCAGAGATGAATCTCCGCGTTCTGCGTACCGCTCGAGGCCGCCGAATGAGGGTTTGGCCTGCGACTGTCAACACAGACCTTGCAAACCCATCGCCGCTTTGTATCGTCATCGCTCTTCTCGATATCGTAGCCGAATTGCCATATCCACGACGATGTAGACGCACAGCGTTGGAGATGTATGTATTCTTAGCTTCAGAGCCCTCTGGGGGCTGGCCTGCCGGGCGTAATAGACTTGTGTGTGTGTGTGTGTGTGTGTGTGTGTGTGTGTGTGTACTCGCAGTTGTAGATACAGTCTAAAAGCTAGACTCACAGGTGTCCGAACCATCACATAGATCGGTTGGTCGAATCACCCGTCAAGATTAGGGGTGTTTCTCCTCTCTTTCTCTTTCTCCCTCTCTCTCCTTCCCTCCCTCTTTACACCTTGAGAACTAGTCGAGATATTGGGTCGGCCACCTCCCGATACGTGTTGCGCTTTCCATCTTGCTTCACGGGACAAGCGACTTTCACACTGTTTAGGCTTCGTAAGCAGCTGTGAGGTTTGGTGTTCCATTTCAGGTCTATACTCACTGCGCGTTCCCAATCCTGAGAATCCATGAGCCAGCCGGCGGGCGCCCCGATGGTGACAAGCCATTGTTCCTTGAAAGGGTCGAAACATTTGAACCGACAAGGGACGCCATATGCTTCGACGTATTTGGCGATTCCATTATGTAGAGAGCGCAACCATTTTCGGAATGTCGCTCTCCCATCCTCGATCCCACTCCCACCCTCGAACTTTAGGGCATAGTCAGTTATCGGGCAGTGTGGGGTAAAGCGGCCACGACCCAGACGTACCTCTCTAATGTTGCGGCTTATCGCGCCAGAAGGTCGAGGCTCCACACCAACCCATGACGAGCAGCCCAGGTCCCAAAAGCACAAGTCTACAGCAATGTCGTCGAACCTCGCAAGCCTGGCCGCTTTTCGTAGCAGGGCGGTTCCGTCAACGAAAGCCTCTCTCATGCTGAAGCGTTTGCCGGGATTCCACTTCTTGACTCTCCGCCGCCTTGTTCGTCGCACGGCCGAATGAACAGCCCGTTCCTCCTGTGGTGAGGTAGTATCGAGGCCAGGATGCTCAAGCTGTTGTTGCGTGGCATGCTGCACAGTATTGCAGTGAGTCTGCGCCAGGTCATGAGTGCTCATTGTGTCAAGGCTCGATTGCTCGCAGCTATGAGCAGATCCCAAGATAAAAATTGGCTCGAGCACAAATGGAATCGTTTTGTACGTTTTTGGACGACAGGCCCCAGTCGCCTCCAGAAACACTCAATGCCGGCGACTTTTGGATTTTTGGACTTGGTGTTCACGTGCAGTTGGTTACCTAGTTGGTTACCTAGTTGACATATAGCAAAAGGAGCCCAATTTGGCTGCTCCTCGTCAAAATCTAGCGTGGGCAGCCATGGCCGTCCTAAAATTGCCGATATACCCTGTGGAATCATCGTGTCTAATGGTCAATCCTCGGGATAGTATACATACGTGAGCATTCAGGTCGAAACCGGACGGAGTACCACGCGTTCAAGAACGTCGCCAAATCGCACATATTCGGCCACACAACCTTGTTGTGGAAGCCGAGATTGGCCGCCTCCAGTTTTGGATACTCACCCACGCATACAGCGGACGCTACAGGCCTTATTGTCACTCACAGTGGCAATCAGGAGCATGTCGAACTAACGGCTGAAACTGGACAAACGCCAAAAGCTACCGTTGCCGATTTGGGACGGCATGAGCCTGCTTATGGCCAAATTTATCCGTCAGAGCCGAAGCCCGCACGTCGCTACGAGTCTACAACGCGGACCGATCAAGCCTACCTACACGGAGCGCTCGCGCCTCAACGCATCTCCTCAATCGTCTTACGGCACGACCCAGACCTACGCATGGGAACTACATCATAGATATATGGAAAAGACAGTAACAAAAAAACTACGAAAAAAAAACTAAGAAAAAAAACTAAGAAAAAAAAACTAAGAAAAAAAAACTAAGAAAAAAAAACTAAGAAAAAAACTATCTCTGACCGACTTGGGTGGTGGGAGCTTTGCTCTACCGATCTTCACCTGCGGGAGTTTGTATTATATCTCTGACCGACTTGGGTGGTGGGAGCTTTGCTCTACCGATCTTCACCTGCGGGAGTTTGTATTGTATCTCTGACCGGCTCTGCGGGAGTTTGTATATCTCTGACCGACTCTGCGGGAGTTTGTATGTCTCTGACCGACTCTGCGGGAGTTTGTATGTCTCTGACCGACTCTGCGGGAGTTTGTATTGTATGTATCTCTGACCGACTCTGCGGGAGTTTGTATTATATCTCTGACCAACTTGGGTGGTGGGAGCTTTGCTCTACCGATCTTCACCTGCGGGAGTTTGTATTGTATCTCTGACCGGCTCTGCGGGAGTTTGTATTGTATCTCTGACCGGCTCTGCGGGAGTTTGTATATCTCTGACCGACTCTGCGGGAGTTTGTATGTCTCTGACCGACTCTGCGGGAGTTTGTATTATATCTCTGACCAACTTGGGTGGTGGGAGCTTTGCTCTACCGATCTTCACCTGCGGGAGTTTGTATTGTATGTATCTCTGACCGACTCTGCGGGAGTTTGTATGTCTCTGACCGACTCTGCGGGAGTTTGTATTATATCTCTGACCGACTCTGCGGGAGTTTGTATGTCTCTGACCGACTCTGCGGGAGTTTGTATATCTCTGACCGACTCTGCGGGAGTTTGTATTGTGTCTCTGACCGACTTGGGTGGTGGGAGCTTTGCTCTACCGATCTTCACCTGCGGGAGTTTGTATTATATCTCTGACCGACTTGGGTGGTGGGAGCTTTGCTCTACCGATCTTCACCTGCGGGAGTTTGTATTATATCTCTGACCGACTTGGGTGGTGGGAGCTTTGCTCTACCGATCTTCACCTGCGGGAATCTCCGATCGACTTAGAGTGTCGGGAGCTCTGCTTCGACCGACTTTCACCTGCGATGAAGTGGAAAAGAAAAAGGAACTAAACAAGATTGCTGATAAGAAAGTGCTTTAAAGAAACAGAAAAAAGTAGTGGCGCTAAATCGAATCCAGTTAGAATGATTACGTGATGAGCACAAAAGCTGTCAAGAATCGGCCGCTTCTACGGATACTCGTCTAGCCGCTTTAGGCTATCCTGGGCCGCATAATCAATCGTGCTGCACTTTTTTGGACTTTTCACACAAGATGTCATTTACTATAACGTCACCGATCAAACAATCGCCAGTAACCGGGAACTATCTGGCTTGTCGTCCCATTTTGTCCAGTTCAATCAAAGAAGCCGATTTTGGAGAGAATGGCATGCGGGCGACAGCTCGTCTTTCCCAGTTGTCATGTTTCCTAAGGCCGTGAAGATCATGCCTAGCGGCAACATGTAACGTAACGTAAAGAGCTATTCCACGAAGTCGCACGGCGATTATGAATGCTAAAAGTTTATCCGGAAATGCCATTTACTTGTTATGGAGCTGATTATGGGGGGAGATATCTGCCGCACGTCATGGGATCGAATAGACCCGACATGATCGTAAATCACTTGCTCCTACCCATACTCCACGATAGATCATAACTTAGAAGAGTGCAAGGAGATGTCACAACTCTGGCTAACAGTGCGACTGGCTATTGCTGTCTCGTTGCTACAGTAGGGTGCGGGTTCACCGTCAGTAGCCCTTCATCATAATTTTCTTGAATTGACTCAAAGCAGACTAGCTGCGGCGCTAATCCTAGTGACAGATGACGCTAGTGGGGTCATTGTTCTGTTGTTTACTAACAGCATTCTGATCAGCATCAAGGAATTAAAGCGAGGATGGAAATCACCTCGAGTCGGATGAAGGGATAGTTACTAACGAAAAGATCTATCACATGATTGAAGCTATAATAGGCTGGTCTGAATATTGGTACCCTATCCCGGACCGCCGACAAAGCAAGAGACAATTATGGCTGAGAGATGGTGGGGTACATTCTGGCTCGGGCTATGCATGGGTCGTTCGTCACACTAGTCAGTCCATCTTGGGACACTTTTCATAAAAGCACGATAAAAAAACAGCTGACGGTGAACCCGCACCTCACTGTACTGTCCCTTTCACAAGTCGCAGAGAGACCATTCAACCGGGCAAGTGGCCATCATGATCACGGCCAGATTCGTCCTTCTCCAGACCCAGCGAGCAATCTGGGAAGAACGCATACAGAAGGCTCCCTATTGCCCCCCGCCACCACGAAGTCACAAGGAGGAGAAGGCTCTCGTAGACGTCCAAAATGCCTTCAACAAAGGCGGAAGGCTTGCTCGCTTTAGTACATACCTAGATAAGCGTGTCTTATGGTCAGGGATTCAGGGGGCGCTTCCGTCAACAAAAGCCCCTCTCATGCTGAAGCGTTTGCCGGGATTCCGCTTCTTGGCTCTCCGCGGCCTTCTGCGTCGCACGGCCGGACGAACAGCCCGTTCCTCCTGTGGTGACAGGCCCCAGTCTCCTCCAGAAAAAAAAGAAGAAAAAAAGACGGTGATTTTTGGACTTTTGGAACTTGGTGTTCCCCTACAGTTGGTTACCTAGTTGGTTACCTAGTTGGTTACCTAGTTGGTTACCTAGTTGGCATAAAGCAAAAGGAGCCCAAATTAGCCGTTCTTCGTCAGGATCTAGCGTGGGCAGCCACGGCCGTCCTAAAGTTGCCGATATGCCCTGTAGAATCATCATATCCAATGGTCAATCCTCGGGAAACCCATGATAGAGGTGGGTCCAATGTTTGCTAGAGCCAACACCTCTTTCGAATCCCTGGTTGTGAATTCGATTTCACGATGCCGTTGTCAATCTTGTTGTTCAGCGTCCTATTTCTGCCTTCCGTTCTTCCGTAAATTGCTTGCCCCCACCTAGTGTCGACCGCTCAGCGCTGAGGTTACATCGGTAATGGCGATCGACTTATCATGTATTGAACCCATATCATGTGATACAGGAACGGCCCAAACGGACTTTTGATCGCCGATCTAGTGGCCAGGTAGCCGGGCCTTGAGCTCTTGGCGGCACATTTCTGCCGCTGTAGGATGCTAGCTTGTATAGGGTAGTCTGTAGTTTCATAGCCAAATGACCCAGTTCGATGCGCGACTAAATTTTCTACAATTTATCGTAGTTGCCAACAGCAATGGCTGCCTTGAAAACCCTATAGGAGGGAATTGCTGGGCGACTGTTTTGCGTTTTACTGTATCGCACGGCTCCACTCTGTCGCCATGAATTTTACCCTCAAGAGTAGCCAAAGCGGCTTGTAGGTCCACTTTTCCTTTTACTTTTTTTTTTTATTTTTACTTTTTATTTTATTTTTTATTTTATTTTTCAAGCTCTCACTGATCAAAGAAGCAGAAAATAGACGCAGCGGAGGCGGACGTTGTCCTTCGCAGATTGAGTTTTGATGCTCTTCATCTCTGCGTCTGTGCTTTCTGGTTTGTCTATCCACTTTCATGCTTTCATGCATCCATGATGTGTTTCACTTGGATGAATAAGAACTGGCGCCAGACCATGTAGATCGTCCAAGCTAGACTGAAGCTAGGCAAGTTACCCGGAATGACAGCACGCGCACCAGCACAGGGGTATTATGGCAGCCAGAATCTGTGTCAACAAGCAAAACCAAGCGGCCCAGCTGCCGAACTAAGAATGGCCTTGGCGAAGAGCTACCGAGGCTGTCGCTGGTTCTATGATAGGCCTGTCAGCGGTCGCTGGTGGCATACCGGTATACTTCACCAGCCAAGATTCCGCTTCTCGACTCTTGCCAGCTTTGCGGCGCAATGATTAGCCCGCTATTTTTGTGGTGAAGGTAGTTCAGCATAACACGATTCATTACGCTCCGGCTTATCTTGGCCGGTAGGGGTAGAGTGGCACAGTATGTAGCCTGTTATAATTGGACAGGTGCTGGGGTGTCGCATGCAAACAGGGGATATTTCAAGATTACGCACCGGAATGGCAGTACCTTCAAGGGGGCAGGATTTGGACAAAACACAACATGAATACACCAATGTGCATCAATGGACCGAATACAGGCAGGGTCTGACAGTTATGGGCTTCAGGAAACGGGTCACAATTTGGACGATGCAAGGCAAGGAACAGCATGAGCATGGGCTTGGGGAGACGAGGACGAAAAAGTAGGCAAGGTATGTAAGCATGGATTAGAGACTAGTGTCCTTTCGGCTAAACTAAGCCGCTGGCGTACAGTATTGGCATGGTGTCAAGACACTCACGGGTGTGGGTGGGTAGGTCTTAAGGCAAAGTCGACTCGAACGCGAGTGGAATTAAATCGTACGGTTTTGGACGAAAGGCCTTAACTGCCTCTAGGATATGCTCCGTCGATGGCGATTTTTGACTTTTCGAACTTGGGGTTCATGTGTCGTTGGTTGATGTATGGGTAAGGCGAGCCTAATTTGGCCGTTTCTTGTTAAAATTTTAAGTGGGTGCTCAGAGTCTCAAAATCGCCGATCCGTCCTACAGAACCGACCGCATGCATATGTGCACGCTTGGGCCGAAACCGGACGGAGTGTCACCCATTCAGGAACCCAGGCTAATTTGTCCATACCCCAGTCCTGTGAAAGCTGAGATTGGCCGCTTTTCGTTTTGGATATTTGCCTACCTATACTACTACAGACGATACGGGCAATTAAGAGTTCATCCCACGGCAGAGGCTTGGTTAGGGACTAAAACCGCCGCCGCCAATCAGGGACACTAGAAGATAACTTGCCGTCAAATTTGTCCGCCTAGGAGCACGGTGCCGGTAGTTTCTACGAGACGGACTGATCGAGCCTACACGAGATGCTTACCAGTCCAAAGAGTCCTATAACGGACATACGACATGACCTACTGGTAAAAAAAGACAGGAAAGAAAAAAAGAAAAAAGAAGAAAAAACAGAAGGAAAAAACAGAAGGAAAAAACAGAAGGAAAAAAAAGAAAAACAAATAAGAAAAAATAAGAAAAAAAAAAGAAAAAAAAGAAAAGAAAGAAAAAAAAGAAAAGAAAGAAAAAAAAAAAAAGAGAAAAAAGAGAAAAAAAAAGAGAAAAAAAAAGAGAAAAAAAAGAAATTTGCAGGAGCGTATATCTCTAACTGTCTTACAACGGCAGGAGGCTTTGCACTCTGACTTATGTTCGCAGGAGCTTTGTGGAACGTCCTGGAGGAAAAGGAACAGAAGATGGGAAGAAAAAAAAGAATTTAAATGAGTACAGCCGGCGTAAAAAGTTAGATCAAATTGAGTTAGAATTGATTACGTGATGCCTATGAGAAATCGTCAAATTTTGGCCTTTCAATGGGACTGTTCTGATTACGCAATCGACTCATTGACCCATCTTTTCTAGATGTCACCATTCCGAAAAGCAATCTTGATAGCCAAACACTGATGGTGGATTATCGTCCGAAAGGGTATCTTTGTATGTTGCCCCACCCTTTGCAATAATGAAGGTAAATATCAAGTCGAGGTCTCGTCGCCGATTTCGTCCGTTCATATCCGCTGCACAATAATGCCAACAGGATTTGCGTCTCATGGCTTGACTGCAGGGTAACCTACAACCTCAAGAGGAAGCCCCTTTCAATGTAGCTATGTAAAGATCTTTCACGAGGATGCACTGCGGCGTTCATTACAGAGAGCATACTTAGAAAGGCCGCTACGTATGACTTTAGTTATGCCGGTTGCCTATCTTGAGTGAAAGAGGCCGAGAAAGCCGGGCAGTCTTCTGATCAACTGATTCCCACCCTTACCCCTTAATAAATCATCGACTATCAAGCGTGTCAGATATTCGGAAACAGTGTGAGTGACCGGGCTGTCTACCCTCGCATACCCTACAACTATGAAAGCTATCCACTCCGCAACAAGACGTGTTCAGGTGCGATCTCTTGAGGTAAAAGACGAAGATGTATGCGGCACGCGTTACGAGACAGATGCCTCCCAAAACGGGCTTTATGGATCATTCTGTCTAATGTCCCTCTCCATTGTCCTGCATAAATTCACTGGTAGTAGTCGGGCTGTGCTCGTGCACTTTAGCTTTATAACTTCTACCACAACCTTGGTGTGACCATGCTTCCTGGACGGCTCACATCGGCTCATCCACCATCTCAGTATGTAATGTTGATGTGACGAAGAATTCTGTTAATCTTTAATTTTCCTTCTAATCTCGTTCCCGACAGCATAGACATTGCCGATATATCTACGATGGCATTGCTACATGCCATGGTCCAAGCTTCGCGAACTAGCCGGGCCGCTCCGATGATGGAACATGGCCAATCTTGGAGAAAGAAAAGCCATGTCGCAAAGGCCTGACTGTGACTGTAACGGACCGTATAAATGGAATTTTCTGATCGACCCAGAGCGATATGACGAGGATAATGGAGAGGGTAGGGATAGGCTTATTTAGGTAGGTAGGAATTGTTTCAGGCGGTAACAACGTGATTCAAGTGGCTGCGCTCAGCCTGACTAGTGGGTATATCAACCACCATTAGCACATAGTATGTACCAAGGGGTAATGTAATGGAAACTGTAAGCTGGCTCAAGCCCTAGTTACTAATGTAGCATTATGCACAAGCAATCTTGACAATATCAATAGCTCCCGTGAGGGGTGAGTGTAATGATACAACGGAGGTTTGGCCGCGGTATGTAAAAGGGAGCGGAGGGTCGACCTTGATTAAAATCAGAAACCGCTTTCCATATATTGATAATACAGTCTTTAACAGACCTTCTACAACTATTCTTTTCGTCATTTAAGCTTGCGCCACCAGACATTCGAACGACTCGTGCCATGATGAGTTACCCGCAGTCCTCCAGCCTTCCATCCACTCCGGACATGGAACCTCCATGCCCAGGCCAAAGGGATCCGTCGTCCAATATCGATTTGAGAAGTGCAGCGGCGAGCTCCAGCGCTCCTCCTCAATGTATTGATAATGCTTATCAAAAGCGATTCTCATTCCAAACCCATGGAGTCACTCAAGACTCTTGCCAGTCCCGGCAGCTTGATACACTCTTAAGATTATACTCGGAATTGAAGATGGAAGTCACAAAGCTAAAGGACGACAACCGCAAGCTCAACCGACGGGTCCGACTTTGCGAGAAGTACAAATATTTTCAAAGCAATCGTAATCGGCCGTGCTTGCACACGAGGAGACTGTCATTGGCTATCAAAAAGAGGAGGAGGAGACGTCCAAAGACGGATGGATCACCTCACTTGTCTTCACAAGTTATTCCTTGCACGCCTACCATCGAGCATGTTGTGCATGAAAGCGGAATTTACCAGACGGACTCTGAGGATGAGGTCAACTAGGGTTCTTTTGTCATTTCATCGTCAGTCCAATATTATTTGCATCGGAAAACGTCATGAAAAGAAGCATGATCATTTTCGAACAACAAAACCGCGAATTAATTGAAATAAGATGGCTTCTTCCTTTACGAAACGCTCAGTTCTGGTCGATCATCTGGTTTACAATTGACACAAGGGGCCACTACTGCATCGGGTATCATTCGTATTGACTTATGCATATTTAAGTGTAGTTAGAGGACAAGATAGGTAGCTGTCAAGGAAGATAGAGTGAAACTGCGGGCGCACTCCTCGTCCATCATGAGGTTTTACCACGTTAAACTGTAATCGGTTTAATTCAGCATGCCATCCTTACAAATCCCATGGAGATCCTAACCTACACATATTGCAAGGTCCTCTAACAGCAAGCAGGATTCTGTACCTTGACTGCTGTTCTTATGACATGATGATCGAGCTTGACCTATTTAGTACGCCACAGGGAACATTGTAGGAACCACTGGAAAGACCTCAAGCTCAATGGCCAAAGACAGGCTTAGTTCTTCTATCCTGGTATGCTTCCGTCTTCTTTGAACTTGGAAAGGTCCAGCTGCTCCACGCCATGCCGATCCAAAGGAAAGCCTTGTTGTTTCAATTCCTGAATCAGCCATAGCATATAGCCAGGGACGTGATCAAGAAAGTACCTTACTGCCCAGCGTCCTGCCAAGGCTGGGCAGTGCAAAGAATGACTGTGTACAAAGTCGAAACAGTGCAGCAGTCCAGGATGGCGACGGAGGCAAAGCCGGATGTTCTCCTCGAAGACTGAAGAACGTAGGACCTTGTTTAAGCGAAGATATACTCCTGTCTGGATCGTCGCACCCCAGCTGTGGAACAGGCCGGCGAGGCGTGTATCTGTGTAATCGATTGACAACACCATCTGAAGGAGAGCGTCTAGGAAATCGCTAAAGTCCCTGGCAGGGAGTGATACGGTATTGCCATTCATTTGTCCATCTCGGTAAAGCAATTTCAGAAGTCTCTCCAGCGCAACGACTTGCCGGTTAGTCTGTACTGAAGACACCCGCTCTGTGGCAATCGAAAATGCAAGCTCCAGCATCCCGCCGAGCTCTAATGATTTCAACAAATGCGATGAGGCTGAGTCCAGCATCCAGAGGATAGAAAGGAAGGCGTTGTCACTGCAAAACCTCCGCATCGCAGGTAGTGCATGGGCGCCAAGTTCCAGTAAAGCTGCCATCACCGGCCCTTTCCTGTGACAGACAGCTAACGCCAGTGGAGTACATCCGTATCCAATTTCAGAATTGACATCTAATGCATTCCGCTCCACCATGACTCTTAACAGGTATGTCATGCCTTCTCGTATAGCGGCTTGGAATGCTTCCAAGTCGGGAGGACGCAAGCCTCTCGAAGCACCTCGCCGGACTATGAGCACGGCTGTCAGTTCCTGGTGATTGAGGATGGCTTCCATAAGCGGTGTTCTCCTGGAGAGGTCTATACCCTCTTTGTCGTCGATATCAAGACCATGGTTGATAAGATAGGCGACAATATCGTCCAGCCCTCTCCGTGCTGCTAGATGAAGTGGCGAATAGAGAGTTGCGTCGATGCGGTGAAAGGATAGTGGATGCCATTTTTGAGCATCTTGACATTTTGTAAAGGCAGCTCCACCCTCCTTCGCCGCCTCAAGGATCCTCAGCGCATCGCGCCGGTCTCGGCAGTAGACGATAGAGTAAAAGACGGATGAGGATCTGTGGTTGATCACGTCGTTTCTGTAAAGTATGGGTTTGCAAATGTCGTAGAGCACGCGACACGACCGGGCTAGTGAGGCCTGGGCACCGAGAGAGCATAACTCGGTGATCATGCAAATAAGCTCCGACGGTAATAAGGAAATCATGTCAGATCAGCTACCCCGCGCCTCCTCGTAGCTGACCTACCGAAGATCTGTTTTTTTTCTTCTTCTTCTTCTTCTTCTTCTTTTCTTCTTTTCTTGTTCGGAAATTCTAGAAGCTGCACGTAACTGCTGCGAACTTTGGGAATGGAGACAGCCAACGCATGAAGATATCCATGTCACACCCGAGAACAAAGAGAGTGCGATGTAGACAAAGGTTTCAATTACCAAACATTTATTCAAAATAGACACGTACGATTATGGTTGTACGATCAATCCCAGTATAGACCAGAAAACCCCAAACAGGACGTTAATCTTCAAGATTCGCTCGCTACATAGCATGTTTGTCGTCAGAATGTTGATATTCTCGTAACTTTCGAATTGAGCGTCTAAATGCCTTTTCTATCCTTTTGTTCGAATGACATTTAAAATACGTGAACGCAGCGAGGCCTTGGCCAAAATAAGTCTCGGTTGAGTGATTGATAATCTCAGGTTGTTCAAGTTTTAAAACGTTCTTGTTATGCTAACCAAGCCCTAGCATCAGGAGTGTAGTACAGAGTGGTGCGAGTTCAGCGTCAGTAACTTGTTATTGTAGTTTTATTGAGAGTGCCCCAAAATGGACTAACCTATAACTAACTATTCGATAAATCATTTGTGCTGGGTACTGTGAATCTCTTTTACCCTATACAGTTCCGCAGGTGGTCACCGGCTAGCTCTGATGTCAGTTTTACTAATAACAGCGGCGATTTCGTTACTTGAGAATGGTAGAGGGGACACCATAACGCAACATCCAGAACGCGCCACCGTTGCATTGTAGGAAACGTTGGATGGTTCTGAGCCAAGGGCGGGGACTACTCTCTGAAACTTGAAATCCTATTTTAACTTTGACCAATATAGACGGTGCTACGTACAGCCGGGAAAGGTAAGTTCGGCTATGGCAGCCATTTTAGTCTCTTCAAAAACCAAGAAGAGAAAAAAAAGGGTTTATAGGTCACGATTGATTCACATCGCTGTACGACGGTAAAAGGAGAAGGAATTTTTAATCAAAAGAAAAAAGGCGAGAAGAGGCGATGTATAAGACCAACGACAACCGGCTAAGCAGCAGACGAATTTATAACCAGTTTCAAAAAAAGTCGTGACATTGGATCAACCCTGATTCTCCTGCCATGGATCAGAATCAAACGCGGGCATCTGGGTTTATCGATACGTTGTGGGAGGAAGACGACTACTTGGAAGACATCATAAACCATCTTGCTTATATGGAGGTAGGGATCTGCAAAGAGAACCAATCATGATTTCCCTATAATTGACATTGAGCAGGATGTGACTTTGCCAAGCATTCTCATGATCGAAAAGCAAGAACAAATCACGTGGGACCTACGGTCAAATCTCATCGACTTTGTCACCCGATCACATCAGCACTTTCGTCTTCCCTCGCACGTGCTATTTTTATCTATCAATCTCATTGATCGATACTGCTCAAGGAAGCAGGTCTTTGAAGAACACTACTGGTTGCTTGGGAGTGTCGCACTCTTTATTGCCTCCAAATATGGTGACAGGACTGACCGAGGTAGAAATCTCAGGCCTCTGTCGGTTAGTGAGATAAGGAAGCTGTGTTACGACATCTTTGATGCACATATGATAGCGCAAATGGAAGCCTCAATATTGCACACTTTAGACTGGGTGATGGGCCATCCGACAACGGACCATTACCTGGACTTTTTGCTCGTAGGAGAACCTAGGGGCGGCGAGCTAGCTAGTATGGCGGCATACCTGTCGGAAATCTCGCTTTATCATCCAGAGTTTGTCGGGATCAAGCCTTCTGTTATTGCTACATCATGCTGCATGCTTGCCAAAAGTATTCTCTTCGGAACTGTGTCGATAGGAACAAACACAGAAATCGTGGTCATGGAAACTTTGAATTCCCTTTGGAAACACATTCGTCAGCCTCCACCAGCTATTTCAGATAAATACTCAACCCAGAGCCAACACTACGTAGCGCAAACTGTGTTTTATCGGCTGGCTGGTTAGGATAGCATGCGCTGTGGAACAGGCGAGGTGAAAGGAGGTCACAGCGAGCCACTGTTTCTAGAAGCCTAGAAACATTACTATGTCAGCGTCGTATGGATAGACTAGATATTGTATTAGTGGTCCAAACTCTACCATTAGCGCTATAATTTACGATGTTTGCGGCGTTATTCCGATTGTGTGCTTTTCTCCACGTACACGATAAATAGCTCTTCGCAGAGATTATGTATGCTGGGACCCTGACCAGTAGCTTCTTGAGTATTTCTTACCCGACACATGACTACGAAGAAACGTGCTTTCTGTCGTAACAATGGAGCTGGTAAAAAATGGCTCGTTGGATCTCATCGCGGATCTCAAGTGTAACAGATAAGCACGGCCGCTTTCAGTTGTACTCGAGTCTACTTCTCACCTATCTCTCTTGTACACCCAGATGGGTTGATTCGAGCCAACTTCTACGCTCGCATTGGACGCTATTTGTCTAGAAAATGCATTAAAGCACTTTTACCATATTGTCAAAGAATGGCTGATGCAGGTTTCTATAGGCGATCTGGCGACGAGGAAAAGAAATTTCGGCCGGCTCAGTCGAGCCAAGCCGTGATTTAAAAGGTAGTTAGAGTCTTCAAAATACAAGCTGATACCGTGGTATCAAGACTCTAAAATGAATAGCTACAGAGATCTAGCAGAAGAATTCATCCCATTGCTAACGTCCGTGGCACCACATAATGATTCCAGGCTAGACAGTAGCCTGGTAAACATGGAAGCAAGGATCAGGCTTAGTGAGGCGCTAGAATCTATCCAAGAGACAGAAGAGCTCATGGCACTGGCTCTGGTCGGATTATCCGAGAGGCAAGTTGCATTCGCCATCATGCTCCATGATATGCCAGCTGGAGTCCGTCTTCATATCCTCAATATTCTTCCGCGGTGTTCATATGAGAAGATAATGTGGTATTTTTACTTCATTGAGGAAAGTCGCATCCTTCACGATCCAAAAGGTTATTTCAGCACAACTATGACGAAACGTGTACTTGGTACCATTAAGCACAAAATGGGAGGGATAGACGCCAATGGCAGCAACACTAATTGCCACGTCTGTAAAGAGCCATTCATGGAAGAGGGTGAAGATGTCGTATGGAAGGAGTGTAAGGCTCACATCATGCATACTGAGTGCTTTCAGGTAGAGGTGCTGGAAGGTAGAAATCCACTCTGGGGGTACTGTAGTTGTGTGGCATGAAGAGTGCAGTAACACAGGACTCTGCGCCAGTATCTCATAGGAATGTATTCAAGAACGAGGTAGGAAACAAATTGAGTCGAGCATATTCATTCATCGTGGATCGCCAACCGATCCCTCTGTCTCCACTTGATTTGCATTTATCCAATCTAGCATTTGTACCCCTTCTTACACTATGCTGTACATTAGCTATGAAACATAGATATGAGTAAATGCTAAACATGCCCATATTTGTCCGTTTTCGTTTCAATTCGGATATATGGTCTTTGAGGTTGTGCACGCTCGGTGTTAAATTGCAATCGGTCCAGCCAGGTCCACCTATTTTCTGTGCTCCACGAGCATCCTTGGTGTGGAAAGCCTATATTGTTACGATTGTCTAGGTGAGGCATATATGCCTCGATGTTAGGTTAACGCCTTCTGCGATGCAATTTATACTGATAACATCACGGGTACACTAACCCCCGTATCTAATAAGACGCAGATACTGGCCTCCGATGGCAGTTGGCAGTACTGTGATATTGTCAGGGTGATTCACAAAGAGACATTCGGCTAAAGACTAAGTACTGAGCACGCACTTGTACCTCCGCTCCAAAACAACATGCTCTTTGTAGAGTCTAGGTTCTACCTGACAAGAAGATGTTTTGTCAGAATTTGGCCGCTTTATGGGTGCGTAAGCAATTTCTGGCCGAGTAAATGAAGTACTTAGATGTACGGCTGCTGCCTGGTAGTTTAGGGCGCGACTTGGAGAAGCGGATGCCAATTGACGGTGCGAGTCGTAGGTACTGCCACTGAGCTCCGCCAGGTAAGTACGTTGACTTGCGTGTCATTTGTCATCTGCAAAATCGTACACGGTGTGAACATATACTTATGGCGATAAATAGAATTCGAATTTTTATTCAACAAGGGTTGTTGTAGGAGAGGAAGGTGTAAGTGTTCAATATTGTATTACGACATCCATAACCGTCCTTACAAAAAGAAACCTTGAACAAGGACTACTAAGCCAAAAGAGGAGTAATAGTGAGCCAGATATGAGGATTTCTCATCCATAAATATAAGGTAAAGGAGAGCCTGATCGAGTGATTCAAGTCAACTAGAATCATATTGCAATGAAGAGAGATAGAGATTCATTGGGCGATCTTGAAAGCCCACCAGCAAAAAAGAGGTATTATTATGATCGTCCTGACAAGCAAAAGATCGAGGAAACAGGCTTGCACTCTGTACCATACCCATTGCCTAAACGAGTGGCACGCCATCGCCCTGTTACATTAACCCATTATGATGGCGTGGGATATGAAGCTCAATCGCTTCCGAGACCCGAAACCCGGGACTCTGTCTACTCCGTTCGAGTCAAAAACTACAAGTTGTTCGGAGTCCTCTGTGAATGAAGAAAATTTATGGGATTATATGGCGCAAATCTATGAAGAAAGCGACAGGACGACTTTGGCAGAAGTAATGCATGACTGTCCGCAAAACCTGCGTTTAGCGACTTTGGCGAGATTGGATGCAAAATCAAAATCAGTTCTCCTCAGTCAAATCTCAGATATCGAAAGGCAAAAGCAAAAGAACGACCCGAAATCTATTTTTCCAACAATCATGACAGACATGCTAGCCCGTGAACACTCCAGCAGCCCAATTTGTATGATATGCCACGATGGGTTCTGTAGTGCAAATAGGGAGAACCCGGTTGATATCGAAAACGTCGTAAAGAAAACATGTGGGTCTCATATAATGCATTGGGCTTGTTTTCGCCGGAAAGTTATTGATGGGGAGATGCCCCTCCATGGTCCATGCGCATGCTTTGAGGATATATCCAACAAGATGGAATTTTAACCTCCACATGGGCAAGCAGTGAGGTGGTGGAAACTTCTGAATACATCCTATCCTCCAAGATCCTAGCTTATTATACAAGCCTTTAGACTCATGAGAAGAAATAGTGTTGAGAAAGCTAGACAAAGTAAGGATTGTACTTCTACTAGGGCCAGACTACATGGTGGCTGCAAAGAGAATCGCTGGGTATGCTGGCAGTAGAGCAGGAGCTATTCATCCGCGAGCTAGAAAATTTTATGATAGATGGCGTATCAGATTAGATGCCTATGTAAATACATGATTGTATTGCCCTCGTCGCTCGCCTTTCGATTTCACCCTTCTCTAATAGCCAGATATGTATTTGTTTTAGCATTGTCATAAACGCCGCCATCTGACCCCTCCGTCTTAGAGATGGCTATGGAACATTGCGAGAAAGTATAAGACGACCGACTACAATCGACAGGCCAAAGCATCCCACATGATCGCAGACGGCCTATACAGGGACGAGTTGACCAGTGCCGTACGCGACATTCTTGACTCTAGACTGCATTGGTAGAGGATTACCTAAGACACTGGGACAGCTTGGCTGATTACTTGTAGCTAGGTCGAGGTCGCATCTCTCATCTACCCCAAACTTGCACAGGGGATCGTTTATGTTATACAATTGATAGTTGTTTGCGACCCAACTCGAAGACTGACTAGCACATAGAGCGACGTAATTCATACTGTTAGCCGCTGACAGAGGCAACTTCCCCTCATGGAGTAGGTGTTGACATTCTGATATTTCTACAACCTCGTACGACATTAGGATTTCCCCATCTTGCTGGGGGTTATCCATGGCAGATACGCCGAACGCCAGATAATTCCAAGCATCGTAGGAAATATCATACGCGCCTTGGGACATATCAATGCGCAAAAGATGAAGGGAACGTCCCTCATTAGACACCTTGACACATATATTATCACATCCAACGGCAAGGGGCCAATAAGCGATCCGATTCGTATCAACCTTGCAGCCTAGGACCCCTACCGAGCTAGAATACGCTGCATGTGGAGTAATGAACACAGAAGCTCCCGGAGTCGGTAGAATAGCGTAGACAACTGCAATCCAGGAAACAATAATGTAGGCCACGAGGTTTATCCCATGTCGAGAAGCGGAGGACATGTTGGGAAAGGAGCACAGCATGGTAACGTGGCAAACAAGTTGTCCGGGGAGTCTTGACAATAAATGTACAGTGGGGTGCGGTTTCAGCGTCAGCAGTTTATTATCGTAGTTTTGATGGAAGTGCACCAAAACGGACTAAGCGTGGTGCATGTCATAGGCACTCAACCCTGCCACGTATCAGTCACAACAGAATCTGGATATTTCGGCGTCCAGCCTTCGAAGACCCGTATTATAATGGACTTACAACTACTCGCTTCTGCATGCTGTTAGTAAGCACAAAGAGCAGGATCATACCAGCGTCGGCAGTGCACTGGGCTTGCGCCACGTTTAGTTCATTTTCGAACACTCTCAATAGAGCTACAGCAATAAGTTACTGACGCTGGACTCGCACTATCTGGTGGGGATGCATCCAAAGAATGTCTTGTGGGGTCCCAGAGCTCAATGGCAAAGGTGCCGCATAGTTTGCACAGGTGGACGTCTTCGAACGTTCGCACCCAGATTAGACTCAATGATGATGGTGGAGTCCATGGCCGTTGCCACGTCCTGATCAACGGACCACGTTCAACCAGCAGTTTTTTCTAATCAGGTCACAGTCTCGGAATTATCGGCTGCGTGTCTACGCTGTTCGCGCAAAAGAGTATAACACCACTTTCCGCCAATTCTTTCGCACACAAAAAGAGACTCTGTTGGTCGCTCGGAGATACAATGCTGATTACGCGCAGGATAGGGGTGATAAAACAAAAAGGGGTTAACCCCAGAAGACTGTTGAGGCTTATACTTCAACAAGGGGGCCATAAGCACTCCACCAGTGATTCTCGTTATTACCATATGATTAGTATCTCCGTTCGAACGGTAGGTTACAGTCCTGGTTGATATTAGACGCCGCTTGCCTAATCCAATAAAGGTCAGATAAGCCTTCGCACACGAACCATACTAGTGGCTATTGTGGCTTTTACAGTGCGTATGACCGTAAATGCCGGGAATATGTCCAAGTACTTGCCGTAATCTCCACGTCCAGAATAGACCTCAGTCAAAGCGAGATGTTGACTTTCGTTGTCGGCTGATTATCCATATTGACGTCACGAAGAGCCAGATCTTGCGCTCCGATCTGGCCTTTCTTTTGAAAGGCTTGTTCTGGATGCGTCCACAAGTAATCAGATGATTTCTATCACTTGGGAGCCATAATTGGCCAGTGTTGATGACAGTATGCGATCTTGACAGGCATTACAAAGAGATAGGATCAGCTATCATGGTTCTTGCAGCGCTCCGTGCAATGTCGTAAGCCCGTGCGTCAAAGTTTATCTTGACTTTGTTGAATTAGGCAAGCAGCCTCTAAATTCGACCGGGACTGTATGCTGTCCTCCATGCGAACGTAACAGGTTTTGGGGCCAATACCAACCATTGCCGTTGCCTATGATCGGGGTATGGAAGGAACTTCGACAAAGGGCGATGGTTCGCTATTACCTAGAGAATTGTTCGCCATCAGCTCTGTGTCACCTGATTAATCAAAGCATACTAAAGCCCCGTCAACTGAAGTCCGCAGGCTCAATGCGTGAAAGACTTGGGTCTGATACACCTAGTCTCCGGGGTAGCTGTTAAAGCCAAACCTATGTTTGAGCATCCGCTAGCTGCTCTTCCAAGCTGTCCGCAGTGTAGCTTTCCGGGGTGTGTGGATCGTGGACTCTTGCAGCGTGTTCAAAGTATTTTGGGTTTCGGATCGTGTTAGAGTCATTGCTTGAGACCCTAACGTGACCGAGAGAACCTCTTTGTATGCGCGAGTTGTTGAACATTCCTTGTGTTTGCTCTCACTCCTAAAATGTCTTGTGAACTGTAAGCCTATAGAAGCATATGCTCCGATACTTGCACCGTCATTGTCAGATGGAATATCACAAAGACTTTGAAGAATGCTACCGAAGTGACCAGTAAGATTGTGAAAGGCTAAGGGGAAAGCACAGACCTCTTAAGAAAATATAGATCACATTGACCGTGCATAGAGGACCATAGAGTATGATGTCACGATAGCCAAGTTTCAAAGAACACATGCAACGGCATATCGATGTAACACGCCGATAGTGAGCAGGCTTGGTGATTTTTAGTTACATGCAGGGTTCAAATCCACGACACATCTGGGCTCAGTGGGAAACAGGGGTTGCACGTGGCGCAAAAGGATCCGTGCACGAGTCCACGGATCGCTATGTGATCCTAAATCCACCAGAAGTGCTAGTGTAGTGTCGTGAATTTGAACCCTGGTTACATGGCCCTGACAAATACAAATATAAATATCAGCTACCTCCCATTCCTCACCTCACATTCATCTGATTTTCTACTTCGCGATTCCCCCCTCTTCTCCGTTACCACTTTGTCTGCTCCCCCACCAGCACTATGGCTTCACGTACAAGCATCAACTGGAAGTGTTTGCACGTTCGCCCTCAAGATGTTCCCTCTTTAACACGGGAACATACGGCGCATGTCGTTGGGCCTAGTCCATATGATGGCCTACTGGAAATTGCTGTGCCCAATCACCCACCCTTCGATTCTCGGTATGCGGACCTATCTAAGAAGCCCCCAGTGTCCATTGAGTCAATGATGTCCAAGTACTTGTTGCACATGCACGGACCGGTGGTCGCCTATCAGTGCGCACTCTTGAACTTTGTTGAAATTATTCGAAAGGGCATCGCCAAGCATGGAACGAGTCTGGCAGAGTATTACCTGGAGCGATACAGCCTTACTACTCCATGGATCGAATACATCCTCGTATTTGATGCACTGTCTGTATGTCTCTAATTTCACTAGCAGCCATTCCCGTTGGTCTATATCTTCGTCACTACGAAACTAATGACATCAAGAAAATAAAAGCCGGTTCAAACTTTAAACTAAAACAACAGCGACAGGATTTCGTTCAGGCGATCGTCTTCATCGCCCTCTCGGTAGCCCCGCCTGATGATCAATTACGCTCCGGAATTGAACATATCGGCCCAGCTGCAGTAATTGAACGACTACAAGAAGGCCTTGAGCATGAGTATAGGAGGCCTCAGCCAAATCCCAATCTCATCGTTATGGTTCGCATGCTGCTGTCAGGTGTTGGGGCCACGAAGCCCACGTCACGCGTGGGACTGCTCCCCCAGCAAGAACTTGATTTTCCAAAGGCGATTTATCAACTGATGGGTGGCTGTCAGACCAGAAGCCTACGATCCGTGACTCAATCACTCATTGATAAGAACATCCCCAAACTGGGGATAGTCACGTGGTCATATATACCAGTGAGTTGAATCCTGCATATGCTATGAGCTGTACTAAGCCCTCGGAGGAATTCCCTTGTCATCTGATATCTAGTCTGTCGGAAAGCGCACTACACTGCCTGGCCCAACTGCTGGAATCTATGTCTGATCTTGACTTGAATCCTATGCAAAGGGGCAACCTTCACAAGATATTGGCGGTCTCGATCTGTCTCAATCCTGGAACACAGAATTGCGAGGCGACCCATCCGATTGTCGACGAGATGCATAAATTCTACCTGCGAGCCAGTCAAAGTCTAAAGCAGGCAACAGGAACGGCGCAGATGGCCGTCGATCTCCTGACAATGGTGTGTATTGCACAACGATACCCATCTTCGGGAACATTTCAAAGCCTCACAACGCCGTTCTGTGCTTTGCATCGGACCTTCGTTGGAGGAACACCATTCACAAGCCTTCCAGCCCCTGAACGCTACATTTCGTCCTTCATAGAGGCCTGTAAGCAACGGGGGTGGGACAAGATGTAGTGAACCTTATTTACGGGTGCCGTGGCACCTCAAATGTGTCGTCCGGGGTGGATGGAACTTTGGTTTCGTACTTCAGTTGCCGAATGGACGGCTTTGTGCATGAGAGTGCTATGGAGGAACTTGCAATTGAGATAGTGCGACCAGAGGACTATGTCTGAAAGTGTTACAACAGTGGTTGATACCCATGGCTAACAAAATGACGTGAGCTTTTGGTTCGGTATGTGTGGCTTTAGGTGCTTAAATTTTGAATTGATCGACAAACACTTCCGAGCGTTTGGTTCCAATTACGTTCAGATATACTGAGACAGTCACGCATATAGATTCATTCAATTGATAAATAAACTGTCACAATCTTGCGCCTGAAATGTTTGCGTGGATTGCCTATTTACTTCCATCCCTTCTGAACCCGCTCCCATTCATTGACAGAGGTGCCAGGAGCAGGACCGTAGTGGACTTTAGTCGTTGGTATGTCGAACCCATCTTTGCGGCCAATATATGACCCACGAAATATATGTCGATGATGGGTCAATATGGCGTTTCTCTGCTATATAAGGTGACAAGATCAGCACCCCGTTCCCGTCTGTTCCTCTTATAAGCTTCAAGGAACGTGCTTGATTTGAACATGATAGAGCTAATGGATGATTATGAACAATTTCAGCAGCTGGCGCTACGTCCACACACTAAAACATCACTAGCACTGATGTCTGCAGCCACGCGCGTAGCTAATAAACGGTTTGAAACTTGTACTTCCAGTCTTCTTTCTACTGCCTCAATATCCTTCCCACCTCGGCAAGTCGTTGCCCAAGAAGACATTCACGAGTCTTTACAAGACTTGGTTGGTCTGGTGAATGAGACCTGGACCGAGTCTGTCAGCAAGCTGTCGCAATTAAAGAGTCCTTCAGAAGGTAGCAAGATTACACAGCCGATGTGGGATTTACTCCACGGTGGTTACCTTGACTTTGAGATTGTGGAGAATTACCTACAATTACTTCGGCCTACAAGCCGCCACGTAGAGATTCTTCCGGCTCGGATGCTTCGCGGAGATCAGAACTCCATTCATGAAACAGATGGAATTGATCATCCTGCCGTCATTCCCCTCTTTTATGAGAACCATTGGGCATTCGCTGTTGCCTATTCAGATTGTTTTCATTGGTACGATAGCGCGCCTGGTAATGACAGAAGCGTACCTCTCGTTGGCGGTGCCCGGCCCGTCATAGAAGGATGGCAGAGTCCACGTTACAGTGATCCCGCTGACGCAGGCGTGTTCATGCTCATGGGCATCAAACTTATAATGCAGCGCAAACCTCATCTCAGCCAAGGCGTTGCCGACGAACTCATAAAACCTTTCCGTGCTGGCGCGTTTGTAGAGCTCCTTTGCCGCAAGGTCAATCCATTGCCTACAGATCTACTCAGTATCAATCTGGAGAAAGTTATAGAAACTGGAGACCTAACCCTCGCCGCCAACCAAATAAGCCAGGAAGCTGCTTTAGCTTACGGCCTGGAACAGCGACCCTTGATGGAAGACGGGTTGTTTGTAACAGAACGTGAAGACCAGGTTATTTCTCCACCATGTACTGCACTAAATCCGACTTTAGAACCCATTCCCCTCAGCAGAAATCCAATGCAGCCGCCCGTAACATACTCTGAGCCTCCCACAGAACCTAGCAGTGCACAGACACAACCCCCGGCCAATACGTCACGTAAGAGAAGATCACCGCCTGCTGTTGTAGATGGCGGCATAGGTGGGTATGGATGCAATCCTAGTGATGACCGCAAAGTCATCTTAGGCAATCTTTCACACGGTATGCACTTCAAGCGGTCAGCAATAGTATCTTCAGATGATGACCCATTCGTTCTGTGGGCACTTCTCCGGTATTCGAAGACAAGTGGAAATCTTCATCGTCGCTACCACGCCATCCTATTCCACAAGATGATGGAAGATGATGTCCGACGAGAGAAAATGGCATCATCGACACGGAGCAAAGCCTGCATGAAAAGGGACCTGTGGAGCTGGAAATTTTGGAAAAGCATCAGCGATATCGGCGTCAAATATGGCCTAGGACCTCTTGTCACGCTCTGTGCGTTCAGGAATGACTTCAGCGGTTATCGATTGTCGGAGGAAGCACAGAAACCTCTGATAAGAACATTAGAAACTCGATTACAGAACAAATCGGACATGCTGCGCTCATGGCTCCAAGAGGCGTCCGAATTGTGCAAGATTATACTCGTTGGACCCACACCAGTATCTCTTTTCAACATCGACAAATATAACTCTCACACGGAGTCCGAGATAACAGACTATCAGTATGAATTCTACGTGCGTTCAGAACAACATCGGGGCCCAAGTAGGTAGAGCTTCTAGTGTCTAATGTAAGTCCTTGTAGAAATATGGAGGCATTGATGGCAATACGAGGATATTTGTGCTTTCCATATGATACACTCAAGGCGCATGAATGGCTCATGAGTATACAATGTTTTCTGAATTAAAGTATGCGTCTACATTACTCTTTTGGTCTTGTTGTATTCGTATCGTCCTTGGTGGCCGAGATTCCGTTTTGCCGGTCCATATGTTGTCCTATTGCAGAAAAGACTCACTGCCCAGTTTCAATTGGACGCGGAGTCTACGCCCTTATCACTTACCCCGCATTTACAAGTTTAACGTGAAGATGTGGCGACACTGGTTTGTGCATAAATCAACACAGCACTCATCGTCCAAGTACTTGGTATTGTGGGTTACCAATGATGGGATGCCTTGTTAAGTGGCTTTTACAGTATTGAGCTCACACTCGCACCTTCCTCTATCACAATAACCGTTGTTGATTAAACAAAAAGTCATATTTATCACTATAAGTGTATGTGCACACTGTGTACGCCTTCTCACATAACTGGTAGCCTTCAAGCCAACGTACTTACCTGACCGAGTTCAGCTACAGTACTTGCGATTCGCACTGTCCGCCTGTCTCCACTTCCCAGATTTGCGCCCCAAACCTAGAGGCAGCAGCGGTACTTCCAAGTACTTCGTTTGCTCAGTCAGAAATTGCTTACACACCCATAAGGAGGCCAAAATCTGACAAAAATGTCTGCTTATGAGGTAGAGCCATGTACCCAGGTAGCCCCACCTTAGACTTTACGAAGAGCATGCTGTTTTGGAGCGGACGGTGCAGGGGCTCAGTACTGTATGCAAAGCAATAGATAAATCCGAAATATGGTATCATATTCAACGTGTCGTCCTGGCATCACGACTTTATCTTCCCCACCATCTAACTTATGAGTACAAATGCTTCCCATTGATCTCTCCTCCTTGTTATTGCTGTTCTACCCCTTTGTTGTCTTGAGAGACCTGTACTATTCAACACTGTTTCTTGAAAATGCTTCCCCTCCCAAATCAGTTTCGCTGTTGCGACTGCAAGCGTAATTTCAATACAGAGGAAAGTCTTTCGCAGCATCTTGAAAACAGCCCAGCACATCCACGCGAAGCATCCCCAAAATGTACAGGATGCGACTTGTGTAGAAGGACCTTCCACAGCAGGGCTGCATTGAAACAGCACAAAGCCTCGATTCGACACCAGCCATTATGTCACATCAAATGTCTAGCGAGTGGCAAATGCAAGAAAACATTTGGTTGCCCGTCAGCGCAGCTGCATCACTTGGAAAGCGGAACTTGTACGTCAAAGATAGGAAAGGCGCAGTTAAATGCAGCCATTGTAAAGAATGACGTAAGAGGGATCATCACAACCCAAGGCTCAAGCATGCGACCGTTGGAGGACGACGTGTCTGAGCCTTCGACATCGTCAACAAGCAGTCCCCTTCTGACTCCTACGTCTACGGAATTCTTCGAATCCTATCCATCGCCAATGCGAAGTCCGAATTCAAGTATTTCGCATATTTCAGACCTCCATGAAGCAATTAACCGGCGACTGGATGTTGTAAGTGGGTTTAGACAATGTCCCCTTTGCCCACCCAGACGTACCCGCACATACGGTCCTAAGGCCCTCCAACAACACTTATCGTCAAGTGTTCATACCAAGACACCCCTAACCGTGGTTCGGAGTACACAAAATGAAATATTGTTCCATTATCCACTGGCCCTGATGAAGGGCAGCAGTAGAAGGAAACCTCCAAAAAGCTTTTCGACCGTGAGCGGTTTGGCACAGCATATTGAGAGTGGCGCTTGCTATGGAGGTAAAGAAACACTGCGTGTCGCGATCGAGTATATCCAGAGTGAGATGGAGACTTTGAATCTTGGGGGGCTAAAATTGCTAAATTGAAGCTTAAATTTCTATCAGTAAGTTTATCATAGCATACTATAGGATGACAATAGAATGCTCCGTCATCGCTTGGATGCCTTGTATATGATTAATATTGCAATTAAATAAGTTACTGGCCCCGGAATTGGCATTCTTCAGCTGATGAGTACGACTTGGATGGAGTACCCAGTCAAAAGTTGAAATATAAGCCTGATGTAAGAAATGCTAGACAGAATTGGTTGTAGGGTAAGCGATATTATGCCAGTGTATCAATGTCAGTTTTGCAAGGATAGGGTCGGGATGATTGTGAATGGCAGATTTTAGTTGCCATTTTCTAGTCGCCGCTCGAATTTGACAAAGACAAACTTCAATCATAACAAACAAGTATATAAAAAATAGACAGAATCATAGGCAAAGGTGTGATTAACTAATTAGCAAGTAGTTATCAATTTCATTTGAGTCTAGATTTGCACTTAGGCTCTAGTCCGCCTGACCTAGCCCTACAGTCCAAAAATCAATTGCTATACGATTGATTGATTTTCCCGAGAAGGCAGCAAATAGTTTGAGGTCAACATACAGACAGGCAGACAGGCAGACAGGCTGAGAGTAAAGACACGTACCAAGAAAACGCAAGGAACGCTCAATGTTCTTACATTTGAGGCATCCACCCATCTACAACAAGTTACAGATCGGGAAGCCAGATATCGAGAAGCTATGACTTAACCTCAAGCAACTCAATGGTGCGCCGAATCACAGCACTTTCGCCAATGCAAAGCCGATGCAACTTCAAAAACAAACACTTCCTGATACCAGAAGGCCTTTCTCAACTTGCTTCGCCAGGAATCCATACAGGAAGGCAGTATCTCACTGGGAACCTTTGGCGAGGTTTGTAACTTGCTACCTCGTCGACTATTCCAAGCGTTGGGGCGATGGTGGCGACCTGAGCTCAACTCATGTGCCTATCATCCGAGAAGGAGGTGGGGGTTGGACTTTATCAGATGAAGTTTACACATACTATACGCTCTTGAGTATTCAACAAATAGAAGACGTGAGACCGGTATATATAACGTACCACAAATGGGAGAAGGGTTTCTTTCCGGTGCAGGCGGGTTTTAGGGTTAAACCACCTTTATACAACATGCTTAGTACTTTATAGTGACAGCGACCTTCCAGGTGGTCCATACTTGTGTCTTGTGCGACTGATATGAACATACTTAGACTTTTGAATGAAAATCAAAACAGTTTTCACCACAACATTTTCCATAAGTGTAATTTCTATGTAGCATTTATGTAAACCTCATCTCGTAAGTACATCACGGAAACTTCCTCTCCGTTCCTATCAGCCATACGAATGCGACGAAAGATGCAGACACAAATCATGTTCTCAACTTGCCTGCATCTGTTCAGGCACATAACGTCGTAGCTGGGAAGAGACATGATTAGGAAGGAGAATAGAGAAAATAACAGCGAGCCCACACCGATGAGGGATTATCTGTTCCACACGATGTCGTCTCGTTTCACAAAATAGTACAACAAGCAAGATGTACTATACACTCCGCCAGAGTCGGGACATTTGTGGTCGATATACTTCATGACTTCGTGGCATGAAGCAACTTCTCGGGTACCGAAGTGGTACTTTGGGCAAGACAGCAAATTGATCCCAATCAACGTGTCTTGATATGGATATTCCCTTAACGGGCTCTGGGGGTTGAGGCTGACCTCCTTCAGCCTATTGCAGAACGTTGTGATGAATTCGAGCCTCAGGTCTTGGCTTGAATCAAACTTTTCTGTGGGGTGGGTTTCCTTCCAACAGGACAATGCATTGGCTGTTCCCATTGTCTTCGGAGCTGCCTTTGTGCTTGAGTAAGTTGTAGAAGGCGTTTTTGTCCCCTTGGAGTTATCGCTGGCGCCAATAGACCTTGCCTTGATATTATTCTGAGCAGGTTCCTCTGCGTTGGCGCTGGCACGCGCGACTATATGTTCCAGCTGTTCTGAAGATTGGGCCTCTGCCTTCCTCTCTCTACTGTCAAGCACTAGGGTTTTGGGACAACCGCCGGCCCAAGAGGCTGGTGGGACGATGGTCATACTTTCGTCGTAAGGGATTTTGTATATCCTCCCTGGAACAGTAATGCCGGGACTGTACCAGGGGTTTAGTGCCTCGAGTTTTTCAAGGTCGAGTCCGGGCAGGGCTCGACCTAGGGACTGCTCCAATGGAGTCCTGTCTTGCGAAACCCATACCGCGTGATCAGTGCAAGTGGCGCTGACAAAGGTAAGTAGGGAAGACCAAACAAATGCCTTCATATTCTACAATATCTATATCTGTGCTGAGAGAGGCAGCGAAACTGAACGCAGAACCCGCCGAGCAACATGCTTTTGTAGCTCGGCAATGTTTATATCTGGACTCCAGACCTTACGCCCAAAAATGGCTGGCATGATGTTCAAAAACGTTTGTCGCTGGTTTCGTCCCCCGACGCCGTTGGCGCCGCTTCCCGTTATCTCTGCAACGGCCAGTCCTCCCGCTTACGCGATACCAAAAGCGAAAACAAATAACGCTATGGCTTGGAGGGGTTTGATCCAACACGGAAGGTGATCCTTTACAGCCTAGTACTCACTAGCTGTAGGGTAGGGGGTACGAAGAACAAATCAAAAGCCACTTCTTTCTTGATCTCGGTTGATAAACTTTTAAGAGACATGCCAATGTTATCCACATGCATAGCGTCCTTCTAGCACATGCATTATATCTGTTACAACATCGTGGCCTAGGGAATATCCTACCTGAAATGGGAGGGTGAAAGAGCAAAACTAGGAGGAATTATACTCTGGGTTACACCTCCAGTAGAGCGGTCGTTCCGCGTCAACCTTGAGCCCCTATCACTCACTGCAATGGTGAATAGACCTTTTCAACTTTTATTTGTATACGAGCGAAGACATTTAGGTTTAGAATATTGATTCACGAGTTTCTACAGTGCTAATTACCTCTAAAATCCACATCTCATCTTCATTCGTGTGGTTTTTAAATATTTTCACAGGCTAGGATCTTGATGCTCATGATTCGTCTGGTAGCCTCTAGACTTGAGGTGAATATAAGAATGTGAGATACCAATAGTCGGAGCTTTGCCACAAAGGCGAGAAAGTCGCTGACAGTGTAGGGATCACCCTCTGCGACCACCTCATCCCACCGCAGCTGCTCCGGCGAAAGTACATTCTCATCCAACAACACCTCTATAAGTCGAAAATTATCTGTTTCGAAGACCTTGGGCTCCGGTCCCTTGACTTCGCTTTTCGATGAAACCCAATGCTTTCGTTTGATCCGGTAGTTTATGAGCCATAGCGTCTCCAGTCCCCCGAGCCTCACGCCGTATACAATATATGAGCACAAAGAGTCAAGGCTTCCAATCCATGGAGAGTCTTGTAAGCTAGAGGCCCAGATTGGATGGTACTGCCACCCTACATGCCGTATTTGCATCGGGCTCGGGATTGTGTCGAAGGGAACGATATCCTCTGACAAAGACCAGCTGAGCATGTCAGGATTGTCGAACTGCAGAATGAACAGATCCAGGCTAGGCGATACGACGATTGTGCGCTTCTGGGATGGTAGAATCCCTGACGCGCCTACCTTCGCTTCGCGACTGCCACATTCCACCTTTGTCTGAACGACCATGGGTTCGGTAGGCTCAATGATGTCCCTCATAACGCGATGAGAATGTCTGCAGGCATTCCAGAGACCCGAGTCGACCAGATAAGTTGAAGGGTTGTTTTTGGTCCATGAAGCTATGGTTTCGTCAAATGTATTGACTGTGCTGGATATTGGACCGAAGGTCCACTTTGGGGCCGTTAGGTAATAAGTAGCGGCCCAAGGGGCGTTTTGTGTGTTCTCTCCATGTGGCTGTCCCCTTGGATCACTGCTCAAGCTGAAGACCTGTACACCGGGCTTAGTAGGGCGAACTGCGAAGCTCCAAATCTCAGCTTGAAGCTCAACGGGAAGGCTTCCAAAAAGATCAAATGACTCGAGCATCCTCTTCTCCCATCAAACAGGTGAAGACGTAGATCATGAGAACGGTTTCACTTGTAGTATTATCTCGTTGTTCGGGGACACCAAAATTTGTGACACCAGTTTTAGAGAGAAATTTGAGTCATATTTGATTAATGCTCGCTACAGATGAACAATGTAACAGAGGCATCTGGAACCGCCAATATACGGCGGTGGACGGTTGTCAATAACGTCGAATATTGCCGACGCCATATGAAGCCCAGCTACTGGTTGGTCTTTCCCCGCGCATCTGAACATTCTACTCTGACCAAGTACGAAGCTCGCTCAAGACTGGCCGATTTCCTATACACATGGACTGGTCCAAATAGGTCCACTCAAAAGGATAGTACAGTATTACACCACTACTGTGTCTGGACAAGACGTACAGTATTGAGCACTTGCACCTTCCCGTCAAAAAAACATACTCTTTGTAAAGTCTAGGGTGGGGCTATCCGGGTACATAGCTCTACCTCATAAGCAGATGTTTGGTCAGAATTTGGCCGCCTTATGGGTGTGTAAGCAATTTCTGGCTGAGCAAACGAAGTACTTAGAAGTACCGCTGCTGCCTGGAGTTCTGGGTCGCGAATCTGGGGAAGTGGAGACAGGCCCACAGTATGAACAATAAGTACCATAGCTTGCATCAATCAGGTAAGTACATCAAGACTCGCCCTTTTTGTTCCGGGGGAAGAGTGTACACAGTGTGAAAATATACTTGGGCTACATATATGGGGCTTTGTTTATAAACGACAGTTATTTTTGGAGAGGAAGCTGCAAGTGCTCAATACTGTATTCCAAATCGATAACGAAGGCACCTAATCTCCCTCATCCTTAGATAGTGCACACATCAGCATGTGTTATGACTGGCGTCTTTGTGGTTATTCTGAAAATTCGAAAGAATAAAATAATTCGCCCTACTCATTCATATAGTACCAGGTCGTAGCTGAGACCGCGAGAAGCTGTACTGATTCTCACCGTGCTTACTCACACCAAAATAACAGCAGAAACTCAAGGTGACAGAGGTTGAAACGGCGAATAAGGGACGATGCAACTCCGTTAAGATTGTTGTCCTGTATTCGACGGGGCCTGCAGGAGAGCTATAAGATCATGGTATTGAAGCTGGCAGAAACGTAACCTTGCCTTATAAGAATTTCGAAATCAAACTTTATTTCTGTGGTAATTCAACCTTCTGATACATAATTGCAAGCGTAATGCAAGGAAAACCGAACTTCCATCCATTAGTCATATACTGAAAGTCAGACCGGGATTGATATCATAAGACCTGCGTATAGCTGCTATCTATCTCGGCCTAAAAGATGACTTGGAATACCAGCGAAAAGGCCCTGGAGCTATTCATAATTCAGATTTGCAGTACGGTACTCGTGTGCCTCTCAGCGTGTTTACGGTTCTGGGCGCAGTATATCAATGGAAAAAAGAAAAAGAGGGTTGCAGTAGTTGAGAAGCCGCATACACTGGGTGACAAGTTGATGTATATGTCGGTGGTAAGCTTACGTTCCGTGTTCAACTGTAATCCTCTACATGAGCTCTCTTATCCCTGGAGCATGTTTAGGATACCACTGACAGTGATCACTCTCGCAGCTTATATACATCGCTCAGGCTACCATCATAGTACAAGGGATAGTCGGAGGCGGAATCGGGCAGCATGCGGATAACTTGACCGAGGCGGAAATTGTCAAAGGCTTCCAAACATGGTATTTCGGGGAAATACTATACGCCGCACTTTCATGCACCGTCAAAACGTCGTTAGTCCTGTATCTCCGCCGCGTTTACGTCGTCAACAGTCCCTCGCTTAAAACCACTTTGAATTTATGCCTTGTCTGCATCTGGGCTACGTCGACTGCGTTTTTCTTTGCCAGCATTTTCCAGTGCTCCCCTGTTGGTTATTACTGGGGTCAATTCAGGCGCCCCACGGTGCCTGAGGAATCTGACAAAAACATTGTGCGTGAGAAATGTCACAAAAACATTGTGCCGATTGCTGGGATAGTCCTTAGCATCGTTTTGGCTATCACCGACTGGGTCTTGGCTCTGGTACCTATAACGAGCCTATGGAACGGGTCGTTGCCTTGGAAGACTAAGTTTGGAATTCAAGCCCTGACTAGTTTAGGGGTGCTGTGAGTACCATTTAAATTCCTATCTGCTGTCTTTCACAGTGCAAGGATAAACATCCTGATGGGCGGCATCTTGCCTTTTAATGCGTGGCTGACGAACCCGGATATGGTAGAGCCGGTGTGGCGATGATTGTCCGCATCCCCTATATCAAGATGTTGGAACTCACTGACGACTTCCTTTACGAAACAGTGTAAGCTACCCAATTTGTTTAGCTTCCCCTTTGCTTGACCACTTACTTCTATGCAGAGATGTCGCCAAATGGACTGTGATAGAGGCGACTTTGGGAATCATGGCGGGATGTTTGCCAAATATTTGGTCATTGGTAAAACTCGCGAGATCGAGACGTTCCTCACCGAGCCTTGGACGGGCAGGCGACGAGAAAGCAAGCCATCGAGTCGATATCGAGGGAGGCTTTAAACAAAAAAACACCGCCCATCACAATCGCGACACTATTCTCGTCGAAACAACTGTCTGGCAGTTTACTGGCAATTCCGACGATCATGCGATATATAGTAGGACGAACGATTTCGAGTTTGATTGGCAGCAGAATCGGGGTATAAAGACGTAGGAAATGTCAAGGTGCCTTTTTATTAACCAAGTCTTTTTTGCAACCTTTGGAATTAGGTAGAGGCGAAGAAAGTTAGATTGAAGCACGGAAAGGGAAGTTAAGAGAGAATAAAATACTGATTTCAAAAAATCGAAAGATGCAGTGTATGCTTTTATGATATCCGGAACGCCGATAGAGAACGATGATCAAACTAGAAAACCGACAGGTCGAGGGAAACACTTGCGTTGAACGCTCTATGAGACTGCCAAATCACCCATTCGGTCATGCAGAGAACAAGTGCTGAAAGCATATCAGCTTTTACAGGGATCGAAGAAATACCTCTATTGTTTCTTTTTCATGAGGTTCCATAAGTATGATCTTTGTCGCTTTGCATCTAGCACGTAGCCTCACATATAATTACACAGCACACAAGAAAGTTTAGATATGGAACTTTACAGCTTTGTTACGCTTCCGAATAGCTATCTGCGTTTTGCAGTGACCGCAGAGACCCACCTTGGTGCTTTCAGGTTTTCAGACATGAACTAACCCTCAACACCTTCATCTGAACTCCATGCATCGTCTTCCAAATATCCCCACGTTGAAGCCTGATTGGAGTCTGCACTGTCATCATCGTCCGTGGGGTTGTTCAAGCTATCGCCTTTACTACTGTCGAGACTAGATAGGGTGCTCCAGTCATTAGACAAATCTTGGTCTGCACTTTCTGTCGGAGAATAACACTCGAACGCGATCTTTTGTAGTTGAGGCATCTTTGCAAAATAGGTTAGTCGCTGGATGTAATCCAATAAATTTCCGCATTGACATTCGTTCCTTTCCACTTTCACTTTGAGATCACGAACTAGCATCTCGACCGGAACAGCATCTTCCCAATCGCCAAGCATGTCGTCCAAGAAGCGAGACAGTCCGCTCAACAGGAGTACAAATGAGTTCTCCTCATAGAACACTCGTCGAGCTTCTAGTAGAATATGTTTCTTAGACTCGTCGTCGAGGGACTTCTTCAGGCGGAGAAACATTCCAATGCTCTCGTCATCTGACCAAGCGATAGGCTCTTGCACAAGGATTGGTTTGTCCTTGTTCACTAGGTACTTGCGAAACAAGGAGCGGCGGTCGTCTGATGGCATATCGTAGATGTCGTCAAGAGTTATCCCGTCTCTCGATCCGATGAGATTGTCGTTGGCGGTCGGAAGTTGCATCTCTTCGCCCTTGCGAATTACTGACAGCGGCTAACAAAATGCGTCAGAAACTCTAACTCCGGACGAGGGCACTATTGAGGTATCGATGAAGGGCTTCGGCATCACTCCTCACCTGTAGAAACTTTTGTATACAAGTCCCCGGTTGGGAGAATGGTCCCAGATGTTCGTTGCCTCGCATCCTAAATTCCTACAGTTGGTGGAGTATCACGGTGGGAGGTTCACTCAAAGCACCAAGTTTCCTAAGCGTCGGGCTACGTGATGAAAGAAGTCCCCTTAGGACTTACAAACTCCTCATCACCTTTTTAATAGTACAAAGAGCCAAGACTATCTATGGCATGAGCAATGTTCACACGCCCGTCCATATATTACAATGTGCAAGAGTATTAAATTGAATGTAGCAACTTCTGATCGGATCCGTTTTTGGCGTCATACTATAACCTGGAATGAGCCATAAACCCGCGTCCGACCCGTAAATGTACGTTAAGACCCATGATGCAGTGTTCGAAGGTAGGTCTACCGACATATCGTGGACGTTATGGGAGCGGGCCGTCGAGTTACCGGTTCCAGCAAGGCCCTGCACAGCCAGGATGGAACAAATCAGGAGGACGGAACATGTTAGACGTCTCAACTTCAACCTTGAACATTTCCACATGATATAGGCCACTAAACCCTCAGAGTAATTATATCAAGTTTTGAGAAGCACCTTCGTTATCTTTTATTTCATACGCTATCGTTGACTAGCTCCCGATGATTTCGCTCTATCCTGAATGCTTTGGCAAAGCTCACCAATGGTGGGAAAATAGTCATCGTCGTCTTTATTCGAGGTTTGACTCCGAGGTTGACTGAATAAAGTGCTAGTCTCTTCATATGAGGATCTCGCCGTGGTCTTCTGCAATGGTATTAGACATGCGTTAGGCGTCTTCCGAGTTACGTACATTTGGATTACTCGTTCCATTTGCTGGTATTCTTCTTGGTTTCTTTCGTTTTCTGGATGGTGTCCGTAAATGAACATCCCATGACCCATTACTCATGAGTCCCTTAGCACGGTCCGTTGGTACGCGATGGCGTGTGTGCCGCCTCAAAGTCTCGGCATTGGCGTCTTGAGAATCTGTCTCCGACTTTCCCTCTGTTCCCGCCCGGTTTTCCAAGGCCGAGGCATTGGGAATAATAATTTTGCGCCGGGGTGGGACTTTCCTTCCAACTTGATGTGCGCTTTTCATAACTCTTCGCGTGACAGAAGGCCGGTTGAGGACTCTTCCGTAAGTTATATTAGTGGTATCTGGCATATCATGCGTCCTTGTTTGGGAGGTAAAACGTTGGAACAGTTTCGTGATTGTTTCGAGAGGCATCAGTGGAGCTAGATAGGGATTTCGGGAGCATATATGATAACGGGCAGCACATTGAATGAAGTGAGAGCACGACGTGCGTTGTCCTTTATATTTTGGTATCCCTATGTACGTACCTCTCCGAAAATGGGGAGCTGGCAACACACAGCCAGATATTTCTCACTAGACTACTTTAATCCAAGCCATGGCCATCATCACTCTCGGTGCCAAGCTATAGCATTGTGTCAGATACAGTGCTTTTCAGGTTCAGTTTCCCTTCCAATACTAATCAATCACGTTACTATTTTAGCGGGCGAGAACAAAAATCGAAGATCGAAATTTTAAAACTGAACTTGAAATTCCCTGTATTAAGGTGTATTGTGTGTATTTCTCCATCCTCTCGAAATCGAAAGACTATTGAGACCTTATATCTTCGGCTGGTTCCTTCTAGGACTTGAGTCCTAGAAAGTCCTAGATGAAAGTCCTAGATGAAAGTCCTATGATCTAAGTTTAGGATTTCAAACTTTAATCCTAAACCTTAATCCTAAAGCTGAGGGTGAACCCTCCAACATTCAACACATTGCGAGACTGAACTTCGAATCCATGATCTTCCCAAGGAGGAATGGGGATCACAACTCATGCACGTTGGCCCTTGGTCTTTGCAATAGGTTGGATAGGTTGGATTACGGGTCGTTCGAGTAGTTGAATCGGCTGTAGAGAGCCAGCCTCATACTGTTAGGGGCCGATGTGGGCGCAAGAGCGTGCTTACGGCGATGCCTGGCAGTCCAAAGTGAGATGTGATGACGGGTTACGGCTCGCGATTAATTCCAAGCCTCATATCTATATGGCTCTCATCTCCTCCACAGATCTCACACTGTTTAAGGCTAGAACCGTGCTAGCTATAGCATTGGCGCCGTTGCCAAATATGGATATTCTAGTCAAAGCAAGACAGACAGCACCTAAAGCAACAGTGTAGGCAGCGCTCATCATATGTCAACTCAATCAATCAATCACCCCAATCAAATCAATCAAACCGTCGAATTCTTCCTTTCAATCAAATCAAATCACACATTTCTAAAGTTGAAATAATTGACATATTACATATGCATCATGTGATCGTCTAATCTCGAGGGAAAATCCAGATCTTCCCGAGCCACTACCCTACACTAGATAGTCGCAGATGGAAGTCTACTCTCAAATAGCGGGGGAATTAGCGGCAAAGCTAAGTATCTGCTATCGTGATCTAACGCATGACCCATGTGGAACGCGTTTTCCAACCATGTCGCGCCATCGAAATAATCCCTTCTACACGTGGTTTCTATTCCATTTCACCAGTAGGATGTCGAACTCGCCACTCTCCCCGTCGCCAGCTGGCTTTCCGCCAACAAGATTGACACCTTGCCCTACACCTCCTTCTTCCGTCTTCTCACGATTGTCTCAGCCTAAAACGGTCGCCAAGCAGTTGGAAGAAGCAGCCGTTGGAGCTTTACCTCCCAACCCGACCATTGAGAATCTGTCCAAGATTACCTGGAAGAACCGTCGCTTCGTCCAAGAGGATTTGTTGGCTCTAAAAGGTGCAAAGGGCAGGAAGAGCTGGATTAGGTCGCATGGAACCTTCCTTGTCGAACTGAACTATCAGGATCTACCGATAGGTCACGTCTGGTGCTGCAATTGATGTGATATGAGAGGCGCAGCGGGGTTCTTTTCGGTGCAAGCCACGTCTTCCGCAGCGGACCATCTTCGAAAGTCTGTGCTTATCCTGTTCAATCTCATTGACAAGATACCCAGCAGCTGACAGACCTGCGTAGAGCTCACCGGATCACCCCAGCTAGCCAGTCTAGCGAGTCAAGCGAGTTGCCCGAGAGCAGGATCACGAGGAATACCGGCTCTGCGAGGAATCCACGGCCGAGCTCGAGGTTGTCATGAACAACGAAACGCGGTGGAACTCCACTTACATGATGATTGAGAGGGCTTTTCGAAAGCAGACAGATATCAGAGCATTTATCTTTGCAACTCAAGAAGAGGAAGACGGGGCAAGACGGATCCCGGCGGAGGACATATTGTCCAGCGAAGACTGGCGGGTTCTTGGCGAAGTCAACGAGATTCTCAAACCCATATACCTTCAGACGATGCGGACGCAAGGCTGGGGTAAAGGTGACAGCCATGGACGCCTGTGGGAGGTGGTGATAGGAATGGAATATCTGTTGGAGCATTTTGAGGACTGGAAGGCCTTCTATAGTGAGGTTACGGAGGAGACGATGGGAGAAACTCAAGTGGATGCTGCGGAGCGGATTGCAACGGCGTCAGCAAATTTCCGAGAGTCCAACGGTCGGCCAAGCCGCGTTCGCCGTCTCCCTGCCCGCTTTGAGGAGGATGAGGTTTACGCGCTACCACAGCGGAGTCAACCTCCGATATTCGTAGAATCTGCCTTACCGTTGCATTCTCGGGCTGATTATTCTACGGCGGAGAAACGATCAGCGTCCGAGACGTCGCAAAAGAGCACATTACCAGCGGACCATCGAGCCTACATTCGGGCATCAATCAACAACCAGTGAAGTAAATAGTGCAAAATACCGTATACGATATTTTTTCAGCGCCACACTGCACTGGATTGTTTAGGAATTCGGTGCACTGCACGGCATACGGTATTCCACTATATTTAAGTAATATCGTATCGTAATATCATATCGCACGGCGTGCGAAGAGCCACATGGCCTAAGCATGAAACTAACCAAATCGAGTAAGGCTGAGCTTCAAGATCGTCCCGCGGACCGTAACAAGATGAAGCTATTCAGAGCCAACATATAAGATTATACTATTGCCAGATAACGAGAACGATCGGGAAAACGTTTTCCTAGATCCCGCTCGCGTATTTTAAGGGTTTGCTTAAGCTACATAGTTGACCAATTTAACGTCACTCCTATTGCTTAGGTGTGAGAATGAAGTAGATCTAGAGGTCAAAAGAAAACTCCACAGATCCAAGCATTGTGAGTTTGAATTGCTTGCATACTATCTATTGCTCGTAATATCAGGTATAATGTTAGAAGTCCCCTTCTGTTCACCTTCTCCAATGATAGCTGTATCTAAGACAAGCTCAGCATCGTCAACCCAAGCCAAGTTGTGAGTCTTCGACCAGGACTTTATGCATTCAATTGCCTCAATTATATCAATCCCTAACCTGTTCCTGCGATCTTGGAGGGTGATTTTTGTATCGGAGAAGAGACGTTCTGGCTCAGCAGACATCGCAGGAATTGACAAAAGATCCAGCGCCATTTTGGAAAGGTTTGGATAGAGCGTTTGTTGTGTATCCTCAAGCCACCACCTTCGTACATCCTTGACTTTGATTCTTGGGGCTGATATATAGTTCTGATACTCGTCGAATAGGGTAGGAAGCTCGGAATCCTCATGTTCGTCTTCCCATGCCAGAAACGAGTTCTTCGCTAGTGGCTTTTCAACCAAGGACTGGGCTGACGACTCCGCTGACTTGGCGACTGGTGCGTAACGAGACTTCCAGAGATCTTCTACGGCAGTCTTATTGCTCTCAATCCACTCAGGATGTTCTTCCCAGGCGGTGTCAAAGTAGTGCCACTTACGATGAGGGCTGAGGACAATAGCTCCAACATAAGCAGATGACCGCTCTGTAAGAGTGTAATATGCGTCGAGTTTCGCCCATCCAGCATCAATACAAGGCGCCATAAAAGCGTCATCTGCGTACTCGATTTGTGCAGCCTCAAATTTGCTAAGCAGGAAGTCCATTATGGGTAGCGTTCGATCGATTGCATGCGCGTGACCTTCTGCAGCCTTGGTGGCATCGGTGAATGATTTGAGGAAGTTGCAAATTTTTTCCAGCTCAGCCCAGTCTTGTTCGGAAACTAGAGACTATTAGTGTTGTCCTCTCAATTGGGTATATAACATACGCGAATCAAGCTTAAGGTCCTTCTCCTTTGAGCAATAGTAATCAATTTGATCAGCGAGCTCAATGGCTCTCTCAATCATGTAGTACTTTGAGTTCCATCTTGTATCGTTGTCACGAAGAAGACCCTTTTTCTCACTGATCTCTTTAAACCTCTGTATCCGTTGTGGACTACATCGGATAAAGACAACGATGTTGTGGAGCTTGCCAAGAGGACCAGCCTTCCTCCACTTCAATATATCAGCGTCTGAAGGCTTGATATATTCGTTCGTAGTATCCTTTTTAACCTGATTTTTCGTAGGGGCTTCGCCGGGTGCGGTTTTTGGGAACATGAACGCATGCGCTGCTAGATTAATGGTATGACCGTTACAACGAAGGCGGTGATGTTTCGCGTCGTATATGATATTGTGCCTCTCATTCAACACTATTAATCCTTAGTATTGTTCTCTCAATAAATGGATAGAGACGTACATTTCTGTAGAGAGTTCATCAACGTATCATTCGAGTCTGCATTGTCTGGAAACAAAGTATCCAATCTGGGTGACAATTCCGTAGTCCTCGACGACATTCATCACAATATGGGCCTGATTCTCTCCTGAATGCCTGCCATGTACCTCTCGTAAAGCAACACAATATGAAACCAGCTCGCCATTACTATCAATGAAGTGTGCAACAATACCAAGGATACCAAGCTTATTTGGAGAGGACCATATATCGATGGTGAAGTGTATTCTTGAGATAGCTGATTGGAGAACTTGTCGTATACGTCGTTTTTGCGTCCCAAACGTTCGCACCACCCACTCGCGAATCGTTTGATGTGATGTAGGTAAAATCGAGAGAACTCCAGGATTGAGGAATTTGAGCAAGCTAAAAGGGCATAAGATTAGTATATGAACCATTAATATTAAGTATGTTAGAGCACTTACGCTCGAAAGCTTTCTCTTGTTGGCATACGAAGTGCAATCCCGCAGTCTGCAATCCACTCTACATACAGTTGCTCAAATTTATCAGCGTCAAGATCTGTCGTTTCGTCATCGTGTCGACGGCGTTTGAGGGGATTCGTGTTCTGAGACATCCGTGAGAAGGCTTCCTCAAGGTGATTCCGTGTTTTAGCAGCCCTTTCTTCATTAGGCGTTAATATATCGAGAGTAGTGTGAGATTTAAGGTGCTTGTAGATGTGTGCCGTGCCTCCATTTTCGAGATATTCGGCAGGCTTCCCTTTACAGTACTTGCAACGCCATATAATCTGACCTTCCGTATTACGGACGATCTGATTCCTTCCAAAGGGCGTATGATCCCATATCTTCGACGTACGCTTCTTCTTAAATTGAGAGGCTAACAACGGTGAAATAGATGTCTCTCCGACATCAGAATCTCCGTTGTCGCTGATAACCGACGAATCAGGGGCTAGGGAAGTCTGGGATGATGTAGCCGTGAAGGAAACGCTAATGCCTGGGCGCTGAGAAGTCATTATTTCGTAGAATAAGACTTGTTGATGAAGTAGGGAAAGATTCAGGAGCTGACACGCTTCGTGTAAGGGGCAAAGGCCTTATTCGTTCAGAAGTGTTCTTGGGAACCAACAAATCGATTATATTAAAGAAAAGAAGAACTGAAAGCTCTCAGAGAGCTGTCGAGCTTGTTACATACTCAAACACTTAGGAGTTTGTAGCGAGGCCATTATTTGGTGGTGTTATTACTATCGGCATCAGCCGAGTGCAGATCAACGTCCTAACCAGGTTACACTTCATTAGTAAAAAGTTCTGTAAATTGGGATCTTCATACTGCTTCATATATGGGGAGAGACCTCATATTGATCTAATTACATAGTATTTGTACTATATTTGATATCATATTTATACGATATTTGAACGACCATGCACTGTACTACACGGTTTCCGGTGTTGCTTGCACTGCACGGTATTTTTATACCGTGCAGGCAATACGATATTGAATATGATATCGTCTTATTTACGGCCACACTATTTACTTCACTGTCAACAACGGGTGGAAGAAGCTGAATGAGTATTATGACAAGCTCGGAGAATCTCCCTTGTTTGCGGCAGCAATCATTCTTCACCCGAGGTTCGGGATCAGCTGGTTAGAGGCGACTTGGGTGTCTGAGGAGCAACTCGCTTGGGTTCGTGATGCCAAGGCTGGAATCAAGGATTACTTCACCCGTTGGTACGACGCGAACCAGGGACTGTGCGAGGAAACAACGAAGTACGACGCAGCGCCAAGGACGATGGGTCAAGAGGATGATCAGTACACTCAGTGGATTAATAGCAAGACAAAGAAAGCGTTTGCGACGGGTGGCAGTGTCGGCGAGCTCGAAAGGTACCTCCGTCTCGAGCCACAGGATACGCAGGATGCTATCAAATGGTGGAGAGACCACAGGGCTTCGTTTCCTTCACTGAGCAGCTTTGCCCTGGATGTCTTTGCTATTCCAGCGATGGCGAGCGATTGTGAGAGACAATTCAGCCTAGCGAAGCTGACGTTGACTTCTCAGAGGCTCTCTATGGGCGCAGATACATTGGAACATGTTCAATGCCTCAAGAACTGGGTCAGGCAGGGCGGAGTAAGGTTAGGTAGTTGGGTGGGTAGCTGAGTGTTGGTGTACACGAGGGGGATGACTTCGGGTTGGGGTCCCCACTCACGGAATTGAAAAGGGTAGTTATCAATCAAATCAAACAAATCAACTTTGAGCTCGAGGGCTGTCAATCAAATCAACTTCGGGGCCAAAGTTGATTTGATTGACATATGATGAGCGCTGAGTGTAGGAGTTTTCGTCAGCAATGAATGAATGAATTTATTCCGCCCGGGAGGATACGCCTCATAGGGCCCACAACATTAAGTCTCGTTACATTCTTTTCCGACTTCTAGCCCTATACCGGTAATCCTCAAACATCACAATCCCTACTCGTCGCCACATTTCCCAGCCTCGCTTGTCCCTGCAGCAGCGATTAGAAAACGACTTATTGCGATCTGATGACTAATATGACCCGCTTAACCCTGGTCTTTCGCAACTTCAATCGATGAATTGAATTGAACTTTGAACCGGCCGTAACGCCGCAGTTCTAATTTTCGCAGGCTGATAATATAAATAATAAGTCGCCTCAACGTAATAAATCGATGCATCCACTTGAAATGCATTTTACCGACAAAAAGTTGTGGGTGACCTGAATCCGTTTGGGTTCAGGTCGTCTGTTCATTAGCGCCTTTTTTTTACTATGGGCTTGTAAATGGATTCAGAGCTGTATCCGCCTTGCAGCTAGGATAGCCGGCAGATCAGTATCTGATAGTCCTGATTAAGCGTGGAATGACTATAAACCCGTGGAATCACCTCTTCCTCTCTGCGAGGTCCCATCGACGACCACGAACGAGTTCTTGAACTGGAGGAACAAGCACCTGCAGCCGTCGCTCGTCACGGATGAATATGAACGATATTGCAACTCTGAACGGGTTTACGGGTTCACAAGCGCCCTTGCATGGTGGCTAGAGGAGACACAGCAGAAAAACTACCCAAACTTGAGTGAAATGGCGGTGGACATACTGTCAATTCCCGCAATGTCTGCGGAGCCGGAGCGGCTCTTCTCCGGGGCCAAGATAACCATTACAGATCGTCGAAATCGGCTTGGTAGTGATGTAGTTGAAGCTCTGGAGTGCCTGAAGTCATGGTTTGGGATACGAGAGCTTCAAGGTGATGTACTTTAGCTGCCGCAGTAGAATAACCCAGATCACGTGCAATATATGGGATGTATTGTCATACTGGCAATATATTGGGTTCTTGGCAATACAATACAATATAGGCCAATGTCATATGGCCTAATACAATATGCACCACTTGGCAATACAATAATATTGCGAGGCTTCCATATTGCCAATATATGTATTGTTTATATTATTCGCAACACTGCCCACCCGGTCTCGTCCTACCATGCTCATCGCTTCACGAGAAGCCATTGGAGAAGGCAGAAGTCGTGCCGTCGTAAACCAGCTCCTCAAGAAGCAGCTGGTCTAACCAGGCGCCTTCGTATAAATCCTCTGATCCACTAGGACTGGCGGCGTCCTGAGAAGGAGGTGATGAGTGATTATCTTTCCCATCATGGGGTAGAGGTTCTTTTAGTGACGAAATTGTGTTTTGTTGATCCGTGTTTTGTGCGGATGTGCAGGTTTGAGTTACTGTGGCTGTCTTGAGACTCTCAGCTACTGCTTGTTCTATCATGCCGGCCTCCACACGCTTGCGATCTCTCTCTATTATCTCCCACCGGGCTTTTGCACGAAGGTTTTGGTACTCAGCGAGTTTGTTTCGTGCGTAAGAGCCAGAGGGCGTGAAGAAGCGCCTTGGTGACGAAGGTGAGCTTGATGGTGTCCTGAACAGCTTTGCGGTTGTCTCGTTGTCCTCTTCTTCTTGGGTACCTCCCAGCTGTGGCATTTCTGACGGGAGTTCCGGCCGCTGCTTTACCGCATTCCTCATTGTATCATTCATTGAATTATCTCCTCCATCTCCATTCGGCATGTTCTTCCGCTTCATCGTCTCCTTATCCATCTTCATCCTTGGTGTCCTCAACTTCGCCTTAGGTAAGTGTTGCCTCAAAACCGCCGTGACTGCCTTTGCAAGTTGACAGGATGGAAGGACCAATCTCATTCCTTCTTCGTAAACACATGTTTGCAAGTCAATAGGCCCAAGCTTAACTCAATTAAAATGATAAAGATGAAGATAACGGATTTTCCAAGAATGCAACACGAAAGATGTCCCAGTTATCAAATCCAGAACCAAAGACAACAATCTCCAAACATTTCATTACCCAAACATTGAACAGGACTTCGCCGACCTTCACTGACCGATTTCAGTGATCCATTCCCTTCAGGATAGCATTATCCAGCGGAACACACCCAAGCCATTCTTTCTTGGAAATTAGTTTCACTCAACCCATCGGTTTTCGTGTCACTGACCTGCGTTCTTCCAGCTTTCCCCTTCAGAGATGCTTGGAAAGTTTCGTAGAGCGTGTGTTGTCGTGGTATTCCTCTGTGGTTTCGGAAATTGGTCGCTTTTTGTACCTGGCTTGCAGCCTGGAGATCACCTGATGGCGGAAATCCCTTTCAAAATCTTTATAATTATTCAAAGAATCCTCTAGCTTGTCTTCCAGATATTCAGCAAAAAGCGAAATGTACTGTGCAACAAGTTCTCTGGCCTTGTCGTCAGTTTGAGTGGTATTCCTGTAAATCAAGTCAATCAATTTAGCAAGTGTGCTGAATTTGTCGCTTTCATGATCGAATTGGCGAAGTAGAAAGAACATTGTCCACAAGCAGGTATCTTCCAGTGGTTTTTCAGGCATCTGCATGTGTTGTGCGAAGATGTACAAATTGGCATGACCGATGAGGCATGCTTCACGACAAGCCGGTCTCGCGTTCGTATTCGGATATTCCACTTTGTAGGCACCCTCGGGTCTCTTTTGATAGAACTCCCAGAACGGGTCACACTTGGTCGTGGTATAGGGGCAACTGAGTTTGATCCCATCACGTCGGTAATCCCGCATCTGTGTGATGAACCCTTTAACAGAGTAAGGAAACAGAATTTTAGTGTTTACTGAAGGCTCTGGAGAAGGCAAACCTTCCTGAATTGTGTCGGAAGCTATAGACTCTGTCTCGTCGTTCGTGCCTTCCGAAAAGGTGCCGGAAGCTACAGACTCTGATTCGTCGTTCGTGTCTGCCAAACAGGTGCTGATCGTACCTTCCGGGAAGGTGCTGGGAGATACAGACTCCATCTCTTCGTTCGTGCCACTGGTTTCTGAAGTTGCATCCGGAAAGCTGTCATATTGGCCTGTATAAACGTACTGTAACCATCTTTCTACCATTTCCTTCTTGGTACCAGGTGGGAAGTGGTATTCACATTGCATGGGCTCTTGTTGGGGGTTGCTCATGGCGTCCTCCAATACCTTTGACATACGGGCGGCAAGACACGCCGATATATAGTATTTGTGCTTTCCATCAACAAACAATGTTATCGGCGGACTTTTGTATACGCTGGATAGGTATCACTTGTTAGTCTAATTCTATTTAATGTCGCATCAAGATGAAAACTTACTCAATGTTCGATCCGAAAGTAGAACTTTTAAGTCTGCTAGACATGATAATAGAACTGTTTCAGCAACTGAGTGACCGGCATATAATCTGTGAGGCGCTCTGATTGATGTAAGGAGGATATGTAAATGTAGCGTTCTGGTGCAGATTTTCTGTCAGTGAAGTGTGGACAGGCACCAACTTTAAGTACCTAGCATCCAACGCTTGCGCTCCCCTTTCCACTTAATGCCAATCACTTCCACGCGCTCCTTCCGGCTGTGCCACCTCGCATCCTCAGCCCCTGTTTCACCCATCATGATGTGACAGATCAGGTATTAATCTCGAGTGTGATTACATGTCGCATTCGGCCAGGGATGTACCCCGTAATTGTAAACAGTATTTCATTTGATACAACTTTATTTCTAAAGATATTCTATCCTGTTGGATGATCCGATCCAAATTCTACAAACCGCCAGCGACCAGCCAGCGACCAGGAGAGGTGGAGGGAGAGTGGGATATGTGAAAGACAGACATGTTTGTAGATCATGGCGCAAACCCCGAGCTGTTAGCCATGATCCTGCGTGCGCGCTATGTTACCATGTGACTAACTAAGGTTTATGAAATGCCACTATCTGGTGAGACCTAATCGTATTAACTTTAGAAGCAACACCCTTTGGCCTGGGATAGACTAGTTCTTCTTTCTAGATACACGAAGCCCTTTAGCGAAATTGCGAGCAACATAACTTAGCGGTAAGGCAGAGGCCGAGGTGTTTTCCTGAATGACTTGTCAGCACAACCGACGGCAAGTTGCCTGTTACAGGGATACACATCCATATTCATGCGCCCGCTAGTACCGTCTCTCAATATCATATCCTCGTAGCCAAGATGCAGGGTATACCTCTTTTTCCGCCTTGATTCATCGATAGCCGACTCCGATCCAACCTATGAGAGTTACCAGCCATGACGCGTAGCCTATCCGAGATACTGCCTTGACGATTGGAGATTGCGGTGACACGAGCGGTATAACATCATGATGATAGCTTGTTTCTTTGCTTTCGAAGGCCGGCCGCCACCGGTCACTATTCGTCTGCCATAGCCAATTACATTCTTGCTGACCCTGTGGAAATGACTACGCCACCGTTGGCGTGCTGAGAAGCAGCATGGAGAAAGCCGACTAAGATCCCAGTGCTTACCCCTTTATCTCGGCCAAGCTGCTTAGTCGAAATTTAATCTTAAGTGGCAAATTCAAACTTAAGGCCAACTGCCTGCATCTCGGCTGTGGTAATAACCGTCTATTATTGCGTGTAGCAATTTGTATCAGAGAATTCGATGTAGACCAAGTTACTAACCACATGACGTTTTAGTGTGCAAAGTGGAGGTTGGTGGCGGGATATGTATGGTATATACGATTGTGAACTTCCTCATCCATCTCTTCTTGAATTTTCTCGACTTCCTGCCTGGTTCGGCCTTCATCAGATCATTTGATCTTGCTCAATTGGGAGGAGGGGGTGGAGATTGGTTTGAAAATATAGCCGGACAAAACGAAAGACTACCTATAATTACAGGGCATATCCTTGAACCCGGCCGTGACCTGAAATTAAGGAATTCTTTCACGAATCGAGATAATCGTGAATGTTTACAAAAGTGGTAGCATGCATAAATTAGGCTCGAAATTAGGAAATGATATGTGATACAGCAAAAGGAAAATAGGGGCCGAGGACGCCCAGTGGCACAGCCGGGAGGAGTACGTTGAGAGTAGTCGCGCGAACGACGACACAGAGTCTGTCACGACCGAATCATCCACCCAAGCTCAGTCTATATCCGAGGATGTTGCGGATTATCCAGATACTTCCTTGAGCTCCGCCATGTCTGAAATTTGTGAAGAAATCAACTCTTTGAAGGAGTCAGACGACAAGGAACGGGCCGACTTGACACTCCATCTGGCGAGGCTCCGGTACCTTAAAGGTTTAAACCAGGTTGGCTTCTTCGCCGATATCCGATGGTACCCGGAACATTATCCAACATCTTACTATCTCGATGGCCTTTCTAACTTGGCTGAATGTCTTTGTCTGGCAAATTATCTACAGTTCAAGGAGATGGTGATTACCATTAAGTACTACCATCCACAACCCCTCTTTCGCCACCACCCCTCTTTCGCCAGGCAAAATAAAAAAAGCTCCACCAAAACTCACCAACTTCACTTACACAGAATTTGACCAAATTGACAGAAATGCGTAAAATCATTCATTTAATGAGTCATAAGTAGATCAATCTATTGTACTCTGGTTTTTTTCACTATCCGCTGCGACCGCCTGGTTGGTTGGTGGGGTATGTTTTCCTCTCTGACTTCTATGACCGAGCCAGCCTCCGATGCTGACTCTTGCTCGCTTGAAGAGATAAATTCCACCCCGATAGGCGTATAACGAGTCGCCCCTTCTGGTATGGACTCTTTACCAGCTAGAGTCTCTCCAAGAGTCATGAAACGTTTGTTAGGATTCGGCACCGCCTTCCTCTTCTTTCCTCTTTTCAGCCGAGCCAATTCTTCCTCTAGGCTGGCAATCCTCTGCGTATGCGCCGCTACTGTCTGCTGGTGAGCTTCAAAGCCCTTGGCTATCACGTTGTATCGTCTCCGCGTCTTTGGTGTCTTGGTCAACCCAAGATCACGAATTTGACGGCTCGTCTGTGGCGTATCGTCCGAGCCAAGATACGGCCTGGGTTCAGGAGTCACTCTTGGGCTGCCGTTTGGCCTATCTTGTTGGATTTCAGGGTGCCGTAACGCTTTCGCACGTGAAATTGGCCAGTTTCCAGTGACCCTCCAGCCTGACAGTATGTTCTTCTTAGTCATTCCAACTCGGCGAGCTTTGGCGTAGGCCCTGATGAAATTGACCTTGTCCATCGGAGCGGAATCAGTCAACGAAGCGAACCTTTCCAACTCTCGTCGATATGCAGCCTTCAATGCGTTGAATACTCCATTGTCCAGTGGCTGGAGTCCATGAGAGCAGTGTGCTGGTAGATAGCAGCAATAAACGTTGTTCAAAAAGCACGTAGCCATCCATTCATCCTTCCATCACTCAGCACTAATCTTGAGGTGGGGAAAATGGAGAACATACTGTTGCATGGCTTCCATGACCATCTAAAATGATCAGTCTAGCGTCTGACTCGTCAGCAGGTGTAGTCTGGGGTAGATAAACTCTTTCAAGCCATTCAATGCCTATGTGGTCATCAGTCCACCCGTTGGGCGATGTTATGTAATACCAGTCTGCTATCTGCTTGAACTCCTCAAGAAACCATTGTTTCTGCAGTTCTTTTCCCTTGAAGATTATGCCAGGAACTAAAGCGCGGCCGTCAGCAGTGACAGCTTCGATGAATGAAGTCCAATTTCGAGTTTGTGGTCCTTTGAGAAACGCCTTGCGCTTCGGGTCCGCGCTTCCAACAACTAAGCTATCTAGGCCTGAATGAAGAGAATTAGTCAGTCAAAATGCAAGCACAGACAAGTAGTAGAGGTGAATACTTGCCGAAACCAGTTATAATACCCCCTTCATCAACGTTGACGGTGTTTTCAGGCTTGATCCAGCCATACTGGCCATCCCGGATATCAAAGTACCAATGAACCGCTTTAGGGGTAAAAGAGTCGAACCTTTTAGCTTCTTGACGTCTACCCATCTTGGTCTTTAGATCTGCGCGGCGATTGATAAACTTGATCACCCAGTTGCGTCCCAAGTTGGGATGTTCGCCCTGCTGTCTCAACAAGCCCATGACACAAGCGCGGATTTGACTATGGGACGGAGCATAGCCCAAGGACTCCTGGCGGAGAATCCAGAAAGCCAGCCTATCCTCTTGTCTCTTGGACAACCGTCGATGAGGGTGGATCTGCTCTTTCACGGCCCCGCGGCCGTGAAGTCTGTCGATTAGAGTCCTTCGGGGCACTCCCCGTCTATGAGCGGCTTGAGGGGGTGAAAAGCCATTGTCAGTAACGTCCAATATGGCCTCTGCCACGTCGTCCTCTGTGTATTTCCATCGAAGTCTTGACCTAAGCATTTTCATGTCGTTGTCAAAGACAAAGACCAAAAAACAAGGCAAAGAGCGGTGAGGAATTTGGCGATCAAACTAACGACATTTCCATAGCACAGCACGCATAGATCACGTACCCTGCACAGCCTTATAAGGTCAGAATCATCACATCCAATCATTTTTATGATCAATAGAGGTAATTTCTCTTGAGTAGCTATATATTTAGGCTGACTTTCGTGTAAGTGAAGTTGATGAGTTTTGGTGGAACTTTTTTTATTTTGCCTGGCGAAAGAGGGGTGGTGGGGTTGTGGATGGTACATTAAACAACTGCTCTGGCATTTTCTACCTAGACCAGAGGTTTTTAAAGAAGTTGTTAAAGCCGCTCATACCATATAAAGAAACGGAGGAGGGTGACGATACCAGGAAAATGTTTGCCGCTTACGTTGGATATCTTTGGGGCGATGAAGCAGCAGTTCTAACGCAGATATTTGAAGAGCACCCAGACTTCCACCGCGACATTCAGAGATTCCTAGAAATGGACTTCCATGCGACCAAAACACCTATTGCCGCGAGTACATTATGCAAGAGAGACTCAGAAGAGTCCTGGGAGCTAACCGGAGGAGGAAAAAGGAGAGGGTGGTACTAGAGGAGGCTTTTAAAAGTACGCACGTTACTGACAAGGGGATTCCAGTATTTATTAAGCAAAACTGATGCTAAATAGAGATAATTTAGGGCTAGCAATATTTAAAGTTAGGCAATCTAAATGGAAGAATCACATTAGAGTTTTAGCGAAAGGCAAAATTGCTAGTCCTTAATATCCTGCTGCTAGGTGTAGACAGCTGTACATTGCTTTTACTAGTGCCGTGACGTTTGTCATGCAATTGAATATTCAAATAGTTACAGACACTTGGCTAGGTCCTTGGGAACCAAACTCCTGCAAAGTTAATGTAAGTGGCTTTTGTCTGGATGGCGATAGACTGTCAGTCAAAATAGAGGAGCTTCGTCCAAAATCAAAGTAAAGTGTGAAAATAAATCCAAATCTCGAGGACCCGTTTCTCGTGATTCTCTCATGTTGCTCAAACCTTCTAGCCTAGTTAGGATGATTTGCAGCTGGGCTTCAGTTTCGGCCGAGCTCGAGACTCTGGGTGACGTTCAGTCATATGAAGTAGTGTCATATCAGGTAGTTCACAGACAACACATGCCTACCCGGACACCTCAGCCCATCGTACATATGAGTGAGCCAGTGGATAATGAGATAGCCAAAATAGGAATAGATATCACTCTCTTCAGACTCTGCTCCATTTGATTTTTGATCTCAAAACGATTCCCCGTTCCTACCCCTAACTTGACTTTATGACCTAACCTCGACCGCACTGCGTCGTTTCAGCACGCGACTGATTGGGAGAAAGATCCAGAGGCGAAGGGCAGCACTCAGCGACTTGCGAGCCACTTTGTTCCAACTGAATATATCTTGTCCATTCCGCGCGCAACGCCGCTTTACACAAAACCCCCAGTAGGTTTCATATAGTTATATGTTCTGGCTCGCGTATACTTTGGTGATGACAACCTTGCGTCTGACAACACATGTCCTCTTTTGAACTGATTCGCCCAACTACGTCATCTATCCTGTTGCTTTCTTCCTTACTTTGAGGGTCACACGCAGACATGAACTTCTTCCAGTCCTGGCAGTCGATAACCCTTCGAGTAAGAGTAACTAATATCGCTTCAATAACTTGAGAGTTTGGAAGAAGTTTTGGTCTTCGCCAGCGGCATTGTCATTGGCATATTCATCGTCTGCAGAGGATGCAAGTGCTGAAGGTTGATGAGCCTTGATGCTGTTAAGATCAGCCGGTCCAATCCACAAGAAAGATCGTGCTAAAAGTTGATCAAATAGCGGGGAAGACTTTACTGCTTCTGGTGATCTGTAATAGAGTCAGAAGGAAACTTCCGGTACTTCCTATTTGAGAGAACACTGACCGACATAAATGGTTGGATACAAATCGATTCAGGACCATTACGAAACCAACCGAGGCAATGTAGACTGCCACCCCTCCAGGCAGCCCAGATGACTCTATAGCCAAGATAGCACCTAGGAAGACAGACTGGGCGTATATTGTGGCTTGAGATTGAACCTTCGTCAACCTGATTCTCTTAGAGGCGAAGATGAGAAACCTGGTGTACAGAAAAGCATGTAGTAGTTTGACGACAGCTCCATGCATCCAAGGATCCTTGCGAATGACCGTGACAACCGCGAGTACCGGTCGTATGATGGCGGGCGCCTGATAAGCCGCCCTTGTAGTTTTATTGCCCCTCAATAACGGCCTGGCAAGCTTCAGGGTTGTCAGAGAGTGGACCAGACACAGGATTGTGTCCACGATATCTGGCAGCGCGGCGTCATCCATGGAATGCAGATAGTATTTGGCCAACTCCGTTATCCCAGACAGTATATGTAGCACCAAGGTCAAAAGCCTATCCCGATGCCAACTGGAACGATAGACCGGCAAACTACGGCGTGTGTGGCAGCAAGAACATATCCTAATACCCTGGATACTATGTGAAAGGCAATCGTCCGTCGGTGGTTACAATGAAGACGCATTGTATTATCGCTGCAACACTTGACTGGCAAAGCAATGCTGTCTGTTTCAGAATTCAAGTAATATTGAGCTTAATCTAAACCTGGTTGCATACCGAATTTTATCGAACACAAGTGAAAATGATGTGCATGTGCGCCGAGAAGTTACGCTAAACCGTACCCTCACTTCTGGCGTAAAGGATCCTTCCGGTCCAAAAACAACATGCTTTTTTGAAAAGTCTAGATTGGGCCCTCTGGGTACATGGCTCTACCTCATAAGCAAATGCTCTGTCATAATTTGGCTACCTTATGGGTGAATGAGCAATGTTTGACTCAGCGAGTGAAGGACTCAGCAGCACCGCTACCGCCTGGAGTTCCGGGTCGCGAATCTGGGGTAGTGGAGATGGATCGACAGTACGAGCCATAAGTACTGCGGCTTGCGTCAATGATGTAAGTACATCGAGATAGTTAATAGCTTTCTGTGGCTGGCCAGGGTGTACCCAATGTGGGTCTATACTTAAGCCAGATATGTGAGGCTTTATTTATAAACGAGAGTTATTGTTGGTGAGGAAGGTGCAAGTTCACTACAACATACATCGCTGACGACTATTAAGACTCCTCTTTTCACAATCACATAGGTTGCACGATATGAGAATAGAAATACAAGGTACTCTTGCTGTTAAACATTGAAATTGAAACCCTATATTGTTCTACTGATATAACCCTCAAATAAAGATACTAACGTGGACGTAAAGAGAATTCTGGGAAATAGAAAAAAGATCTGAAGATGAAAGCCACATCAACACTGGGCAATTAAACTCTTATGACATAAGACTGGGCAGCCTTCACGAAAAAAGGAAAACGTCTGATTTGATCATCAAAGGAGTGAAAATGGACCAAGAGAAAAAGCTTCGTCCTTGAGTTTAATGCTGACCCTGGTCAGGATTGTTGAAGTCGCAACATCGAGCTTAGTAATGTAATGCTTGATCTTGCAATCTCTGTGGGTCGTTATCGCCGTTGTGGATTTTAAAACCCTGCCTAGTCATTGCTTTATCAGGAAGCCATTGCTGTTGGGCGACGTGCGAACCGAGGCTGTCTCATTCCATTGAACATTCTACTACTCCCAGGTCGCGGTGGACCGTTTGGTTTCACCCATCGCGGGGTGGTATGGCTGGGGTTTCTCGCTGATGTGTGTTGTGGAGGAGTACCACTTTCTACATCAGGGTCTGCTAGAGGACTCTCCATAGACTGGACGACCTTCGAAGACTGGTATTCATCTGGTGGGATCGTCACTTCTCTAAATCTAGCCACATCGTCGTCAACTGGCGATGGCGACTTCTTGCGATCCTCGACAACAAACGGCTGTCCAGGACGCAGGGCCTGGTAATACTTTCTCTCATACCAGAAAGCCATCTTGAAAAGTCTATAATCCTGGAAGGCATTTTTATTTTCTCGGTCCCTGCGAACAGGATCATCTTTCGTTTTATAGTAATAGTGGTATCCCTCTGGCCGCCGTGCCTGGTACGTTTCACGATCGGATGGATCCTTCGGGTCATAATTGGCGCGCCACCATCCACGGTTCACAAACGTGATTTCTCCGCCACGCCGTCTTCCTATGATGAATATAGGTTGGCGCCATTTGAATTTGTACGGATTTTCTGGATCGAGTCTGGACAAGAAATCACTATGGTTCATCTCTTTACCAGGCGCTGCCACGCCAAGGACGGTTTCCAGATGTTGCCAACTTTCAGGGTTTTGGCTAGCTCGGTACTTCTCATCTGATAGGCAAGGTGCTTGTGCCGCATTGAAATCGTCGCTTTTCATACCTTCAATGCGATAGATGTATCTGTCACCAACTGTATACATATTTATGTACTTGGGGCGTCTCCCTCCCCGCACAAGCGCTATCGTTTGCATGTTTGCTGGGGGTTTTCGGTTACCCGCTAGATCGCCCATAATTTCGTTGTATTCATCGTCTTCATCAGGAGGAGGGGGAGAAGACTGTGGTGTCTGCTGCCCCTGGGGAGACTGTTTGGTTGATGTACCAAAGAAATTGGTCATGTCGTTGTTGTTCGACTTTTGTTTCTTAGAGTTGGGCTCAGCTACGCCTGGGCTAAAACTCCTATATTCACGAGCTGCATTCGTATCTCCAGGTATCTTTACACCACGTTTGGTGGGCCCGTCTAGAATAAAATGGTTTTCATCAGATGAAGTACCGCCGTTCTGTCCAAATGAATTATTGCCGTTCTGTCCAGATGAAGTACCGCCATTCTGTCCAGATGAATCATCGCCGTTGAGTCCAAAAAAAGTACCGCCGTTCTGTCCAGGTGGAGTACCACTGGTCTGTCCAGATGGAGTACCATCGTTCTGTCCAGGTGGAGTACCATCGTTCTGTCCAGGTGGAGTACCACTGGTCTGTCCAGATGAATTGTCATCTGCCTGGGAAGAGGGGCTTTCGCTCTGTTCGTTTACTCTATTTCCTGCTTCTTGGGTATCACCCATCGGCAAATCTTCAACTGGCGATTCTACCTTGACGTTATTTTGCACAGAAGTCATGTTCACGATATTATACAAAGATGTCTGTGTCAAATTCTGAGATACTTGGGCATCCTACACAGCTTATATACATAGAGGGGTCTTACAATAATCACACAAGAGTGCCATTTCGGCCGAAAGAGAACAAATTTGACAATAACTACTTTGATCATGCCATCAATATCACGACTAAGCAAGTCAGTCTTGCAGGTCAAATTCATCCGCAACAACATAGTTATTGCCTTTCATGGCCTTCATTCGTCACTGAAGCAACAAAGTGTCCGCTGGCGGTCAAGCCTGTATGGGACGGCAACTTTTACATTGCTCAACTCACGGTCCCAGTTCAGTTGTTGCTACCCTTGCAGTCCGGGCTCTAATTTCGGCCGCTAGCCTATTTTTCATTAAATGTAAGATAAGCTTTCGCTCACAGATCATGGCAGTGGCTCATGCAGCTTTTACAGTATGTAAAGCTAGAAATGTCGGGAACATGGCTAAGCATGCACCAGTCTCCACGAAGGCTGATTATCGACTCCAATAGGCAGATGTTATCATCCCTCTGCGACCAGAGAAGGCCTTAGTGAAAGGAAGATATTGACCTACGCTATCAATTGTTTATCCATAATGACTTCACCGAGAGCAAGGAGTTGCGCTCCGATCTGGCCTTTCTTTTGCAAGACTCATTCTGAGCATGTCTATATGTACCGTAACCAGACGATCTCTACCATTTAGAAGCTATTATTGGTAAGGTTTGGATGATAGTATGTGATAATGACAAACATTCCAAGTAGACAGTGTCAACCATCACGGCTTTTGCAGTGCTCTGTGCACTGTCGTAAGCCACAAGTGCTACGGGTCAGTCAGTTCGCGAAAGCTTATCTTAGATTCAATGAAAATAGGCTAGTGGCCTCTAATTTCGGCCGGGAATATATGAACCTATCTTCATAGTAAATTTGGGACATCAGTCACAGCTGTCACCTGATAATGTGTACACGATTTTCTTGCCTTCCATGGAGCATATTTGCTTTGACCTCAAATATGTGTCAAAAAATGTTGGAGAAAGGCTCGGTGATCTAGATTGGAACAATACAGCGGTAGGATGGATGCTGAACGAAACCATTAGTGCATGGTCTATCCATAGCCGGTATAGCTTCCATATGATAAAGTGATAAAGTATTGAGCATTTGCACCTTCCGTTCCAAAACAAAATGCTCTTTGTAAAGTCTAGGGTGGGGTCGTTACGGTACATGTCCCTACCTCATAAGCAGTCATTTTGTCACAACTTGGCCGCGTATAAGCAACTTCTGGCTGACGGAATGAGATACTCAGAAGAACCACCGCTACCTAGAGGTTTGGGTCATAAATCCGGGGAAGTGGGGACAATGTGACAATGTGAGTCGTGAGTACTATCGCTGAAGTCCGTCAGGGAAGTCCACAAATTTGCGGGCCATCAGTCATTTGTCGAAGCGTGCACAGTGTGCATATATACCTGTCACGAGAGATGGAGGCTCTTCTTAATTAACGGGAGTTATTGTCGGAGAGGAAGGTGCAAGTGCTTAATACTGCAAGCATTGGGATCGTACGCAACACCAAGACCAGGAAATAGTACGACCTGCAACATTCTCGCGTCTATTTTGGCTTGCACATGGTGTTAGCACCATCTTTCTTTCTTTCTTTCTTTCATTTCTCTTTTCAGTTCCACTGATTCAAAAGACGCTCATACGGCCTGTTCTCTCGCTTTCTAGTCTTTTTTCTTTGTTTTCTTCCGTTTCTAAACGTGACAATAAACTATACAGATACTCATGAATAATGATGTCTTTCAAATGCTTTGGCCGGCCTCACTCAGCACATGGACCCCGCTGCCTACGAGAACGTGATGAAAAAGAAATCATCCTGCCATCCATTGAGCGAGACTCTCGATGTTATCAATGGCCAAAATTTGGAATCAAAGTATGGTCTAGCAAACTCATTTCTCGGCTGTACCCAAGGGAGGTTAATCAAGATTTCGAGCGGTCTTTGGCGCCCTCGCCAGGTTTGCCTTCAGGCCCAGAGTCACATACTGAGCACTACGAAACAAATCGTCTCCGTAGTAGGAGTGTCTCTGGATAGAGCGAAACCTCTTCTTCCTATCCTTCTACACCTGACACGAAGCCGAAGAGTTACCCCATGACTTGTGCTTTGTAGGTTCAAGCTCCTCAACTCGATCAGAAGGAGTGACGTGATGTGGCCCAAGACTATTCATTATCATTATTACCTTATCTTCTTTGGAAGGGGGACTACGACAGGAGGAGAAAAATATTTCGAAAACATAGTGCATGAGCATAGATTGAAATAGTAAACCTAGTATCGTAAACCTGTGTACATACATACGAGTGTGCCTTCAAAAGCGAAACGTTGATTCCCCCTTAGCCACTGGTCAGTTTGGTTATGTATGCCATCTTTTACGATGTTTATTCCAATCAAGATTTCCTATAGCTAATCCATTGTGGTCAGTACAACCAGAAAAGCCCTTTCATATTCCTTGCCACTGCTTCAATGCTCCTTGTAGGGTGAGAGAGGAAGCCACAACTCTTCGATATTGTGGATGATAATCATCTGAACCAGGATAGTAATCTCGATTACCTTTTAGAGTTTTGAGTTGTATTTGCCACCGCTGGGCTGGACGAAGCAAAATAAGCCATTGGTAAAGTCATTCCACTTTTCTTCGGACACAATCGGCGCCGTTATATAATCGTCGACTGGATCACGATGAAGTGACTCTGACCTAATTTGAGCTAGGGTTGATTCGTATTGCTCGTCTAGCAGGGGGTCTCCACATCTCGCTTTGCCCATGCTTTGGGCTGACAAATAGATCAAAGGCTTGCTCGCAGATAGACGTTCATACAGTTCCAGTACGTCCGAAGAAATCCCTGCCTGCTGGGCGGCTTCGTAAGCCATGCGGTGACCGATGGCTTCGACCAGCGGTCGGCATAACGGAAGAACATGTTGATTGAAAGCTTGGCTCCGATGCTGTCTGTATCCTCCAACCTCCGTGAGACGTGATTGGATGTCGTTCATCAAGCCCTGCTCCTGCTGCGCCAGGAGCGTTAAGGCATTCTGGCATGTTGGAAGCTTCAGTTTGCCGCCAAGGAGCTCAGACACCAAACCTAAAATGTTTCAGTCAGCAAGGCACCGCCAGGCTCTGTCTTAGCAGCGAGTGAAGATTTAGGTACGTACGGATGCATAGCACCAGCGTGTCGCCTTCGGCTATGGAGTTCCCTTGGAAAGTCAAGTCCAGTTCACTGATCTGGTTGAAGGCAAAAAGTCCTTGCCAACCGCACCTTTCTGTGAGGTCCCTCAAGACCCGCGATGCTTTGATCACTGTTGCCTTGAAGATGGTGGCGCGCGCATGTTGCTCCGGGCGGGCAGGGTTGGAGCACATTCCCACAGTCCAGTGCGCAAAGGCCGTCAGAACCTTCACCTGGACCCATCCTTCGACGATAGGGCGTTGCTGGGTGCTGAAATTCATAGATGCGTATTGTTGTACAATAGTTGTATGTTGTGAGGTAGTGTTGTACAACTTTACAACAGTTGTACAACAATAAGGTCACGTGCAACGACAAAACGGGTAGAATTAAGATGCCATGGCTCTATATCTTCGTCTATAACATTTTAGTCATCTTGTAAGACTTCCGAACCCTTCCAATTTGAGTCTTGTTCTTCTCAAGAAACTCCACACGAAAGAAGCTGTAGAAGTCCCAGCCCAGCCGCTCGATGGCTGTTAATTGAGCAGATGTTGAATTAATAGGCGATGAGCTATCCATAGTCGAGATTCTCGGAATAAGTGCTTAAGCATATGGCACACTAATGGTGCCTAAAGCGTCTAGGATTTGCAGTGAGATTCATAGAATCAAAAACAATAAAGACAGGGCAGCTCGGCCATAGCATTGATTGAAAAGTCATCACTCGCATGTGGAAAACATCGAATCGAAGAAACCTCTTAACTTCTATCTAATGAGGGACTGGGAGCTGGCTTCCTGTAGCTATGTTTCGTCATAAGCAGCATTGATGGTCTTTAGGCAGCCGTATGCTGCCTTGCGCTACCTAGTTGTGATGTGGCGTTCGTGCTGTCCGTGAAACTATTCACGACAGTTATCCTTGGCCGTGAAAGAGCTTATCCGAGGAGTAAAGAGAACATAAACTTATATGTCTGTCTGCTAACGGTGGGCGCCTAAGAGCCATAAACGTGCCACGGGCCGTAGCCATCAGTGAGGTCGCTTACTACTCAGCCGGTGGCGGATAGCTTCACGGCGTAACAAGGCCATCGTGACACGTCACGTTTCTGGTGTATACCTACGATAAAACCAATATCTGATTAGCTAACACTACCAACTTGGCCAATTATATGAAGCGCTTTATTGTTGTACAACAGTTGTTTGGGAAGTCCGGTTGTGTTGTACAGCTTCAACAAAAGTAGTGTTGTACAACTATACAACAGTTGTACTCATATAACAACACTACAATACGCATGTATGCTGAAATTGATGATTGGCATAGTTTAATGTCCATCTGGTGACAGGATAGTCCTTCGTTCGCTGTAGAGAGCAGCGATGCGCGTTCCCACACGCATGGCAGATATGCCCATGATCGAGAGCGACAACGTTCCAACAGCAACCCGCCAAATCTGACGCAGAAACTCGGCACGCTCATGCTTTGGTTTGGAAGTAGAACCGAGAAGAGCACTTGGTGGTAGCTGAACATGATGAAACGTAGTGATTGCATGATCCAGCGGTTTGGTACCTGGTCTTGAAAGTAATATTCGCAACGAAACCCCAGGACGCATCGCACCCGCATCGCTAAGAAAGACAACGAATGGCTTTACCCCTTGGCTCTTTCCGTGAACTATCAAGCGAGCAAAAACTATTGCAACCCGTGGTATGCCACAGTACGGTGTCGGGGGGCATTGCCTTTGATGCTGCTTTGTTTGGGGTGTGCAGGTCGAAGGAATCTTACTGTCGAAATGAAAATCCCAAAACTTCTCAGTAAGGGCTTCGATGTCATGCAAACTCAGGCCTAACGCGAATTAGACTTGGTCGATTTCACTCTCGAAAATATCATATACGCACCGCTATGCTGGCACATCAGCTTGGCTCTCTCATAATGCAGCGCCACCTCCTCTTCCTTCGCCGGGGGAACAAAATCATTGTGGCTTTGCCAGACCTCGTGATCGAGGATTGCCTTGGTTTGAAACATCGATTATCAGGTTATAACAGCCACCCGATGATTTGAAAACTGATGGAAGACCCCGAATCCGCCTCAACAGATTCCTCGCTGGTATGGTTCATGCAGAGTTTGCCAATGAGACTTGAGCGACCTGATCTTGTTATGATATAACAATCTTTACCGGCTTTCTAGGAAGCTAGCAAATCTTACGAAGTTTATGAGACTCTTAGATGATACGCTAAACTACCGCCCGGTGGATAGTTGGACGGAAGCGCCATCCAAAATGGGTAGCACCAGTCCGATACTGAACAATATTGAATTGAGATGCGATAATTGATGTCAAGGCTACTTGCAACGGCTTCGGCAGCCTAAATGATGGCGCCAAGTCATTTTTAAGACGCAATTTTAGGCTCACTAGACCTTTTTGAGCCTGCACAATGGTCAGGCTGACGGTGTTAAAGGCCACAAGTGGTCATTCTTGTTCAGGGTAATGGCTGTCGTTGCAAGGAGACGGGGCAAGCCAGTGCAATGTCGGCATAACCTATACATACCGAACTCAGCCACATTAGCCACAGAGTAGGTACCCGCTGTTGATTTTGTTCATCACTGTATTCGAGTCAGGCGTTTCAAGTCACTATCGTTGACCTGAGGCTAGTGGATGCTTCATCCATTATTGATCGGGATGCAGACTAGCGTCAGCCTGTCAATATTTAGCGGTGTTTGGAGACAAAAATGAAGCATGTCCGGGATGAACTGTTTCGTACAAAACAGGACACGTCCCTGACTGGCTATCGCCCGACGTGTCTGTCTTTCAGCATTCATTGTGTGATGTTGACTTCGAAAAGACTGGCGTGTGACGTTTTGTGCCTTAGCAAACTCAAACTGTATGCTGTAGCATGCGGCCGTTTAGGGTTCACTGTGTCGCGTCGTGTAGATACAAATAAAGAATTGTCGCCATCTGTGGTTCCTGAGAATTGGTTGAAAGTCCTTTGCCTGGCACACGTGCACATGTGTTTGATTTTCCAATCATGAATGCAATCTCATTCAAACTGCGCGACTGCTCGCAAGATTGCCGAAGCGTGAATAATCAAGCCGATAGGGACCCTTATATTCCATATCTACCTTCGTCAAGAAAGCTGCCCACCGGTTTGATCGCAGGACTGAACACTGAAGAGGACTGCAGTTCAGGTGCGGGAAGCCATCACTCATGGTTCCTCAGGGCCAACAGCTGTCTGATAGAATGGATCTGTCCTGATTGTGAAGGTCCAGAGCAAGGCATGTTTTTCGAATGCCACTACTGTAGACGTGTGAAATGTAGGCGATGCGTGTAAACCGAACCTTTGCACAGGTTCAGGGAACCTATATGCGAAACCTTTTCTTCTACGCATATGTTTCTTTCCGTTCTCATTCACCGCAGTGGCGATAGTAAGCTTTTACCGAAGTCGGTCGTCGAAACGCCGATAGTTCCTTCTTAAAGATCCGAGGAAAGTCTTCCGGTTTTCCTTTGATCGCAAACTAATGATCTCCCTTCTCTAATTCTCTTCAAACCCGGCGCTAGGGTCGAAAACGATCACTCTTCGCTTTTGTGTTCTCTTGGTTTGGGGATGCGAGCCTAAAAAGGAAATTGAACTAAATGTCGCTGTCCGTGGCGAATATTGTATTGAAAATTCCAATAGGACACGATATCTTAACAATGAGCTGTCAGCTGGCTTCACCAGACTTACCGGTAGCAGCCTGCCAAGGTAAAGGAAGCACAATTATCCATAACTACTGTATTGAAGATAAACCTTTTCTATCACTGCCATAGGGTAGGGTGAAAATCGATGCCCCATTTCATCCTCGCTATCCCCCATGAGTATGCACATACAAGCCATCTTGAGTCTGCAGTTTCCCTTCGCTAGAACAGTTGAGCTTGATCTTTCGGAAACATGCTGATATTGACTGTTCTAATATAGTCCTGGCGAATGTCGGAGACCGTCGCGTTCAGCTCATCTATAGCTTCCAATAGCCTGTAGAAGAAATCTCTGTGATATGTGGCGTCCTCTCGCTGCTGTTGGGTTTCTTGCATGAGACGTTCGTTTTCTTGTTCCAGAGTCCAGATGTTTTCCTGCAGCTGCATTCGAGTGGTTGCGTCGTAGGCTGCACTCGTCTCCATCATAGAAACTTGATGTCCTAATAAAGCTACGTCTTCACTCGTTCCGCCCCGTTCCGTTACATCCGCATCGAATGTTGGTATGCCGTATGGCGGCGGGCTTCCCGAACGCAGGTGGCCACCAGCGAAATCACCTTTGCTGAATGTGATGGCGTGAAAGCTTCTCCCGACTTCTCTGCAAAGCTTCTGGTATGCTTCAGGTTCGTGGTCTTCAAGTTCCCTGGAAAACAGATGTGCTACTTCTTTCGTATAGGTCCAAGTGTAGGCATCGCTCTGCTTCATCACCAAGCGTACATTGCCAGGTTCTAATTTGATACCGGTCCTCCTCTCTACTCTTTGTTAGGGGACACGAGTTCGGTTATCGTGGGTCATATACTCACCAATATGTGCTGTAAGCTTGTCCCTGCATCTTCGTAAAAGCAACCTGTCCTTGCTTGTATCTCTGGCGACACCATCGACTGCTTGGTATGAACCGAGTTGCTGCATATTCGATACTGTTGACTAGATCTTGGAGATGTGCGATGGGGTGATTCTGATCGCTTTGTATCCCTTTTCACTGTCTAGTGTATTCAAAGCGCATCTGATGGAAAGTGTCGTGGTTTTTAACTCTTCAAATCGCATATCGCAAGTAATTTCACCTCAGATGGATGCAAAAGGACTTCGTGGACTGGAGTCCGAACATAGCGGTTTGCTTTACGTTTCAAATACGCCAATCGCATAGATAAACTGCTACAAAGTCTAAGAATGAAGTCGCTCTCACGTCGAGGAGACCTTCCTTGGCTGAAAGAATATACTGCAACTTTTTCTGGCCAGGCAAGGTGCTCGATTGTTATGATCTACTATCCATGACAGGGCCATTGGTGGCCATTTTCAAACTCTGTGCTCATACGGCGCCGTAACGCTGATTTCTCGTCTCTGCAGTAGCAAGAGCCTGCTTATGGCCCTATTCTGTGTGTCTTGCACGCCATGCATCCAATCAACCGTACTCTTCAGAACTTCTAGCTCCCTGCACAATTCTTTCATTTTTTCCTGCATGTCAAAATTTGAGTCGAATGAGTCGTATGTGGGAGAGACGTCCAATGCGGGCTCGTATCCACTAGAAGTGGATTCAAGCTGCTGAATGTCCGGAATGGGATCAGTTTCAGGACAGGGAGTAAAGGGACGCTCATGGCTCGGTGGAGTGTAATAGTCAGGCAGGTCCTGCCCATGATCAATTGTCCATTTCTCGCTCTCCGATTCAAGGCCTTGGAGTTGAAATGGTTGCGGAAGCGGTGACGTCATTTTCACATCCGACGGGTGGAAAGAACAAGACAAGGTCGCAGTCTTTCCGGGCGTTCCAAGCATACTTATAGTTATACCTGCAACGTTATTGCAAACTCCCAATGATCAGTCCTTTGAACTCCTTGACGCCTCGATTTGATCGCTCTCTGAAAATCCGTTTTTGGCTCAGACGGAAACGGGTACAGGAAGGATAAGGGGTGCGAGATACGCTACTATCATAGCCCTTGCACCATATTCAATCAATCAGACTCCCACCAAGACGTGAAACTAAGGTGTCCGGGCCACAATAGAAATAGAAAAGGGTGCGTCGAGTGCCTCCGTGGTAATTTCAGACTATATTACTCCTATGTACTGTAGTGTAGCCCGTTTGTCTGACTTTCCTCAAAACCGCAGCCACTTGTGGTCACTCCTTTTACTGTACCTATGGCGAATTCAAGCCTTGAATCTCTCCTCACAGTACTGTAACCGTGTCTACCATGTTCGTAATAGGCTGCCGTGTTCTCGGCTTTGTCGAGTCGCTATGAACCAGATCAAAATCGTGTTGTCGCCTCCAAAACTTGTTGTTACGACATTGACACGTACTGCTCCAGATAGCGGAGCATCTAAAGACAAAAAGAAATGATCAGCCTCACAAGGCACACTTGGTCGTTGTAACGAAATAAAGACGCTGATACCTTTTGAGGGCATTTCTTGCATAAAAAGTCCATCTTCTGCTTGGTTTTGTGGCCTCCGGGCCAGGTAACGTAAATCATCAAGTCTTCTATGCTGTCTCCCTGACAGCCATCGATGTGAAAACTTTCGTTCTCCCACGTGCCCCGAGGAGGCTCCCACGTCGACTTCGGTGTGCGGCTTGGGCGGGCAAGGCGATAACTCTCACTCCTCTTGCCTGGTTTGATGCTGGGATTAGTGCCTGTCGGACTTGGTCGCTTGTTCGCAGACTTTCTAGCTCTTTTCCGCCGCTTGGCGAGGCTTGCAAAATAATTCTCCACCAACGCGTCGCCTCCGATTCTGTCCCCAATAGTCAGCCCAGTGGGTAAACGGCATGAGAACCAGGTAACTGACTCAAGATTCTCCTGGGGTTCCCATGTCCATTCCTTTCTGCTCTCGTGTCCCTGCCATTTGATATGGAAGTATGTGCATCCCTTTGGCCCATTAGTATCATGTGTGCAGAGGTCGTTGGAGATGTGAATGTTTTGAGTACAGGTATTTCTCTGACGTTCATTGTCTTCTAAATGTATGAGAGGGGGGAAGTGGACAAGTCCATTGAGAAGAAGTTTTTAGTGGCACGGTAAGCGCGAAAGTTGGGGAAAGGGGTAGCCGATCGAATAGAATCATCCTTCCTACCTTTTCATCATCGAAGTAGTGATCCTGGATGGAATCTACCAAGTATCTTATTGAAGTCAATATGTATCTCACGGCCCCAACCGCAGGCTGTGGGAGAGGTGGGTGTTGTGTTATTGCCACTCACATGCCATTATTCTCCTGGCCGTCCCCTTTAGCTATGGTCATGACACACCAGGATTGGAGATATGCGCACACGATGCTAAGCGGTCTGTACACTGATTTGGCACTGGACGAATTGAGAGATTTGCGTGGATACCTGTTGCAGAGCTGAGGGTGTAGTCAAAACAGTAAAAGAAGTAGACACTGCAATTGAATAGGAAGTGGGCAGAATGAGGATATTCCTCTTTTTTGGACTAAACCGAGACGTAGGTGCAGGGAAAACAAGGGTGGACCAGACGACAAAGGCCCAGTTCTGGAACGGATGTCTGCCGATGCTTGACAGGCACAAGGGCCTGAAGCAGACCTTCAACCGTAAAGTAGTACCCACTGACAAGGAAGTCAAGGGTTGTAGGGCCATTTCAGCCGCCTTTAAATTTCACTCCCTCTCGGCATCGCGCCATCCAGCTTCAGACCTCGTTCTTGATGAAATGATAATGGCGAGAATACATAAACGGCGGCTCCCGTGCTGCGTCCTTTCCTAGAAATACCTTGATGGTGATTCTTTCTGAAAAAATAATTTTGTAGTCACCTTTTAGTCGCCGACTTCGTGTCCGCCATTAATCAATTTCTAAGTATGAATCTTAAAATCGTCTCATCGACCTTTGTACTCTTACAAGTCACCACGGCACTACCAATCACTTTGTACGAGCAACGTTGGCCAGCAACTCGAATGGTAACAAGAGTCGAAGATACGTGTGCCCAGGAAACAAATTTCCTGGAAGGCGTTTCCGACGCACTCAAGACTGTTGCCTGTATTTTGCGTGATTATTCCTTTTGAGTTAGACGTCTTGGACAGCTTACCAGGGGACATGTAGAAAAGGTGGCGGTGGGGGAAAGAATACGGAGCGGGAAAGATAAGGAAAGTACGGTAAATCGACACTTGTCGAATAAGGAATTGTATGACACAGTCTGTCTAAGGGGGGAAACACGTCTGTTACAGAGGAGCCTCTTTCTGGCTGTCATAGTTTTTTAAGATACGATTTGGCACCTTCCTGAGGTTAAAGTACCGTACAGTGTCCCGTTTCTCAGGTGCCTTCGTGAGATTTCAGAGTTTAAGATGGATTACCGGCGACAGGGCACGCCACCCGCATTACAACTATAGAAAATCAAAGTTCGGACGCAGTGTTTCAAGCCTAAAACTACCGTTTGGGGTGTCATATTGGATCCCCACCTTCCAGTCATTGAAAAACTTGCACAAAAGAGACAAGGTTATTACGATGACTTCGGTTCAATCAAACCAAGAAGCAGGTAAGGCCAATTACGATAACCAGGTAACACAATAGAAGTGATGGCATCCTAGCAAGCTATTACTAGTAACTAACAAGACCCAAGGATCTACAGGGTGGTGCGGGTCCAGCGTCAGTAGTTTCTAGTTTTAATGGAAGTACCCCAAAACGGACTAAGCGTGGCGCATGCCATGTACACAGCCAGAGTCGAAATCGACCCCGCCAGATATCAGACATAACAGAGTCCAGTTATTTCGGCGTCCGGGCTTCAAAGATCCGTAGTATAATCGACTTACAACTACTCCCTTTTCATAAGAGCCAGCTCGGACTATCCTCATCATTTCTTCCGGTCATGCATGGAGTTCAAATTCACTTGGGATCACTGATACCCATCTAAATACTATTAGTGAGTACGAAGGACAGGGATCATCCCATCGTCGGCAGTACGCGGGGCATGCGCCACGTTTAGTCCATTTTGGGGCACTCTCAATAAAACTACAATAACAAGTTACTGACGCTGAACTCGCACCACTCTGTATCATTTCGTGTTTGAAAAGCTGTTTTGGAAATTCACTTCAATCTGGGTGCTTTTCGGTCACCATGAGAACTCGATCGCAGCGGAACCCTTCCACCAGTCTCGGCACCGCTAACACTAAAAGCCATTCAGCTCGAGCAGATTCATTGCCCAGCGTGGAGTGGGATCGTGCTGATGTGGATCACATGGAATTTGATGTGTCGACGAGCACGTATTACGTTTTTCTAAGATGGCCGAATGGGGATGTGTCTGAACATTCCAGAGAGGAAGCTTACGCAAAGTGTCCACAGCAGGTCAGTCAAGGCAAACCATCGTGGCATCCGGTGATTACGGTCTAATGGCTTCACAAGATGCTTCGATTCTATATAAGACATATCAAGCTAGTTTGAAAAAACGGATAGCCCTACACGACCATGAATAGAAAAGCCTCAACTACGTGTGGCCGGGTGAGGAGTAGGTGAAATATCTTGTCAAGAATCGTGCCCCATTTTTCAATAATATGGGGGTGTGGTGGTCTGGGGTAGCCACAACATGGAAGAATACTAGGCATTATTGCACCAAGTCTTTTTTACTACACTCCTGATGCTAGGGCTTGGTTAGCATAACAAGAACGTTTTAAAACTTGAACAACCTGAGATTATCAATCACTCAGCCGAGACTTATTTTGGCCAAGGCCTCGCTGCGTTCACGTATTTTAAATGTCATTCGAACAAAAGGATAGAAAAGGCATTTAGACGCTCAATTCGAAAGTTACGAGAATATCAACATTCTGACGACAAACATGCTATGTAGCGAGCGAATCTTGAAGATTAACGTCCTGTTTGGGGTTTTCTGGTCTATACTGGGATTGATCGTACAACCATAATCGTACGTGTCTATTTTGAATAAATGTTTGGTAATTGAAACCTTTGTCTACATCGCACTCTCTTTGTTCTCGGGTGTGACATGGATATCTTCATGCGTTGGCTGTCTCCATTCCCAAAGTTCGCAGCAGTTACGTGCAGCTTCTAGAATTTCCGAACAAGAAAAGAAGAAAAGAAGAAGAAGAAGAAGAAGAAGAAAAAAACAGATCTTCGGTAGGTCAGCTACGAGGAGGCGCGGGGTAGCTGATCTGACATGATTTCCTTATTACCGTCGGAGCTTATTTGCATGATCACCGAGTTATGCTCTCTCGGTGCCCAGGCCTCACTATCCCGGTCGTGTCGCGTGCTCTACAACATTTGCAAACCCATACTTTACAGAAACGACGTGATCAACCACAGATCCTCATCCGTCTTTTACTCTATCGTCTACTGCCGAGACCGGCGCGATGCGCTGAGGATCATTGAGGCGGCGAAGGAGGGTGGAGCTGCCTTTACAAAATGTCAAGATGCTCAAAAATGGCATCCACTATCCTTTCACCGCATCGACGCAACTCTCTATTCGCCACTTCATCTAGCAGCACGGAGAGGGCTGGACGATATTGTCGCCTATCTTATCAACCATGGTCTTGATATCGACGACAAAGAGGGTATAGACCTCTCCAGGAGAACACCGCTTATGGAAGCCATCCTCAATCACCAGGAACTGACAGCCGTGCTCATAGTCCGGCGAGGTGCTTCGAGAGGCTTGCGTCCTCCCGACTTGGAAGCATTCCAAGCCGCTATACGAGAAGGCATGACATACCTGTTAAGAGTCATGGTGGAGCGGAATGCATTAGATGTCAATTCTGAAATTGGATACGGATGTACTCCACTGGCGTTAGCTGTCTGTCACAGGAAAGGGCCGGTGATGACAGCTTTACTGGAACTTGGCGCCCATGCACTACCTGCGATGCGGAGGTTTTGCAGTGACAACGCCTTCCTTTCTATCCTCTGGATGCTGGACTCAGCCTCATCGCATCTGTTGAAATCATTAGAGCTCGGCGGGATGCTGGAGCTTGCATTTTCGATTGCCACGGAGCGGGTGTCTTCAGTACAGACTAGCCGGCAAGTCGTTGCGCTGGAGCGACTTCTGAAATTGCTTTACCGAGATGGACAAATGAATGGCAATACCGTATCACTCCCTGCCAGGGATTTTAGCGATTTCCTAGACGCTCTCCTTCAGATGGTGTTGTCAATCGATTACACAGATACACGCCTCGCCGGCCTGTTCCACAGCTGGGGTGCGACGATCCAGACAGGAGTATATCTTCGCTTAAACAAGGTCCTACGTTCTTCAGTCTTCGAGGAGAACATCCGGCTTTGCCTCCGTCGCCATCCTGGACTGCTGCACTGTTTCGACTTTGTACACAGTCATTCTTTGCACTGCCCAGCCTTGGCAGGACGCTGGGCAGTAAGGTACTTTCTTGATCACGTCCCTGACTATATGCTATGGCTGATTCAGGAATTGAAACAACAAGGCTTTCCTTTGGATCGGCATGGCGTGGAGCAGCTGGACCTTTCCAAGTTCAAAGAAGACGGAAGCATACCAGGATAGAAGAACTAAGCCTGTCTTTGGCCATTGAGCTTGAGGTCTTTCCAGTGGTTCCTACAATGTTCCCTGTGGCGTACTAAATAGGTCAAGCTCGATCATCATGTCATAAGAACAGCAGTCAAGGTACAGAATCCTGCTTTCTGTTAGAGGACCTTGCAATATGTATAGGTTAGGATCTCCATGGGATTTGTAAGGATGGCATGCTGAATTAAACCGATTATAGTTTAACGTGGTAAAACCTCATGATGGACGAGGAGTGCGCCCGTAGTTTCACTCTATCTTCCTTGACAGCTACCTATCTTGTCCTCTAACTATACTTAAATATGCATAAGTCAATACGAATGATACCTGATGCAGTAGTAGCTCCTTGTGTCAATTGTAAACCAGATGATCGACTAGAACTGAGCGTTTCGTAAAGGAAGAAGCTATCTTATTTCAATTAATTCGCGGTTTTGTTGTTCGAAAATGATCATGCTTCTTTTCATGACGTTTTCCGATGTAAATAATATTGGACTGACGATGAAATGACAAAAGAACCCTAGTTGACCTCATCCTCAGAGTCCGTCTGGTAAATTCCGCTTTCATGCACAACATGCTCGATGGTAGGTGTGCAAGGAATAACTTGTGAAGACAAGTGAGGTGATCCATCCGTCTTTGGACGTCTCCTCCTCCTCTTTTTGATAGCCAATGACAGTCTCCTCGTGTGCAAGCACGGCCGATTACGATTGCTTTGAAAATATTTGTACTTCTCGCAAAGTCGGACCCGTCGGTTGAGCTTGCGGTTGTCGTCCTTTAGCTTTGTGACTTCCATCTTCAATTCCGAGTATAATCTTAAGAGTGTATCAAGCTGCCGGGACTGGTAAGAGTCTTGAGTGACTCCATGGGTTTGGAATGAGAATCGCTTTTGATAAGCATTATCAATACATTGAGGAGGAGCGCTGGAGCTCGCCGCTGCACTTCTCAAATCGATATTGGACGACGGATCCCTTTGGCCTGGGCATGGAGGTTCCATGTCCGGGGTGAATGGAAGGCTGGAGGACTGCGGGTAACTCATCATGGCACGAGTCGTTCGAATGTCTGGTGGCGCAAGCTTAAATGACGAAAAGAATAGTTATAGAAGGTCTGTGAAAGACTGTATTATCAATATATGGAAAGTGGTTTCTGATTTTAATCAAGGTCGACCCTCCGCTCCCTTTTACATACCGCGGCCAAACCTCCGTTGTATCATTACACTCACCCCTCACGGGAGCTATTGATATTGTCAAGATTGCTTGTGCATAATGCTACATTAGTAACTAGGGCTTGGGCCAGCTTACAGTTTCCATTACATTACCCCTTGGTACATACTATGTGCTAATGGTGGTTGATATACCCACTAGTCAGGCTGAGCGCAGCCACTTGAATCACGTTGTTTTTACCGCCTGAAACAATTCCTACCTACCTAAATAAGCCTATCCCTAATAAAGATGATGATCAGGCATAACCTGCCAGTCAGGTCTGCTCAGTGTGACTTGAGGTAAACGTAAGATCGTCCCAACTTGGTCTTTTTCCTGGGATGGTCACCGCTTCTGGCAACGACAAGGACTCCGCACGAGGCAGAACTCAGATGGGTTATGACTTGACCGGATCTTGGTATACTAGCATGTCGGTTTTCGCATGGACATGTCTGTGAATAAACAACAAACCATATATACAGTAGTCGCTGCCAGGTACGATGACCAGGGTTCGGATCAATTCAACGAGCATCAATATAACACCTCGTTGATAGATAATAGATGATTACGTAATGACAGGTGGGTTGATTGATAGAAGTTGATAAACAAACGACATTGATTGATAGATGTTGGTATCCGTTGATAGGTGTTGCACCCATATTTGCTGACAAGCCAAGCCTCTAGCTGTTAATCCTCAGATTCTTCGACATCTGGTATCATGTTGCCCGTCCACTTCAACATTGGATCAAGATCCTGGATCACACCAGCGTGGTACCAGCTCCGGATGGTCTGACAGAGTGAAAGAGTATCGGCATGCAGTCGGTTGCGCAGAGGAACCACCATGTGACCGGTGACGCTAAACAGACGCTCGACCTCAGCACTCATGGGAAGTACAGTGTGTAGATCTAGAGCCATGCGTGATAGCCGAGGGTATTTTTGCCTTCTCTTGTGCCAGTAAAGACGCGGGTCCTCCACATGCTTATCGCCTGCAGCGTGATCATGCTCCCATAGTTCAAACTCATCCGGCTCCAGTTGCCGCTGGCGACGCACATGGTGACAAGGAGGCTGACGTTTGCCCGCTGACGTCTCGCCTTTGCTTTTTGAAGTTTGTGAATTTGTTGGTCGAAAGACGAAGGGCTTTCCTAGGCGGCTCGAGGACGTCTTCAGCGTCAATCGGCAAATCTTTGTACTGTTCACGCCATAGGCGGTACACCTGTTGCCTCGCTGCGTCGATCCAGTTGGGGTGATCTTCGTACCACCCGTCGAAAGCGTCCCAACGTTTCCCAGGATTCAGAACCGCGGCAGCGTAGATCAATGGTGATTCACCCACTTTCGCGTAGTAGGAATCGAGCTTCTTCCACGCATTGTTGACGTTCACGACCAAATGATCACCTTCAGGAAGACCTGCCACGATGCCCTTCGCAGTCTCGAGGCCGTCGAGGAGAAACTCATATGCATCAAAGATTTCCCAACTTGCGCCATGAATCTGGTCAATGGCTTCCTCGCCAAGGCTTCGCTGTTTCTCGCGAGACTGGGAGTCGCCCTGCAGGGATTTGATGACAAGCTCAAAATTGAGAAGGATGTCATGGAGAGCTTGTATTGCCTCCCAATCACTCTCTTCCAGCCTATTGCCTTCCTGGAGAAAGTAGGGTTCTCTGACGCCCTTCCTCAAGTTGCCGCATCTTGTTCGGTTCTCAGAGTCGAAATGTGCCCTAGCCTCGAATATGAAGGTATCGTAAAAAGGCTTTAGTCGAAGCGCGCGTTGCATGTAGAATTGCGAAAGCCATCGGGTGGCATTGTCGGTGACAACCTTAACTGGTTTATGGGCTTTGAACCCAGAGTCTTCTGCTGCCTCTCGAATGCGGTGCTCCTGGGCCGAGATAAGCTTCCTCGTCCATAGGTCTGACCGATTGACTTCTTGACAGAAGTTGTGAAGCTTCCCAATGGGTCCTCTCTTCCTCCACTGCTCGTGTTCGCGCTGCACAGTAAGCAGGCCATCGTTAACATCCCGCTCGAAAGACTCATAATCTTGGCCGAAAAGAAGGGCCTTTACAACCAAATTTATAACATGACCCAGGCAGCGAACTCTGCGCTCTGGCCAATGAAAGCCCAGGGCATCCCCGATTTCCGCCAAAGCCGTATCGTTGTTCGATGCATTGTCGACAGTGAAATATCCGATCTTCTTCTCGATATCGTAGGAGCTGATGACTTCGAGAACCGCAGCGGCGATATTCTTCCCAGTATGCCTGCCATCCATTTCAGGCAGACCAAGCACAATTTTGTGGGGTTGTGCCTGTCGGTCGCGATATACGGCACTGACACCATAGAGTGAGAGGCCGTTTGTTGAAGTCCAGCCATCAAAAGCAAGATGAACTTGACCAGGGCTCTCCTGAAGCGTCTTGGCTACCAGCCCCTTGTTTTTCTCGTATTCGCGAAACGCAATCGCCCGCACGCTCTTGTCGCTGATGTGCGCGCGTTGGATGCCGACCGAAGGGCTGAGATACTCGAGGACTTCGCGAAGAAAGGGATGTTGCGCGGTGCGGAAGGGCAGGTTGGCGCTGACCATCCACTTGACCATCTTGCGTTGGAACTCCTCCTTGTTGAAAGAGGCAACCAGTCGATTCGCCATAGCTTGCTGATTCGCGTCGTTGACGTCGAGGCCAAAGAACGAAACGACCGACATCTGATCCGCCATGTCATGTGGACGTTTCAGAGTATTCGGTACGGTTCGCTTCGCGCTCGCGTTGCGCACGTTGTGGAAGCTCGAGAGATGTAGCTCAACGTTGCTGAGGTTTCGAGCGTCGTAGTGTGAGGGTCGAAGGTCTCGCTTCTTAACGCAAAAGCCGCAGACCCATGTGGCACTGTTGCCCGCCTTTGAGATATCGAAGCCGAACTTCCATACCCATTGTCTTGTAGATGACCTGCGTTCACTGAGGGTGTAGCCTTTGAATCGTTCGAAGACGAAATCATGATCCTCGTCAGTAAGGTCCAGGGGGTCAGAACCTGTAAAGTTGGCATCATGAGCGTGGGGATGAGGGAGGCTGATTTGCTTCGCAAAGGCGTTGACGGTGTGGATGATGGAGCAATGGTGGCCGAGCTCTGCATTTCGTCAGGTGGTTGCTGTTGGCGAACGCGTCAACGACGCGTCTCGTTGCGCGCGAAATATCTTGCCTCGGTCCGCCCACCTACCCTGCAGTCCGCCGTCAACAAACATCAACTTCATCAACGTTGATGCCATCTCGTTGAATTGATATGTCTTGGCGAGTAATGAAATTGATTGATAGATATTGAAACATCTCTGACGCCCGTTGATTGATGGCTGATGCTCGTTGAATTGATCCGAACCCTGACCAAGGGTCTCAAGCTCTCCACGTGCAGGAGGAATGCATGTCCTTGCAATACCAGATGTGGTAATATTTTCAGCTTCGACTCCTGGGATTTGTGAAACAGCCATACGAAGAGTCGGCCCATGGACGTGATCGTTCCAAGTTGCTTCGGAGCGATTCCTGTCGAAGAAGTTCTCTGTGGCAGCGACGGTTTGGCGTATAAAATTGAGTTCGTTGTGCAGGACCATAAGACGATTGGAATCCTGGTCATTGGAAGGGAAATTGATACTGGCATCTTGGACTTGGCTATCAGTCATGACCATAGCTCGATCCTCAGACGCAAATTCCCAGTCATCAGCTCCAAGCTCGCTTTGAAGTACCTCCTCGAGTTCTCGTGGCAGATGACCTAGTCCTTTCGTAATTTTCGTGATATCCTTGAAAAGTTTCAATGCCTGAGCACTGCCCGTCGTTTTTATGATGTTTTCCAGTTCCCTGAATTCTGCAGATTTCCATTCCACGGGTTTTTTCAGCTTCTGCAAGTCATCCGGTTTCTTGATCGGACTTGTCGAGCGCGTTCGGCTGGTCACGCTGCTTCCGGTTCTTGAGCCGGATGTGAAAGTTGGTCTGCAGCTGTTGCTGATCTTCTCGGTGTATGAGGCTGTCTCTGTACGTCTTGGCGCGAATTTAGGCTTTTCTGGATCCCGGTGCGCATAACTCAACTCAGGAGCTGTACGAAGAGCGAGACCACGTCTTTGCGGCCTTGGTGTGTTCTGATCTGTCTCGTCAAAGACATCGTCGGCAGATTCAGGCTCAGCTTGGGGCTCGACATCTGATTGAGAACTGGCGCTATGCTTTCTGGGGCTCCTTCTTAAACGTTCGCTGCTGTCCATCTGTCCGTTGTCGGCTGTTGACTCCTGTTCGTAGTCAAGTGGCAATTCGCATACAGCTGGGTCTCTGCAACCGTGCAAAATAATATGTTGGTCGGCGATCCAAGCCCTGATGATCTCAAAGTCCATGTAGAGCGGTTAAAAGTTTTTTTTGGCTGACTATTGTGGCTATTTTGTGGTCGGGATTGAGATATTGTACTGATTTGTATGTTTGTGCTTGGAGATTGGATTGTTTACCTGTTCTTTTTTGGTTGCTGTGCCATTGATGCTGATAAGATAAGGGTGGGTCAGGTACCCTAGACCTGACTTGTCATACTGAAGTCGTACTCGCTCCAACTCTCTCCTGTAAAAAATTTCCTTGGTACCGGCTGTTAGCGCTTTACTAGGGCAAAGTATTTTTGCAGGCCAAAATGGCAACAAAGCAACTGTGGGGCTAACGGGACCTTAACAGACGCTGGAACAAAGGGATTCGGAGAGTTGACCTTTCTTCGTGACGAGTGTCTTCAACGACATTGAGCTTCGCGAGCTCTTGACATCGCCTTCGGGCGCTAATTCTCTGACGTCTATAATGGCGTCTTCGCGGAATTAGCCGCTCACACGGCCAAGGCCGTTTATTTAACCCACCCACCCCACTTACGAGCCACCCCCACATCCGAGCCATCCAAAAATGCCGCATCGTCAAGAACATCCCCTTTTTCAAACCATCACAACAATTGCCATTTATCGCCAAACAACGCCATTTTTTCACGATACCTTCTCTATCATACAATGAAGCATTATACAGAATTTGAGCTCCAACAAGCACTTGCTGATGTGGCTGCTGGCTGCCCTATTCGCCAGGCAGCTCGCGAATGGGGCATACCATAACGTAATCCATAAGCGAGCGCCGCACACAAGCGAGCGCCGCACTTTCCAGCACTTGAACGGATCGCGTGCGCCTTGATGTCCTTAATTGTATGTGTATTGTTCAACTTTTTTTCCCCCGCCTTCCTTGGAGAGGGGTCTGCTTATTATGCTTTCCTGAATGGGTCTAGGGTCGCCGACAGCTGACCGATAGGTCACACGATACCCCGTGCGGCCATCCTACTGTTCAACAGATACTAACTAACTGATCATATATGAATAGTATATATCAAACGTACAGCTTCATGCGATATGCGGAATATTATTTTTCTAAAATGGTCATTAGCTCGGCCAGAAAAAGGTCATCAGCACCTGCATATGTTAGCGTCGCGCTAGTCCGCCACGGAGCAAAATGGTCAACAGCCCTGATGACCTTTACAATAAGTGTTAGGGGTGAGCTGATAGCGCCGCGCTAAAGTGCCATATAAAATAAACGTGGGTTGACCAACCCACGATTACAATGGGTGATAGGGTGTAATTTCATGAAAGTAATCATGACAGGGGCTAGCGCACGGACGGAAAGTGTGTAGTTTAGTAAATAACAAGCAGTCCTTGGTACAGTAGGTTATATTTCAGAGCCAAGTTCAACTAGATTACTGGGGACAGCGTTGAAACCCTAAGCTGCAAATGCCTACTGGAGTCAGTCCCTACTAATATAAATTTATCTCCACACCTACAACCCTCCCAAGGTCAAAGCAAGAGTAAAGGAAAGTTAACAAATAAATGTTAGCATATTACCATACAATCTCAAAGCGCAGTTAAGATATCCTACTTCTACTACTATATCCTCGCAAGGTAGATATAAGCACAAACAAGTGTAGATCACCACTAAGCCTACCCTCTAAGAGAACTTCATCACCAGTACACGACCAGAGCGACAGCCGATGGCGACCGTTGATTTTTCTACAGCCGATACTGACGATCGATATTCCGGAGGTAGCCAAAGCACCCTCTTTCTATCCTTCAGAATCCATATATTATCGGTGCTTATGCCATAACCAGAGTGGCTAGTACCTCGTGAAACAGGCATTGTCTGGCCATCGGTGGCAAGCGGTAGGGGCGGCAGATTCAGTTTCAGGGGCCCCATTTCGGTATAGAGGCAGTGGTTATTCGTTGAATCGACAGTAAGCACCCGGTTAACCTTGAGCGTCTTTAGGCATTCGCCAGAATGGACATCCCAGACCTTAACGGTGTTATCGCCCGAGCTTGATGCAAGTCGCTGGCCATCTGCTGAGAAGACAACCGACCTGACCCAGCCATCGTGGCCTTCGAGTGTCTTTAGGCATTCGCCAGAATGACTATCCCAGATCTTGACGGTCTTATCGCCCGAGCTTGATGCAAGTCGCTGGCCATCTGCTGAGAAGACAACCGACAGGACCCAGTCATCGTGGCCTTCGAGTGTCTTTAGGCATTCGCCAGAATGGACATCCCAGACCTTAACGGTGTTATCGTACGAGCTTGATGCAAGTCGCTGGCCATCTGCTGAGAAGACAACCGACCTGACCCAGCCATCGTGGCCTTCGAGTGTCTTTAGGCATTCGCCAGAATGACTATCCCAGATCTTGACGGTCTTATCGTTCGAGCTTGATGCAAGTCGCTGGCCATCTACTGAGAAGACAACCGACCTGACCGAGCCATCGTGGCCCTCTAATGTCTGTAGGCAAGCGTCCCAGTTCGCTTCCATTTTCGGCTTCGATATGATCCAATCCGGCACTTCCTTCTTGAACAGTTCTCTAATTCGGCTGTACTCAGGGCTGAAAACGAGTGCTGATGCGTAAGCTTGTAACGGAGCAATCGCAATCACGCCTCCATGAGAAAGCACATATCGTCGCGCATCTTCCACCAGACTGTCTAGGCCTGGAACTGCTGTATTGGTCTGTCGAAGTGTCAAAACTATCTCTATATATATTATTCAGTAGACTTACTATGATCCCCTTCAGCGTCTGTACTGCTTTTACTCCTTGCGGCATTTGGCCTTGTAGGCTGAGAGCCTCCAGCCAATACAGGAACCTCTTGCCTATGAACCTGGAAATGGCCTCATCGTCTGATTGATTCCTATTTCCTTTGATTACTTCAAGGTGGTCCACCCAGTGCAGGCAGGAATAGCGAAGATGAGATAACGGGTCAGGCTTCGGGCACGAAATCTCGGTGCAAAGGTCTCCTGAGAATTCCAGATTGTAAATATTGCGAGTGAGTGTCATCAAAGCGTCCAACGATCGCCGGAATATGAGGTAGTGTTGATCTTGGATACCGGAAGGGAAGATATCGCTCTTGGCACTGTCGGTAAGGAAATCCTGGGCCGATTGATGCACGAAATAGACAATGTCCTCTTGAAGAGTCAGAAATGAGCCACACTCTCCAATAACCTCTTTCAACTCCTTGTCACTGAAGTCCTTGGTGTCTGCCACAAGAGTTCGCAGTTCGTCCAATGAAATGGGGCGATAAGTGATACATTCCGTAGCAAGGATTTTCCGGCATATATCTCCATCTTCCGACATGAAAGCTTGTTCCAGCATGCGCTGGTAGAGTTCGCTAAGTCCTCCGGGTATAGAATCCAGCTTGTCAATGGTATTCCGGGCTTTGACCTCGGGACGTGCCAACTCTTTGCACACCAGGGCTACCCAGAGAAAGGTGTCGTTGGCCTTGAGTAGCAGCTTGTTGCGCACATCGTCCTTTGTTTTTGGGTGGTATATCTTTTTTCGTGCCAGCTGTTCAACCTTGTATTCGATAAACATCATCACCGCTTGAGATATAGAGTCCTTGTTCAGCTCAAGCGGTACCCTAATGTTCTCGGAGTCTTGAAACTGCACCTCAATTGACGGCAAGTTGCGACTAGACACGACCCATTTGGAGGAGGAGTGGCGGGACGCCTCGAGAATGAAATCAATGAGATCTTTCCTGCTATCGTCTGAGCACTCATCTAGAGCATCAACAACGAAGACAGCCTCTCGCAAGCAAGGGTCCTTGAGCATGTCGAGAAAGATCCTTTTTAGAGACTCAAATGCATAGCCGTCTTCAAAGAGCTTGCTGCCTTGGTTGTCGTACTTAGATCGGACGAATGAAGTCAGCTGCGACTGCCTGTCACAGAGAAGCCATAAGAGGCCACGGAGCACGGATACTGCACTCCTGAGCTCGCTCTGTGTGGCTTGACAGAAGTAAAACGACAACACCTGGGACGTCTCCTGCTTGAGGTGGTTAATGATACCGCATAGAAGCATCGTCTTCCCCTTTCCCGGGTCGCCTTTGATCCATAGTAATCGGCTCTCTGGATCATTCCGGAATCGCCGAAAGTCGTCGTGGTCGAGAATCCAGTAGTACGCATCCTTGAGCAGGCCGCCTTTTGTCTTCTCGATGTTCTCCTTATGGGCTTCGGGGTCGACAATGCGTAGATCTTGGAGGCATTTCTGGTCGTTCTCGTCGTGATGGATCTGGCGCAGCACCTGGGTCTGGACTTGGACGGCCGATTCTACTGCCTTAACGTCTAGGCGTAAACGGCCAAGCGTGTTGTCGATCCTCCGAAGTCGAGATTTGAGCTCTTCGGAGTTGTGCTGATTCACGTCGTCTCGTAAGGAAGCCTCGGCTTTCTTAATCGAGTCGACCTTGTTCTGCCAATCGTCTCCTTTGAAGAGATCCCTGACGATGACGGCAGCCCAGTGTTTGTTGTACAGGCATACTCTGCATTTGATATAGCAGCAGCTTCTTGTAGAGTTTGATGACGTTGCGCCTAAGGAGACTTTGTAACCTGATGATGGAACCATCAACCTTGCCCGGGTCGAGCAAGAGTTGTGCCAACTCCCAGTACCATTCAACTCGTTCGAGGACGTATCTGACTCCGTCGCGGTTGATGCCTGGTTCAGTGAGTGGGTTTGCAACGAGCTATAAACTATTAGCAAGGGCAAATACAATAAGGATAGTATTTCTCACATCTATCAATGTCGTGATACCTAGCCAGGCGATAGCAGCGGTTGGCTCGCTCTTCATAGCTATTGATACAAAGTCTTTGACATTGTTGACTGGTTGAAGCCCTTCGTTGAATTTCTCCTTCATCCTTGCCTCTTTCTCGGTTTTGTCTAGCCCTTGTCCGACCAGCGTCTTCATTTGAGCTTGTCTGGCTTCTGCATTCTCTGCGATGATATTTATGGGGTTCCTATCGGCCGAAGGATCTGCGTCTCCCGCAGCAAGCTGGGCGGAAAGAATCTTCTCGTACGCGTCGACAGTGTCAGGTTCGTCGTCCTTGACTTTGTCATAGGCCTCGTTCCAGATCTGTCTTCTTATATCTTCGATGTCAGCCGGGACGCGCGGCACAGCCGGTAGATTGGGTATAATGGAAGTCGGCTAGGTAGGTTTCGGATCGGACTCGGGCTGAGTCGGAGTTAGTCGAGAGGAGTTCGAGGACGTTGGCCGTGAAATCGTGATGTCGGACTTGGACGGCGCTGGCGCAAGCCGGTGGCGTCCGAATAGTGAGAGCTTATCACGTAAGCGTGACATAGTGGCGAGAGATGGATACTAAATCCATAAACTTTTTCTGTTTAGCAGGGAGACGATGAAGGATTTTGGAACGCTGTGAGCCGCGGGCGGAGCGTAGAAGTGAGGGGCATCATATCCAAGAAATACACGCTGCGCAACCGCCAAGCCCACTGTGCATGCATCATACACCAGCGCCAAATGGCGAATTAACATTGGCCGCCTAACTAATTGCACATTTATCTGACCGACCATCTATGCAGCTGGGCTAATTTGGACAGTTGCATGAGGCTTCCGTTCGAGAACGATGATTGGTCACCTGATTTGTTAGCGCCAGATATTCTTGGGCGCTTACTCGCTATCCCTTCAATTGTCCAGGACCTCCAGTCAGGTCACAGCAGGAATAGGCCGCCAATAAAACTGCATCGGATGAAGTTAGACATATCCTTCGTCAAATTGTCTCAGCACATCTTAGGACATGTAGCTAGATAAAGAATAGACAGTAAATTTTCAGGACTGCTTGGGGAGTCTAGCTCATACGACATGGCTAGGTTCGGAAGTGAAACCAGAGCGGCAACCTGCATCAGTTCTTGTTTGTGGGATTCTAGGAAGCGGGGCCATTCCGTGACTCGAAGCCACTGGGATCGATGTCGCGGGTCAGAAGATAGAAGGTTTATGTTAAAGCCAGTCTGGTTTGATATTGCTGAGTTTTCGTTTTCCTGCTGAGCAAGCTGAAGGTTTATGATATCCTCGAGTCTAGGTTGAGTGAACGCAGGGCCGATGTTAGTTGCGTCACTTCCTGCATCAGATCCAGTTGGGCTTTCCTCTATTTCCTCGTGAACTTTGCGGGCCCTAACGATGAAGTACCTGCATCGTGGGCCGTGAAAAAGGGTTTGACAAGCGACTGGAGTCCGGACCAGACCGGCTTGGGTCAAACCTTTGATCCCTCCGGTCTCTCCCCTTCGTCTACGCCCTGGTTGGCGCAATGGTTGATTATGAACCTTTTTGAGATGATCTTCTATTGCTGTGCGACCTCGGCAGACATACCGGTATCGGTCGTCTTGACAAAGTAGACAACAAATTCCATCGTGAAAAACATCAAGGAACCGAATCGGATGGGCGATTGGCAACGGTCGCACGTTCCTACATATCTCATCGGCGTCTCGTATGAGAGGTAGATGGTCCAAACTTCGCTCAAATAGCTTGATGGAAGCAACCTTAAAGGCACGCGTCGCGTTGTGGTGCCGTCGGATATGCCGGGCGATATTGGTTTGCGGTACAACGCCACACTGTTTGCAAACAATGATACGCCAAGAAGGATCGTAGTAAAAGAGATCTTCAAGTTCCATAGTGAAAGTCTTTCATAGTCCACTAACCTTTCGATGGTACGAGCTTTTAAAGATCGTTGGAGGAAACATCGAATTTAAATTACAGCAAAGAGAGTAGATGATATAAGAAAGATGAAGTACGCGTAAGTAATGCGCCCGCAGACTGTCGATCGAAATGAGAAAACATAAGTCACCATAGTATGGCCATGCGGGAATAGACGGGAGATAAACAAACACGTGAGAAATAAACAGGGGGTAGGCGACAATTAGGGGTACACGACAATTAGGAATAGAAGAGTAGGGCCCAAACCCGCCCGTGCAATGAAGTGAGTCACCGTGCTAAATGCATGTTTTCATGTCTTCGGGCTTGCTTCATTTTTAGTCTTTGGTTAGTTATCTGTTTCCCAATTGTAATTATATGCTTAGTGCCCCCTTAGACCCATTAAAAAGGATTGGCTCCATATATCTTTAAGTATTAATAAAACTCATCCCGCTAAGACGGCGATGGTTAGGTGGCTGGGTCAATTGATCGGTTATGTGGAATCTTTAACCCATGCTTAGATGATTAGTTGCGGTTAGTTGGGCAAGCTTACCTGCGGCTATTTTTACGTAGGGCTAGAAATGCAAAAATCATACAGAGTTGGAAGCAAAGAACCAATCAGGCTATGAAGCGCCCGCTCTGTGACTGAAAGTGGAGCTGCGGCTGTTACATTGTCCTCTTTCAAGTGAAAGTGGAAAACAGGGGTAATGGCCCAATTAAGACGCGTAAACGTCCTTTTTCACTTGAATTTGGAGCTGGAATAATGATGTATAGGGGAGACGAACTCTCGGGCATCGTCTTGATTGTCGCTATTGTCAAGGTCAAGGTCAAGCTCGTCAAAGTCAACATCATCATCAACCTCTTCAGGAAACCCTAATGCCGACATTTTGAGCTGGTTACCCGATGAGAATTGACAAGTATGGTTGGGACTGCACGACCCCTCGATTGAGGAAGGACAAGAAAAAGACGGTGATGATATTGGTAGCGGCGATAATTCCTCAGCATCAATATGTGGAATTCTATCATGAAGCTCTCAGGGCCAGTGACTTCTGCCTGATATCCTACCTTTACGCGCGACGACACCGGTTGCTTTATAGCAGTCGACTCGTACGCGCTCCGGCACAGTCGAGCGCGTACCGCGTCTCTCTCTTCGTCAACCTGTATGCCATGACTGAAGCTCCTCCCTCTGACAGATACTATGGAGTGTGGTGATGTCGTTTCCCTACCAGTACAACACCGCATCTGCCCAGCCCTCGTCATCTATCATCTCCCTTTCCTGCGTTCATCTTTCGACCTACTTGTGCCATCCTACATCCTTCTGCCGTTACCCCGAACGCGTCCGAAGCTGATTCCAACCCACTAACCCAGGGGCAAGTGTCCGAGCGTGCATGCATGGCTGGCTTCAAGCTGCGAATACGATGAATCTTGATGAATACCTACGGGGGAGGATCATCCATCACATCCTGATCACACAGCATAATTTTACACTCCTTGCTACATCTACTCTGATAGGACGGAAGGCATCAGGGTGGAGATGAAGTGGCTTGCTTGTCACAGAAACTACAGAACTCTGATACCCTTGCGTCACATCCGTGACGACAGGGGTTCCCTGCGCCCTTTCAAGACCGTTCCGGGCCATCCGCAAAAGATAGAGGTGGTTTACGAGATCATCAAAGTGAAATTGATATGTCATACCACGAATTATTACGATAAGTTCTGACCTGCGAAAGCGCAGGGACGTGTGTGCCGTGCGAGGACAGTCATGAAAAAGAAACATATGTTGTGATATTTAGTAATGAGGATTGAGCATCACCACCCTTCGCATTATTTATGAACTACATTTAGCATACCAATTAATCTATTATTATTATTCTCGAAGCCAAATATTGCTTCTCGCCCCCCCCCTTTCGCATGCCTGACTTGTTCGTGGTCCATCTTTCTCTACATCATATATTCACCCGATGTATAGGGTAGACTTGCTCCCCACTTTTTAACGCCGATTTCCTGACGTCGCAACCGGTCCATCCATCCAGGATGGCGTCGGCGGTGGCTGTGGCTTCAAATTCACCTTTACAGCCTGATTACTGGATCGACCAGGGTTGTGACGATCTTTCGCGTAATTCGGTTTGCCCCCTGATGGGTGAACTATCTGGGTTCCCCTTTTGGAGCTACCCGGCAATCGCTGTGCAGGAGAGCTGACCTCAACCCCAGTTCGATGATGCCGCTGCTGTTGGGATGGTGTGCTATCATGATCTTGTCTCTGTGTACCCTTTGGGCGATGATGATTCTGAGGGCCTTCTCTGGGGCGACCCAGCCGCGTAGCTTTTTGGCTGCGGCTGTTGCTTTTGCTGCTGCTGCTGCTGCTGCTGCATCATCATCAACGTTAAACCTTCGTCCCTTATCATCTCACCCGTTCGGCAGTCGCGTTCTCGGCTTTCGTGCCCCTGTCTCTTGCTTGTCCCGTTGATCGACACGAATCCCTGCGACGGCTGAGGCTGATTGATCGGTCGGGTGGGAGGTGATACGACGTCCAGCTGGGTTGCATGACCGTTTCCGTGCCTGTCCTGAAACTGACTCCTGAGCTTGCTGTGACTGCCGGTTCCCTGGCCTTCGTTGTTATGATTGCGCGGTTGCAATGATGACGACGATGGCGGCTGTGCCACTTGCTGCTGCTGATCGTCAAGTGATGGTGCAGCAGCGGTCATGTCCGAAAGAAGCCTCTCGTATCCTTGGTATGCCGTTTGGATCTGATGCAACGCGTCCCTCGACCAGGGAGCTCCATCGTCAGACTCGTTGCTTTCCACAGCTTTGCGGCATCGATCTGACGCCCACGCGACAACCGCATAATCGATATACGCGCTCAGTTCGGCCGAAGCGTACACGCCACGGAGCGCAGGATTCCCGTTAACCTCTGGTATGTTGCCAAGCTGGCTACAGATGGCCGTCGCTGTTCTGATCATCATCATCACAGTCCTTTTTTCCGAGGTGCCTGGCCAGATAGGTCCAGTCTGAGAGTTGAATAGATTCGGCAGCACTGGATGGGAAGGTCCTGAGTGTTTCGAGTACTCAATACTATATACGTAGAGCGATGGGGCTCCTCGCGTCAGCCTTCTCACAACACCGCTGCAGCAACAAAGACAACGATATGATATCGATGGGCTCAGATATAGCATGATAAAAAAACAAGAATGAATGAATGAATGAATTTACTCACGTCATCAATTCTGTAGGCGGCCATCCGGTCCCATATGGAGATGTTGAAAGTCGCCCTCCCTATTGGCGTTCTACACCAGCGAGTAATGACGGGTCTCCACCGTTCATTCTTCCAAAGTGTGACGAGTCGGCTGACAGGAAAACGGGTTTCACTACCCAAGCAGAGGATATCTAGCATTCTCCTCTCCAGGGCTTGTTTGTTCTTGTTCCGCTCAGGGGAAAATAAGGTCGGGTCTCGTTCGGAGGCAGAGGCGAGCTGCAGCCAGATCTGGCCATGGCTATCGGGTAGATTCAGATCACGACGATTCACGCGAAGCTTGATGTCGAGTTCGACAGGAAGAGCGGCTGTGGTTCGAGGAAAGACGGTTCACTCGGATTAGCAGGGTCATCTCGCCATCAAGTTTAAATGGTTTGGCAAGGTTGTGGTCGTCGTTCATGGCAATATGTGGCCGATGCGTACGGCGACATGGGTACGTACCTCTGTCGTAAAACTCGCAGATCCACCAAAGATCATCGGAGCTGGAGGCTGTCTGGTTCACGTAGCTTCGCAGTGCTTCAACGCGATGTTGACCAGCCATCAATTCGGGTTTTTCATCGGTGATGTCGGCCCAGTGTCGGAAGGAAAATACACCATGATGATCATCGACGGCCGAACGGTCAGTTTCCGGAATGGCGGCCATGACCTTCTGGAGGGCGTCGGCACTGCAAGAGACCTGGATGTAGTTTTCCTCAGCTCGGCGGGCGAGGTTGCCCTGGCGGAAGGATCGACAAAGGTGGGCGACATGGTTGCGGTCGAGGGCCCTGTTGTTGCCACGGGACCAGGAGGAGTCGAGAAGGTCAACAGGCAGCTCGGCAACGGCGAGGCGGTAGGGCTGAGCCTGCTTCCTCAGAGAGTCAACCTCGATGAAGGAGGGCGGAGGGGGCTTGGGTTGCTTGATAGGTTTGGGTGGGGGGGAGAGTTGAGGTTGGATGTCAGTGAGGATGGGTTCATGGGAGGTCGGGAGGTCCTGGTGGAGAGCGGAGGAGGAGGAGGTAGACGGGTTAGCAGCAGGTCTTGGTCGTTTATGAGCGGGTGTGGAACGATTCTGTCGGTCGAGAATATGATCTGCGTAGCGTTTCATAACGATGATAAGTGAAGATGTCGGTACGAATTATTATTATTATTATGTATATATATGATGATGATGACGAAAAAGAAGAAGAGAAAGAAGATGGAGAAGGAGGAGCAACATTGTCTTATAGAGAGCGTGATGCGATGTGATTGGTGGTGGCTGTGAGCGAGGACTGATGTCAAGTAAGCAAGACAAAAGTGGACAAGCGAAGTAGTAGAGGAGCGCAAGAGAGGATTGAGAAGGCAGAGAGGGCGGACGAATGAGAGGGCGGGATGGAGGTGAAATGTTAAAGTGTTTAGAGAGGTAGTGAGTGCACGGACAGTTAAACCTGGGGGTGAGGGGCAGACGTGGTTTAGCAAGTAGTGGAGGTTGCGTGCACGGACACTTACCCCCTGAGTTGACCGCGAAATCCTGATTGAGCTAGTGCGTGACCGCGAAAATCAGATGAAGTTAGTGTGTAACCGCTAAATTGTGGTTGGTCAGAGTCTAAGGCACTAAGATTGAGAAAGGCTAGCGCGGCGACTAGAAAACTTAAAATGGCAATTTTAATTGACCCGATGGCTTTGCGCACAAGGCATATCACGGGGTGTAGAATGGCACTTCGCTTCTCAGTCATTCTAATCTCCGTATGAAAACCCTGCACCTGCTGTCGTGCGATTCGAAATCGCTCAATGTAACCTTGATTCCTCTGTCTCCCGTGCTGCCTGCAATACCAGTTTCATTTTAAAATACAGGTCCAAATCGTCAGTTTTCCACCTCTCACCGTTGGGAAATACTTTTCTCCTCAGTCTATTGACACATGGGATCAATAGCTGGTAGTGCGTACTGAAGCTCTCCTCTGCAATCTTGAGAAATATACTTTCATCGCCTATGGTACCAACCTTTGATCGCACCAGCTTGTTGTCACTCTCATAATTCCAGCTTTCAAATTCAGTTGGTCCAGTCACTTTGCCCTGCCCGTCGTAGTGGATGCATATCCAGAATAGCACCCAGAAGAATGACTCTAAATCATGCATAAAAGAATGTTGCTCACCCAGGAGCGCCCCAATTGCCATGAAAGCCCGTGTTCCGGTCTTCCCCTTTGCTCCTGACGCAGCCTCTCGCGATTCCCTGATGGCCAGGTCAAGATCAATCAAGAAGGAAGGCCAGGAGGGGTTATCATCATCCTCGTTGATCATAAGATTGTTGACTGAGATGTCTCTGTGAAGGAAGCCTGCCCTATGCAAAGATTCATGCCCTTCGATGCACCGCTCAAACGCAGCAAGCAGAGCCGACCGGGAGCTCGCCTTGTAGATAGGCATCCCGTAGTCTCGGAGAATGACACGCCGATGTACACGATTTGGTAATGAACTGGTGACCCTCGTTGAAGACACGGAACAAGATCGCTTGCTAGAAGGAAGAGGAGCGCCAGCTTGGCTGGATGACCGCTTTCTGCTGGCACTGGTGCTGCCGCGACCCTCTCTCGATGTGCCAGACACGACGTTGTTCCGCCGGATTGGTCGTTCCGGACGGTAGTTCGCAGCTTGCGTAATATCCAGCCCTCTTCGAACATTATTCCGGATGTCATCATCTGCCCCGTCAATCTGTACCGTCTCGTGGTGATAGTACCGGGCTACGTTAACGACACCCTTGTCAGTCGCCTCACGTAGTAGTTCGCCTTCTTCATCTCGTTCCGGGTATTGCCACGAATCCTTAATGACAAGCAGCATCTCCGGCCGTCCTTCGGGATGGGCTTTCCAACATGTCGTCGCTCGACCAGCTATGCAAGGCGCCCGCTGCATCACCTCGTCGATGATGATCCGCTCGGTCAAACCATTCCGATCGACCTCGATGAATCGCTCCCCGTTTGCCGTCATGATTGTCGGGTCGAACCCTAGCTGCTCCTCGTTCATCCAGAGAAAGCCAAGGATCGTGGACACAAACTGACGCCCATCTTTGTTAATGTCGAACTGCTCCGATGCGATGCCCCCGAGCCGGTCAAATGCCCATACCCTCATGAGGGACCCGCAGATGGTAAAGCCCAAAACGAAGCGACGGTCGTTCTGCGCAGCCAGCACCTCCCTCGCGTACCTCCCCAGATCAAGCCACGCCATCGAGGCCTTGTCGGCGGACGGGTTGCTCTTCAGCTCTCCAGGCACCAAGATCTGCGACCAGTGGCACCGCGAGTCTTTCCCAGCACTCGTATCCTTGACAAAACCGACGTCCAACTTGCGCTCTCCTGTAGAACCTTGTATTGGCTTATTGGGCTGGGCAAGAGGCCGTCGTCGATGCCGATGCGTTGGGATTGACCCGTAGCTGCCTGCGAATGCCGCTAGTTTGTCGCTGAAGTCAGCAAACCAGCTCAGCACATCATCCTGGTTCGCATCCCTGGGCCATCCCTTCCAACCGTCCTCAAAGAGTGGATCGCTGCCTTCCACGCATTGCTTGAAGAACGCCTGGGAGGCTGCGTCAAGGCCGGCCACGCCCCCAAAGTATGTGCTGTGAAAATTGCGGAGCCCGACATACATAGGGCCAAGCTCCTCCTTCAGCACATCGTCCACATATTTGCGATGCTCGGACGAGTTCGCGAAGCTGCTGGTATTGCGCAGCCATGGAGTCTGTTGGATGGAAGAAGCTACCTGTCGGGGAGGCGGGGTGGATTCGGTGACGGCGTTATAGAGTTCATCCCAGATTAGGGCATCGTCTGGTTCATCGACGAGGGCTGATTTCAGGAGAGGCTTGACGCGATCGAAGTCAAAGTCGGCAGAGGCGGCAGTAGAAACAAGTCTTAGGAGATCGCTTCGGAGGGTGCCACGACCTGTCTTCGAAGGTAAGAGGCGGGTGGCAGGAAGAATTTGAATCGCTGATAGAAGACTGGACGCGAGATCCTGCACATCTTTATATTGGTTAGATGAGTGCCTCAAGGAAATTGATCCGCCGTACCTTCATGTTCAAGCTGGTCTAGGGCATCTGGAATGCAGGAGAGATGCGCCCTTTCGCATACGGAACTGAAAGAACCGCGAAAGGCATCGATGCCATTCCCAATAGGGTTATCCTCGATGATCTTAGACTGCGGTTGATTCCCCATGGTGGATGGGAACAAGAAGTCGCGTTCGTCGCATGTTCCTTTGTGTAGAAAGGATTCTGGCCAGCAACCCAGTCGCCTGGCTGGGTTACTGCCGGGAAATTTTTGTTCCATGCGTCTTAGTCATCGGACGCGCTCAGACGGGGCCCCATAAGGACACGCATGAATGAATGAATTTATTCCGCCCCTAACGAGACTTAATGTTGTGGGCCCTATGAGGCGTATCCTCCCGGGCGGAATAAATTCATACATACATAGTTAGCCCTTTTTAACTTTCAACCATAGGAACTCAGTTCTACGGCATTGTGAACGGTTTGAAATTTGGCTAGTTGCATGGCTGAAAGTGAGTGGTGATTGGCAAAGTATCTTGGGTCAGGTGGGTCGCCAATACCAACCCATCGGCTTTGAGCGGCTACATATGGCTCAACATAAAAAAGTCACGGAATCAGTTAATCCGATTCCGCCAACCCAAAACAACAACACGACTCCACCGACGTAAACAAAGCGGCCATCAGAATATCTTTATCATCATCGCAACATGGCAGATGCTTACGACATAATCGACGAGTCACGTCTTCTTCCTAACGTTCAAGACTCATTTGGTCGTCAAGTAAGAATAATCCACCCTGGATACTACTGCTCGGGCGGTGATCCGGATTTTGATGTCCTCATTTCCTTTGAAGCTTTTGATGACGGCGGTTCTGGGGTTGACTACGACACAGCCCACATAGCTTGCGCTATAATCGCTGGTAATATCTGGGATGGGTATTTCTCCAAAGATCCTCACGGAAAAGAAAAGATACAACCGCCAAATACAGTCCTTAGTTATGGGCGCTACTATTTCTGTCTCCCCTCGTCTAATGATCCCTCGACCGATCAGTACCCTGTAATTCCTCGCTTCAAAGACTGGCGCTTTCCACACGATAATCTTCCATCCATTTGGAAAAGACTTTATTCCCAATACCGCGCCAACGCCAGCCCTCGCTGCGTAATGAGTAACTGTGGCGACGTCGTGGAACAAGCGCATCTTGTACCGTCGCAGCAATCTTCATGGTGGACACAAAACTTGATGAAAAAGTGAGTTAAGACGACGTAAACGACATGAGTTGAAGTATGACTATGTTTATTTTTATGTGTACTGATGCGGCGATAGGTATTCTAGGACGAGTCTTTTCTCGACGGATCAAATTGATGCGCCGGCGAATTTATTACCGCTGCGCTGTGATATTCATAAGATTTTTGATGAGAGACATTTTGCTTTTGTGCCTAAGAAGGTGATTTCTCGAGAAGCGAGGGAGAAGCATATAGAAGAGGCCCAGGAGACCATTGCGGAACAACTGCAGGGCGATGCTGAGAGAAGCGGCCCATCACCCGACTCACAACTTCCAATACGAAGTTTAGAACCCCCATACAACTCTCCTCAGACCAACTCTCCTATTCACATAGTCGGCCATGTCTTCAACTCGACTCCAAGTGGTGATCTCCCACGACGCTTCCACAACAGAGCCATCCACACACTGCCATCAACACTATCTATCGATCTTCTTTTCGCCCGCTTCGCCTATACCATCTTCTCACCCTCAATATTTAAAGATTTTCTCGACTCGGATAAAGGGCGGTATATTATGACCTGGGATCATGAGAAGAAACGACACGATGTTGGGTTCGCGAGTGCAGAGAAATGTCATGCGATTTGGAATGCAAGCAGGTCGAGGAGTGAGAGTCCGAGGAAGAGATCCAAGGCTGCGGGCGATGGGCCAGAGGATGGTTATGCTGCGGGACTGGGATCAGATGTGGATAGTGGCTATGGTGATAACTCCCAGACGAGTCTTGATGAAGATGGACCGAGACGGGGTAGGGCGAGGAAGAGAGACTGGGAGGAAGATATTTTGGATGTATTTGGGGCGAAGCGGACCAGGCTTCAAGGGAGAAGTGAGTCAAAGGGGACAAGAACTTGACATATATCGAAAAGAAGTTCAGTAACTAACCATGAAGTTCAGAGAGCTAGGTTCGTCATTACCTCAACTGGCAGTCAGTGATCTAAACCTTTACTGCTATATTTCTCATAGCGAAACGAACGAAGCCTAAGAACTATTAAGAGGCGATTAGCCGGATATCGCCCACCAAAATGGAGAATTTCGCTTAAAATTTGGACTTGATTCGAGTCACGTTGGCTCGGGTCGCTGGTTGGCCAAAAATAACCCCAACCCCACACTTGGGGTTAGCTAGCGTCGGCTTGGGGTTACGTGATGCGACTGTAACATTTACATTCTACGACAACTGTAACATTTACGACCCCCAGGTTTAACTGTCCGTGGCTGATCTGTAATCCATCTACACTGCATTTTTAACCCTAGGTACTATTGTTACGACCCAACAGGTCCTTATGCACGTGGGATAAGCACCCCACTTTTTGCTCCAATCATCAGCTACCCACCCTGTAGAAGTCGAACGCACGCCATTCGACTTGCATATTGTCGAACCAACCTCGTTCGACTTGCATACCTCCAAGTATATATACATTCTCTTAGCACTAGATAGAACTTAGCTCACCAGCTATCAACAAAACTTCTTTACCTGAATACGCTTTACCCGCACTATTCATTATTAAGAGACGTGACACTTCGCTACCGCTCAGTGACAACGCCCTACGCATCTGCCAACATAAACCTAGTACGGACTAGTTTATCCCTTGGGAATCACAACCGTCACAGCCCCCCCCCCGGCTCGAGCCAACGGGTAATAGTTCCTAGGTCGCTGTTGGCTGTAGAGGTTCTTGAAAACAGCGCAGCTGAGATATGATACACACAATTGACACCAATATCTGACACTTATGTTCCATAATGTTACATGTGATGCATTGCTAACCACTATAAAACAGAACTAAATCGGACATGTTGAATGACCGTGCCCTCCTCGCTCAGCCACTTAAGTAGTGACATGAACTTCATATGATTTCCTTTACATCATTCTTGCCATTAAAGTTCAACACACTCTGACAAACCCATCCAACCCCAATTCTTTTCAATGGTGTCGTCTTTCCAACAAGAAGGAAGATATAATACTTCTTGTCACTGTCCTTTCCATCCTCGGTATCCTTTTTGTCCTCTTCATCCTCGGTATTCTTTTTATCCTCACTCCAAGAGGGCTTGTAGCCTGTTCTTCCTAGTAACGCGCACCGCACCCCTTCGGGTATTTTTTTTGTTGTTTTATCAAACCGCAGTTCTCCTACTAGTCCGTCGTTGTTGGGATGACCGTGGTGGCGCACAGTGTCCTCCTGTCCGGATTTGCGACTTCCTGACTTTTGGTGTGGATTCACCGAAAGGCGATATGGTCCATGTCGTCCCTCTTGTTTCGGTTCCACAGCTTCGAGTTCAAGCTTAACCACCCGGCAGGTGAGGAGGATGGGAGAAGAACCGGTCGTTGTCTTTGAAGAATCGGCCGTTGTCTTTGAAAGTTTAACGCTCATATTCCATTCGACATCATCTCCAACTTTCAAGTAATCGATTGATCCATGATATGCCATCCATGACCATGTCTGCGGCTGTGAAATTTTCGTGCCTCGGAAGTCAATACTATAATCAGTGTCACAGCCTGAGTCGGAGGGACCCTGGTCGTGACAATCAACAATATTCTTATCTCGATACCATAGGAGACTCCGCTGCAAAAAAGGCGGTTGATCAAAGATGCCGTTTTCAACTTGGCAACGCCCTATGGCCTGTGCCAATGCGCTAGCTAGTGACTTAACCGCGATGGGTCTATCTGTCATCTTCGTAAGGCATGAATTGGAGTATTTCTTGAACAATAACTGGAAAAGTTTAATGTTCGCCGTTACTGCACGCTTCGTAAGCGACATCGGAAATTCTGGGTCACTCCAGAAAGATTTTTGACCACTTAAACAATTAGTCAATGCCAAATATAGATCCGCCTCATATAGACCTACTTTTGCATATAGCCCTCTGATCGTAGCGCTGCACAAGTCATGCCTCCTCCGCACTCCCAAAATGGCTGTTGCTCCGTGAAGTGAATGATCCGTCGTGATAGTGCACGTTCCTGCAGGACCCATGCCCGGGTGTTCAAAATTCCGTTCTCCACGAAGCGTTCAAAGTATTTACCGAATGAGGGCAAATAGGCGGATGAGTCCGAATCGAGGGATGAGTCTGGACCTGCGGGTATGGTCATTGACTCTCGGAGAAATCCTTGTTGTGAATCTTTCGAGGAAGTAGCGGCGATGGTGCAGTAAGCGTTCTTGAAAACCTTATGCATAGTTTCCGATTCACGTTTCCAATCTTCTGGATCGCTTTGATTGATACAAAGCGAGTCGATCCAGATATATCGCTTACCAATCCAGCGAGTCACCTCAATTGCATCCCTGAATGTTTTCGGCAAATCTTTCAGGCGGAATTTCGCCTTGCCACCTTTGAATTGACATTTACTCCTATCCTCCATTGGCAGGTCGCCCCAGCAATGCGAAAGAGCAACATAGTCGACGTCCGATGTTAGATTGTCCACAGGTTTTTTGACAACTTTCACATCACCTTTCACAACACCTTTCACATCACCGTCACTGACACTGTGTAAATCAACCAGACGGGTTGGCAAAGGGTGATCGGCAGCCGGGCCGCATTTGCCATTTGATCCACAAAGTCTGTCATCGCAAATTCGGAGCCACTCTCTGATTAAGGTTTTTTGATCCTTTCGTGACATGACGGGGACAGAAGAGTAGCTTACACGTTCCTTGAGGGATGAGTTACCCGAGAACGACCACAAGTCTGTAGCATACTAGGATAATGGTTAAAATCAGAAAAACGCGCAAATATATAGAGATAGCGGTTAAAGAGAAGGGCTAGCGTTCACGCCGAGCCTCGAGTGAAGCCAGTACTTACCCACTATTTCCACAGAAACATCCAGCATCAGCAATCAAACCAGCAATATCTCAGACGAAGCCAGTACTTACTCGCTATTTCCGCAAAAGGATACAGCATCAGCAATCAAACCAGCAATATCTCAGATGAAGCCAGTACTTACCTCCTATTTCCACAGAAACATCCAGCATCAGCAATCAAACCAGCAATATCTCAGACGAAGCCAGTACTTACAAGCTATTTGCACAGAAACATCCAGCATCAGCAATCATACCAGCAATATCTCAGATGAAGCCAGTACTTACTCGCTATTTCCGCAAAAGGATACAGCATCAGCAATCAAACCAGCAATATCTCAGACGAAGCCAGTACTTACTCGCTATTTCCGCAAAAGGATCCAGCATCAGCAATCATACCAGCAATATCTCAGATGAAGCCAGTACTTACCTCCTATTTCCACAGAAACATCCAGCATCAGCAATCAAACCAGCAATATCTCAGACGAAGCCAGTACTTACTCGCTATTTCCGCAAAAGGATACAGCATCAGCAATCAAACCAGCAATATCTCAGATGAAGCCAGTACTTACTCGCTATTTCCGCAAAAGGATACAGCATCAGCAATCAAACCAGCAATATCTCAGACGAAGCCAGTACTTACATCCTATTTCCACAGAAACATCCAGCATCAGCAATCATACCAGCAATATCTCAGACGAAGCCAGTACTTACAACCTAAATCATGTCAATTAGCGATGCATCACCATAGCATCAACCTAACTATCTTACATGCTTGTATTGATCTTTCTCCGATTCCATACTCGAATCCTGCCAGTCCTGATCGGAGCAAAGCGTTGTTTCTCCAGCGGTTTTGGGTGACGTCGTGGTTTTAGTGTTTAGGAATTTGTACAGCTTCTCCCCACCTTTTACCCCAAGACCCGTCGTCAAGGCCTTTGTAGTCGCTACATTCTCGTAAACCCACCCCACCCACAACTCATGAGACATGTAAGGCGACAGATCTGATTGGCAACACGTGTAAGAAAACGCTTCTTACGGGCCAGGATATTGGATATGTGATATCGGTGCCATCATTACTGTTACGTAACAGCTAAAAGCCCGTCGTGTCAGCCGTAAGTATTATGGGCACTTCTGTTTCACATTGCCGATACAGGAGGGAGCAGCTTTCAAAATCCCGACAGAAACAAATCGATGCCATTTAGACAGACAGAACCGTCAATCGGTTCGTTATGCTTTGCCATGCGTCGAATTCAACGCTTGGCCGACTGCGAATGACGCTAAATTCTCGCTGGAATGAGCAAACCAGCTCAGCACATCGTCATCTTTGGGCCAACCCTTCCATCCATCCCCGAAAAGTGGATCACTGTCTTCGGGATATTGCTCGAAGAAAGCCCGGCTACACCGCCAAAGTATGTGTCATGAAAGCTGCATGCAGATGGTGCTGAGTCGCCCTTGGAGGATGATCATGGTGGAGTCTGCGCTAATTGCATCCTCACTGACTCCCAGCCCTAGCGTCGCGTAAGCCCGAGAACTAGCCTCGCAAGCTAAGCTGCTAGGCCTCCTGGCTTCTGGTTTTCGCTTCTTTTCTGTCTTCGTTTCCTCCTTTCCAATTTTTTTTGTTGTTGCCAGTTCTTCTTTCTGGATTGTGCCTTCCCTCTCTCTGCCTTCTTTTCATTATATCTCTGCTGCCGTTGACCTCTGAGCTTTCTAGTCTGCGTACCCACCTTCACGCATTATTGATGCATCCAGTACACATGGTGTGCTTCGCTGTAATGTCATGTGAGCTAACGACAAAGCTAAAATTGACTAGCGGCCAATGTGGATACAGACCATCCAAGTTAGACCGAAGCTAGGCACGTTCCGTCACTGTCCAGGATTGCTTATTTGAAACGATCCGAAATATTTCGGCGGTGCACCTGTCGGCCGGTACTGGACCCTTTCGAATAATTCTTAGCCAGTCTCTTGGGCCGAAATCGACGACAGGCGGGGGTGAATTGTCATTTTTCGGGATCGCATTACTTCCACGTAGACCAGTCTGTCTTTGTACAAACGATGTCCAAGGCGGGAGCCCAGTTCACTGACAAATGATTTTGTGCCGTTGATTGTCGTGTGTGAGCATGACGATGTCGGTCATCCCTCGTGCTTGCCGTAAAAAAAGTGAAGAAAAAAAGGCTCAATACAGAGAGCCAAGCCAAGCCCAACCTCTCCCCACCGCCGGGGTGTCGGGACGAAAGCAAACGTCAGATGCTTTGTGGGGTTGGTACAGTAGGGTGCGGGTTCACCGTCAGTAGCCCTTCATCATAATTTTGTTGAATTGACTCAAAGCAGACTAGCTGCGGCGCTAATCCTAGTGACAGATGACGTTAGTGGGGTCACTGTTCTGTTGTTTACTAACAGCATTCTGATCAGCATCAAGGAATTAAAGCGAGGATGGAAATCACCTCGAGTCGGATGAAGGGATGGTTACTAACGAAAAGATCTATCACATGATTGAAACTATAATAGGCTGGTCTGAATATTGGTACCCGATCCCGGACCGCCGACAAAGCAAGAGACAATTATGGCTGAGAGATGGTGGGGTACATTCTGACTCGGGCTATGCATGGGTCGTTCGTCACACTAGTCCATCTTGGGACACTTTTCATAAAAGTACGATAAAAAAACAGCTGACGGTGAACCCGCACCTCACTGTAAAGGTAAGGCCCTTCATGCACAAGCGTGAACTATTGTTACTTTCTTCCTCCTGTCATACCAAGAATAAGCAGGTCCACAGCAAAAGTAAAAATCGAATGCTATGGAGTGTTCCGGCTTAATCTTCGGGGTACGCCCAATCGACGCGAAATTGTTCTTTAACGTTAGCGATGATGATCTCCTCCGTCAGGTTCACGATGAATTTCCTCAAGAACTCGATCGTCTCAAGCGTGCCTACTCCATCGAAGAGATGGATTCTGTTCACCCACCAACCCCATCTCCATCTCAGATCATATACGGAGCTCAGTACAACGAGGTCAACCGTACTCTCGTCAGTGTCCTTTCTCTGAGATGGATTTACCATAACTATTACGAGATCTTCACAGGAACTCAACCCGATCAGATAAAACTGACGCGCTCGACTTTCGACTGGATACGACAAACCTTTATGAATAAACTTGAAGATCCGGCGGATCTTTATGCACTGCTGGCATATAGGTAAGGTTTTTAGCATTCTTACATATAGTTTATAGAAGCATATATCTTTTAAGTAAGTTACCACCTTTTAATCTATACTACTGATAGCTGGATTTATTTTCACATAACGCATAGATCATAGCTCCCTTGTTCTCAATTATACCACTTTAATAACTGCCTGTTTCTTTCTTTCTTCCTCACCTTTCCATCTACGCAGCAAAGATGTCCTCTTACTCAAGTGCCGATGATGAATACGACTCTGACGAGCCACCTGAGCTCAATCTAAATATAAAAGAGCTGAAGATCCGCGCGACCGAGGCCATGCGCGCGACGTGCACTACTGTTGAGCGGCTCACGAGAGGCTCCTGGCATGAGATCTTTGCGCTTGGGTTCGAGGAAACTGATGCGACACCGTATGAGTCACTCAAACTCGCTAAATACTCTTGCATTGCCCGTTTCTCCCGCGTCAAAGGAAATGATGCGAAAGAGGAGAGTGAAGTTGCCACGATCCGCTATCTTAAGCAGCACACCAGCATTCCTGTTCCCGAGGTCTATTATCAAGACCTGGACCCCGAAAATACTGTTGGCGCTGCTTTTGTTCTCATGGAAAGACTCCCCGGTCGTCATCTTTACAAGACTTGGGATGACATGTCGCTTGACAAGAAGAAAGTGGTCGTGTCTGAGATTGCATCCATTATCGTCGAGTTCGCTTCTCTCAGATTTGACAGAATTGGATGTCTCACCCAGGAAGGCCTTGGTCCAATTCTGAGCCCTCGCTACAAAGAACCCCAGGGACCGTTCGACTCGTCACTTGCCTATCTGGAATCTTTTATATCACCAGACACAGTTGAATCATCCGAGTTGGCACATCTCTTCCAGCAAATTAAGAGAGAATTGGAAATCCATGTACACCGTCAAAATGCTGTCCATCTCAAGCCTCCGTTTGCATTTATCCACGCCGACTTTGACGCACAGAATATGCTATTTCTGGAGTCCCCTGATGGTTCAGGCCCAAAGCTTACAGGACTGATTGATTTCGAATTTGCTCATACCGGCCCGCTGTACTATCTTTACGAATACCCCATCTTCATCCAGGATGTATCATGGTCGAAGCACTTGTATGCTGAGAATGCGATTCTCCGGGGCCATTTCATTTCGCAGATCTTCAATGGGTTGCCCGACTCAGAGGCTCGAAAGGTCTTTATTGCAGCCATTAATGCGAAATGCTTTCTCCTCAACAGCTTTCATGATTCATTCATGACAATGCAGTGTTCGGAAGACACCCTCATTCAGTCGGCAACTTACTACCTAAAGTCGCTAAGAGACGGAACGGGTCTTGCATATTCAGGTAGACTTGACTACAAAGCGGAGTTTTACTCGGATGAAGGACTTCCTATGGATTCAGCTGGACCGATAACTACAAAAGAAATACGGGATTGAGTACTCGAGAACAAAGGGCTGGAAGCATAACTGTAAATGGATTTCAATAACTTTGTATTTGACATATATGATGACTAGACCATAGCCGCACTTCCCTACTTTAGAGGACAGTACTTGGGCCAGATAATGTAACCAAGTTATTTGAACACAACTGATTGATGACATCCACATTCCCCACAAATCAAAATCACTTCCACACGCCCTTGCTGTCCACCAAACATGATCAGGCCAGGACATTATCAGATCGCACACATAACCAAGATCGATAAAATGCAGCTACTCGTAGAACAAACGTCAGAAACAGAGTACGGAGTACGGGGAAAGCTTTGGTCAGAGCAAGCGTACAGGAAGATAATTATCTGTCACACCTGGCACAATTTTCGTCGTAGGCCTTGTCACATTGCTCGCACGACTCGGTCTTCGTCTGCACCCACTCGGTGTGACCATCAGCGCAATTCCATTGGTGTTTGGTACAATGGCCGTTCCTGGACATTTGCTTTGTTCTTTTCTTGCAGACTGGACAGTGGTGCTTCGACGGGTAGGGAGGCATAATTAAATTTATTATGGGTTTCGGTAACACTTTCAAATGCTTTTATCACAATGAATCAAAAATCAAAAGAAGCCTCCAAGTTATCAAATTTTGAAAGCAATGGCGAGAGTGATCTAGAATGATTACGGTTGAGAGGATAAAGTTGAAGAAACCAATCTTATATCAAGATTCGAAAAGAATGGAATCACCAGTGATCTTCAGCCGGCTGCTCACTGCACTGCACTGCGACTGTGTCAGATCAGGACTCCAACATCATGTAAAATGGGCGGCTAGAGTAAGATTACTATTGGACTTCATCGGGTTATTATTATGATCACATTTCTCATTTCTGCAGAGCCATCACTGTGATAGCAGTACATATAGCCAATAAAGTACATAAAGTGTGTGGGGTCATGGGTAAACTTGTTCTCTCCTACGTAGACGACGACTTTAGGTCCGTACCTTCACCTACCTCCCCAGCCACAGTTTGATCCTGGTGCAGCGAGCCTGTTGGTTAGTGGACTCGGTGGTATTGGTGCATTTCCGAGCAAGTATGTGGTTCAGAAGGGAGCGGAGACAATGTCTCTATTGTTGTACAGCCATGGAACCATCGAACTGGGCTGCCAACTGCTTCACGGAATAATTCTGCACCACCCGTAAGGATTGCCATGCAGCATGGCAAGTTTTAGTGTGGTATGTGGCGATGAATTCAACGGCTGAAATCAAGGGAATATGCAGCATGTCAATCCGTTGTAGGAGCTGAGTGTCACGAGTAAGGAGATCATCCTCAACATTCGACATGATTGGTCTTCGGTCGTGAGAAGTGTGTAAATAAACATCTCGTGAAACGGAGTATCAAACTTACTCGTAGATCAGCGAACAATCCTACGTTGTATTGTAGCTGCATATCCGAATGTCCAATCACGAGATGAATCTTACAAGCTCTGCAATAATAGTTGATGACACGTTATAGCCGTCGGCAAGATGCGAAATTTGAACCCAGAACGTCACTCCTCGTATAGAAGACCTCAATGAGAAGGGTAACAACCCGACTACCGCAGATACCAAGGCACTGCTTGAAAGTTACATGCGTATTGATATGTATTATCGAGGCGCAGTGTTGCCCACTTCTTTTGCTTTTTCTACCTTCTCTAATGCTCTCGATATGTCTATCAACTACACTTTACTCCTTCTCTTTCAGCACAAACATACTACCATGCCAACCATAAGCCCGTGTCAATCTCCGGCCATGGCGTCGAGCAACCTCAAAAGGGATCTTACCCTTGGGATGAGGCTCGTGGAAGTGAATGCTCCGCTCAACACTCATACTCACACTAGTAGGAGAAAACTGCCATACTGAGCCGTAGAGCTTCTCGATTTGAAAACCAGTAGAAGCCATAGCATAGAGAAAGTCATGCCATAGAACGGAACCTGGTGTTGATGTTACTTCGGGGTTGAAGAACAGTGTGCGGAATACTTTTAGTACTCGTGCATTAACTGCAAAGGTGGGCTGCTTATCGGCGGCTGTTTCGGAATCTGGGGCGTTGACTGGTTGAGCGTTGATAGTGTCGATGAGCACTTGAGATCCTTCACCCTTGGTTTTGACCTTGGTCTTGGACCGGGCGCTTCGGGAACTAGAGGTTTGCCCCGTTTGCTCAAACTGTCCTAGGAACAGATTCGACATAGGGCGGTTGAGAGCCCAGATATCTTTCTCCAAGCTGGTCTCGACACTCTCGCTTTTCTTCACAGGATCTACCCACTCCGCAGTTCGTCTCAAAATGCGCGGTTGCGAAAGAAGGCGATACAACGCTGTGCCTTCGAAGACCGTAACCCTGGCTTTGGTTACATTGTCCACATTGGCCCAGAACATATCAAGATTCGCCTCAGCCTGTCGCAGCGCGTCCACTGTCTCTTTTGTGCGTCGCTTATCGTAAGGGTAGGTGAACTTTGCACCAGATGGCTCACCTAGTCTTGCGGCGCTGTCTAGGTGCTTTTGTAGAAATGCGCCATGAAGCTGTGTCATTGGCTTTTGCAGGGCAGTTAAATCCTTCTTGAAACTCTCTTCATGTTCCGGGGAAGCCATTTTGAACTGTTGGGCCCATGGTTGGTAAAGTTCAAGTTGCTTCTGGCACTGCGTTAGAATAGCCAACTCTCCGATCGTCTTGGCGACATGGGCAGATATAAGCGCATCAGCTTTAGGTTCGGCTTGTAGTAGGCGCTCCAGTTCGTCTACTACGATGGGTGGGTGCGCGAGAAACAATTCGTAGTCATCTTCCCAGAGTATTCGCAGGAGCCAGATTAGGTGGGTTTCAATTTTGTCCATCTTGACACCAGCCCGGCTTCTTATCAAGATCTTGGTAGTTTCTGAGTCGGGAGGTGGGTCGCGAACAAAGAACTTGCGCATCGGCGGCGAGGCCGTCACGGAGATTTTGAGGTTCTCCAACGGTGCTTTGGACGCCTGTTGTAGGTAGTACCTGAACCGAAGGAGTGCAACCATATACTCCTTAGGTAGCTCCCTCGTGGCCTGTATCTCCTTTTCGAACTTTTTCTGCATGGCGCTGAGATTTTGAGCTTGGCGATGAAGTTCAGTAAGCGTTTCGAGATTTGCGTAAGCATCCATCAGCATAGAAAAAGTGACACGCGCCCAGAGAGTGTTTACGCGGAGCTTCTGAGTCGCTGGATGGGGCTTTCCCTGAGTATCAGGTAGCATTTCCTGTCGATGATCTTGTATCTCGCGGAATTGGTCGGCGAAGTACGCAGGATCTTCACGGAGTGACCAGACGTGATCCTCTGCTGCCAACTTCCTGGCCTCGAGGCAGGAGGTGAGTCGACTGAGGTCCAGCTCTGCTGGTAGTCGGTAAGGAGCTTCGGCGGCCATGATTGCCAAAGAAGGAAATCCGGACGCATCGCTATCTGCCTTCAACTGAGGCTCAGGTTGAACCGGATAGACATCGCTGGCGATAGTTTCCTCGGGGATCTCGTGCAGAATTTGACGACAGCAATCAACCAGGAATACCATCAAACGAGATTGTGCCTCAAGAATTAAAAGGCCCTCGCCTGGGAGGAACTGCTTGCGGGTATGCATCCACTCAAAAGCATCTGGATGAGAATCCCAGTCAACAAGCTTTCCATACTCCTCAGCCCTCGTGGCACCATTCAATACCATCGTATGTTCATTGAGAAAGATGGCCAAGAGTGCTTTTGTTACCCTGCCTAGGTGCATCGCGTCGTTATCAGCTGCCGCAAACGCCGGCGGTGGTCTACGGCCTCTGGAGTTTATTAACAGAAGCATGGGCTTAGACTGAGATAGGTCCTCCTGGTTGATGTAGGGCCACATAAAGTGATCCTTGAATTTTGTTCCCCTCTCGCTCCTCCTTGGACTCTTTGCGAAAAGCCTCAAAGTCTGGGCGGTGGGAGGTTGGCATAGCCGGCCATGCTTTGAGAAGAATCTGGAGTCTCTGCTGGCGAGTCTTCTTTGTCCATCTCTTTTGAATGGTAGCCTCATGTCGCTCAAGAATACCCTTCAGGGAGTTGTAACTCGTAAAGATCTTGGATGAATAGTCTGTAGCTTGTTGCCGAACCTTGGCGGGTGAGGGAAGCTCAGGCATGGGACCCCCCATTGCGCTGAGGAACGATTGTGGGTTAGACCAGTCAATGTCTGGCATTGAAGGACCTTGCTCATCGAGTAGTCTTGCCTCCGCTGAGAAGGGATCAAAGTGGAAATCCCGTCTGAGATTCATTTTCTATTTACTAACGCTCGAGCGTAGGGATACAGTTGAAGCTTGATAGTAAGTAACTGAGACAACTTTTTGTGCGGGGTATCATCACGTGCTCGCCAGCAATTCCTTCGACTAACGATCGAACGCAATATGAAGTAAGCCTGGAGCTGTCGCTAATACTCGCTTGATCTCGGCCTTGTTTTCCTCGTACACCTGAAGAATACGCCTGCGGACGGTATTGTGGGTAATATGCGCTTCGGTTGTCTTCACGAGTGGATTAAGATATTCGAAAGCGGCGCGGAGGTATGGATCTTCACTTTGTCGGAAAGAAGAGTTGCTGTTGATGATCCACGAGACTACCAAACGCTGGAAGTCTAGCCGATCAAAACGGCCAATGATCTGGTTTGCGATCTGCTGCTCTCGCGCGTCACGGGTATTCAACTTCATCATCTCGGCGATATTCCTCGATGGTGTCTTCTCCTTTGCTTTGCTAGGCGGCTTCCGTCTTCCGGAAGGGTCACAGACCTTGTGGTCATTCCAGAGATGAATCTCCGCGTTCTGCGTACCGCTCGAGGCCGCCGAATGAGGGTTTGGCCTGCGACTGTCAACACAGACCTTGCAAACCCATCGCCGCTTTGTATCGTCATCGCTCTTCTCGATATCGTAGCCGAATTGCCATATCCACGACGATGTAGACGCACAGCGTTGGGATTGCGTGTAGCCAGGGAAGTCTTTCCAAGGGAAGAGGTCCCACGAGTTCTTCTTATCCTCTTGGTCTGGCGGCTCGAGCACCATAGAGCTGATAATTGGGCTCTCAGCCATTCTACGCGGTACAGAATGCAGTTGCATGGAGATGCTGGAACGCGGCACCATGACGCGAAATGTCCACGACCCAATAGCTGTTATGTTCTGTTTAAAAATACCTTAATTTGTATGTGAAAATGCCTGGTATATAGGTACTTGAGATCTCTACCGACCATGGCCAAGTTGGTCTACCCTGAATTACAGGGTATTTTAGGGACTAGGCTAGGGAACCCCCTACCAGTCCATCCCCCTGCTTCCATTTCCACCTATCCATTCCACGGAACCCTGGCGTGGATGGATGGATTATGTAACGGCCAGCTCCATTGAATGGATGGAAATGGATGCACGGACCATCCATTTCCACGCCGTGGATACGTGGACGGTGGACGTGGAATGGATCGCCAGCCTGGCCTTGGCGTAATAGGATCACGCTGTTGGGCGTGAGTCGTAAGGCTACTGTTTAGTGATTGTGATTTCCGCGTCCTTGTCGAGAAGCAGCTTGACGACAGCGTCATGCCCGTAAGCCGCCCATGGTAACGGTGTCCGATCACCATTGTCTTTCGCATCGACTTTCGCGCCCTTGTCGAGAAGCAGCTTGATGACAGCGTTATGCCCCTTCTCAGCCGCCCACGATAACGGTGTCTGACCATACCCGTCTTTCGCATCGATTTCCGCGTCTTTGTCGAGAAGCAGCTCGACGACAGCGTCATGCCCCTTCTCAGCCGCCCATGATAACGGTGTCCGATCACCATTGTCTTTCGCATCGATTTCCGCGTCTTTGTCGAGAAGCAGCTCGACGACAGCGTCATGCCCCTTCTCAGCCGCCCATGATAACGGTGTCCGATCACCATTGTCTTTCGCATTGATTTCCGCGTCCTTGTCGAGAAGCAGCTTGACGATCGCCTCGTGCCCGTTCTCAGCCGCAAATGATAACGGTGTCCGATCATCTTCGTCTTTCGCATCGATTTCCGCGTCCTTGTCGAGCAGCAGCTTGACGATTGCCTCGTGCCCGTTCGCTGCCGCCCATAATAACGGTGTCCAATCACCATTGTCTTTCGCATTGATTTCCGCGTCCTTGTCGAGAAGCAGCTCGACGACAGCGTCATGCCCCTTCTCAGCCGCCCATGATAACGGTGTCCGATCACCATTGTCTTTCGCATTGATTTCCGCGTCCTTGTCGAGAAGCAGCTTGACGATCGCCTCGTGCCCGTTCTTAGCCGCCCATAATAACGGTGTCTGACCATACCTGCTGTCTTTCGCATTGATTTCCGCGTCCTTGTCGAGAAGCAGCTTGATGACAGCGTCGTGCCCGTTCTTAGCCGCCCATAATAACGGTGTCTGACCATACCTGCTGTCTTTCGCATTGATTTCCGCGTCCTTGTCGAGAAGCAGCTTGACGATCGCCTCGTGCCCGTTCGCTGCCGCCTGCCATAACGGTGTTTGTCCGTACCTATCCTTGGCGCCTGGGTCGACCTTGCCAGTATCGAGTAGCAGCTTGACGGTTGCCTCGTGCCCGTTCCTAGCCGCAAATGATAACGGTGTCCGATCATCTTTGTCTTTCGCATCGATTTCCGCGCCCTTGTCGAGAAGCAGCTTGACGATCGCCTCGTGCCCCTTCTCAGCCGCCCATGATAACGGTGTCTGACCATACCTGCTGTCTTTCGCATTGATTTCCGCGCCCTTGTCGAGAAGCAACTTGATGACAGCGTCATGCCCCTTCTCAGCCGCCAGCAATAACGGTGTCCGATCATCTTCGTCTTTCGCATCGATTTCCGCGTCCTTGTCGAGAAGCAGCTTGACGACAGCGTCATACCCGTTCCCAGCCGCAAATGATAACGGTGTATTACCATCCTCGTCTTTCGCATCGATTGCCGCGCCCTTGTCGAGAAGCAGCTTGATGACAGCGTCATACCCGTTCCCAGCCGCAAATAACGGTGTCTGACCATACCCGTCTTTCGCATCGATTTCCGCGCCCTTGTCGAGAAGCAGCTTGACGATCGCCTCGTGCCCGTTCGCTGCCGCCTGCCATAACGGTGTTTGTCCGTACCTATCCTTGGCGCCTGGGTCGACCTTGCCAGTATCGAGTAGCAGCTTGACGGTTGCCTCGTGCCCGTTCACAGCCGCAAATAATAACGGTGTCCGATCATCTTTGTCTTTCGCATCGATTTCCGCGCCCTTGTCGAGAAGCAGCTTGACGATCGCCTCGTGCCCCTTCCCAGCCGCCCATGATAACGGTGTCTGACCATACCCGTCTTTCGCATCGATTTCCGCGTCTTTGTCGAGAAGCAGCTCGACGACAGCGTCATGCCCCTTCTCAGCCGCCCATGATAACGGTGTCCGATCACCATTGTCTTTCGCATTGATTTCCGCGTCCTTGTCGAGAAGCAGCTTGACGATCGCCTCGTGCCCCTTCCCAGCCGCCCATGATAACGGTGTCTGACCATACCCGTCTTTCGCATCGATTTCCGCGTCTTTGTCGAGAAGCAGCTCGACGACAGCGTCATGCCCCTTCTCAGCCGCCCATGATAACGGTGTCCGATCACCATTGTCTTTCGCATCGATTTCCGCGTCTTTGTCGAGAAGCAGCTTGATGACAGCGTCATACCCGTTCTCAGCCGCCCATGATAACGGTGTCCGATCATACATGCTGTCTTTCGCCTCGATTGCCGCGCCCTTGTCGAGCAGCAGTTTGACGACAGCGTCATGCCCGTGCCTGGCCGCCAATGATAACGGTGTCTGATGATGCTCGCTGTGTTTCACATCGACTTCCGCGCCCTTGTCGAGCAGCAGCTTGACGATAGCGCCATGCCCGTTCGCAGCCGCCCATGATAACGTTGGCAGATCCATCCTTTTTCTTGGCACACCGATTTCCGCGCCCTTGTCGAGCAGCAGCTTGACGACAGCGTCATGCCCGTTCTTAGCCGCCAGCAATAACGGTGTCCGAGAATAATTGCTTCTCACATCGACTTCCGCGCCCTTGTCGAGCAGCAGGTTGACGACAGCGTCATGCCCGTACTCAGCCGCCAGAAATAACGGTGTCTGACCATACCTGCTGTCTTTCGCCTCGATGTTCGCGCCCTTGTCGAGAAGTAACTTGACGATACCGTCATTCCCGTTCTCAGCCGCCAGCAATAACGGTGTCCGATCATCTTCGTCTTTCGCCTCGGTGTTCGCGCCCTTGTCGAGCAGCAGGTTGACGATACCGTCATGCCCGTTCTCAGCCGCCAGCAATAACGGTGTCCGACCATACTCACTGTCTTTCGCCTCGATGTTCGCGCCCTTGTCGAGAAGTAACTTGACGATACCGTCATTCCCGTACTCAGCCGCCCATGATAACGGTGTCCGACCATACTCACTGTCTTTCGCCTCGATGTTCGCGCCCTTGTCGAGAAGTAACTTGACGACAGCGTCATGCCCGTACTCAGCCGCCAGCAATAACGGCATCCGTCCATCCCTATCCTTGGCGTCTGGGTGGACCTTGCCAGTATCGAGCAACAGCTTGACAATTGCCTCGTGCCCGTTCGCTGCCGCCTGCCATAAAGGCGTCTGTCCATCGTCGTCCTTGGCGCCTGGATCGACTTTGCCAGTATCGAGGCCAGTATCGAGCAGCAGCTTGACGATTGCCTCGTGCCCGTTCGCTGCCGCCTGCCATAAAGGCGTCTGTCCATCGTCGTCCTTGGCGCCTGGATCGACTTTGCCAGTATCGAGGCCAGTATCGAGCAGCAGCTTGACGATTGCCTCGTGCCCGTTCGCTGCCGCCTGCCATAAAGGCGTCTGTCCATCATCGTCGTCCTTGGCGCCTGAATCGACTTTGCCAGTATCGAGTAACAGCTTGACGATTGCCTCGTGCCCCTTCACTGCCGCCAGCAATAGCGGTGTCCGTCCATCCTTATCCTTGGTGTCTGTATCGACTTTGCCAGTATCGAGTAACAGCTTGACGATTGCCTCGTGCCCGTTCGCTGCCGCCTGCCATAACGGCGTCCGCCCATCCTTATCCTTGGCGTCTGGATCGACTTTGCCAGTATCGAACAACAGCTTGACGATTGCCTCGTGCCCGTTCGCTGCCGCCTGCCATAAAGGCGTCTGTCCATCGTCGTCCTTGGCGCCTGGATCGACTTTGCCAGTATCGAGGCCAGTATCGAGCAGCAGCTTGACGATTGCCTCGTGCCCGTTCGCTGCCGCCTGCCATAAAGGCGTCTGTCCATCCTTATCCTTGGCGTCTGGATCGACTTTGCCAGTATCGAACAACAGCTTGACGATTGCCTCGTGTCCCTTCGCTGCCGCCTGCCATAACGGCGTCCGTCCATCGTAGTCCTTGGCGTCTGGATCGACTTTGCCAGTATCGAGTAACAGCTTGACAATTGCCTCGTGTCCCTTCGCTGCCGCCTGCCATAACGGCGTCTGTCCATCCTTATCCTTGGCGCCTGGATCGACTTTGCCAGTATCGAGCAGCAGCTTGACGATTGTCTCGTGTCCCTTCGCTGCCGCCAGCAATAGCGGTGTCCGTCCGTACCTATCCTTGGCGTCTGGGTCGACTTTGCCAGTATTGAGCAGCAGCTTGACGATTGCTTCGTGCCCGTTCGCTGCCGCCTGCCATAACGGCGTCCGCCCAGCCTTATCCTTGGCGTCTGGGTCGACTTTGCCAGTATCGAACAACAGCTTGACGATTGCCTCGTGTCCCTTCGCTGCCGCCTGCCATAACGGCGTCCGTCCATCGTAGTCCTTGGCGTCTGGATCGACTTTGCCAGTATCGAGTAACAGCTTGACAATTGCCTCGTGTCCCTTCGCTGCCGCCTGCCATAACGGCGTCTGTCCATCCTTATCCTTGGCGCCTGGATCGACTTTGCCAGTATCGAGCAGCAGCTTGACGATTGCCTCGTGTCCCTTCGCTGCCGCCTGCCAGAACGGCGTCTGTCTATCCTTATCCTCGGCGTCTGGGTCGACTTTGCCAGTATCGAACAACAGCTTGACGATTGCCCCGTGTCCCTTCGCTGCCGCCAGCAATAGCGGTGTCCGTCCGTACCTATCCTTGGCGTCTGGGTCGACTTTGCCAGTATTGAGCAGCAGCTTGACGATTGCTTCGTGCCCGTTCGCTGCCGCCTGACATAACGGCGTCCGCCCATCCTTATCCTCGGCGTCTGGATCGACTTTGCCAGTATCGAACAACAGCTTGACGATTGCCTCGTGTCCCTTCGCTGCCGCCTGCCATAACGGCGTCTGTCCATCCTTATCCTTGGCGCCTGGATCGACTTTGCCAGTATCGAGCAGCAGCTTGACGATTGTCTCGTGTCCCTTCGCTGCCGCCAGCAATAGCGGTGTCCGTCCGTACCTATCCTTGGCGTCTGGGTCGACTTTGCCAGTATTGAGCAGCAGCTTGACGATTGCTTCGTGCCCGTTCGCTGCCGCCTGCCATAACGGCGTCCGCCCATCCTTATCCTTGGCGTCTGGGTCGACTTTGCCAATATTGAGCAGCAGCTTGACGATTGCCTCGTGCTTGTTCCCCGCCGCCAACCCCAGCGGCCTCCATCCGCCGTTGTCCTTGATAAGTAAATCTATCATTCCTTTTAGATTGTACATATCTCCCTTTATCCATTGGCCGCAATCCAAGGCTAGGGTTAACATGCTTCTCAATTCTCTCTCAAAAATTCCTATTGCTTTTCGGAGATTTTCCCCTGCCTCAGCTCTTCCCACGTCTTGCAGTGCCACTCCAGTATTCCATAACCTGGCCGCTTTGTCCACACAATCTTCCAAATCCGTCTTTAAGTATTTCGACACTAGGGCGCCCATGAAATATTCGTAGTCTTTCCAATCCTGCGGCTTGACTGGATTCATATCCCAGTTCCAGACAAGTAGGAAATCATGTGGGAAGGTTTTTATAGATCGTAAAAGCCCCGACTTGGTGTAGCTGCTCGCACCTTGTAGATCATCCGGAGAGGGAACTGAAATCATTATAACGGCCCAATAATCGGTGCATAGCCTAATGATTGTAGGATTTGACGCTCCTTGTAGAAGGCAGACAACATCCCCTACCTGGACAGATTTCGCTGAGGCCTGGAAGGTCCAGGGAGAATCTGGCCCCCTATAGCCAGACACATTCCTCCAATTGACGTTCACCTCCCGTCCGTCTTTCGAATCTTTGACTGAAGACACTTCGCCAAGAACGCAGCCCTTGCCCCTGATTACCGCTATCTCCTTATCGTTCCAAGTGTCTGCAGATACCTGTTCAGAGAAGAACTTGATCAGTCGCTTGAAGAGTTGTCCCCATGAAATCTCATAGTTGGCCGATAACCCTGCGATGCTAGGATCATCAGAGCTCATGCCGAGCAAGGCATAAACCTTGTCGCGGCGGTCAGTTGCTTCGCGAGTGTGGTACATATCCACCAGCTCACCTAGAGGGCATATGTCCAGGGAAAACCTGCCTGACCGGCCAGTTGCGCATCTAGGTCGGAAGACCGCACCCTTTATGAGATAGGATACTGAATGAATCAGAGGCCGCAGCTCTGGGTAGGTTTTGTAAGACAGGTCTAATTCATCCAGACCTGAACAGAACGTATATCCATCAATCTCGGTGGGGCCGCATTTGATCAGTACATGTCGAGCTGCGGCAACCTCCTGAAGTACCTGAATCGACTTTGTCAGTAATTTCAGTCAATATTGGTGAGCGCCTATTTCCTGACCCAGATGCGTTTAAACCACGGTCCTTCCAGCAGTCTAAGGATCGCTCTTTCGTTGGTTGAGCGCTTCATAGGTGAGGGCTCCGTTGGTGAGGGCTCCGTTGGTGAGGGCTTCGTAGGTGAGGGCTTCGTAGGTGAGGGCTTCGTACGCTTCTCTGCTGCGATGCGTATTTCTTCGAGGGCTTGGCCGCTGTCGGGTGTCGCTCCTCCAAGCCAAACAATTACACGACTTGCTTTGCTATAGATCTTCGCCATAGACTGAACTTGCTGTCCCTTTTCCTTTAGGTCTCCTTGGTTGATGCAAATAGCGTCTATCCATATGATTCGTTCAATGGAGCGATCTCGAAGATGTGATAGCGCCGCGTAAAGGTTTTCCCTGACGGACAAGTCGCAGCCGTCTATGGAAATAGACTGAGACATGCTCTCAGAACCCCATACGTAGGATAGAGCCTCGTACGGACGAGTGCTTTCTGAGTCCGCTAAGGCGCAGTCAAAGAGCTTGCATTTTATGGGGGCATGCTCGCCTTCATCTTCAGGCGGCAATAGCCGAAGCAAGCGAATACTGCCCTCCGGCAAAGAAGAGTAACAGTACAAGGACGGTGGACGAAATATGGCATACAGGAACTCGAACAATAGACGAAGCAAGCGAATACTGCCCTCCGGCAAAGAAGAGTAACAGTACAAGGACGGTGGACGAAACATGGCATACCGGAACCCGAACTGTGGGTGTTGAGATTCCGAAGTTGGGTGATTGTTGACCTTCTTTATCGCTCGTTAAGTGCTGCCTAAGAAACTTGCTTCAGGCTCCAGCTCGGGGGGCTGCCAATCGTAAATGCGGGTTCAGCTACGCGACACTGGAGGACTGAGGATGCATGGCGACCACACCAACTACTGATATAACCCCGGCGCTGAAGGAGTACATTAAATAATAGGTGGGGGTAAGAAATATACGGACAAACCGAAGGCTGCTGGCTGCAACTGCCATGGAACGAAAGGACAAAGTCTCGCGTCAACATTTGAAACCCCTGCGGGTTGTGCAATCGAGTCCACAACGACAACGACGACCATGTTTTGAGGGATATCTTGGCTCTGACCGATATTTGACCCATATTTCTGCCGCGACTCACGCCCTGTACTTACCCTGCATATGCTGACGTTTGCTTTCGTCCCGACACCCCGGTTGGGCTTGGCTTGGCTCTCTGCTCTGTATTGAGCCTTTTTTTCTTCTCTTTTTTGCGGCAAGCACGAGGGATGACCGACATCGTCATGCTCACGCATGACAATCAACGGCACAAAATCATTTGTCAGTGAACTGGACTCCCGCCTGGGACATCGTTCGTTCAAAGACAGACTGGTCTACGTGGAAGTGATGCGGTCCCGACAAATGACAATTCATCCCTGCCTGTCATCGATTTCGGCCCTAGGGACTGGCTAAGAATTATTCGAAAGGGTCAGCAAGTAACCTAGTACCGGCCGACAGGTGCACCGCCGAAATATTTCGGATCGCTTGAGATAAGCAGTCCTTGGACACTGACGGAACGTGCCTAGCTTCGGTCTAACTTGGATGGTCTGTATCCACATTGGCCGCTAGTCACTTTTAGCTTTGTCGTTAGCTCACATGACATTACAGCGAAGCACACCATGTGTACTGGATGCATCAATAATGCGTGAAGGTGGGTACGCAGATGACAAAGCTCAGAGGTCAACGTCAACAGGGATATGACAAAAAAGAAGGCAGAGAGAGGGAAGGCACAATCCAAAAAGAAGAACTGGCAACAACAAAAAAATAAAAAGGAAAGGAAAAAGAGATAGGGGAGAAGCGAAAGCCAGAAGCTAGGAGGCCTAGGTCAGCTTAGCTTGCGAGGCTAGTTCTCGGGCTTAGGCGACGCTAGAGCCGGGAGTCAGTAAGGATGCAATTAGCGCAGACTCTACCATGATTGTGATCATCCTCAAGGGCGATACACTCACTAAAAAGACGGTGAGCTTTTCCACATGGATCGCGACTACTCTAGTAGCCCCTAATGCGGTAGTTAATCGTCGTAGAGGCGTTGGCAGATGACATGGCTGCGCAACACAAGCAGCTTCGCCAATATGTTGATGGAGTACCAGAGGAGGAGCTTGGCCCCATGTATTCCGGGGCTCCGCAACTTTCATGGCACATACTTTTGGCGGTGTAGCCGGGTTAACCCTAAGCGAACCAGGACGACGCGCTGAGCTGGTTTGCTGATTCCAGCGAGAAGTTAACATCATTCGCAGTCGGCCAAGCGTTGAACTCGACGCATGGCAAACCCTAACGAACCGATTGACAGTTCTGTCTGTCTAAATGGCATCGATTTGTTTCTGTCGGGATTTGGAAAGCTGCTCCCTCCTGTATCGGCAATGTGAAACGGAAGTGCCCATAATACTTACGGCTGATACGACGGGCTTTTAGCTGTTACGTAAGAAGCGTTTTCTTACAAGTATATCTGTCGCCTTAGGTACATCATGAGTTGTGGGTGGGGTGGGTTTACAGTTGGCTGCAAAAAGTATTCGCAGGTGTGCAGATAAACCTCGACTCCAGTTAGTAGCTTCAATTAGCTTAGGTACTTGATACTAGGTTATCCTCCTGATAAATGTATGATGTAAAGTATTGAGAATCTGGCAAGCTACCCTTGACTAGCTTCCGAGCATCAGGGCTACCTGTACACCTGCGAATACTTTAGCGAGACTACAAAGGCGGGTCTTGGGGTCAAAGGTAGCGAGAAGCTTCTTGACGTGGCATTCTCCAAGGTGCGCTAGTGCCTCCGCAGCGGTTAGCTTGCTGTGAACAAATGCCTAAGCACTGAAACCACGACGTCATCCAAAACTGACAGAGTCAAGCAAACGGGGTTGGTTAGAAAAGAAAGGCTGGGAAGAGCAGTAGGGCTTTCTTTTGTGTAGAGTGGACGAAAAGCGGGGATACGTGGATAACTTAGCGTAGCTATAGGCCCTATGAGATCCGTTCTCCCGGGCGTAATGAACACTACTACTGTCAGTCGCCGCCCGCCATAGACCCGTCAAGTCGTGGATTATTTCACTCTCGAGAAACCCCGCATGACTCCACCATTTTTGTCCCAGCTGCTTGAATTTGGCCCTCACAATACGTGTTCCGAACATATGCCTGGATCTACAGCTAAACCCTCGAGGAAGGTAGCTCACCGCCGACGTCGTGAGTGTCCAAGTACCCAATCCAGTGTGTCCAACAACCAAGACAAGTAACTTGGTTGTTCGAGGTTGTTGGGCACACTGGCCCAATCTGAGAAAGAGAAGCTAAGTTTCTGTGACAGAGGCACCACCTACTCGCTTAGAGCATGTGACAGACAAACAGCGCGGGCGTCGACTGCAACTGAAGAACGAGCAATGCTGGGTTGGGACTCTGAAGAATTCAAGACGTTCGCCATCTTCAGGTGATCCTGGCGGACACGTCTATCTTTATTTTGTGAATAGAGACCAGTATTTTCTACAAGATAGTAAGCGGAAACATGTCCTTTGGGACAATATCGAGTTTAGGAAGGGATTTGATGTTGAGAATATAGATAAGCTGGCGAAGAAGGTGATTGAAAAGATTTTGCGCCAGTCGCAGAGGCACCACTCGATAGGTCAAATTTAAATCACTCAGGCTCAGTCTCTCACCCCGCACTACCACTACTGCTGCTGCTGCTGCTACTGCCACTAGATAGTACGTTCGTTATCTGAACCAAGCCAGGCTGTGCCCAAAGCTGTTTCACGACGCTCACAAGGCAGACAAGGCATTTGGTTGTTCAGGCGATTTTCCATTGCATACACAAACGAGCGTCATCTGAAAGGTCATATTTTCTTCCCGCGACAAACTGCTTAAATAGGCCCTCATAACCCTCGAGCTTTAACACCAGTACACTTTCCCAACTTGACGAACACGGATTGCTATCGGCATATTCATCATGGGGGAAACCCTTTTTATTTATTACAATGACTCCATTGACCCGGACAACCTAGCCGCCGCTATGGCACTGTGGAAGGCGACACACAAAAGGCCGGACACTCGCTTGATTTGGATTATAGAGCCTCGCCAAGTGTGCTTTGGACTATCCATGACAGCAAAGCAAGTATCCAGATGCCAGCATTTGATACAAGAGCACTTTCCGTCTCTGGGGAATCCTTTCAAGGTGCTTTTGGGTGGACTTATCGAGCAGGTGGATCTTGATAATATCAAAGGTCTCACAAAAGCTGATCGTCACCTGGTAAGCTCCCCTTCCTCGGATACCGTGTTATGAGGTTTATTGACTGGAGCATAGCTCAAAATGGCCGCGAAACCAGAATACGGTGCAAAGGACGATGCTGTACTCCATGGACGTCTCACTGCTTGGGATTTTGCTTCCTGTTTAGCCGAGTGGTCGAACAACGGCTCGAATGAAGTTTTCGTGGACTTTGAAACCCTAGATGAGATTCGGAATCCCGTGAATCTCAACGTTCACCATCACGAAGAGCTTGTCAATCGGAGCGCAGACGAGCTGAAGGCATACGACAAAAATCCTGAAAGAGCCTTTCTCACAGCGAACACAAAGCCTACGGAATTGGTACGAGGGATGCATCAGAAGAATTGAACAAGAGGAATGCAATTCGAACACGTCTGTACAGCCCCTTAACTTGAATGCTGTCCATGACGCAATCGAAGCTGCAGCAAGTGTTCGGTTCTTTGGGGGTTCCTCTTTGAGGATCTTGCGGCAGTTTCTTGATAAAGGACTGGCTGGCAGAATCAAATGCCACTTGCAAGTGGTGTGTCTCAAGTTGCGATAGACCAATTCCGTGTACTGACAATTGCCAGGGTTCCTGCGATATGTCGGCGAACCTATTCGCAAATCAGTTCAATATCGCCCTCAACCGAGAGGCTGCCAAAGCAGTGCTTAATCGATCAACAGAATTCCTAAAGTTTACTGTCGTACCTTCACACACAGCGCAAAGTATAAAATACTCAGCACTAGGCCTGAAGAATGTTGGAGGGCATTGCCTAGAAAAGCGAATCCTGGGCTTCAACTGCCGTGAGGACCCCCTCAAAATCGTCGCAAACAACGTCTCATTAGACGGACAATACTCTGGCAAAGCGTATCCGATGCCCGACTTGACCGCGTTCTTATGTGCGCTTATTCCCAAATATATGGAAGGTATGGGGTTCAAATTGAGATTCATAGAAGTCGATGAGAAGGATTCCAATGGCGCACTTCTCTTTAGACGTTCTGATAAGGGGATTGAAATGTACGACTGGAGCGAGAGCGACGAGGGGAAAACATTGACGGAGACTGAGGTGACGGGAGTCTTTGAAGCAACAGCAAAAGGTGGAGAGCCGCTGGTGTAAGACACATAAGGTAGCTAACTACCTACCCTATTTTTATTTTTATTTTTTAAACGTGTGTTCTACAGGGAATTCCAAGTTCAGTTTTAAAATTTCGATCTTCGATTTTTGTTCTCGCCCGCTAAAATAGTAACGTGATTGATTAGTATTGGAAGGGAAACTGAACCTGAAAAGCACTGTACTATCCCCCCCCCTTTAAATATTATTCTGTTCAAATACATTCTGTCCTGAATAATAACTCCCTGTAACTATGGAAATCTTCTGGGACATGAATTAATTACAAAATCATTTTGCCCAGGGCTGCCGTCAGATCAGATTAACAATCAGATATCAGATATCTCAATCAGATCAATCAATTCAAATACAACGCCTGTGCATCTGATATATCTGAATGGAGAGCAGCTACCCTAGAACCACCGGATCATCTATATGTTCCGGCTCCGGAGAGAGTGGCTCTTCCTGAAAAGTTACGATGTTACAGGGGTCAGCTGAGCTGATTGGTTCTGGACCATTGCCTACCGATATCTTAGGTAGAGGCGAATAAAAAGAAAAGAAAAGAAAAATAGAGTAGTTAACTAGTTAACTACATATATATTGGATGATGCATTACGTGGCTCAGAAACGCCTTTTCCCTGTTACCTTAGACCTGGCCTTTTTCTTTCCAATTTCCCTTTTATTCCTTTTTCGAAACTCGTCAACTTTTCTCTGGTGATTTTGCGTTAAGAAGACACTATGCTCAGGATGTCGCTCGAGCAAGGTGTTTAGCTTCTGATTATCGTTGTTGACGAGAATCATAAGCCTGTCCGCCTCTGTCTGGTCCCTCATACTATAAACCGTCCTACCTACCACAAAAAGATTGGCATACATGGGCTCCATAGTATATAGGTGCCTTTTGAGAATGCCAGTCCACTTAGCTTTTTCATGCCTTGGAGTTGAAATGTCAATGTGGTCAAAGGTGAATGGTATGGGCTTGCATTGCATTCGATAAGAGGCCTTTTTCTTATCGATGTGGCGCTGAGTAGCGAGAACCGTGTCATGAAGATTGTACTGGCTGGTGACCTTATTGCAAGCGGAAGCAAGCGAGCGAAGGCTCACGTTGTTCACTCCACCGTCGTCTTCCAACCCCCAGCCAGAATTGATGCCCTCAAAAGTTAGCTCAGTTGATTGGGAGACTTCTCCACATATTGAGCTTCGCAACGCCACAAGGTCTGCGCCTCCGTTTTCAGTTTGCAGTGGATATTCGGGATGGACAAAGCCAAATAGAGACATCAAATGACCAACTTCAGCCTGATCCAGGGCTTTGTTATACTCATCATCATTTCCCGAGGAGAGAAGACTTCCAAGTTGTGATTCATGATACATGCTGTAGCCACCGAGCTTCCAGCACGGCTCGTCTTCAATACCCTCTTTTATGGAATCTACCATTTTAAAGCTTCCTCCTGCTTTCTGGACAGCAACGTAAGTCCGCACTGGTGCCGAAGTAAGCTTGTATGTCGCCAAGCTCTCTAAATCACCGACAGTTTTCTCGTACCGCAGACGGGGCATACAAAGCGTAATTGGGATCTTGTACAGCCAGCAGAGCCTAATCAAGATCTGCATAGATGCGGAGAAAGACCCCACGATAATAGGGCAATCATTATGACCTGGAATGATCTTGTTGGCTTTCGAGAAGTGGAACACCTCTCGTGCTTGCTCTGGAAGGGTCTTGTAGGCCAGAGGCTCTGGACCGAAAGGCTTTTCCGAGTCCCTTTCTGGCAAAGTTTTAGCAGAGAGCTTGTCAATGAGCTCGAAAGAAGCATCGGTGAATGAAGTGCGTAGTGGGTACTCAGCATCATGATATTCTCCCATCCCAGCTGCACGTTGTCCCTTGCTCGTGGCGACAAGGACGTCCCCCAAACGACGATAATAAACAGTCAAACCACACTCCATAGTGCTGAGCACACTGAATGATGCAAGCGTCCGTGCAGAGCCAATAAACATTGTCCAGTCAGGACCTATAGTGTTAATAATTGATTCCATGATTTGGCTATAACGGTTAGAGTTATCAACATAAACATCTTGAACCTTGAAAACTTTGTTCCACGGTTTATCTTGAGCGTGATTGGTGCGATATTCGATAACAAGTGCCTTGAATTCCTCTAGAAGTTTGCTGTCTCTTAAGTACTTGATGACAAGGCGGCGAAGGATCAGGGCCAGGAGGGCGGTCTCGTGACATCTTTCGCCGCCCACCCTCGCGTCCAAAGAGCCCCAACCGTCTTTTATGACACCATCGATGGTCCATTCACCTGAGACGAGAAGGTTGATGGCATACTCTAAATCACGTTTCTTGAGAGCTTCCCAAGCATCAATGTCTCGGAAGGTATGTCCGTTTCTGGTTTTATTTAAGTGACTCATCGAGGGCGATAGATTTGGACAGTGACGTAGGTTTGCAAACAGATTCAGTGGCAAAAATTGTTTTCTCTAAGGTTGAAATTTATGCAACCATGCCAAAACATGGATCATCTGATTTCACGCCCGAGAGAGCACTTCCAGAGTCACGACGAACTGCATTGTCCGAGCCTTAAGTATCTCCATTGGACATAGGTCTCTAAATGTGTCATACTGAAAAGCTATGTTAGATAGGGCCCGGCGGCCTATTCTGGCTGAAAGGGTAATAGTCGCTAACGCCTACATACAGCGCTTGCTTTTCGTCCTTATTGCAAGCCCATGCTGTGCCACTTATGGCTGAATTTATGTCCGCATTTCCTAAAGCCCATTCATGGACCTTAGTTTCACACTATCAATGTGAAGTTCGTATCCTCAGGTCCATACAGCGCCTGCTCTTAATTACTCCCTTACTTTCTGTTCTGCTGTAATAAAAGGAAGGTGAAAGGTGTAGATCGCTGTATGGCAAGCCCCTCTATCTAGCTGCTACTATCTGTCGCTTCTATTGCTTGCGTTGACTTTCTGCTGTCGCTTTGTCCTGGGCTGTTGCATATTTGCGTGGTTGTCCATGTTAAAATGCCTCTTTCCCCTTACAACTAACGAAATGATATTCCACTTAGGTCAGTTGCCATTACACTGGCAAACCACTAAAGTATATCGGTCAGCATACTATCAAGCCTCCAGCAGCAGCAGTCTATTTTATAGCGGGGTTGTGGTTATAGGGTAATCCAAGCCTGGATTCGCAATAGATTAGCTCAATCAATAGGTATAACGACAAATGCTTACCAAATCCAGCCATTATACCGCCCTCATCAACGTTAACCGTGTTCTCAGGTTTGATCCAGCCATATTCTCTTTCCCGAATATTAAAGTACCAATTGACGGCGGCCGGGGTCAAACAATTGAACCTCGATGATTCCTGACGTTTTCCTACCTTGTTCTTTATGGGTGGATGGCGTTTCGCAAACCTGGCTAGCCAATGTACACCGATAGGCCGTTCCCTGTCTTGTTGTCGTAGGAGGACAGCGATGGTGGCGCGGACCCGACTGTGGGATGGAGCATAGCCTAGGGCCTCTTGCCGAAGTATCCAGGTAATCAATCATCCTGGCCTCTTGAGACTTGGATAACAGCCGGCCAGGATGGGTGACTTCAGATTTAGGCGGTATGCCTCTTAGTCGATCAGAAAGAGTGGTCTGGGGCATGCCATGCTTCTGGGCGGCCTCATGTTGCGAGAGTCCATTATCTGTGACAATACAATACAAGTCTATTATGCCCGGTAGGCCAACACCCAATGGGCTCTGAAGCTAAAGGTACATACACTTCGCTAGTTATTGCCTTATTCTCGTCAAGCCCATGAGAATCTAGCCTTGTTCTTTCCAGTCTAGTCACCCCTCTTCTCGACCCTCCTAGATGTTAGTAGTAACAAGCCAACTCGAAGCCCATTTCCTCCAAGTGTTCAGTTTCCTATCTTCGGCGGCTGAAGCGATGCCTGCTGTTGACCATTTGAGGGCGTCGGGGGTTATCGGTTAGTGTTGATAAAATGTTGCTATTTTAAGGGCGTCCCTGTCATCTCTGTTCCAGGCGACCTGTGGCGATCGCGAACCTGATTAACGAAATACGCGGACATAACGCGTGCACGGATAACCCAGCAACGTGCATGGGCCAGATTTGTTGTATTTCGTCGTCGAATTACCACCACGACTGCGTACAGTAAGTAGGTCTACTCACCATTCCAATAAGTGATAGGGGTAACTCAGGAGTCGCCAGGGGGTATGGCGGTCTTGCCACCGCAGCCACTGCAGCCACTGTAAGTTCAGACAGGGATGCGGCTAGTAATCAACCTATCGGTGTCCTGCTCATCCTACAAAAGCGGCTGCCCCCCCATTCATCATTTGACTCAGTTTGGTTCCTTTACCTTTCTCATTTGCTTCGGCCTTGATTGTTCCGCATTCTTACAAGTGAGTGAGGCTTTTAATACACGATGGTATCTCGCAAGGACCGAGTTTCAGTAGGAGGCAAAGCCCCATGACAGAACGAAAATGTAAGTGGAATCACGCCGCTCATTTCTGGCTTCAATAACAAAATCCTTATTGAAAGGTTGTCGCCGCCCGATTTCGTTTCATACACATAATTCAACATCTCGGAGAAGATCGGTGGCAAAAGCTCATGGCGATTACCAACTATCTAGATCAAAGAGAAACTGCCAAGGAGACGGTCTTGAAAATACTGGGGGATAACACCGAAGAAAAGCACGGAGATTTATCTATACTCTCTAGCACACAGATGATTGATGCTATATGCAGCGCCAAAGGCGAAAAAGAAAAGCAGCAAACATCATCTACGCCAGTCAGAACACCGAGGTACTATAATACGGCCAACATGCCGACACAACCCGTGGGCAATCTGTCGAAGTTATCTATATTGCCGCTCCTAGAGCTTTTTTCTTTTTTTTTTCTTTTTTTTTTAATTTACCATCCCCGATGTCTCATCCAATACCTACCCAAAAGGTGGTGAGAATTCAAATCAACATTCATAGTAAAGGAAAAGGAATTGATAATATAGGCATTATATGCATCGAGGGCATGGTAAGAATGTGTCAATCTTGTGTCGTATTGGAAGGATATAGGGTAGCAAGGCGTTTTAACAAAACGAGCCTCGAATCTAGAGAAGGCTGGGTCACATGACTATCTGAGACGCGAAGAAGCTTAGTGTAAATGTAGTCTCCTGAAAAGAGGGGAAACAAGAGACACAGAACAGACACACAATCAATCAACAAGTTCAATTCAATCAATTACAGGACCCATCGGCCTAGGATTCAGACTCATTGAATCGCTAATTAATCACCCCGATTTATTGCATCACTGAGCTCGGGGTTGATCATCCCGACACGCTGACCAGCATGGCCGCCAACCTTGCATTCACTTGGCACAGTCAGGGCCGACTTGAAGATTCTCTGACTTTGGTGCAAGGCTGCGTTCATCTGCGTCAAAAGAAGTTTCATCAAGATAATGAAGAGTTGAAGACAGGGGACTAGCGCACGAGCGGAGAGTGAGATTTAGTATATTACAAGCAGTCCTTGGTACAGTAGGGTGATTGACTGTAGATTTACTAGCAAAGTGCTCTCGCGATCCGTGTCCTATGGCTTAGCATTCCACTCCAAGAACGCCGTCTTTGCCAACCGGATATCCTCTAAAAAGCTTTGACTTGACCGACTTCGCTTGCTCGAATCACCAGTTACCTTCTTGCCATCCATCGTCTCCGACTGCCACACTCGCTTGTTCGGCACCAGCTGCGCCAGCGGACGTCGAGGCGGGTTGAGCAGCAAAGCCCGTTCAAAGTCGATCACCATAATCCCGCCGGTCTCGGGATTGAATAACATGTTTGCGAGCCTCACGTCTTTGTGGACCACGCGCTCTCGATGCATGGCTCTCAAGGACCGAATGGCCTCGTCTTCGAGCGACCTGCCCATGCCGCCAGCCCTCTGCGCTCCGTCGACGCTGCAGCCTCCCCAGGACAAAAATGTCAAGTGCACCACGTAGACCCGGTGGTCGTAGTAGTAGGTCTTGTTCATCGATCGAAGGTCAACCGCACCCAGGAAAACGGGCACGTGGACGCCTTGCACTGGCTTGAGACGCTCGTAGACAGCAGCCTCGTGCTGGAGATCTTTGATGAAAGCCCGCACCGTGCCCTTGCTGACAAAGGTGTAGCCATGAGCAAGTAGGGTCACTTGGAAAAGCACACCCCGCGCACCACCTTCCCCCAATGGCCTGATCCCGTCGTCGAGAGACTGTTCCAGCTGCTTCCGGAGTAGGCGAAGCCACTCCTTGTGGTCGACAGGATGATGTGCGCGGGCGGTAGCGCAGCTCCCGCAGTGAAGCGCCACGTTCGGGCACTTTGGGTCAAGAAAACCACCCTTGACCATCCCGAGAAGACATTTCTGCGTACAGTACTGCCGACCCTGCTCGCCGTCTCCGCGCGGCGGCCGCAACGCCAGTCGCCGGCTCCGCCTGGTTCCTTGTCTTGTGTTTCGTCCAGTTGGCGTAGGCGTGTCCGGTGGCCTGGATGCCGACTCGTCATCAGATGGTTCCGGCCTGTCGTCCTTCCTCAACGACCCCTCGCCAATCTGGCACTTGGCAGTTCGACGCGTCCTTCTGCGCGGCAAGGCCGGCGACCGATCGACATCCTTGTAGGTGGTAGGTTCATGGCCAGGAGAGTAGGCTGACGACACCGATCGTTCATTTTCTGGGATAGAACGGAATGTCGATTCGAAGTCCTCAGACCACCTCTTCAAGCCATTCATAGCTTTTTGACGTTCCTCCTGGCTAATCTCCCGTCGCTCTCCAGGCGCACCGAGAGCCATGAGGGTGAACGCTAGATATTGACCGACAGCCGTGCATATATGGAGGTTGTTTGGATGTGCCGACACCTCCGGACCAGGCTCTGCTAGATGATAGTACAGAGTCTCAGGGTCGTCGTCCCAGTCGATGTTGAGAAACACAATAGCCTCGCCAGTAGTAAGAAGACCATACCCAAGGCCGCTTTCAATCATGTAGTGATACGTCTGCGTGATGGCAGATGCCGTCAGCTTCTCCGCGTGGTACTGGAAACGCGCGTCAGGGTTAATAGAAGTTGGAATCGTCCTTCGGTTCACAACTTCCCTGTAGATGTCCATGGGGCGGAGACCGAGGCGAAGGTGCGGAGCGGTCAGCTTGTGGGGCGGCTTGTACTCGGAAACGTAAACCATTGTGCGCTGGGAAGACGGCGTGTTGTCGGATCGATAGACGCAGATTTGATCCGGCCGCAACTGGTTGAGATCTATTCCGTGGTCCGGCGTCCGCGGCGGCGTCGATGGGGTCTCCCTCTCAACCACTTCTTCGGCAACATCGCTGAGGGCATGGGGATGGTTCTCAAAGACGACACCATCTCCGATCTGAAAATCCCTGCCGACCTCTTCGACCTGTTTAAGATGTTGTACGATGGCCCTAACCGGATCCTCCACGCTATTATGTAGGAAATATTCGAGCGTCTTCTCGTCTCCTATCGGTCGTTGGGAGACCCGGTTCCCCATGCCGGCCAGGAAGTTTCGGTTCTCGAAAAGGCGGCTTTCGGTAGGAAATGAATGGTGCAGTGTACCGAAGGTGACCTTCTGTTGATGAAGGAAGTTGGGCCATGGCCTGAGGTTTTTAGGACACCACTTGTTACGCGGGTTGGTCAACGGGCCCTTTGAGGTCAGTTTTGGATCTGTTTCGATGGCGAAGCGAGAGAAGACGGAATCATGGCAAGCTGCAATGTATTCGTCAAGCGTCGTGAGTCGTGTGTGTTCCTCTGCTTCCTCGGCGCGTTGCTGTTCCCTCTCGGCGCGTTGCTGTTCCCTCTCGGCGCGTTGTCGCTCCTCCTGTCGTTCTCTCTCTGCTCCCTCGGCGCGTTGCTGTTCCCTCTCGGCGCGTTGCTGTTCCCTCTCGGCGCGTTGCTGTTCCCTCTCGGCGCGTTGCTGTTCCCTCTCGGCGCGTTGCTGTTCCCTCTCGGCGCGTTGTCGCTCCTCCCGTCGTTCTCTCTCTGCTCCCTCGGCGCGTTGCTGTTCCCTCTCGGCGCGTTGTCGCTCCTCCTCCGCGCGCTGCTCAGCTTCTCGTAGGAGTCTTGTCAATTCCTCTATACTCGATGGTCCATCCATGATATATAGGATTGATGTCGTGGTGAGGAGTGATTTCGAAGGGTGGATATTTGTGTCGTAAACGTTTGTATTGTGTTTTGATGTTTTGAGCTAATTAAAATGGAGCTACACTACGTTGCGAAGGGTTACTCGCCGGAAATCATTTCGAGGGCGGCCAATACATGGGCTAGGTGCCCAAATTATGTCAGCAATCGTCGCCCCGATTTGATCCGTAAGGCTGTTTAACCGATTGGCCCCGCCCTGTGAGGCCTCCCGCTCGCACCCTGTCTGAAGCCGATCCCGTTGAGCACTGGCCTGGTTCGCGGAATAGACACTCCGATATGTATACTACTTCATCAGAGATTGGTGCCACTTCAACTGGTTCTTTTGGTCTCACTCCTCCCGGCTAGCCAACGAGTAAATGATTTTCTTTTGGCCATTACTACGCCGGCGTGACAGAATGGCTACACCGGCGTCACTCTTATACAGGCAGGCGTTTCTTTTATGGCTTCTGATTCGCTCTTTTTTCCTTCGACCCACAGGTACATCCACGCAAAGGCGGTGAAGGCAGCTCCCCCTTAAAAAGTCCTTGCTTTTTGGTAAAGAACCAATCGGGTCAACCAGTTCTAAAGCGAACATCACAACAAGGTCTAGTTTTCACTGCAGAACCAGGCCAATTCAAGTATGCCCTAGAGGGTAGTTATCTATCTCGCTATCCTCTACCTACTATCGAAGGAAGTCCCTCCTTTTCTTAATACCTGATGAGGAGAGGCTGTTCAGACAGTTCTGGTATCATCGTGAGACATCTTTCCTTGAGGTGGCTGCCTGCCATTTCTCCAACACTACACTACACACAGTGTTGGCAGAAGCTAAATGCACTAACAAAAAGGGATGGACCAATCAGAAGCCGTAGAAATGACGCCTGTGTAAGAGTCACGCTGGTGTAGCCATTTTGTCACCCCGGTGTAGTAATTACCTTTCTTTTAGCCAGTCATATGTTGAAGTAAGCATTTACTAGAAGGTGAATGTCGTAAAATCATACGACTATACTGCAGGAGGCCCACCGTTTACTGGGCACATGCAAAGTAACGGTTTATGGCTATTCTGGCCTGATCATTTCCCCTCTTTTAGACCTAATTAAAGCTTCCTTCGTCATATGAATCTGACTATTCCTACCCGCCTATCAAGTAGACACATGTATCTATAAGTCTCTACTCCAAAACTTACAAAGAGAATGTTATTGCGAAGAGGAAGGTGTACATGTACAATACTGTAAAGGTTACGCAACATTCCATTCATGCAATCTACCAAGGTTCGCACTACCTGCTGCCACCAGAACGCGGAGGTGGACGCATAGACCGGTCCGCCACAGAAGATTGTCATACTTTTACCGTCATGCAGCTAAGACGCTTATACATAACCCGTTCTAGGAAAAGGTCTTCTGCATGAGGCCATAACTCACTCATAGATCCCTTCTAAAGCCAGTGGCTTAGCTACCAAACAGAATAAGACATACTGATATATCAATGCCTTTAACATGTAGTTATCTATAATTAGAGAGGTGGTATGTTGAAGGATGATTGTATTTTGAGAGTTCACTTTCAGCTTACTGCAAGAAGTTGTGCCGTGTCTCAACCGCATGCGGGCAATTTCGTGGAGAGCTGAAAGGCTGGAAATAGGCTCTGTTATTGTCGATCTTCTGCCAGCTACCCAAGCGGGTTATGTGGCGTTTCCGCCGGCTGTAGATCAGTCCGAAATAAGTACATACGTTGTGTGTTTTAGGCCGAGTAGGGAGAAATTAGGGATGAGATACTTTTGGCAAAGTACCTCAGGAAATTGGCTTCCAAGCAGACCCCTCAACGGTGTGAATCGGGAAAACTAGAGCTTTGTCGAGGTGCATGGTTTAGCGTAGTTTTCCCGGAAGGAATAAACTATATTATATCACACTTATGTCATTGGAATGAAGTGCGCCTTTGAGGTTTCCGGAGATTGTTAATAACCTTCGTGTGGGCCGTTGACCCGGCGTTTTTCATTCTACTCCGAGTCTCTTTGTCAATGCTTCTATATATCGGGGTGCTCCTTCTACCACCAATCTACCTATATAGCGCGACGGGCTTTTATTATCTAGATTTAACATAGTTCAGCCCTTATCCAACACTCACAAACATGTCTAACGACCCGGTCAACAAGCAAAGAGAGGCCGCAGCACCCTTTTGGGATGGCGAACCAGACAGCAGGCCAGAACACTCGTTAGGAATTTGAGTTCTCTCTTTGAAGACCGTCAACTGACAATGCAACAGGCCTTACGCCAGTCAAGTCTGTGCCGTATACTTCCAAGGAAATGGACCCCTCCATATCCCTCACGCACTCCTGCATCAGAGTGTCGAGCTTACTTCCCGAAGCGTCGCGACAGACTGTTTCTCTTCGTCGTTACGCGACCTTCACTTGGACGATATCGACTACAATACCGGCCATGTCCTTATTCACTTTATGACCACCGGCAGGTATCAATGCCTGAAGCCACAGGGAGAGACTATTATGATGAGGTATGCATCCGAGTTTACAACTGCACTCCGCGTGTACGCCGCAGCCCAATCCTTTCAATTGCCCTCTCTTCGTGATCTGGCAAGAAGAGAGATGATCGCACTCGGCGACAGGTTGAGCTTGCCTTCCTTGGTTGATATCATGGAAGAGTCAAGTCTGTCATTGAGCACTCTCCCGGGAATAGCCGCGTATGTTGAGTCGCGCATCCTTGCTTTTGCCGAGAACATTACCTATCCAACTTCAGAAAAGGTACTCTCTGAGATTGGAACTCCCAACACGCTCAGCATGGTACTTTTGAAGGCTATTCTGCTGCTTCAAACTTCAAAAGTATCTCTACGTGATGATTCACTTCGGAAGGGGGAACCCGTAGAGATTCTCCGAGGTCTCAGCGATACCGGATCCATAGTAAAAGGCAAGGCTTCGGATGTGGATCAAGTTATGAAGGAAGCCGAGGAGCAAGCAGCTAAGAGGGCCGAAGAAAAGGTTGCTCAAGAAGCAGAAAAGGCTGCAGCTGCCGCTATGGCCGTGGCGCAAAGAATTGCTGCGGCTCAGGCGACTGAAGCAGTTCATGAAGAGGGGGAAATTGCTTGCTTATTAGCAAAAAAGGCACACAGCGGAGGCAGGCTTTTCAAAGAAAAAGACGAAAAGAGGCTTTCTGCACTCGAGCATAATGCCACAAAGAGAGCTGAAGCTCGAGCTGCTCATGAACTTGCTGAAGCAAAAACTGCCCACGCACTAAGTGCCCCCGCTGCAGACAAGGTCGACCTTTCGCTGTTGTGGGCCGCCAGGAATGGAAACGAAGCCATGGTCAAGATGCTCCTCGATACGGGCAAAGCCGACGTTGATGCGAAAGACGACAATGGCCGGACGCCGCTGTCGTTGGCCGCTAGGAATGGACACAAGACTGTGGTCAAGATACTCCTCGATACGGACAAGGTTGACGTTGATGCGAAAGACACAGAGTATGGCCAGACGCCGTTGTCGTGGGCCGCTGAGAATGGACATGAGACCATGGTCAAGATGCTCCTCGATACGGGCAAGGTCGACGTTGATGCGAAAGACATAGAGTATGGCCAGACGCCGCTGTTGTGGGCCGCTGAGAATGGACGCGAGGCCGTGGTCAAGATGCTCCTCGATACGGGCAAGGTCGACGTTGATGCGAAAGACGACAACGGCCGGACGCCGCTGTCGTGGGCCGCTGAGAATGGACATGAGACTATGGTCAAGATGCTCCTCGATACGGGCAAGGTCTGCGTTGATGCGAAAGACGACAACGGCCGGACGCCGTGGTCGCGGGCCGCTAAGAATGGACACAGGACCGTGGTCAAGATGCTCCTCGATACGGGCAAGGTCGACGTTGATGCGAAAGACGACAACGGCCGGACGCCGCTGTCGTGGGCCGCTGAGAATGGACATGAGACTATGGTCAAGATGCTCATCGATACGGGCAAGGTCGACGTTGATGCGAAAGACGACAACGGCCAGACGCCGCTGTCGTGGGCCGCTGAGAATGGACATGAGACTATGGTCAAGATGCTCGTCGATACGGGCAAGGTCGACGTTGATGCGAACGACAATAATGGCCGGACGCCGCTGTCGTGGGCCGCTGAGAATGGACGCGAGGCCGTGGTCAAGATGCTCGTCGATACGGGCAAGGTCTGCGTTGATGCGAAAGACGACAACGGCCGGACGCCGTGGTCGCGGGCCGCTAAGAATGGACACAAGACCGTGGTCAAGATGCTCCTCGATACGGGCAAGGTCGACGTTGATGCGAAAGACGACAACGGCCAGACGCCGCTGTCGTGGGCCGCTGAGAATGGACATGAGACTATGGTCAAGATGCTCGTCGATACGGGCAAGGTCGACGTTGATGCGAAAGACGATACTGGCCGGACGCCGCTGTCGTGGGCCGCTGAGAATGGACATGAGACCATGGTCAGGATGCTCCTCGATACGGGCAAGGTCTGCGTTGATGCGAAAGACGACAACGGCCGGACGCCGTGGTCGCGGGCCGCTAAGAATGGACACAAGACCGTGGTCAAGATGCTCCTCGATACGGGCAAAGCCGACGTTGATGCGAAAGACGACAACGGCCGGACGCCGCTGTCGTGGGCCGCTGAGAATGGACATGAGACTATGGTCAAGATGCTCCTCGATACGGGCAAGGTCGACGTTGATGCGAAAGACGACAACGGCCGGACGCCGCTGTCGTGGGCCGCTAAGAACTGCAAGATGCCGTGGGCGTGGTCGCGGGCCGCTAAGAATGGACATGAGACTATGGTCAAGATGCTCCTCGATACGGGCAAGGTCGACGTTGATGCGAAAGACGACAACGGCCGGACGCCGCTGTCGTGGGCCGCTGAGAATGGACATGAGACTATGGTCAAGATGCTCCTCGATACGGGCAAGGTCGACGTTGATGCGAAAGACAACAATGGCCAGACGCCGCTGTCGTGGGCCGCTGAGAATGGACATGAGACTATGGTCAAGATGCTCCTCGATACGGGCAAGGTCGACGTTGATGCGAAAGACGACAACGGCCGGACGCCGCTGTCGTGGGCCGCTGAGAATGGACATGAGATTATGGTCAAGATGCTCCTCGATACGGGCAAGGTCGACGTTGATGCGAAAGACAACAATGGCCAGACGCCGCTGTCGTGGGCCGCTAAGAACTGCAAGACGCCGTGGGCGTGGTCGCGGGCCGCTAAGAATGGACACAAGACCGTGGTCAAGATGCTCCTCGATACGGGCAAGGTCGACGTTGATGCGAAAGACGACAACGGCCGGACGCCGCTGTCGTGGGCCGCTGAGAATGGACATGAGACTATGGTCAAGATGCTCCTCGATACGGGCAAGGTCGACGTTGATGCGAAAGACGACAACGGCCGAACGCCGTTGTCGTGGGCCGCTAGGAATGGACGCGAGGCCGTGGTCAAGATGCTCGTCGATACGGGTAAGGTCTGCGTTGATGCGAAAGACGATACTGGCCGGACGCCGCTGTCGTGGGCCGCTAGGAATGGACGCGAGGCCGTGGTCAAGATGCTCGTCGATACGGGCAAGGTCTGCGTTGATGCGAAAGACGATACTGGCCGGACGCCGCTGTCGTGGGCCGCTAAGAATGGACATGAGACTATGGCCAAGATGCTCCTCGATACGGGCAAGGTCGACGTTGATGCGAAAGACGACAACGGCCGGACGCCGCTGTCGTGGGCCGCTGAGAATGGACATGAGACTATGGTCAAGATGCTCCTCGATACGGGCAAGGTCGACGTTGATGCGAAAGACAACAATGGCCAGACGCCGCTGTCGTGGGCCGCTGAGAATGGACATGAGACTATGGTCAAGATGCTCCTCGATACGGGCAAGGTCGACGTTGATGCGAAAGACGACAACGGCCGGACGCCGCTGTCGTGGGCCGCTGAGAATGGACATGAGACTATGGTCAAGATGCTCCTCGATACGGGCAAGGTCGACGTTGATGCGAAAGACAACAATGGCCAGACGCCGCTGTCGTGGGCCGCTAAGAACTGCAAGACGCCGTGGGCGTGGTCGCGGGCCGCTAAGAATGGACACAAGACCGTGGTCAAGATGCTCCTCGATACGGGCAAGGTCGACGTTGATGCAAAAGACAATAATGGCCGAACGCCGTTGTCGTGGGCCGCTAGGAATGGACGCGAGGCCGTGGTCAAGATGCTCGTCGATACGGGCAAGGTCTGCGTTGATGCGAAAGACGATACTGGCCGGACGCCGCTGTCGTGGGCCGCTAGGAATGGACACAAGACCGTGGTCAAGATGCTCCTCGATACGGGCAAGGTCGACGTTGATGCGAAAGACGACAACGGCCGGACGCCGCTGTCGTGGGCCGCTGAGAATGGACATGAGACTATGGCCAAGATGCTCCTCGATACGGGCAAGGTCGACGTTGATGCGAAAGACGACAACGGCCGGACGCCGCTGTCGTGGGCCGCTGAGAATGGACATGAGACTATGGTCAAGATGCTCCTCGATACGGGCAAGGTCGACGTTGATGCGAAAGACAACAATGGCCAGACGCCGCTGTCGTGGGCCGCTAAGAACTGCAAGACGCCGTGGGCGTGGTCGCGGGCCGCTAAGAATGGACACAAGACCGTGGTCAAGATGCTCCTCGATACGGGCAAGGACGACGTTGATGCAAAAGACAATAATGGCCGAACGCCGTTGTCGTGGGCCGCTAGGAATGGACGCGAGGCCGTGGTCAAGATGCTCGTCGATACGGGCAAGGTCTGCGTTGATGCGAAAGACGATACTGGCCGGACGCCGCTGTCGTGGGCCGCTAGGAATGGACACAAGACCGTGGTCAAGATGCTCCTCGATACGGGCAAGGCCGACGTTGATGCGAAATATTACATTGGCCCATACTTCTCAACAAGCAGTACTGATTGATAAGGCCCTTACTGATATCTTAATGGAATGGAATGAATTTATTCCGCCCGGGAGGATACGCCTCATAGGGCCCACAACATTAAGTCTCGTTAGTTACATTCTTTTCCGACTTCTAGCCCTATAACCCTCAAACATCACAATCCCTACTCCTCGCCACATTTCCCAGCCTCGCTTGTCCCTGCGACAGGCCTGCTTGAAGGCCAAATTCTCCAAGTGTTCAGCGTCCCATCTTCAGCGGCTGAAGCCTGGTCTGTCTACCAGAGGCTGTACTATATTAGTTCTTGCTGCATTATATCGTTTGGTTTGTTAGTATATCTTGTATGTTATCATGTCCGTGTAGCATCCAAACGCCCCGTGCTTTTCGCAAACTTGATCGCTGCTCGCACTGCTGCCAGGTTCGGCCTCCACTTATGCCCGTCTTCCGCCGTCTTGCCTCCCAGGAAAAATGATAGATTACCCATCATTTCCCCGTCGACATTTCGCATGTGTTCTCGTTGCTCATCCCACCGTGGACATCGGAAGAGGAAATGGTCCACCGTTTCTTCTTCCTGGCCGCAATCGCACGTATCTGTCTCTGCTGCGCCTATCCTGTGCAGATACCTGTTGACCCGTGCCATTCCCGTTCGTAGTTGCACCAGGATGTCGGATTCGCGTCTCTTCAGTGCGTCATATAGTGTGCGCGTGTGCTTGCCGGGCAGCGCCTTATCGAGCTGCTTCGAATAGCTGCCTACGCTCTCGGGTAGCACCATGTGCTGCCGACGTTGTGCTAGTAGTACTCTCAGTCGGGTCGATCGGGCCTGGTACAGCGGTTTCGTTGCTCTGCATCCGCTATCTGTGGCTTTTCCCGCTTCGGTCTTTGCTTTTGCTCCCAGTGTGAAAGAGTCATTCGTGGGCGATACCCAACGCATCGTGATGGTGTTTCCACCCTTTCTAACTCGTTCGGCATGTTTGTAGATCTCCCGGATGGTGCCTTGTCCTGACTGTTGCCGAGGTTTCATAATCGCTTGTAGCGCCGACCGGTTTCTTGTTGCAATGATCACCTCTCGGTGTCGGAGCCCATCGGGCATGCACCTCAGGACCATTGCTATCGCTTCCAGCTCGGCCATGTATGCGTTTTGCTCGTCTCTCGGGCCAAGAGTGACGGAGTACTTTGCTATAACATCACCATTCACTCCTCCGTCCGCGGTGTTACGCACAACGCCGCCCATGCCGACTAGTCCGTTTCTCGCAGAGGCATTCGTTGCGATGAGTACTTGTCTCATGCTGCTGGTCCCGGTCATGTCGTCGCCTGTGCCTGTATCTGCCGCTGCCTCCTTGTCTGAACTGTACCGGTACTCCACCACCATGTGTCTATGCCAAGGTGGTAGTGCAAACGGCTCGATCGTTTCCATCCGCTCTATTGCGCCATCGTGGGCGAGTGCTAACTTCGTCAACGGCGACAGATATCTCCGTGTCTCTCTCACCCTGAGTGTCGTAAGCGGGTGCGTCTTCGGCAGTGTTTGCATGTTGACGTAGAGTCGTGTGCCGGCCTGCGCGTGGCGTTCATCGATGGGTAGAATACCAGCTTCAACTTCCGCCACTGCCATCGAAACCGTCTTGAAGGCTCCTGTGATGGCTTGCGCACCCATTTTCTGTGCCTCGTTCAGCCACCTGGTCTCCCTCCACCCGCGTCGGTGGGACCACACGTTCGAAGCGTAGTCCATCGCCGGGGCCACCGTTGCTACGAACAACTGTCTCGCCGTCCGGGGCGTCAACATCTTCAGCCTTCGTAGACACATGGCCGCCCGAAGTCCCCGTGCAGCTGCTTTCGCCATGTGTTCCTCATACCGCAACTCCGAGTCCATCACCAGTCCCAGTATCTTGCCGCTTTTCTTGGGAATGATCCTTTGGCCCTTGATCATATACGGATTTTCGTCGGTGCGTTCGGGATGGCGTGTGAAGTGTATGATGACCGTCTTGTCTTCCTCAAACGTCGCCCCGCTCCGTCTCTCCCACTCCAGTGCTCTGTCGATGACAGCCTGGATGCCCACTCGGTTGGCTTCTGCTGTCGGACCCGTCACCCAGGCTGAGTAGTCATCGATAAAGGCGATCGATCCACCTTTTGCATCGATCTTGCGCTGCACGAGGTCTGCGTTGAAGAAAAGGAACAGCACACTGTCTTTTGTGAGGGTTAGCAGGGCCACACAGACTTTAGTACCTACCCCTGTATCTATGTTATTTTTGGTTGAAGCTATCGGTATAGGTACAAATCGCCAGGCTGGCGGTCCATTCCATTTCCATCCACGCATCCTCTTGTAGAATGGATGGGCGTCCATGTAGGCCCACCGTAGATGGAATGGATGGAAATGGACGCTAAGAGTGGGCCTGTGGAATGGATGGACGTGGAAATGGAAATGCGTGGACGCTATAAAGGGACAGTACACGTGATCCTCCCACCTGTTGCCTCCCGGGCCTCCGCAAAGCTCATTTCAGCTAACACATCAGTCCCTGGCACCTTTAAATCCTCAAGAAGCTTCTCAGTGCTCTTAATATAGCCTCCGCAATGCCATGACCTCACCGTCTGTGTCATCCCGATCGTACTAGCGTCCAGCCTGGCACGATCGTCACGAACCATTCGACCACACGTTGAGAAGAGCCTCTCAACATCGGCAGACATAGGAAGGACAGAGAGCACATCGAGAGCCATCTGTGACAGACGTGGATACTCTTCCCGTCTCTCATATACGGTCACATACCCGTCACTACTCCTCCTTGTCCTCTTGCAACCGCTTCTCAACACCCCTAACTCTCTTAACTTCCCAGGTCAGAGGAAAATTCAGGTTTTGCCTTAGGGTTAGCGTTGTATATAATACCGCTCTTTTTTCTGTAACGTCAGGGTTGCAATTACGCTTAGGGTTATATACCAACCTCTCTTTTAAGTCTTCCTTCTAACCCTTTAACTTTAGCCTTAGCTAATACTTTTAAGTATCTTATTAACTATTTATTACCCTCTTTATATTTTCTTCTCGATTTAAAAGTAAATATAGGGTTTTAGCTTACTATTAGATTTATTAGTGATACGAATAAAAGTAATACTTTAAAGATTCCCCTTCCCTCTTAACCTAAACAATTATCAATTATCCTATTTCCCATAAGTTATATATACGCCGAGGCTATATATTTCTATACTAGGAGTCTAGGGTAAGATACGTATATAGTAAGACTACTTTGAAAAAGAGAAAAAAAAAATTACTTATAAGACCTTGGCTTCTTTATTTATATTACTTACTTATATTATGCCCGTTATTTACTATTTATTCTCTACTTAGCTAAGATATAAGGTATAATTATATTTAATTAATTACTACTAGTTACCTTCAGTCAATAATTATTGTATTTAAATTATAAATATCTTATTCTTATTACTTTCTTTACTTTAGTTATAATATAATACCTTTCAAGTCTATCTTCAAACTATCTTTTTTTTCTCTTCTTTTAAATCTTATGTACCTTTAATATAATCTTGCCTCCAATTAAGTATTATAAGAAATACCGCCATCGCATTTGTCATCTCCCGCCCACATACTAGCTTATTATGCTTTCGACCTAGCCAGTCCCCATAGTCTTGCCGGCTCTTAAACTCTCGTCCGGCCGCCTCTTGTATCCGCAGTAATAGGTCTGCCTCAGTAGTCGCGGCCAATGCCACAGGGATTACTATATGTTTCCACCGCCAGCACGAGGCCCCCTTTGTCTTGTAGCCGTCTCGGCAGAGCTCCTGCGATACATGGCAGTAGAAGCAGCTTAGGAATATTGCCTGCCGGTCCTTCTTATAGTTGATCAGACCCTGGAATTCCATACAGCTGGTAAAGGATAGGTCTTTTGTCCCGGCCGTCAAGTGACACTCGCCCCATGTATGCCTGGCCTCCTCGACACCACTAAACATCCAGCAGATACGACAGCCCATCTTGCCGAGCCCCTCGACCTCTTCCAAGGCAGATTCGAGAGCTTCGAGGGCGTGGGCATCCTGCCTGCCTCGGTCATGCGAGGCAGTAATCCCTTGCGCCGATAACTCGCTCTTCCACGCCAGCTCGGCATGGTGGCAGTTGTCGCATCTTGTGACCTTAGCCTCGTTACCATCGCCGCCGCCGAGGTCCTTACAGTCCCGAAGGTCGCCGTCTAGGCATTGGCCGAGCAGTCGACGCCGGCACCCTCGGGTCCGGATCAGCCTGCGTACCTCCCGCACGCTTATATCTAGACAGGCCTCGCCCGCGGCGTCCTCGTCCGGCCAGTCCTTATCCTCGATAATGACCTCAGCTGTTACAGGCTCTCCGGTTCGCCCGGCCCGCCCGGCCTCCTGGGCGTAGTCGATGATGCTGAAGGGGGCCTCGAGGTGGATGACGTGGATGATGCCGGCGACGTCGATGCCCGTTCCTAGAGCCGCCGTTGCCACTATGTAAGGCGCCTCACCTCGGACCCAGGCCTGGAAACCCTCCTCACGCTGGGCGATGAACTGCGAGTCGCTGTCGTCGCGCAAGGCGTGGTAGTAGTGGCAGTCGAGCTGCCGGGCGAGGGCCTTGCATTTCGCCTGGCTGGTGCAGTATATGATGCCCTTCTCCCCTGTGGATAGGTCTGGTAATCGTGCCTCTACCCGTCTCTTCACTTCCATCACGCCCCGCCCGTTACGGACGCGAAGGACGGCATATCGTACGTTCAGCCGGTGACTCGAGGCCCGTATGTAGAACGGGTTCTGTAGCTGCATGGCCTCCTCAAAGTCACGCTGCCGGAGAGGCGGCAGGGTCCCGGTAAGGAAGACAAAGGGACAACCCAGGCTCCGTAAGAGGACGAGGCCCCGGAGCTTCGGGCGGTAGGTTTCGGCAGCCGTGAAGGTTAGGTGGCACTCGTCGATGACCACGCGGTCTAGCCTTCCATTGACGCTCAAGTCGGCCGCCCACTGCAGGAAGTCATCGGTGATGGCCGCCTCGGCCGACACAAGCGTGACCCTGGGCCAAGATGACCGTGCCTCAGGCCAGGGCTTACAATCCAGGCCGGCGTCGACACAGCGCTGGACGAGCTGCCTCTTAAGCTCGGCATAGGGAGCTACCACGATGGTGACACCCGCACTTGCTAGCATGGCCGGGACCATAAAGACCAAGCTCTTGCCGCCACCTGTTGGCAGTACTGCCACGAGCGGGCTCTGTTTAGCCGTGGCTAGCCTCACGGCCTCTTCTTGCTGAGGTGACCGAAATCGGGCAGTATCGTTACGTAGTACTGCCCGTAGCGCCCATATAATCATATCTTCCTCCTCCTCTTCTTCTTCTTCTTCTTCCTCCTCCTCCTCCTCCTTCTTTCGCTTCTCTTTCTCGTTTACCCCTACCGTGCCCGCCCGTAATGCCTCGAGAGATGTAACCTTGGCCCGCTTTCTAGGGGAATGACCATCCTTCGCCTCTCTATCTTGTGTGGGGGTAGGCTCGACCTTCTTACCCGATGGCAATGATAGCGGTGATGATGAGCTGGTATCACAGCCGAGGAATTTATGCCAGCGATAGCTTACCTGCCCAAAGATCTCTAGGGACTCAGCCGTTAAGCGTTTAAGTATATCAATCGTTACGCCATAGTTGGCGGCCGTCTGTCCGGTATGAGAGGCGGCCAGGTCATCGGGTGCCTCATACTGCTCCGACTCATCATGATCATCATCTTCGCCGTCCTCGAAGTCAGCCCGGCCGGCCCCTCGGTCACGGGCATGCTTCTTGCTGATGGCAATGGCAATATGGCGCCAATCATGGAGCATAATCCGGCGGCCAATATAGTAAGACGTCCACCTCCCCATGGCCGCGGACATCTGGCTGCTCTCCCAGGGTACTCCTCCTGCCGCCTCGTTATGCCAGATAAAGTCGCTCGGCGGCGCCATCTTCTCCCCATATAGCTCCCACTTATCGGCCTCCCAGCGATCTGTCAGCGGCCGGATATAGATCATATACATCACAAACAGCTGCCCGATCCGCCCGGGCAAGAAGCGAGGGATGACCTTGGGCGAGTCGAAGTGGGCGAGGGACTTGTGGCAGTGATGGATAGCCACGCGTGTTGTTTCATACTGTTTCATATGAAACTGAAACAGTCCCTGGACCCGGTTTCGTATGAAACAGTAACTCCCCCAGTTTCATATGTTTCAGTCGGTTTCATATGTTTCATATACAGCCGATGAGTCCCAAATATCTTAGTACCTTACCAAGAAAATTTCGCAAACAAATGCCTTCAACGCAGTTAGAAACGTGCTAATAGTAAATATGCGTCGCATAACACCACTAGGTTCGTGCGCCTGGATATAAAACGCGGCCTGTACTTTAGAGTCGTGTCTCTGGTTTCACATCCGGCTTGTCGCATCAAGGACTCCAATCCTAACGACATGAGCTTAAATAGCTATGCCTGAACACGGCTGTTCAATTTCATCTGTTCTTTAGATAATTCTTATCAGTTGACTGGTGCCATCACTGACCCCTGTGGAATTAATTGTCCGCCAACATGTCATCAGCCTCGCCCGCTCCCTTGTCATCGGAGCCTTCTCATGAGCTCTTGGGGCCTGCTTCGCCTGGTTCTCCCGTTCCCGCGAAGCGCATATTAGATCGCTGGAGGCAGAAGGTGTACAGCACAGCGAGTGGGATGAAGGATGAATTCGACCGCTTTATTTATATAAGTAATTTGAAGTCCTCTAATGGCCTGGTTCTGACGATACTTCGCAGGGCTCACAGGTTGGGATTGGACAACAAACGGCCTTACAGTGGTGGCTTGAACCGACGCAGCGAGAGAATTTCCCCCTCTACCGTATGGCTTTTGACATATTCTGCATCCCCTCCATGTCTACGGAAGCAGAGCGAATCTTCTCAGGCGCAAAACGACAGGTTAGATGGGATAGAAGTAGGATGTCTGCCAAAATGGTAGAGACATGTGAGTGCATTAAAAGTTGGATAAGTGTTCCAAAGGGAAAGAGCAGGCCGCTTCTTGCAGGGGTGTTTAGGGAAGCGGAGGATATCGACGCGGCTGTAAGGATACTCCAAGATGTAAAGATTAGTAAGGGGGCAGAAAGTGATGGCGAGCCTAGGGAATTGGTAGTGTAGGTAGGCAGACAATGCCAAACATCTTTGGGGTACTTGGAAATAAGGTGTACCTATATCGATGCCGAGCTTGTCAAAGAATTGGACTGCAACTGGATATTGTTTCGTATGAAACTGAAACCAGTTCATATGAAACTGAAACTATACTGACGTCCGGTGTCATGAAACTGAAACTCCCCCCAGTTTCAGTTTCATAGCGTGGCTATCCAGCACTGGCTTATATGCATCTCTGAGTGTACTCTCGGCTGCGGCAAGAATACGCCTGAGATCTATATCCGTGTCAACTGCGCCGCCTTCTTCTTCTCCATCATCGTCATCGTCATCGTCATCGTCATCGTCATCGTCATCATCATCACCATCGCCGCCGCCGCCGCCGCCGTCGTCATCATCATCGTCCCCGCTTCGTGGTAATGCATACGACGACATGATCTCGGTATCGCGGAGACCCTGCAGGTGCGTAGGGAACCCGGTATGGACAAGCCAGGGTACCCGATCAGCCCGTGACGCCTCGACGTCTTGCACAATCTCGGCCTCCTTATCTAGGTCGCGCGAGGCCTGGATAATGTCAGCCTTTAGGTCTTCAAACAGCTTTCCCTCCTCCTGTGACGTGGACGCCATGATGGACAGGCCCGACCCTGCCAGCGCTCCTCCCGTTAGTGGCAGAGATGGGTCTTCTTCGACCAGAAAATAGTCGATAAGGCCCTTAGCCGTGAAGTATGTCTGGAGCTTGCATGCCCTCCAGAGAGGCATAGCGTTCGTATGCTCCGAGGCCTTCCTCCCGTGAACCGGCATGTGATCGTACATCTTCCTAGCCCGCCGCGTGCAATAGTCACATTGGACTTCCGTGCAGGTGCAGATGTAGCCTTCGTACATGGTAAGACCCTCTATAGGCCGGCATGGCCTTTTTCTATCGGCCCTCCACTGCCGCAATGCCTCAACTGGGCGCAGTTCGTAGCTCAAAAACCGCTCGATCGTCAGTCGCAGTTCGTCACCTTTCATCCGGTGCGGCTCGGCCCGCAAGTGACTCCTCCAGCTTGTTTGTTTCGGAACCAGGCATGTTCCGCAGAGGCGGCAGACTATGACCTGGTGATCGGCGTTGTAATGGAAGCTATCAAGACCCATAGTAGGTAGTACTATTACTATAAGATGATGTATTTTTATTGATCTAGGAACAATGAATAAAATGGGGAGCCTGAATCCATATCTATTATATTCTTACATATATATGTTTATTGTAACTTTCTCTCCTTTTTCTTCTTATCTCTCTTAGAAGTTAGTCTTCATTCACTGTAAGTTGCCTTTGAAGAACACTGAGGGCTATTCTCTCTATAAAGTTTAGACCTGTCCTAAAAGCGCGCGTCAAAGACGCGCTGTTCGCGTGGAATTCCGTAATCAAACTTTAATTATATTACATATATTACATACGTTGCAAAGCTTTGAGCTACCACCTCAAACACGATAAGAACCATCCAGGGTTATGACCAGAGCACCAATGAGATGATAAAGCGCCCCTGCTATCGCTGAAAGTGGAGTCGCGGCAGTTTCGTCAAGTACCCACTTTCAAGTGAAAGAGGAAAACAGGGGTGATGGCCCAATCAAGACGCGTAAACGTCCTTTTTCACTTGAATTTGGAGCTGGAATAATGATGTAGACTCGGAACTTAGTATCATATTGGAACAAACCAACAGATCTCACTAGACGGGATGTAAAGGAAGGCAGGGCCTCGTTTCAGCAACAAATGCAAATGGACGTGGAGAGGTGGACGCGTGAGCCAGTTACAATTAAGAGCCGAAGCTAGGTCGGCCAGGATTAAAAGGTCTTTGGGGTTGTGTTGTAAACTTTAATAAATAAAAAACCGGACTTGACTTGAAATAGCTAGAAATAAACGCGTGATCCCGGTCAAGCTACCCTTGTCATATGTTGTCCACGACGCGTGTTGCGATCCGCGCCGTTGTATTCGTCTTCCACTTGGTTCGGTGGTCAGATTTGCTACTTCAGAAAGATATGGTTAAACATTCTATGCCACTTCATCCCCCGAACCCCATCGTTCTTCTATAAACTCAAGTAAATAATAACCTTTTACTACAAAAGCCAGCTATATATATATTTATTCATGTCTCTTCATCTCGCTCACAGAATGAATGTACAATACGCAATATTGCTGATGGTCTATAGGGTAGGCTGAGCATGGACTAACTTTGACAGGGGTGCCACCTTGTCATCCAAAAATTTATAAATAAGTCCGCTTCCCCCACCACCTGCCCAACAAGCCCATGCATTCATATATGAACAGCACCGACTCTTGCTGTTCCGATTATCTCCTCACAGAGGACGCCGACCTCGGTGATGATCATATGGATGGATGATTGCCGATACTAATGCTGCCATATATAGCCCATCTTTATTATGTCCATGATCCTTTGTGGTTATGCAGAGAAGCGAAGCCTACTGGTATCCCTTGTGAGGAAGCGTACTGCTGCTATCTCGTAGTCGCATTGCACAACGTATGCTGAGATATCACAGTATATAATGGGAAAGGAAAGATTATGATTATGTAAGTCACCTTGGTCGCAGATTGGCAACTTCAGTTTTTGTACCCCAGGGTACAAAAATATAGTATAACAATGCCTGCCTGTTCCTAAGACACTTGACTTACTGGACGTCGGTTTGTACCCCAGGGTTGAAAATTATAGGCCCCCTTTTCTAAATGATGATGATGATGAATGACCTCTTGGTTTGTACCCTGGGGTTGAAAACTTCTGGCCCTACTTACTTCACGCAAACGTCTACAGTCATTTACTTTCTACCCCAGGGTACAAACGTGGACTTACCCGGAATAATCTCCCTCTTCTCTTCTCCTTCCAGTATAATATATATAATGCGTACGCATACACTTTGTCATACACTTTGTCCGCTTTTCCTTCCTTGATAGGCCTTATTATTATTGTTAGACCCCACCTATGTAGTATTAAAATTCTCTACTCTAGGCTCTTTTCTAGCCCAACTCCACCCTATTTCCTAACCCTCACCTGTACCTAACCCCAACCCCAGGAAGCGTAGGTCTTGAAGTCATCATCATCTCGGACCTTGGCGAACCGTTGCGCGAGATCCGCCATCCCCGCCCGCTCCCGGGTAGGCATAGCCCACTCACCCAGCAGCGCTCGACCCGTAAAGACGAGACCAGCAAGTACGTAGGTGAATAGGTGAGCTGGCCGTAGCTGCCCTGTCTCTCCGTCGATTCCTAGTACCCCTACGAAGTGCCACAGCGGGCTCTCGAAAGGGTCCCCGTCGAGGCGCTGCGTCCAGAAGGTCGCCAGAATCTGGAGTATCTGCTCCTGCACTCCGTCGTCGCTCGGTTGTTCCTCGTCCTGGAGACGCGACCAGAGCTCCTCGAGTCCCGTCCGCTGGGCATGGGTAAAGCGGAAGCCATGTGTAGCAAGCAGGATATCCTCCTCTAGCGACAGTACGTTGAAGCAATAGCATAGAAACCTCTTTACATATATCAGGTATCTATCCATGCTGGTCTTCTCCTGTAGAGGACCGAACGGTCGGCTGTGTGCGTCGTGGGGGTGAGGGCTGGCAAGGAGCAAGCGGGTCATTAGGGGCATGCTCTTCAGTCCGCCGATGCATCGGTCAAAGAAGAGTCGATCAAGCACGGCGACCATTCGTTGCAGCTCGTTCTCGTCGCGGCCAGGCATCCTGCTACAGGCTTGGATGTCGGCCAAGTTCCTCCCGGAAAAGTGGGCCGGCCAGCCAGTCCGTTTTAGCCAATTTGTTGTCTCATGCCTCAGGATACCTTCCTCCATGACCTTCTGCATCTCCTCCTGCTCCTCCTTCTGCAGTATCCACCCTTTGGTAATATTGGCGATTGCCTGGTCTTCCGAAGGCGTCTGGTGCTTATCGGCCATCGTCGCCATCCTCGCTCTTCTCCTCCCCTTGCCTGCCAGGGCCACATCGCCGCTGCCGCCGCCGACAGGTGGGCTTACGCAGAAGTAGAATATCGCCCTCTTAGGCCCCGTGAAGAAGGTCTGCAGCCGGACGTTGGTCCAGAGGCCTTCCCGGGCCTTGGCTCCCTTGACGCCGTGCTCGTCGTTGAAGTGAACCCGCAGACACTTCCAGCTCGGCGTGAGATGCTTGCAGGCCGACCAGGTGCAAGCGAACCCCCGATGAATAGGGAGACCCTCGATGGGCTGGGTGGGATTTGACGGGCCATAGAGGGCAAGTCGATCCTCCTTCGGTCCCTGGAGCTGCAGGTCCCTGTGGCGGCGGATGAGGTCGCTGCGGGCCCGATGGTCGATGTCTGGGTGACGGTCCCTCAGGTGGCCTTCCAGGTTACGGACCGCATAGCCGTGGAAGGCGCAGATCGGGGACTGGTGTTCTTCATTATATAGGAGCCATCCCTCTCCTGATGATAATTCAGTGCCTTCTGCCTGACTAGCAGATTCTCCTCCTGCCGTATCCCTCTGCCGCTCTGGCCCGTTGCTGCTAGGCGAGACTGTCAGGCGCTCTGGGGCCATATGGCTGTATTGATCGATCCCGTCTATCTAGACCGTTGATTGCTAGTCGATATTGGGCTGTTTAGGAAGGAGGGCTCTTTTCACTCTTTGACTTACCTCCTCGAGAGAGAAAGGGGGAGGGCACGGGTAGGGATCCCTTGCTCCCTTGTGGGGTCTACCTAGCTACCGCGATGGCTCCTATGCCTACTCTGGACTTGAACAGGGTGATGATTGGCTGGATTGATCTTACTAAGGGAAACCGGGCCCCATTCCCAAATAATCCCTGATAATTTAAGAAATGAGATAGATTTTGGGAATGGGCCCCGTTCCCGAGGTGGTGGTAGTAGACAAGGATGGTTGGGGATAGGTGATTGGCGCAGAAGCGGGAATGGGGCGCGTTCCCGACTTGAATACCTGGTAGGGCATCCTCCACGAACGTTTGGGCCATTTCTAACATGCAGTTTGATGACTGATTATTGCTGCTGCAGAGCGCGACTCATAAGCACCAATGGGAGAAGGTATTGTGTGGTGATTAGTCAGTGGGCGCGCCCGGGCACACGACATCCCCCGCCTCAGACTTGTGTATAGAGAAATTCCAGACAGCAGCTCGGCTGCAATGGAGATCTAATTGCCTGTTGGATGCGGCACGGAAAGCATACACTGCTACCCTACCTGCTGTCCTGGAAATGCCTACGGCTATTGTGAAGACATTCTATCACCACAGGGAGCTGCTAGATGAAAACCAAGCTAAGAATTTTCTGCAGGATATGCATAAATTGGCTTTCGATAACTATCCTAACGTATATAAACAACTCTCCGTCTCCACCGGGCTTCCTTCCCTCCTGATCCCTATCTTGTTTATTCTGCTTTATGAAGATGCCAAGTAGCTCCTATATCCCTCTCAAGGCTAGTGGTCATCAGGCTATTCTCATCCTTCCCGCCCACTGTCCCTCGTTAGCTATGAACCTGGAGCGATGCTAACAGACATACTTGTAATGAGCACGTTCGTATCCTCAGGAAACTTAATAGCCTTATTAGGGATATACGTCCTAGAAGAACTGTTATCCTTGTAGCTCACGGTGATCTTGGAACACACGCCGCTGAATAGACTGGCAGATGTTGAAAGGTTTCCAAGGCTGCTTGCCCCTGGAATGCCGAGGTCCACCGCCTTGACGGACTCGTGGGCCCTGATGATGATGTAGTTGTTTGTAAACGTCGCTTCCATAATGGGTAGTTACTGTAGATAATAGAAAGAGTCGGTGCAGTTGTAAGGTGATATGAGTTCTGAACCCAGGATACGACGACGGATCTTGTTTATATACAAGTTCCTAACACCTGCCTTCAGGAGGCATAGCTCTAAGCCCCTTTCACATGAGCCGTATGTGACGTCCTGCAGCTGAAATAGTACCGCAAGACGAATGACGTGTGCACCATAACCTCATGCATAAACCTAATATAGCAATCACTTCATTTATCAGGTATTACTTGTTTCCCCAGACGGAATTCCTGCGCCTCAACAGACCCATCTGGCTATGATCGTCCTAACGAGGCTGGCTGAACTGCACCGGGCGTGATCACCGGAGCAGAGGTCGCACCGTCGGTACAGTGTTGTCAGCCAATTGTCGTCTCATCGCTATCCTTTTGCTTCACGCCATGCCGGGAATGGTATATGCATAGAGGACGTAAGAGTTTGTACGTATGCATAGCGCCCCATAATTTCATGCAAGAACACCCTGCATCTAGCTGAAAGCATATGATAAGTTACGTCTGAATAAAACTATTCGCTTATTAGTCAACGGCATTACAGACCCACTATGCCAAGTCGGACTTTTGGCATCTCTTTTGAGAGGGTCTGCACTCAATTGGCCAACAACACAATGTAATGTGTCAGATGAGACAAAAGGTGGGGTGCGAGAAGCATTCCACGCCGCCGTATCAGTAACCCTATCATGGAACGTAAAATGTGACGAATGCCAGGCTACATCGTGGTGATCTCTTGCGCGGGGTCGGTCATGCTGTCTCCTTTCTCGCATTGTAATCGCGGGCACGCTGCTCTTATTTTTCTGGTCCAACCGCTTAGTTGTCAGTTCACATCACTGGCTCCAGGCCATGCCTTACAGGGACTAATTCAAATTGGCTCCCCGCAAATCTAAAATTCAGCTTACTTTGTCGGTTTCGGGGTTCCTACATTGTTTAAGCCGTGATCAGCAATTAGTTCGATTGATTGGCCAACATGGCTTGGGCCTTCACGGCGGTAGCAACCACATGGCTTTCCCTTATCACGAGATAGAGCTAGCATAGCCCTTTCATTGGCCGATCTAGACTAGAGGGATTTCGACCTTTCAGCTCCCCGCTATTGACTCTTGGCGTTCGGTCAGGTCATATGCTAAGTGGCCCTTAGACCTGCATATCTTATTACCCCGCCCTGCCGGCGCTCAATCAAAGACCGGGTAGTCGCGGCCTGTTAAAAATATGCAGCCGCTTCCCTTTTCATCCATGCCCGACGCGGCCATGCAGCCAACCATAATATTTCAACGAATCATAATGTGACTTTTCTGTTCTCGAGAGGAGAGAAAGGAGACAGCATGGAGAGCACATCTACGCCACACAAGAGATGAATAAACCTACTACAGCAATCAGTTCATGAATCAGTTCATTTTTCAGGTATACTTGTTTCCACAGACGGATTTCCTGCGCCTCAACGGACCCATCTGGCTATGATCGTCCGAATGTGGCCGGCTGAGCTGCACCGGGGGTGATCACAGGAGCGGAGGTTACATGTCAGCGTAGCGTTGCATGTTGCATGCATTTTCCAGACCTGGAAGATTATGCTGTCGATCAAGCCATACGATAATCCGACGGAAGTAAGTGGCTTAATCGAGTATCTACTGACAAACTCACGCATAGGTCGCAGTATAGGTCGACTGAGTCTGCTTGGGCAACGTTGCATTCACTAATTCGTCCCGATGCCAGCTGTAAACATGCCTCCCGCTTGCCAACCAGACCACATTTCGCCCATTCGATACTGAAGGTGTGGAAGAAAAGCTCCGAGTAGATGCAGTCTGTCTTATCAGTTCCTACGTGTCATGTATAAAAAAGAAAAAAGACCCTGAATTATCTGACAGATGGAAAATCACCTAGCATCCACTATACTCATCGTTTGAAAAGTCTACCTACTTGCTTATACTATATACGTCTATCTCAATGAGGTTTTATACTGCACTCGTCACTGTCCTCGGCCTCGGCAGAGTCATGGCCCAAGAGGACGCTGACCGCGATAAAGAACTCGCCGATCTCGTCAAGCAGGACATCGGCGCCAACTTCAACCGTACCCTTGCTTTACTCGAGGACAGAAACAAGTTCTCTGCCTCTGATGTCACAGACCTAGCCAAGCTATTCGGGTGGCAAGTTGCTGGCAGTCTAGATGGCGATATACTCAAGTTAGGCAAAGTCACCGTAAATATAGGGCAGGCTGCTACTATCGGGGGCCTCCTCGTCAATGGTGACTACAATATGACGGCGGATGCTCTCAAAGATTGGGCTAAGAACTTCGGCACCACCGCTTTGGCTTTCCTCCCCAAGGTCGGCGCCCTTGGGAACTTGCCCGGCTTCCTTACGATACTTGCCTCTATCGCTGGTACAATAGATGGGCATTACCACGCCAGTACATATGCTATAAGGGAGGCAGAGGCGGCCTGTTTCTCTAATGAGGGCCAGACTTACAAAGGACTCTGCGACAACTGCAACCCAAACCTCGTTATCTCCCTATTAGGCAAACTGCATAACTGTTCCGACGAGAAAGTTGCCCCTCGAGATGGACCGAGAGACTTAGACAGGGCAAAGCAGCTTTGCAGTAGTGTTCTATGCAATACTTATGCCCCAGATTCCCCTAATGGAAGAGACGCTATTCTATTTAACCAATACCGATACGATCCCCTACGCTCTTTCTGGTGCAAGACAAAGGAGGAACAAATCGGCTTGCTACTCAACCCAACTATTGGGGCTGTCCTCAGGGAGAACCTCAACGTGATAGACTATCATGAGTTCCGTAATAAGCTTGAGGACCCTTGTAAGGAGCTTTACGGTGGCGGTTCGAAGAACAAGTGCCCGACAAAGGCTGTCTTTCAAGAAAAGAACCGGCAGTTCCCTCCAGTTCAATACTGTGCCCCAGGTATTAGGGCAGCACCGCTTCCACGATACGTGCAGGACCCCAAGAACAGCAGTCTGTTCACCGATGAGTTAACATGGATGCAATATAAAAAGAACGATAACAGAACTTCGACCTGGACTGGCGAGTGCGGCAGTTATCGCGATAGTCAGGATGGGCTTCTAAACCATAGCTGCTGCGGGCCATTTAATTTTCCCACTGGCCGCTTCATTGTAAAGCCGGAAGATGGGGCACCGTGGTGTCATGGGGTGAGAGACGAGAATTTAAAGGTGCCAGATAATGAAAAAATGATTCCAACGCCAGATAATGTTCAGGGATAGGGTAGGCAGGCCAGACGAGGACTGGTTATAGACACAAGTTTAAGGTATAAAAGGATTTCAAATTGTAATAAAGTATAAAAAATCTACCTCCTTAGATATATTTTAGTATTTACAACTACTATAGTAAGGCAATAATCAATACATACTATAAATGCTTCTCCTTCCATTCTCCCTACTCAAATTCCCCCAGTAAAAGAGCAGCTACACAGTTGGCGTTTACACATCGACTACCGCCTAGAGACGCACCTTTACCAAGCCACAACATGTATTCCTGGCATGTCTTAAATGACTCATTAAAATGCTTCAAGAACCATTTAGTACGCCCTGGTCGACTAAATGCGCCAAAGCATAGAGGCATTACCATATCTGGGTATTGGCATGATATTGATGTGAGGTAATGAGATTGATTGATGTAAGGTTGAAGATCTAACTACAGACAAGACATGTCCTTCCTAGCTATATATACGTGACTGACGGATCGGACTATCTATATACCATCCATCATGTTCAACCTCAACAGTTATGGATGCTTTCTCCTAATGTCTGATAGCAATAGTTACCAGGCTTTTAGACATTCAGGTCCTTAACCTCGGTGTACTCGTCCTTAAATTCTCAGATTACTAATATTAAATAGTTATAACGTGGTTGATAAGCTTGCGTGACAGATAAGCATGCGTGACAAAAATCCTAGCCTTAAGACATCAAACCTCTTTAAAATAACCACAATCTATCTGATCAATTAAAACTACTCACTATACTCATCACCAGAGGCTGGAATATCTACCTTACAGGTCCTTGCATTATGCCCGGTCTCGCCGCATACTGTTGAATAGTGTCAAAAGGAAGCTCATGGAAGTAGCTTGAAAAGGCTATTGTCATCAAAGATGACAGTTGCCACCTATTGCCACAGGCTTAGCAAGCAGCTTCTAGTTGATTCCACATAGCACAGAAAAGACATATAGAGCCTGCTTTACACCTCAAGTAGAAAAGGAACAAGAACATAATTCACCTCAATATCTGACACATACACCACAACGCCGAACACCCGGTCCGACCGACCTCCTTCGCCCACCACTCCTCAATGATTCGGCCACTACCTGCGTATCAACATCCATCTGATCAATTACTTGTGATGCCTCCTCTACAGTCATAATCCCTCCTTTCTGTAGTCGAGTCTTTTTAGCCCTCCGGCGTCGGCTTAATATCCTATTTGCTTCTTCAAGATTCTTTAACCTAGCCTCTACTAAGGCTAGTTGATATAAATCTGCCTTTGTTGCTTTAGTACTAGACTTTAAAGCTTCAATAATTGACTCTGGTGAGCTACTTTTATGCCTTCTGATTCGCCTTTCGAGGTATTCAGACTGAGATTGGGCCTCAATTGCTGTTGTTGGGGTCTTTGAAGTCCAAGGGGTTGATGGTTCAGTAGCCTCCCCGGGAGGTGTTGGAGTCCGTAGCTGCACATCAAGCTTTGAGATCACATTTTCCGGGTTAAAAGGAGCAAGTCCGGCGCCTTTAAAACCTCCCCGGATATTACTTTTAGTGAAAGTAGCTTTAAAAGCGGCGTAAAATGCATCAAAGAACTCGGTCTTGGAAATATGGGTTATAGAGCATCTGATCAGATGCTCTATTTGTCGACCATAAGCTTGTTTTAACACAGCAAAGCACCCAACATCAAGAGGCTGGAGTAGATGAGATGCATGAGCCGGCATACAGAGCGTAATGATCTTGTTCTCCTCACAATATCTCTCGAAATTGGCGGAGTGGTGGCTTTCATGGCCATCAAGGATCAAAAGGCGATAGACACCAACTGATCGGTTGCTTGTTGATCGATCAAAGTGCTTGAGCCACTCAAGACCTAGCTCGTTATTTGTCCATCCATTTCGGCTCGTTGCAATAACCCAATCGCCGGGAAGATCGCATTCTCGGTACCAATTGGCAAGGTGATATTGGCCGGTACCAATAAGAAACGGCGGGATCAATTGACCTTCTGCATTGATCGCTTGGATTGCAGTAATCCATTCACGGTTTCCAGGCTGTACTGATTTTGGCCTCCCTTCCCTTTCAGAGCCTGTGACGACCATTCCGGACTGTATAATGCCCATCATAAAGCCGGTCTCATCAAAATTCCACATATCATCTGATCGGATACCGTATTTCGCAACTGTATTTGCCACGAGCCTAAACCAGTTACGAATGATTGTGGGATCTTCGCATTTAGCTCTCTGATAGTCATATTTGCGAAATAAACGCGTCTTTAGCTCTGGTTGTCGCTTGACAAAGTTATGAGCCCAGCGCTTGCCGACGGGTGATGCATCGCGATCAGCCAATAGAGAATTGGCCATTTCTTCCACAAAACGCAATCGCGATGGAAATCCTCGAGAGTCTAGGTCGAGAATGAATTGGACTATTATCTGTTCCTCTAGATCAGATAGTTTCCGTGACTTTGGAATCCAATCGCTTCGCGATTGAATGCCTTGTTGTCGACGCCATAGCATCATACGCCCAACTTTATAGATCTCTGCTGCGCGTCGGACTTTCAATTTTGGGTCATTTTGAAGGGCAAGAAGGGCAAGAAGGATTCTAGCTTCACTTGAGGATTGTGACATGTTGGGTGGTTGAGAATTATTTAATTAGATGGTAATGATGTAGGTTGAGGGAATTTTGTCACAGTGTGTCCAACAACCAAGTTACTTGACTTGGTTGTTGGACACACTGTTTTGTCACGCATGCTTATCTGTCACGCAAGCTTATCAACCACGTTATATATTAGTTATTATAAATAAGACTAAAATATTTATTTATCTCTCTGCTAACTAGTCTCATAACTATCTAGAGAAATTTCATCGTCCTCTATACTCTCCTCTGACCCGTCTTCTTCCTCAATTAAAACACTGTAAGGGGTGTCAGCGGGCTCGATAGTCCATTCTGGCGGCTCGCTCTGTTGCAGAAATTGATCTAATAGCGACTGATCTTGTGCAGTTGTTTCTATTTCCTCCTGCCTAGCGTCGAGGTGGCTGCGGATATCGTACTGATCACCCTGGTTGTTAAGCCGACGTCTCGTCCAACGCAATCGTGCCAAGAAAGTAGACGAGTGGCCGGGTAATGTCTCCATGGTGTCAAGTAAGCCAATAATATTATCGCGAGTAGGCAAAATAATGGTTGGTTGGCTCACAGTCTGTTCGAGGATCTGCCTTGAGATGTGTGTTTCTGCCACCGGTACGCGGAATATATCTTCGTCTATGCCACCGCCGGTGCGTGATGGTTGGTTCAACAACCACGGTTGGATAAAGTTCACATCATTATCTCTTCCCCAGATTGGGCCGGTAATGTACGACGCATAGAGTAATGCTCGCCGGCAATGACGTTGGATCTTTTTACGGTCACTGGAGCGCAGACCAGGCTGGCGAATCTATCTACCGATGTAGATGAAATGTAGATGTAGATAGATGTAGATCTACATCTATCTATCTACCAGAGAGCATGTGGGTCATCTATCTATCTACCTGGAGGTCCGGTAGATAGACGAAATGTAGATAGATGCCAAGACGGCTGGTGAAAATTGGGTAAGGTAGCTGTACTTTCTCGGTACTAATAGCATCCTCCTACTCCGAAGTATTGATACCTCTGACGATCCCTTCCCCAACCGTCCTCCCATTTCCCGATTTCCCCACGCCCTCCCCCTTTTTCGATTGGGTCTTGGTTTGGCAGATTCTCATTGCCCTTGATGCCACCCAGAACATTGCCCAAATGGCATCTCAAAGCGATTTATTTAGTTACGCAACTGATGCTAACATATCGGAAATATCCTATCCAGGAGATCCAACCTTGCCGATGCACGATTCCTCGTCTCGCAGCAGCCGTTCAATCATCAAAGACTGGGATGCAGTATCGCAGGCTGTCCGCAGCCACTGGGTCCTCTCAGCTCGAACTGGACAAGCTACCGGCTGGTTTTGGGCTCACGGCTATGACGTTCAAGCTAGGTCCAAAGGCAATGAGTCTGGCCCCCATACGTGGCTCTGTTGTCACTGTGTCCAGCATGGCGTTCCCCGGCCAAAGGCTTACGTCTCGTCCAATACTCGGAACATTGAAGGTCATCTCAGCAAGGCCCACAATATTTTTCATCCAGATCCATCAAAAGCAACACGATATATGCAGGAGCGCCCCCTAATCAACTAACCCTTCATGATTTGGCAGCCAAGAAACGGAAGAGGGACGACTTTCACGACGAGTTGGTTACTCGATTTGACAAGACCACGTTCCAGCGCCACATTGTCCAGTGGATCACCGATGCAAATCTGTCATTTCGCGTACCGGAGCATAAAGGCCTCCAAAAGGTCTTTCAGTACCTGAACCCCTTGGTTCACGAGACTTCCGCCAATCTAACCCACGAAACGGTTCGAGTTAGGATCATCGACGAGTTCAACACATACAAATCGCGCGTCATCCACGCACTGTCACGAAGCCCAAGCCAGGTTCATATTGCATTTGATGGCTGGACGTCCCGGAACAGACATTCATTCTTCTCCATAAATGCCTTCTTCCTCGATGAAGATACATTCCAGCCACGGAAGATCGTCCTTGGCCTCCCAAACGTCGCCATAGCGCACACGGGAGAAAATATCTCAGCCGCTATTATGGAGGTGTTGGATGACTTCGGGTTGATTGCAAGCAACAAGGTTGGATGCATTATTCTCGATAACGCCGCAAGCAATGAAGGAGCAGTCGAAGCGATAGGCCACAAGCTTCAGTGGCAGAATCCGGCCAGCAGAAGGATTCGGTGTTTCGGGCATATTCTTCATCTTGTCGCCAAAGCGCTCCTCTTCATTAAAGACAGCAATACACTCGAGGACCTTGATGCGGACGATTTTACAGAGTGGACAAAAAGAGGTCCAGTAGGTAAACTCCATAACCTTGTCGTCTGGGTCAATCGGTCGAATAAGGCGACAGCAATTCTGCGGAAAATACAAGATGAGGACCCTGACAAGTCCTATCCAGGCACTCTTGATGTCGTGCTTGACAACGGCACACGCTGGCTGTCTCAATATTATATGATCGAGCGAGCAATTAAGCTCCGACGCTATCTGGAGGAGCTCATTGACATTACGATTCAATCAAGCAGGAAATTTCAACGGCCCAGATCTACCCGTACCCAGCCGCCAAGCCAACTCCCTCGATGTCTTGAGGAAGCAAATCTACTGAGTGACGCAGACTGGGATGCCCTCAGTTGGTTCAGAGATATTCTTAGAATGTTCGATTCTTGCCTTTTGCGGCTTGAAGGGGACTGTCAGCTCCGAGTCCGTAAGGGAGGCGTTGAAGCTCAATATGGAATTATTTGGCAGGTTGCTGTCGCATACGAATTCCTTCTTTCAACGCTGGAGAAAGCAAAGACTGAGGCAACACATCGGGTGGAACCTAGCTACTATTCCTCGTGCGTCAATTCGGCCTGGGCCAAGCTCAACAAGTACTACACCAAGCTTGATGAGACGCCAATATACTATGCAGCCACGGTTCTCCACCCCGGTATACAGTGGTCGTTCTTGACAAAAGCCTACGGTGAGAAGGAGGAATGGCTTTTCGCGGCACGCCAGCTCATCCAAAAGCTCTGGGAAGAGGAGTATCGCGACCTTCCCGCTCAGTGGGAAATCTCGAGCAGTAACCTTCCTGCCGCGGTGAGGGCGCGCGAGTACAATCCATTTGATTCCTTCCAAGACGAATTAATATCATCCACCCGCCACGGCCATGACGAAGCTACAGACGAACTGGAGAGGTGGTTGCCTACAAAGCAAGACATATACACAACATACCACAATCCTCTGGAATACTGGTCTGCAAAGAGATTTGAGTATCCGCGAGTGGCGAAAATGGCGATTGACATCCTCTCGGTCCCAGCAATGGCTTCTGAGTGTGAGAGGACCTTTTCTTCCGCTGGTAGTATGGTTTCGCCCAAGAGGTCGCGCTTAGATGCAAGCACAATTGCCGTTACTCAGACGGTAAGGTCGTGGTTACGGGCTGGGCTACTAGAAGGGTATGAAGGTTTACTGAAGGAGGTGGGCGACGACACGGCCGAGGATTAGCCGACCGTCTATCTACCGAATCTATCTACATCTACATGTAGCCTACATCTATCTATCTACATTGCAAATTATGACTAAGCATCTACATCTATCTACATGAGGTGCCGGTAGATAGATGTAGATAGATTCGCCAGCCTGGCGCAGACCATCAACACCATGCATGATTTCGACCCAGTGCGGCCAGATAGCTCTTTCGATACCACCAAACTCACGGGATGTCAGGATAAAGGGCGTTGAGCAAGGTGACAAACCTTCGGGATACTCGCGACGGCAATAAACGGACGACAACGGCGTGTTCTCCTCTGCACGAGGCGGCGAAAAGTAAGGGGCCCAGTACTGGATTTGGAAGAAGGGTGGCTTGTCATGGTGCCAGGTGGTGCGGCCGTGACTGGTGCCCACTCCCTTACTATGGTCGCAGTTGAATGCGACCTGGATGTAGTACCCAATCTGGCGACTAAAACAGCCGTCGAAAGGGCCCAATGATGCACAAGTCTTCTCCCAGACCTCCTTGAATCTTCGATAGAGCTGGAGAAAGAAGAGTGCATTCCAGGTTGGTGGTTTGGCGCGGCAAAAGATCTGCTGAAACAGAAAGTCAGACCAACTGTTTTTAGGGGGCAGGCGCCGACGAGTAGTCATCCAGCAAGGTAGCTCCTCGGGCAGAGCAGACTGCAATGATGACGACGAGGACATATTAAAGTCGCTACGATCGTTCTCATCAACATCATCCGTCATAACTTGGCAATATTTAGCCCACGCCTCAGCGTAGATGCCGTGGATAGTTTGGGCGGTAGGAATTCGGCTCGTCTCAGCTGCTGAATCCTCCTGGGCTTGTTTCAACAAGTCAAGTACTGGCAGTTTCTGGCGCCCGACCTGCCCTCGGGTTCGATCCCAATATGAGTGTAACTTGGCGAGGAAGTGCTGATGGTATGCCCGGGCTATTTCCTGCGTGGCGAGAGTGATGGCCCTGCCAGCAAGTCTCTCGGCATCCTCTCTATGACCTTGATCATACTCTATACGAGCGTTGCTGGTCAATTGTTGGAATCGCAGTTCGATAGTGACCTGGTTGGCAGTGAGTGCTTGAACATTGCATTGACGAGCTAGTTTGGCCTGCAATGGATTGCGGGATATGTAGAGGTCGATCAAAACCTCGAGCGCGATATGCCCTCTCTGCCAATTGAAATGACCATCGGGGATCCATAGCGTGCCCGAGGTGTCGATTGTATCTCCCAGGCCTAGACCACGACGCTGCTTGAGCGACCTCTGGCCGCGGCCGCGCGTCCGCACCGTCCAGGTTGGCCGCCAGATCCAGTTGTCGAATCCATACTCTTGCTCATCGTCAACTGAATGTATGAGAAGACGACATAGAAGCTGCGCGGTGTAAAGTCCAAGGATCTGCTGGACGGGATCGAGTGAGGAGGAGGAGGATGACGACGACGACGATGATAAAGGCTTGGCTACTTCATTCGACGCTTGTAGAAATATGTGGTCGAGTGGAAGTAAAAAGCGAGCAGCCTGCGTAGACACAAATTTCACCACTGTCTCCGTTGGAAGCACCCAAAAAGGACAGTGTTGATCACTGGCTGTGGAAGTGAAGGGAACATTCCAGCACACTGGGCCAGTATGAGGGTTCTGGTCAGGGTCTAGCATGCCGTCGGCCCACATGGCGAGGATAACATCGAGACGGAAGGTGACCTCTTTCCGGATCCCAAAATTCGGATACCTTTTCAAAGTGGCGACGGCTCTCATATGCCGCTTATTGGCTTCCCTAGCATCTACAAGATGGGATCGATTGAGCTGCGATACGAATGCACGCTGTCGGTTTTGATCTGTAGCTGCTAGATCTTTTAAGATTGCCTCGTCAAAAGCCAGAAGCAGTGTGTCCAACAACCAAGTCAAGTAACTTGGCTGCTTGAGGTGGGGCCTCATATATAGCCATCTGGCCTATGAGATCCGTTCTCCTGGGGGCCACATCACTAATGCTGATGATGTTGCCCCCAGGAGAACGGATCTCATAGGCCAGATGGCTATATATGAGGCCCCACCTCAAGCAGCCAAGTTACTTGACTTGGTTGTTGGACACACTGGCCAGAAGCGGCAATAGCCCCGAGCTAAAAAGCTGGTAATCGCTGAACATGACTCCAAATAGATCTTTGCTACAGTTGTATGCCTTGGCCCGAATGATCCCGGGTGATCTAGCCTCCGGGTGGCCAGGATTTGATGCCCGACTCGGCTTTGCCTTGGCGTAATATGTTCCCACGTCACGAAGAAGATATGACCGATACTGGTCAGCAACTAGAGGGGCTTCGGGGACAACACCACCCAGTTGATCATGGAGGTGGTCGCAGCAAGCGCTCTTCCACAGAAGTGTCCAGGGCTCATCTCTATGGGCTGGCGATGGAGACGATGGTTGGCTTACGTGATCTCTCATGCCTACATCGAGCCAGCAAGAGTGCATGTCAATCTGACTTGCGTTAAGTCCAGCTAGGACGATGTTACGAAACAGGGCCAAGCTTCCCTCAACTGTCTGCGATGCAAATGTGTTCTTCAGATCGTGTGCTTGGAAGAGTAGACGAGGGTTCTCGAAGTAGGGAACGGCTTCTCCTCTCCTGGTTTGGACACGATGCATATTCGCTTTCTCCACTACCGATGCCCAGAACTCTGCAAGGTTGCTGGCAGGGATGCTATAAGATAGGCGAAACGCTCGGCTCTCATCTTCGGCGCTCCAACGGCCGGCACCTGGCTTCTCCTGGTATGCACGAGACTTGGCGTATAAGAGATCGTACGAGCTGGGTATCTCTTGTCGCACATAATCAGGGACGGTTTCGAATATAGCCGGAAGGATAATCTCGTCATATAAATCCTTAAATCGTGTGAGAGAAAGGCTGTTGGCGGAAGCCTTCGTGTACGATCGAGCTCCGTTGGGGAAAAATAGCAGAACGGAGAAGCGGACACCTGCGGTAATGAATGTGCCGATAGAAGTGTGTCTCGTGTGTGCCAGGTCCAGACCATGAGGCTGTATGACTTGAGCGGTAGAGATGTTACTCTTGTAAGCCGGGAAGAAAGAAAGCCGAAAGTGACCGGGGGCTCGGATAGCGGACAGACTCTTTGCCCCCAACCAGATGCTATCGACATCCCACTGTCGCTCAACGGTTACGGAGCCAACAGCAGAGAAGTCTGTCATCTTGGGCTTAGCTTTCCGAAGACAATGCTTGCAAACCCATTTCCTCTTCGTGGGAGAATCGCGGGCTTGAATGTCAAAGCCGTGCTGCCAAACCCACGAAGTCTGCCTGCCAACGTGTTCCGAAATCGAGAAACCCGGAAACTTGTGCCATGGGAAGGCTTTCCAATCTCCTGGCGAAGCATCCAAGTTATTAGGTGAAGCACTAGGTGCGCTGCAGTCGGGACTCTGGCACTTGACAGGTACGTTGGCGTCCATTTGAAGATTAGGAAAGGAATAGAATGCACGCAATGATCTTTCTGCAAGGGTCATGGGGCGCGACGACAGCTGAGACGCGTTCATAAACCCCTAATGCTAGGTGCAGTTGGCACGTGCATCAAAAATACGGGGCAAAAGTATTAGCAGGGGTCCTGTGGATGCGACTTATGGGACTACACGGACTGGGCGCTACCCTGAACCACTGCCATTAACGACGTTGAAAGCATCTAGGTGGAATTGAAACAATCAATGGGAGTGTCAAATGGAATTGATTGAATTGATGCACGTGACTTCAACTTCCATAAAATTGACGGGATTGAGTTGATGGTTGAATTGATCGCCAGCCTGGGTACAGATATCACCAGCAGAATCTTTAGTATCAGCTTGTCTCCATTAGCGCGGTTTTGTTTTGTATGTGTTTTCCATTGGATTCAGAGCTGTATCCGCCTCGCAGCTAGGATAGGCTGGAGGTTTGGTCGTGGGTTCAACCGAAACCGGTAGAGTCTAAAGCCGAGGGAATTTCGTTCGTTCCCTGATATTTGTCGAACTGGATCGTTTTCTGGGTATCATCTTGGCGTCGTTCAGATTGAGTAATTCAATGACCTCGGGGTTGCCGCCATATGAGGCAGCATATAGAGTATTGCCGTAATAGCCGCCCTCCGCGTTGACGTCTGCTCCTTTGTCCACGAGGATTTGCACGGTCTCTAGGTGGCCATAATATGAGGCAGCTTGTAGAGCATTGCCGTACCAGCCGCCCTGCGCGTTAACGTATGCTCCTTTGTCCAGGAGGATTTGCACGATCTCTAGGTGGCCTTTAGATGAGGCAGCATATAGAGCATTGCCGTACTCGCCGCCCTGCGCGTTGACGTATGCTCCTTTGTCTAGGAGGATTTGCACGATCTCTAGGTGGCCACAATATGAGGCAGCTTGTAGGGCATTGCCGTACCAGCCGTCCTGTGCGTTGACGTCTGCTCCTTTGTCTAGGAGGATTTTCACGATCTCTGGGTGGCCTTCAGATGAGGCAGCATATAGAGCATTGTCGTACTCGCCGCCCTCCGCCTTGACGATTGCTCCTTTGTCCACGAGGATTTTCACGATCTCTGGGTGGCCTTCATATAAGGCAGCATGTAGAGCATTGCCGTAATAGCCGCCCTCCGCGTTGACGTCTGCTCCTTTGTCCACGAGGATTTGCACGGTCTCTCGGTGGCCATAATATGAGGCAGCTTGTAGAGCATTGCCGTACCAGCCGCCCTACGCGTTGACGTCTGCTCCTTTGTCCACGAGGATTTGCACGGTCTCTCGGTGGCCATAATATGAGGCAGCATATAGAGCATTGCCGTAATAGCCGCCCTCCGCGTTGACGTCTGCTCCTTTGTCCACGAGGATTTGCACGGTCTCTCGGTGGCCATAATATGAGGCAGCTTGCAGAGCATTGCCGTACCAGCCGCCCTGCGCGTTGACGTCTGCTCCTTTGTCCACGAGGATTTGCACGATCTCTAGGTGGCCTTTAGATGAGGCAGCATATAGAGCATTGTCGTACTTGCCGCCCTGCGCGTTGACATCTGCTCCTTTGTCTAGGAGGATTTGCACGATCTCTGGGTGGCCTTCAGATGAGGCAGCATATAGAGCATTGCCGTACTTGCCGCCCTGCGCGTTGACGTCTGCTCCTTTGTCCACGAGGATTTTCACGATCTCTGGGTGGCCTTCATATAAGGCAGCATATAGAGCATTGCCGTACTCGCCGCCCTGCGCGTTGACGTATGCTCCTTTGTCCACGAGGATTTGCACGGTCTCTCGGTGGCCATAATATGAGGCAGCTTGCAGAGCATTGCCGTACTTGCCGCCCTGCGCGTTGACGTCTGCTCCTTTGTCTAGGAGGATTTGCACGATCTCTGGGTGGCCTTCAGATGAGGCAGCCTGTAGAGCATTGCCGTCGTCGCCGTCCTGCGCGTTGACGTCTGCTCCTTTGTCTAGGAGGATTTGCACGATCTCTGGGTGGCCTTCATATAAGGCAGCATATAGAGCATTGCCGTACTCGCCGCCCTGCGCGTTGACGTATGCTCCTTTGTCCACGAGGATTTGCACGATCTCTATGTGGCCTTTAGATGAGGCAGCATATAGAGCATTGCCGTACTTGCCGCCCTGCGCGTTGACGTCTGCTCCTTTGTCTAGGAGGATTTGCACGATCTCTGGGTGGCCTTCAGATGAGGCAGCCTGTAGAGCATTGCCGTCGTCGCCGTCCTGCGCGTTGACGTCTGCTCCTTTGTCTAGGAGGATTTGCACGATCTCTGGGTGGCCTTCAGATGAGGCAGCCTGTAGAGCATTGCCGTCGTCGCCGTCCTGCGCGTTGACGTCTGCTCCTTTGTCCACGAGGATTTGCACGATCTCTATGTGGCCTTTAGATGAGGCAGCATATAGAGCATTGCCGTACTTGCCGCCCTGCGCGTTGACGTCTGCTCCTTTGTCTAGGAGGATTTGCACGATCTCTGGGTGGCCTTCAGATGAGGCAGCCTGTAGAGCATTGCCGTCGTCGCCGTCCTGCGCGTTGACGTCTGCTCCTTTGTCCACGAGGATTTGCACGATCTCTATGTGGCCTTTAGATGAGGCAGCATATAGAGCATTGCCGTACTTGCCGCCCTGCGCGTTGACGTCTGCTCCTTTGTCTAGGAGGATTTGCACGATCTCTGGGTGGCCTTCAGATGAGGCAGCCTGTAGAGCATTGCCGTACTTGCCGCCCTGCGCGTTGACGTCTGCTCCTTTGTCTAGGAGGATTTGCACGATCTCTATGTGGCCTTCATATAAGGCAGCATATAGAGCATTGCCGTACTCGCCGCCCTGCGCGTTGACGTCTGCTCCTTTGTCTAGGAGGATTTGCACGATCTCTGGGTGGCCTTCAGATGAGGCAGCCTGTAGAGCATTGCCGTACTTGCCGCCCTGCGCGTTGACGTCTGCTCCTTTGTCTAGGAGGATTTGCACGATCTCTATGTGGCCTTCATATAAGGCAGCATATAGAGCATTGCCGTACTCGCCGCCCTGCGCGTTGACGTATGCTCCTTTGTCTAGGAGGATTTGCACGATCTCTAGGTGGCCACAATATGAGGCAGCTTGTAGGGCATTGCCGTACCAGCCGTCCTGTGCGTTGACGTCTGCTCCTTTGTCTAGGAGGATTTTCACGATCTCTGGGTGGCCTTCAGATGAGGCAGCATATAGAGCATTGCCGTAATAGCCGCCCTGCGCGTTGACATCTGCTCCTTTGTCCACGAGGATTTTCACGATCTCTAGGTGGCCATAATATGAGGCAGCTTGTAGAGCACTGCCGTACCAGCCGCCCTGCGCGTTGACATCTGCTCCCTCTGTCGTTAGAACTCTTGCGGCCCCTGCCAGTCCAGCTAGACAAGCATAATACAGTCTGGGTGCTCTAGGAGGTCCTGGTTTATCCTCCTGCGGGTGGTCGGCCTGGTATAAGTGACACCATAGCTGAAATGTTGTGTCCTCTTTTAAAAAATTAACTGTGATTCGAACAATTTCTTCAGAAGTCTGGGCCGAAACGGCGTATTCCGTCCAGTATTCTGCCGCATATCGTGCCATCGGAAAATCGGATCTGATTGTGCTGCAATTGTTCTTGATATCACCAAGATAAGTCAGGCAGGTTCTGGTGATGACATTGCTGGCACTTTCCAGGTCGAACTGGGCTTGTTCAAGAAGGTACTCTTTGACAGAGAAGTGAGCAAGATGAAGTTCTTCCACAGTCTCCCGGTAGTTCGTGACTTTAGCGATTATCACCAAGCTGGGGCAGTATCGTAAGATATCGGCTGCTTGAAATAGTCTGCGTTTAGCGGTAAAACCTCGAGGCTCTTGATTTATCTCTGTAGCTATTACTTCGACGGCCTCTGGTAGTGTCAGAGGCCGCTTGGTGTGGACGAGAAACTGCAGGAGACGAATCGCGCTGCTCTTATATTCCGACTGTATGTTTTGGACCATGCGGTGATATGTCTCAGCCAGATCACTGGGTAAGGACTTGAGGGCTATCTCAATGTCAGCTGGAGTCAGACATAGAGCAAGAGTTTCTAATTGACAAGCTGCCCATCTAAACCTACGACGAATATCAGAAAATTATTTCAATGCATGAATGACAAGACCAGTACTTACATCCCGTCGGCTCCATCTCCGATTTTGTCACGAATCTCCTGTAGGATACCCGGAGATAACCCCTTCTTAACGAAATCAGGCTTCTTTTCAAGCGTTGCTGTGACGTAAGAGCGGATGTCGGCGTTGACAGCATTCTTGTCGAGTAGGATACAGTTGAGCTCATCAAACAAGTCAGGGATCTCGCGTTGGAAATCTGCTTCTGGACGGCCTGTCACAATAAGCTGGGCGTTGCTGCATGCCATACTATTTATCCAATGCAGAAGCTCTCCCCTTGTCGTACACTCATCCAAAGCATCGAGGACGATAACAACTTTTTTGGTGATCTGTACCATTGCGTCAACACAGGCTGATAAGGCAGTCGTATCTGGTTGTCTCCGTCCATCATCATGGGAAATGAAAAGACTATCAAGTTTTCTCGCGGCTTCGTTTCCGGTGTGATAAAGCTGAATTGCCAGCGAGCGTAGGAGATCCTCCAGTTTCTGCTTTCCGGGATCACTAAAGTCAAAGAAGAAGGCAAGCGTGGTGTGGGTGTCCATGTGCAGAAGGTGATCAAGAATCGTCGTACTTAGAATGGTCTTGCCACATCCTGCCAGGCCGTAGAGCCACAGATGTTGGCGTGACCCAAGTTTCCATTCCTGGAAGGCGGGACTGTTTAGAAGCCAGGTCCCAGTGCCGGGATGACGGCGTTTTCTTGCCAAGTTGGCATTGGTTGAACAATCTGGCGGGGACAGCCATCGCTCGATTTTGGTGAACCGATGGTCAGATGTCATGCTCATCACGGCATGTTTGGTTTCATTTCCTGTGGATTCGACTGTTCAAGGTTAGGAGACGAAGCGTGAGCTGGCGTTATGATACTAACTGGAACTGAGGATCTCGCTAATAGGCTTCTCAGCCTCGACCTTGCTAGGAGGAATCTGGCGTAGGAGATCCTTCGCGTACGCCGCTGCCATCATTGCTGCAAAACCCTGCCACTCCTTGTTCTTGTGCGAGTCAGAGTAGTCGCATATCCCGCGGATCGCCAGACACGGGAAGTGGTTCATCAAGCCGGCCGCCTCCATTTCGAAGCAGAGAACGCCCTTCTTCGCTGCAAGCGCATCCCGTGTCACAGCATCCTTCATCAACCGACTCGACGAAGCGACTAGGCCGTAGTGAATAGCGGGATTGTCTTCATATTCAGTACGATCGAGTCGCGCCACCAAGGTTGAGGGATCATCGCCACAAGCTTTCGCGCAGCTGGACTGATCATCCGGCGGGTGAACCTTTGAGGAGTGGTACAGTCGGTCAGTACTGGATTCAGGCCGTTGGAACTCTTTTTTAAGCCTCGGGTTCTCTACCAGGATGTCGTTGATATGTTGATCAAGCTGGTGTCCTTTGCGCTTGTATTGCGTCAAGAGTCCATGTACGGCTGTTCGCAGAATCGTCGGCGGCTGATTCAAAAATCCGGTCGCCTGGAATTCCTGACCTTGCACGGCCTTTCCAAAGTCGTACTGGAACACCCCCCCCTTCCCGTGGCCAGAAGTACTCACCACGACGTCCCCAAGGCGGATGTCATGCTCAGGAGTCGGCGCACCGCCGCCAATTCCAACCATCAGGCCGAATCTGACGTTGGGAAAGCTGTGAAGCATATCTTTCGCGACACCAGTGGCGGATGATACGCCGTATTCGCCATGGGGAAGGACAGCAACGACAACATTGTGTTTCCCGATCTTGCCCAGTGTATAATTATTGCTATCGTTAGCGGATACGAACTCGGGTCCTTCGTGCTCTTCGTCCAGAAAGAGTTGCGCAGCAAGGTACTCAGTTGCAATGGCGCAGATCCAGCCGACCGTGTACTTCTGGGGGTCCGACATGGTCGGCGATCGATGTCGAGCGGAGAAGACGTGACGTTATACGGACAGACAATCGCAACAGAGGAGCGCTCGAGGAGGCGCATAGCGAGGCCCGCATGCTCTTGGGGGCGGCTGGCATATATCAGGCTCCGAGGATGTGTGATGATTTCACCTGTTGGGCTCACGGCGCTTACATGCAGCAACTCGCGGCAGGCTGAGCGTTTGAGCTACATGATTGGTGAAGAAATCATGCCAAGGCCACTATGTCTGAGGTGCAAAGCCAATGGCCGAGCACAAAAGGCGGCCATACATCAGCGGGACACCTGGTCTCCTAATGGAAGCAAATCAGGCGAACAGCCAGGCAAACACGTAGAGAAATTGATGCTTCCAACTTCAGGCAACAGAAGCAAATTCTGCAGGACAAAAGTCCTGGTGGCACTCGTATTATCTAAGCCAATAAATAAAGTGAGGCGAGCGGCAAAGGTGGATGGCGAAATCTAAGAGTACATAACATGATCCAATTAAATGCTACTTTTAGTCGCACTTAAATCTCACCAGGGTCATAGCTGCTGTTTGAAACAAGAGCTGACCGAGATGGAGGGGCGCGGGAGTAAATGAAGCAGGCACCGTTATGGTGGTATAACCGTCTCCAACGGTGTTACGGCTGATAACGGTCAATACGCCAAAACGGTGAGGAGCGAAATCTATCGAGGCCGGTTATCGGAGCTGTCAGAAGTCGCGCCATCACGTGCACGCACTGAACCGGGATAACATCGGCAAGTCTCTGGATTTTTGCCAAGACCTGACTCAAGTATGAAAGAAATCCCCGTCCGCTCTCCCATAGTCAAGCCACTAACCGGCGGATTAACCGCTAGCTAACCCCAAGTGTGGAGTTGGGGTTATTTTTGGCCAATCAGCGGCCCGAGCCAACGTGACTCGAATCAAGTCCAAATTTTAAGCGAAATTCTCCATTTTGGTGGGCGATATCCGGCTAATCGCCTCTTAATAGTTCCTAGGCCATCGCAACGATCGTCGAAATGGTTGGGTTCTTGTTCGTAAGATGTGAGTGACATTTGTGTTTTGATTAACAACGAAACCATCTAGTAGTATGATTCACCTCTCCTATAGCACTTTACGCGAAAGAACGCGTCGCGCTCTAGCAGAACCCCGGTTTTGATCGGCACTAATGTTAAATCAACTCTACACCCTGGCCATAATCAACCCTGCTAGGGTTAAAGTGGGTCAAATAAAATCAACTCTGCCAGAGTTGATTTGGGACTGGAGTACTAGGCTCATCGATTCTTCCTTGCCTTTACGACCAAACGGCACACCGCTTGGGGTTACTGATGAAATGCTGTTAAGCCACTGCAACGTCTCGGTCGGCACGCTATCAGGTCGCCAGCAGCAACGTTGAACCTCACGATCAAAGCTCTCTCCAAGCCGGCTAAGCAACTGTCGTTCACGAGCTGCTTCCTCGTCTTCTTGCCTTCCAGCTGACCTGCCTGTTACTTCCCTCGCCCGTAGCCACTGGGCTGCGTCGTGAATGTTGATCAAGTCCCGGGAGCTAAAGTGTCGTACCCAGCCTAGCCTCTTGACCCACGGCGAGTCACGGTCGATCTCTTCCTTCAAGTCACCCTTCCGTAGTCGTACGGCATCCTCCTCTTCCAATCGAGCCTGGCTTGCAGCAATGAGCTCATCCATAGCACTCCGACTTGTAGCATCAGCTGCATTAGCTGTATCGGGCGGGCCGTTGCTATCGCTATCGTCTCGAACGATCCAGTAGCGCGCGTGACTCCTTCCTCGCATCCACGTCTGTAGCCGCACCTTATTCCATCGTTCCTCTACTGCACCGTGCCCTGCCTCTCGCCAATGACGGACGATATTATCGCGTGCAACAGTGACATATCGGCATGCGCGACAGCTATATCCATCTGAAATAGCAAGCTCTTTAATTGCCGGGCTATTATCTTCGGGGAGAGCAGTAAGCTTTGGGTCAGCTAGCTCGAGCATGCCGTAGTAGTCTTTGATGTCCTTGAGCACTTGGCCCTTAAGCTGATGCTCGTGTCGGAAATGTGACTCGATACCCGGGCCCGGCCGAACAGCTGCTTGACATGACCGGCAGATCAGTATCTGATAGTCTTGATTGAGCTGTATCATCCACTCTTAATTAAAAAGCCAGCTAGAAGCGCGACAACCCCGTCACTTTTTCGGTGAAAGAGGATGTACAGGGGTGTGAGCCAATGAAAGACCGCGAATTTCCACTTTCACCGAAAGTGAGCCGGATAAAAGGAGTGTAGACCGAAGACTCTTAATAATGTTGACTTAAATCCGCTGGACAATGGACCCAGGTCCCTGTTTTTGTTAGCGTGGTTTTATTTAGTATGGGTTTTTCATTGGATTCAGGCCCCGTTCCCGTCGTGCATTCTTGAGTAGTTCTTATAAAATATAGGGTCGTTGCTGACTTGTAGTGAGAGGTACTTCCACAGACGACAGGGGTTTCCTCTTTCAGTGAAATTGGAATGGACAATAAGGATGTAAGCAGGAAGAGTTTATCTCCAGTTCGCACATCAGGGACCCATCGGCCGGGCAAGACGATGGCCTCACAGATATAACCTTATCTCGGCCTCAATTTCTGCCTGCAGGAACGCATAGTGCTCCTTCAACTTACGAACATTCTGGTCAAGCATGGAAGCTTGCCAAGCCGGATCGTCACTTCCATCCGTCAGTGGAGGTTAGTACCGTTGACAAAAGGAGAGCAACTGCAGGAGAGGGCGACGAAGGAACGGAAGAGAGAAGCCCAGTATCTGAAAACGCAAAACGGCGATCTTCCTCTCCTCCCCAACAAATTTTGAACAATCCAGCCCTTTTACAAATGATCTGGGCAATGCATTGCAGTCGCCGTGCTATGACTCTCGAAAAGTTACAGGAACGTTGTGCTCCAGCCGCTCAGACCGGTAACACAGTGACGCCTACAGCACCCCAATCAGACAAATATGATACCCTGTCGTACAACCACGTGCAACAGTCGAAGATGCCAAGTCCTACGTACAATGAGGAAAACACAACTGATCCGCCCCACTATCCTGGAAAGCTCAGTACTCCCAGTGCTTCCCAAGAGTCGTTTGACAGCGGGTGGTTAGACAATATTAATCCTGTACTTGGGCCAGATGGCAAATTGACGGTTCATGATCCAGGATCCGGCTCTCCATGAAGGAACTAATATTACGCTAAGGAAATATATCTGGATAGTGGCGGGAGCTGGCACAGCGTGAGAAACTGTCATAGGGTAACGCCCCCTTGAAGAGCTGTACAAGAATATATCAAAATAAATAGCAATCCCAGGAGCTTGTGAGGCTTAGTCCAGCAACTATTTCTGGAGGCAGATGTACCGGACTAGTAGGGGCCGCTTGGGTTGCTGGGAAAGGCAGAAAATGGGCTATTTAATGCCAATCTGAACGAATCTTAGGGTCTTCTATCCCGCGTGTAGAATTTGGCAAATCTATGTACCTAGCTGTTTCGTGCTTATTACATATCCTAGTCCTATAATTCAAAAACACGGATTTGACATCATCGTCAGTACCAATAGCTACCAGGCGTCTTATGCTTCAGCTTCCTGGAAACATGTTCAACTTCACGAGTTTTGTGCCACTGCAGGACCGGCCAATTGCACTCAGCATAGAGACTACAAGACTGACTGAAGGCTTTGACGTGGCTAAGCTACAGCTAGGTGTCTGGCAGGCGGCGCATTGGGCTCTCCTCAACACACTTATCCACACCCAGCAAGAGAATAAGCGTGTCAAACCGTTGCAGGCATAAGTTGAAGCGTAAAGCCTACTGTACCAATTACCACTTGTAATGGCACCCAATACCATTCTCTCTGGCCCGTGCACCATTCTTTTAATCTTAGGTTCTATGTCGGAATACAAAATATACTCGGCCTGTGCGCCTTCCTTCGCTTACGTGGTATGGTTCCTCCTTCACTGTAAAAGGGAGGGCACAGAGAGAAAAGGGCAATTCAATCAACACGAAAGGGGTCAAGCCACGTCTGCTTTGACCTATTAGAAAACTATATCTCCAAGGGTTGTGTTGGTGTGGTTTTCGAAAGCTTGTTTTCTTCCGCGCCAAGTCAGCTCTAAAGCCAGAATATCTTAGATCTTCATTGTCAAAAAAGATTCCCTCACGCCTTGGACTCATACTCGCTTTCCTCCCCTTGCGAATCCTTTAGACCTAGCGCTGCGGTCGATTCCGCGATAAATAAGGGCAATGACGCCTCGATTTGTTTTTGCTTCGGGTGTAATACCGATGGCCATTAATAGTACCATGCGTCGTAGTATTGGTCGTGTCGTGATGCTTCGGCGTCATGGCTGGCACAGGTGATGTTTCCTGCTTTTTTTCTCCGTGGATGGCGCTTTTGATAGCATCCATCATGTCCCAACTGGAGAGTAAAGAAAATACTCCATCTTGTTCTCTCTGGGTGTCATTTCTCAGTATGTTCAAAACGTCCTTCTTGACAGTCTCGCGCTGCAGGTCCAAGTCCTTATTCTTGGCAGCATTGCCTAGATCTTTAGTAGCGGCAATGAGCCTTTGTTGTGAATCTTTTCTAAGGCCTCGAACTTCGTTTATGAAAGTAAAGCGGGCGGCGACGACCTTTCAATAGGGAGTTTGTTATTGAAGCCAAAAATAAGCAGCGTGGTTCTACTTACATTTGAGGGGCGCCACGGGGCTTTGCCTCCTGTTGATACCATCATGTAGTAAAAGGTTCACTCACGTCTTGTAAGAACGCGAAGAAAAAAACATGTAAGAATGCGAAATAATTGAGGTCGAAGTAAACGGGAAAGGTCTAGGGACCAAACTGACTTGACTGGGACACCCTCCTTTATAGAACGAGTAGGACACCGATAGGCTGATTACCAGCCGCATTTTTAAATGAGTATTCTTGCTCTGGATGCTCCGCATTGCGTCTTTTGAACCAATCAGAGCCTTTAGATTTCTACTCCTACTTGGGGGCGCGTTATTGTCTAACGATATTTAACTGCAACCGATGACACGTCGCGTTTTCTGTCCCGATGCCACGAGCTATCCCTGCAGAAGTGAACTGGCTTTTTCAACCAATAGAGTAGATCGGACAAATCCGGCACATAGACACGAAACAATAGCAGCATGAACATGCTCTTTGTTCCGAGATTGAGAACGGCCCACTATTGCAACCCCAGATATCTTTATTAGTAGGTTGTGAGAACTTACTTTGTCCTCCGTTACAGCTTAGTTCTCCACCAAACACTCTGCATCTGACTATACCAGCCTATCCTACTCAAGTAGGGTCCCATGGTCTAACGGCGGGCTTAAAATTAATCCATGCAAGCGATAAACTCTAAAAATATCGCTTAGGTAGACTGCAAGGAGAATACAGGAATAGGATTTCGCATTGTGGTCTGGAAGTTCTAAGTGCTGACCTATCCCTGGATTTGTAATGCTTGATATTTTTTCCTTGCTTACCCCAATCTTACTCGAGTATTTTAGACATGAATGGGTCCGTTCTCCACGTAACTATCCGTGCCACACGTTCATCACATTTCCTACGATCAATGCCAAGACTCTACAGTCGACACTGATCGAAGTCGATCAGCACTGATCCCAAGACAACCTCGTTGATCCCATACAATATCACCAGATAAATGTACATTCACTGGTACTAGGTAGTTACACTTGGCTCGACAGCTATCAGTAAAACATCTTTACCTGAATACGCCTGACCCGCTTTATTCACTATTATGAGACGAGACCCTTCGCTTTGCTCAGTGTTCTACCCTACAATATTACCAGCATAAACTTAGAACGGACTATTTTATCCGTTGGAAACCCAACCGTCATACACGGATCACTGTTTACAGTTACTTGATGAGATACATAAATGTGATGCGTGCACGGATAACTCAGCAACGTGCACAGGCCAGATTTGTTGTATTTCGTTGAATTACCGCCGCGACTGCGTACAGTAGGATAGAACCTCAACATTGAGCACGTTCAAGTTTCCAATGATGCCATGGTACCTCTTGAATAATCCAGAATTCAATATCATGCCGGAACGAATAAGTAACCAGAAGCCTATTAATCGCCGGTTGTCCGCCTGCGCTTGACCCTACCCCCTTCATCCTCCTCAGTTTCCCGTTTTCGTTTCCGACTCGACGCAGGAATCTTCTTCTCTGCCATATCATCTTTAACATGGGCCTCCAGTCTGGAGGTATCCTCGTCGCAACTTGGTGGAGTTGTTCCCTCAATCGGCGTCGCTGAGCCAGAGTCACTGCTGCTATCGATGCCCTCCCAAGCCTCACGGAGCAGCTTCTCCCTCAGACCATGGGGCGAATGACCCGGTCGCGTATTCTCAGCGATCTCTCGTCCGTATAAGCTGCATCTTACTTTCTGGCCAAAGAGAGCTAGTTCTAGCGCTCGGTGCAGACGTTTGATGAACACATCATCATCTGAGGAGGAGGATGTCGGTATCGGCGTCGGAGGCGCGGGTATGAGATGGAAACCGGCTGTTTCTACAACGTCGGGGAGAGTCTAAACTGTCAGCGGTAATTGATTTGATGGAAAGACGCGTCTTACTACATCGTTAATGCGCTCGTAGAGGGTTGCTTCAATCTGTCGCCATGGTGCAGGATGGCACGGCGATGGACGTTCAGGTATTGGGAGATGGCTTGATTGTGATTGTTTTGTTGACATGACGCATCGCGATAATCAAGAGCATGGCGTCGTTGTTGGTGTTGCGGTTGCAGTTGGGTGATAGCAATGATGATGTCGATTATTTGTTTGGATGGCGTTGTATCGTCATGAATTGGCGATCGCTCTGTCGGAGCGGGGACGGAATGGTCCGAACTCGGAATATTCTTGCCCCGGCCCCACGTCGGTAAAAGTACAGGAGTACCTTGAATGCCCCAAAACAATTGTGAATTAACGCACGGATTATAATTGGATTGAGTTGTGAACCTGTGAACTATCCAACGCCAAAATGGCATCAAGTCCGTCGAGCAGTCAAGCCACAAATGAAGACTTTCAGGGTCCTTTATCGTCCGCATCTCAATCAACGATAACTCTTAGACCTCAAAATGCCGAAGCGAGATTAGCATTCAGTCAGGTCGTCGATTGGTTGCTCGAAACATCTCAAGCAGATGACTTTCAGGCACAAGAAAGAGAGCAAGCAAGCCATCACATTTCAACTGCATCAAGACAAGTTCATGATCAACAAGTCAATAAACTTATTGAGCAAATTGAAACTGGTCACCTCTCTTCTTCATCTCCGACATCTTCTGGACAGAGCGTTGATAAAGGTGAATCGAGCGTGTATATTCACACTGGATGCTACTTCATTGACCTTTCGCAACCTCCAACTAATAACTTCCGAGGATGGATCGCAGGCCGCAAAAGTAACAGGACCCACAACGACTTTATCCTATGTCTTGATAACTCTTCCCTCTTCGGCATTCGTCAACATCATGCTACTTTCCAAGTCCACGAGACAGGCAGAATTCTTGTGCAAAAGATTTCTGATCATGGCGTTGTGGAAGTCGATGGTGATGTCCTACACGCAAGGGAACGCAGGCTGTTTAACCAGCATACCTCGTCTATTCGTCTTGGACAGTTGAAGTACCTGGTTGAGTATACTCGCCACAGCACCACAGAAAACCACACTGAAGCTATGACTGAATACATCCGCAAATTCTATAGTCACAAAAATACGCTCGATATCTCCATGACGCCGACTCCAGCGCCAGGAAACGGAATCCAGATCGGTCAATGGAGTCTCAGCGGTGCTGGAACAGTAGGAGTAGGTGGCTCTGGGCGGGTTAGCGTTGGCGTTAATAAGAAGGGTGATGTTGTGGCTATAAAGAGAATGAATGTCTCAGAGAGTAATGGGAACTTGTTGAGGAGCAGGCGGAGTGTGATTGAGACGTTGACGCAGTTGGCCAATGCTGCCAAGGAGGAGAGAATTGTGCGGCTTGTTGAAGTTATTACGGATGATCCAAATGCAACCAACAAAGCTGCTGATATATGGTTTGTCTTGACGCCCTTTACACCAAAGACTCTACATGAGTACAAGGGCCCTTTAAAGTACGTCATGCACTCTTTATCTAGGCTATGACTGATTGTTTTCCAGGACGGAATCAGTTCGAAGCATGACGATAGCACTACTGGAAGCCCTCACCTTCCTCCACGCCAACAACTGGATCCACGGCGACGTAAAACCCATGAATATTGGCGTTCGCAAATGGGACCTAGATCAAACATCCATAGTTCTCCTTGACACAGAAGACGCAATCTATGCACCCCGAGGCATCGCAACAGTGACGCCTGGAACGAAAGGAACAGTAGGCTATATATCTCCCGAGCGAGAGCTGGGAGAGTGTACCCCAACGGCGGATGTTTGGGCTGTTGGTGTAGCGGCAATTTGGATGCTTCTGGGAAGACATCCATGGCAGCATCGTGTGAACCCTTGGAGAGAGGGTGAGGCTTTTGAAGGAAAGAGATGGTTGTTTCATAGACATTATGACGCTGCGGTGAAGAGTATTGGGGGGTGTGAGGATGAAGGTAAGGTGCGAAGATATTTTATGGGAATTAAACTGATATGATTGCAGAGCTTGGTACAGCTGTTTTGCAGATGATTCGGCATCCCTATGCTCGAACAGAAGAGCAGAAGAAGACAAGACTGGGATGTCGGGAGATTCTCCAGATGTTGCGTGCTGGTTCAACTGGTGAGGGATTTGGATGGAAGCGAACTCGTATAGGTGCAACATGAAAGGTATTTTCTCAAGGATATCGCTATGGTAATAAGAAAACAAAGTCACAGAAACATATCCCATTAAACTGTGTATTGAAAAATCTGGTGTTGGCAATTGCCAGTGCTTTACCTGAGTCGCGCCCTCATTTCGTTGATTCAGCTTGCTACAAACTTGGGCACATCCTTTAATAATGATCATCGGCGTTCGAAGCCAGAGAAATTTTGTACTAAAAAGCGGCAATGCCAGGTTCGTAGCTTGGACAGCTTGCTCATAGCATGATCATACATGTAACGGATGGGTCCGCAAGGATGGGCACGCAGACAGGCAATGATACATTCTTAGTGAGATGCCTTTTTTTTATATGGGAGTTTAAATGAATTCGCAGCTAGGATAGTGGATTGGTGAAGTGGGGCGTCACGGATGAACATTCGGCATGGCTGCCGTGAGATGGCGGGTAAGACCAAGTCGGAATAAAACCTGAATCTGAACCTAGCTCCTCCGAAACCATCCTCCCTTTGAACCGCGAAATCCGGTCAATCGTCGCCTTAACGCCCAGTGATAGTTCAACAACACTACGCTCTCATTTCCCATTGGCCGGAGGTTACCTCATGTTAGTGGCCCATACGCCACGACACCTGATGAACTGCTAACAGGTCCAAAAGGCCCCCAACCCACCAACGACCCCCTCGGCTTCGTATGTCGAGTGCTGAGTCAAAGCCCAATAACATAGACTACCGGAAAAAAACTCGAGAAGGAAACAGGTAAGGCGAAGTTGAGGACACCAAGGATGAAGATGGATAAGGAGACGATGAAGCGGAAGAACATGCCGAATGGAGATGGAGGAGATAATTCAATGAATGATAATAGTCGGAACACGAGTAGAGTATATTTCATGGCTGGCTCGCAGGTTTGCTATAGCCGTGCATAGAGATTGCTCAGGAAACCTAGGGATGGCTGTTCGCTGAATTCTACCACAACTCACAATCTTCCCAAGGTCATATTGCATGACCCTTGTTCCCACAACAATATCGCCTAAGCGAATGTCTTCTTTGGCAGGTGCTGCACCGCCGATACCGACCATCAACCCATGGCGGATTGATGGAAAGGTACGCTTCAAGTTTGTTAACACACTTGCGGCATTAATATTCCCGTATTGGTCTTGAGGCAAGCATGCGATGACTATATTGTGATTCTTGATGCTTCCAAGCGTATAGGTATTATGGTCGTTGGGGCATCTCGGTAGTTCGGCATGCTTCTCGTAACTCAATGCTGCTGCCGGGTCAAACGGCTGCCTGACATAGCCAGCAGATCAATATGTGATAGTCCTGATTAAGCTGTATAATGTTCTCCATTGCTGTATAGTATCATATCTTTTATCTTAATAATAGAAAGTAAAGAGAAAAGTAGTTTTATTGTTTTTCTCTGCTGATTAAAGTCCCCTTTTATCTGCGTTGCGTTAACCCCAAGTCAGCGCTAGCTAACCCCAAGTGTGGGGTTAGGGTTATTCTTAGCCAATCAGTAGCCCGAGCCAAGCTCACTCGATTCAAGTCCAAATTTTAACCGAAATTAGCCATTTTGGTGAACGATATCGGGCTAATCGCCTCTTACCATGCAGTACCCACCTGCCGGTCATACCCACCTACCGGTCAGCGAAAAAAAAAATCCCCCATACATAATGCGCGTTTGTAACCTCATGGGAAAAAATTAATAAAAATAGTAAAAATAAGTTAATCACTGGAGTTCAGATCAAAATTGGATCTATTTTAGTATTCTCTAGGTCTCTTAACCTCACGCCCTGTGCGGGTGCGTACGACACCTAATTCTTCCCTCCCTGAATATGACCTCTCATCCTCTTCCATCCCTCCCACCTCGATCACATCCTCAACAACACCCGCCCCTTCAATTGCTTCGTTTGGCTCTGAAATTGTGTCACCAGCCGCTAAAGCCTCTGCCAGCGTCATAAATTTCTTATTGGGGTTCGGTACCGCCTTTCTCTTCTTACCTCTACTCAACCGGCCAACTTCCTCCTCCAGGCTGGCTATTCTGGTGCTCAAAGAGGCGATCTTGGACTCTTGGGCTTCAAACCCTTTTGATATCACAGAATACCGCCTTCTGGTAGAGGGGCTCTTGTTCTTCCCCAGGTCTCTGATGTGACGGCTGGTCTTTGGCGTATTATCAGAGTCGACTTGCCCGTCTCTGTGGCCGTCTGATCCAGGCGTCGTTTCCTTCTTGTCCGGTTGGATTTCGGCATGTATGAGCGCTTTCCGTCGTGAAATCGGCCAGTCCCCAGTTACTCTCCAGCCTGAAAGGATGTTTTTCTTCGTCATACCCACTTCCCTGGCTTTGGCATAAGCCTTGATGAAGTTGACCTTGTCCACCGGCGCAGAATCTGTCAGGCTTGCCAGTTTTTGGAGTTCTTTTCGATATGCAGCCTTGGATGCGTTGAAAACACCATTATCCAGTGGCTGTAGGCCATGAGAGCAATGTGCAGGCAGGTAACAGCAATACACGTTGTTCAAAAAACACGTGGCCATCCACTCATCCTGGATTTTCAGTCAGCGGTATTTCTGATCGAGAACAGGTAGACACCCACAGATACATGGCTCCCATGGCCATCTAATATGATGGGCCTTGCATCTGACTCATCTGCTGGCTGAGTTTGGGGCAGATAAACCTCTTTGAGCCACTCGACCGCGATATGGTTGTCTGTCCAGCCGTTATCGGACGTGATATAATACCAGTCGGCGATCTTGTTAAACTCATCAATAAACCACTGCTTCTGAAGTTCTTTGCCCTTGAAGATAATTCCCGGCTTTAGAAGACGGCCATCTGCAGTGACGGCTTCGATAAAACTAGTCCAAGTGCGGGACTGCGAGCCTTTGAGGAAGGCCTTCCTCTTGGGATCGCTACTGCCAATTACCAAGGAATCCAAACCTAGATTTGCAATTTGTTGGTAAGTCTTGTATCAGAAGTGGTCAGTACTCACCAAATCCAGCCATGATACCGCCCTCGTCAACATTAACCGTGTTCTCAGGCTTGATCCAGCCATATTCTCTCTCCCGGATATCAAAGTACCAATTGACGGCCATTGGGGTAAAAGAATTGAACCTTGCAGCTTCCTGGCGTTTTCCCACCTTCGTATCGATCTCTGGATGGCGTTTAATAAACCTGGCTAGCCAGCGTACACCGATAGGCCTTTCCCGGCCCTGCTGTCTCAACAGGGCAGTTACGGTGGCGCGAACTTGACTGTGGGAAGGAGCATAGCCCAAGGCCTCTTGTCGAAGTATCCATGTAACTAATCTAGCCTCTTGGGATTTGTATAACAGCTGGGTAGGTTGGGTGACCTCAGACTTTGACGGTAGGCCTCTTAATCGGTCAGACAGAGTGGTTTGGGGCATTCCATGCTTCTGGGCGGCCTGGTGCTGCGAGAGGTGATTATCTGTAACATCCAGTATAGCTTCAATGACATCATTCTCTGTATGAGACTGTTGAGGCATTTTCAAGGCGATTAAAGGAAGCTGCTATATATAAAAGTTTGATGAAATTTTGGGGAGGCTGGGTGATGAAGGAGACATTTTGAGAAAATTTACATTAGTGCCATGCGACCAAACTGCTTGTGTAAGATACAAATGAATATGGCAATATGAAACAGCATAAAACTCTCAGTAAGACACAATCTGTTCCATGTAAATAACTTCAATTTTGGCCAAGCACTGTGCAAGCGAAGTTGGACATTTTGTATGGGGAATTTTTTTTTTCGCTGACCGGTAGGTGGGTATGACCGGCAGGTGGGTACTGCATGGTATCCAAACTGCCGATATGTTGTTGAAAGTAGAGAAATCGCTTGCTCTAAACGATGGGGAGTCGAGATGGTTAGATTACCCTACACCAGAGTTGATCCCCCTGCTTTTCCAGAATTTCCCTTGTTAATAATGGAATTCTAAAGTAAATCAATAGTTCACGCTCCTCTAGTTTCTAAGTCTTATCTCAACCAATGTCGCGGCATTACACAAGAATTTCAGCAGGTACCCAGCTCATTAAGCGCGTTAGCCATTTCAACTTATCGCAATCTCAGCGCCTTAGACAGGCATGACTTACTTCCCCATCCAGTGCTCTGATGACCGCCAATTCAGCTGACTACTGGCACTCTTTCGTCTTTCTTTCGGTCTCTGCCTGCACTAAACTTTTTTTTTAAAAGTCCCTAGCTATTTTTTACTTAGCTTAACTTCTACATAGTTTTTTCTAAAATTCAGCTTTTAACCTATAGCTTAAGCAGTGTGTCCAACAACCAAGTAAAGCAAAATTTGGACCCTTTTTTTTACTTGGTTGACAGAACCCCTTGCTTGACTTGGTTTACTCGGCAACAGCGGCTTGATTTACTTGGTTGGTTGACATTACTCGACTATTTTTCATGCCCTGTATAGCTACGGTGGTAGATCTAGGCTAATATTCCGCTTCGAAGCAAGTGCTTCTGGCATTCAATCGCTGCTACCGTGTCCGAACTGAGCCGGTTCCGTTCATCCGTAATGACCTTCTTTGTCTGTGAGAAGACGCGCTCACATTCAGCGCTCATTGCTGGGCAACTGAACAAGTCAAACGCCATCTTCGACAGGATAGGATAGTCAGATGCATGGCGAACCCACCACTCCAGAGGATCCTCAACATCCAGATCAGCCTTGTTAGTCCTCGCCATAAACTCATCCAGCTCAGACGTCAACTTTACCCGCTTCTTTCCTCGTGTAGCTGACATCGCAGTGACAGCAAGCCTCTGCCGACGCTTACGAGCTTGCTGAAGTGGATCAAGAGCGATACTGTTGTCAGCAATTGCTTCCTCCTCCAGCTCCTCCGGCTCCTCCTCTTGTCCTACTCCGTCCATTCGGTCCGCTTCCGCAGCTGCTGCCTCGTATTGTGCAAAAACCTCCTGTACCACTCTCTTTGCGCCGCTGATCCATTGCCTGTTGTGACTCCATTCAAGCTCGAAATAGGTAAATTCGTTAGCCGGATGTAGGGCAACTGCACACCGGTATGCAGGGGTGGCATCAGTGAGGCCAAAATATTCCTCAAGCTTGATACGAGCGGCATCAATAGTATGGGAATAGTATGTTGACACCACGTCAGGGTGATCATCTGCGAACTTCCCAGCCTCTTGGAGCTTCTTGAAGAGCACATCCAGCGACTCGAGAGTCTCGTGAAGTGAGCCATGTGATCCTTCCGAGCCAGATTTGTTAGCCCGGCCCTCCATGCGTTTTGTTAGATCCTTGAAAGGTTTGAGGATATTGAGGAAGTGATCGAGATCAACCCAATCCTGCGGAGTTAGGATATCTTGTGAGATATCGTATCCTTCGGCGACGATGCGGCGATAGTTGAGAAAGAAGAGATCAATGGCGTGGCGGAGTTTCAGAGCTCTCTCAATCATGGAATATACAGAGTTCCAGCGGATACCACCATCGACCAGGACCCTGGTGTAGAGGTGTTCGATACTGCCTTCGTCATAAGCCCGCAGGATGTACTGTTTCAGCCGCTCCCGTCTCTGGTCGCTTCTGTTGATCCACACGCAGAAGTTATGGAGCTTGCCAATACAGCTTTGCTTCCTCCATATCTCAAACCGCTCGTCATCGGATGCAGCGCGCAGCTGTTTCTCCAGCTTGCTAACGCCCTTGCCAAAGAGAAGAGCTTTGACGATGATGTTCAGCATATGGCCGACGCACCGAAGGCGGCTTTCGCGGTTGATTGTCGGGTACTGCTCTGCTAGCTCTTGGATGCATACATCGTTGCTTGCAGCGTTGTCCATCATGAAGAAGCCAATGATTGGCGAGACGTCGTAAAAGTCGATGACGGTCGACAACACTTTGGCAATGTTCTCACCGGAATGAGGACCCTTTAGAGGTGGGAGGTCTAGAAGAGCTGTTTGTAACTTGTGGCGCTCATCCAGGAAGTGAGCGACAACGGCAAGATAGTTTGTCCCTTCTTCAGATGTCCATGCATCCATCGATACATGGACCTTGCTTTTGGCGGATTGCAGCTTTGTCCTTAGCCAAACGCGTCTCCCACCATCGCCAAGCCACTTCTCTTTGACCCAACTGCCAAGAGTAAATGGGCTTCTGGGAAGGATCTTATCGATATCCTCCAGATAATTGATAAACATCTCATTCGTCCGCTGATGAGTCGCCTGACGAAATGTGAGGCCAAGGTCAGTCACCCAGTCAGTAAAATCGTCCTTGAATTTCAGGTCGTTGAACACCGCGCGCCGGCTTCCGAGGTATGGCGTAAGGCTTGCTGTCCTCTTGGCTATGCTGAAAGGATCGGCTCCTATGGCTTTGTAACCGAATTCTTCCAGTCTGTGCTGCTGTTTAAGGTGATAATTGATGCTGGTCGTGCTCTCACTGGCAAAAGCGCAGCATCGTGATGGCCGCTACTATGGCAATACTTGCAGAGCCAGAACTTATTGTTCCCATCTGTGGTAAGCTGTGCGCCGTGCCTGTAGATTGCTGAAGGCTGGGATTTGGAGTTGATGGCGCGCTTGTGGGGCTGGCGGTATCGAATAGATGGTACTGGCTTCCTGTTGTAGCGGATTTTGTCCCAGTCGATAGGGAAAGGGCACTGAGAGGCGTCCGGCGCACCTCTTTCGTCAGAAAGCCTTGAAGGGGAGGGCTTATCGTTAGGCACATGGGTTTGAGTTGAGGCGGAGCTAGGAGTGCTCGGCTGGGCGGGGCCGAGCGACTCAGAAGGGGTCCTAGGAGGAGTGGTTTTTTCGAGCCTTCCATGAGGCTTAAAGAATGGGCGCGAAGACATATTTGGTTTGTTCTTCAAGTTATTGGACCAAATCGGCAGCCTTGGCTCTGTGGAAAGGTTGGAGGAGAAAGAAAAGGAGATCCTCACCCATTTCATTTAAAGACTGGGCCAATCAGGGTGCGCTGTCTTCCTAGCCTGCCCTATTAAGGTTAGACTTTGTTGGCCACTTTCCCAATCCGGTAACTTAGTCGAGTAACTTCAAGTTAACTCGAGTAAGCCAAAAAGGCTTGCTTGTGGTTGGTCGGAGGGGGTCTTACTTGTGGTTGGTTGTTACGTAATCAACCAACCACAACCAAGCAAATCAAATAACTTGGTTATTGGACACACTGCTTAGATGTGTCACTTGCTCCTCCTCTTTGGCAATTACCTGCTTTATTCCGTTGAGAATAACTGAATCGCGTGCGAAAGCTCGAAGGGCGTCTTTGTTGTCAAAAACATATTTAACAGCAGCAAGCTGTGTTCCCCAGCGTGTGATTGCAGCAGTAATGAACGCCTTGCGCTGCCCGTAGCATTCCTGCTGATGAATGCGAAGCCTTGAAAACTGCAATTTGGCTTTGTTAAAGAAGGCAATGAGAAAAGTAACCTTTCCAAAGATTGGCACCCACCGCTTCGACTCCACAATGTCTTTGATAAGTAATTGAAGTCCGTGAGAATCGCACAAGATATAAAGGCAGTGGCTGAACTCTGGCAGCGCTTTAATTTCTCGATGAAGCTTTCTGATCGTGCTACATGTATCTGTACAGATAGCATTTAGCCGCGAGAAGTCGTGTCCGAATATTTCAAGAAGAGATGGCTTGATAAGGCTCAAGGCAGGCTGGCGATCAATTCAATTCCATCAATTTCGCCCTCGCGTGGCGTTGCGTTGACAGCTTACTCAGCATTTGGCCCGTGGAGTTGAACCACCGCATCTGCAAATTGAATTGGTGGCGTTGAATTGAACATGTTGAACCTCATACGCCCCCCGAGATGCCCAACACGTTATTCGCCATCGTCTCGGCCATCTTCCTGTCTCCCATATAATGCTACTCCCAACCTCATCTGATACGTCAACCAACGTATCCACCGCGTCGATTAGGCCATTCCGCACCCATGACCTTAGCGTCTGTGTCATCCCTATCGTGCTAGCCTCCAGTCGAGTCCGCAGCGGTGAGACCATTTGCCCAGCAACACTAAACAAACGCTCGCACTCTGCCGACATAGGCGGTACCGAAAGCAGGTCAAGAGCCATTCGCGACAGTCGAGGGTAATCTTTCCGTCTCTCCCACCAATATTGGATGGGATCCGTGACAAGAGGGTCGCTCTTAACGTCCGGACTCGACAGCCAGTGGTCATATCCATCATGGTCTGCGTTCACTGACCTATCCAAAGGACATCTGCCTGCTAGAGACGAAGTTCTGTGTGCTCGGTGTCTTTCGAGAGCACTCATTGCCTTTAAACGCTTGAATGGAGGTTCCTCATCTGAATTCGAAACATTCGGTAGTGATTTATACTCTTCCTCCCACAGAGTCTTCACCATTCTTTTTGCCTCCTGAAGCCATGGCAGCTGTGCTTTGTCGGTCCACGTATTCTCGAAATATCCCCAACGTGAGGCCGGATTTAGAATGGCGGAAGCATAGTAAGCTGGCGTCTCGTCCAGTTTCGTATAGTACCTACTCGTTCAACTTATCCCACCCCAGGTTGATGTTTATCCTGAAGTGCTCAGGATCCGGGTAATTCTCTGCTGCTGCTTTCCACTCCTCCAGACGTTCCATCAGAAATTCATACGTTGAAGCAACATCCCACATATTGCCATATGCCTCAATACGGCCACCTTTACGTACCCGGCTCTGAGCATCTCCTTCAAGCATCCGGAGTGCCTCCTCGAAATCAAGCAGCACCTTGTCCATCAACTCAATTACTTTCCAGTCCTTCTCCCCAAGAAGACTCTCCTCCCGGAGACAGAGCGGTATCTCTTCCCTCCGTCTAGCCCCGTTGCGGCATTCCTTGTTGAATTCAAGCGTGACCTTCTCAACTAGGTCCTCCAGAAAAGGACGCAACAAGAGACCGCGTCGCATCATATACAGGGTCGACAACCACCGCGTCTGGTTATCGCGAACAACGTCGACAGGCTTCCTTGCTCGAATCTTGGGGTTGTCAGAATGCTGAAAAAGTTCTTCCTGCAGCGCACGGAGACGATAGGTCAACTTGTCAGACCGATGGATCCAATGGACCAGGTTATGGAGCTTCCCAATGGGACCTTTCTTTCGCCAGATCTCGTGCTGGGCAGCGCCAGAAACAGATTCTCCATTAATTTCTGCTTCAAAAGCCTCGGCTTTGTACCCAAACAACAGGGCTTTCACCACCAAGTTGAGCACATGGCCGAAGCATCGCACTCTCCGTTTCTTCGGATCGAATCCCAGCGCCTCCGCAATGTCCTCCATTGCTGTATCCATATTCCCGGCGTTGTCAAGCGTGATGTACCCCACCCTATCGAGTATCTCATAGCTCTCCAAGATCTCGAGGATCTGGGCTGCAATATTTCCCCCCGAATGGCAATTCTTCAACTCCGGTAGGCCAAGGACCAACTTCGACGGGATTCCATTTTTGTCAACATAAAAGCAGACAATCCCATACAGAGCATGCCGATTCCTTGAACGCCAGCCATCGAACGCAATATGAATTTGACCTGGAACACTCCTCAGGTGGTCGATTATGCGTGTCTTTTGTTGGAGATGAAGGTCGATGATTCGCCTTCGAACCGTGTCATGAGAGATATGAGCATTCGTCGCTGCGACTGATGGGTTCAGGTATTCGAATATACGTCGAAGCCGCCCATGCTCGGGCTGGCGAAAAGAGATATTGGCGTCGATCACCCACTCAAGGAGCAGTCTCTGGAAGTGGTCCCTGTCGAAACGCTGTATGAGGGCGTTCGCGATGGCTTGCTCTTTAGGGTCTGAGGTGTCAAGATTCAGCATCTCCACAATGTTCCTTGAGGGAGTCTTCTCCTGCTTTCCCTTCCAAAGAGCGGGTGGCTTCCTCCTCCCGGACTTATCGACAAGTCCGTGCTCCCTGAACAGATGTTTCTCGATATTCTGGGTGCCAACAGCAGAGAAGTCTGTCATCTTGGGCTTAGCTTTCCGAAGACAATGCTTGCAAACCCATTTCCTCTTCGTGGGAGAATCGCGGGCTTGAATGTCAAAGCCGTGCTGCCAAACCCACGAAGTCTGCCTGCCAACGCGTTCAGAAATCGAGAAACCCGGAAACTTGTGCCATGGGAAGGCTTTCCAATCTCCTGGCGAAGCATCCAAGTTATTAGGTGAAGCACTAGGTGCGCTGCAGTCGGGACTCTGGCACTTGACAGGTACGTTGGCGTCCATTTGAAGATTAGGAAAGGAATAGAATGCACGCAATGATCTTTCTGCAAGGGTCATGGGGCGCGACGACAGCTGAGACGCGTTCATAAACCCCTAATGCTAGGTGCAGTTGGCACGTGCATCAAAAATACGGGGCAAAAGTATTAGCAGGGGTCCTATAGATACGACTTATACCATCCAGGACCACCTAATGCATAACCCCACCTAATGCATAACCAAAATTTCGCTCCTCCCATACAAAATCCAAATTTTCAATTGCATTGTACTCGGCCAGGCATGAAGATACTCGCGCACGAAGACCTGCACTATATTGCTTTTTTCATCGAACTTTCATATCGGCTTGAACCTTTCCCGTTCCGCCCCGTAGCCTGGTTCTCTAGCCCTTTGAATCTTGTCGCATTTCACCTCATGTACGCTACGCGACTCCATCCACTCAAGCCGAACTTTCACCTAATTTACTCGCCACAACTCCTTCCGTAATGGTTCGCCGTAATTATACCGAGGATGACGTAGCTGAGGCTATCTTCGATACCACCGATAGAGGCCTCTCACAGAATGAGGCGGCCCAGAAACGTGTAGTACCTCAGTGGACCATTTCGAGACGACTTTCCGGTCAAGCAAGCAGGAATGAACGTATCCAGGCCCACCAGCGTATTTCAAAGAGCCATGAGGAGACGCTTATCCGTTGGGTGCTGCGACAAGAGTCCCTGGGCTATGCTCCCTCGCACAGCCAGGTCCGCGCCTGTGCCGAGGCCATCCTTCAACAACAAGGCGATAACAAACCTTTGGGCAAGCACTGGACCACCAGGTTCGTCAAGCGTCACCCAAAACTATCTACCAAGCTTGGAAAACGTCAAGAAGCCGCCAGATTTGACGGCTTTACTCCAAAGGCGGTCAATTGGTACTTCGATATCAGGGAGAACGAGTACGGCTGGATCAAGCCTGAGAACACAGTTAACGTGGACGAGGGCGGTATAATGGTGGGTTTCGGTAAGTCTGCTACAAGTACACTATGGGTTCTTATAGGGTGTAGCTAATTGATTGTCCATGAGGCCTGGACAGCCTCGTAATCGGGAGCTCTGACCCGAAGAAGAAGGCGATGTTGAAAGGCGTTCAGTCGCGCACGTGGACCTCATTTATTGAGGCTGTCACCGCAACTGGCCGTGCTTTGAAACCGGGAATTATCTTTAAAGGAAAAGAGCTGCAGAAGCAGTGGTTCCTTAACGAATTCGAATTAATAGCGGACTGGCACTACATCACATCACCGAACGGCTGGACCGACAACCACATAGCTCTCGAGTGGTTGAAAGACGTCTATTTGCCTCAAACGGAGCCTCGTGATGCATCGGATGCGAGACTTATTATCCTTGACGGCCATGGGAGCCATGCGCAGGTGAGCATTTCGGTGATTTCGCCGCTGAGTCACCCGCTATAGGGTCGCTGACCAGCAGTCAGGATGAGTGGATGGCTACGTGCTTTCTGAACAACGTCTACTGCTGTTACTTACCAGCACATTGTTCCCATGGTCTGCAGCCATTAGATAATGGAATTTTTAATGTCATCAAAGGTGCGTACCGGAAAGAACTCCAAAAGCTGGCTAGTTTGTCCGATTCTGCGCCGGTTGACAAAGTCAACTTTATCCGGGCATACGCGAAAGCCAGGGAGGCGGGCATGAGGAAGGATATTATCTTATCCGGCTGGAGGTTTACTGGAAATTGGCCAATAAATCGGTACAAAGCTCTAGCACATCCGGAAATTCAGCCGGACAAAGAAAAACTGCTGGAAGAGTTCAAGACGCCGAGCCCTCCTCAACTGCACTCAGATGATACGCCGAAAACGAGCCGGCAAGTGAGGGAAATGGCCAAACACCGCAGTCGTCCGACCAGGCGGAAGTATAGTAAGATCGCAAAGGGGTTAGAAGCTTTAGAGATGAAGGTGGCCGTTCAGAATGCGCGGATTACTGGCCTCGAGGAGCAGATGGCCCAGCTGCGGCGAGGGAAGAAAAGAAAGGCGGTACCGAACCCGAACCGACGATTCATGACTCTGGCGGAGACTCTAGCGGCTGGAGAGGCTCTTCCTGACTCAAAGGATGCAGAAATAGAGGTGGTTGTGGATGAGGAGGTCGAGTCGGTGATTGAGGTGGGTGTCAGGTCAGAGGACGAAAGTGAGGACTTTATGGTCGTAACAAAGCACTGCCAGCGCACACGGAGCGGTCGGGAGGTCAAAAAACCACGCAGACAGTAAAAATTGGCCAATTTTCTAGATACTTTCTCCAAAGTCTCATTTATTAATTGAGAATCGGGCCTGTTTTTGTGGACATCAAAATTTGGATTTTGTATGAGAGGAGCGAAATTTTGGTTATGCATTAGGTGGGGTTATGCATTAGGTGGTCCTGGATGGTAGGACTACACGGACTGGGCGCTACCCTGAACCACTGCCATTAACGACAGTTTCAACCGATGGTCAACGTTGAAAGCATCTAGGTGGAATTGAAACAATCAATGGGAGTGTCAAATGGAATTGATTGAATTGATGCACGTGACTTCAACTTCCATAAAATTGACGGGATTGAGTTGATGGTTGAATTGATCGCCAGCCTGTCTTTATCTAAGACCGCGAGACTTATAACACGAAGCCATTCTTCATACAACGTCGAGGTTCTAATAAAGCTCTTACTGCTAACTAGTGGCTTGTTCTAACTGAGAAGTCTATCGTTTCACGCGGGGATCTTAAAGAGCAAACCCATGTAGTAAAGCTCCCTTCGTCTCTAGTTCTTGTCTCACTGGGGGGTGCAGTTGACAAAAGCAAATGTACTGACTATGCATTCCTATTGGTGCCCGCTTTAATGCCTGTCATTCTCGCGCAAATTCTCACCAGCTGCAAGAAACAAACCGAACCAAAATTCCTTCTTACTTGTACCGCCACTCAGGTAACCGATCGTAAAATAATGAACCCCTTCACTCTCTACCAGGATGACGGATCATCTGACCCCCAGTACAGAGCAACCGTTGAGAGTGTCAAAGCGTCCATTGCTCGGCCGCCATGCGAGTGTGTCGACTGCCAGAACGGATTCTACACTGTCAAGGAACAATATAGCCCGGGCTTGTCCTACCGTCGCAGGCTTTCTGATAAAGAAGCGGAGCGCACTGTGCTCTCGGCCGTGGAGGATATCCATCGTCGGCAAGTTTCACTTGCAAAACGTATCGATGTCTTTGGCGATGTCTTGCTGCGTCGGTGGAAAAAGCGAAGCCAAGCAAAGCGAGAGGCCCTGTTGAAGGAAGCAACTCCGGAGCTCGAGGAGGGCCAGCGGCTCCTTCCGCGGTATACTTACCTGCGCGAAAGGCTTTACATACACGCGAGAAGCCCAACTCGGAGACGTCAACTCCTGTTGCCATGGCTGAACGTGCAAGTCATAAAGACCAACCCTGCAGTCCTTTTTGCTCTGCTTCACTATAGGACCGCCTATTCTCCCCAGCACTGGGCGGCGTTCGACAGTAGGCAGCTCACTCTCGGCTGGGCAGCTGGATTCTTTGACGTCGACTTCTCGGCCAAATGTGTTGTCATGTATGGAGATCAATATGGATCACTGGTCGACTGGGAAGAAAAGGCCGCCCATCGAGCTGATACTCTTGGATTTCCTAGGGCCATGCTTGTTCTTGAAGCGCAGGCGTACCTTATGGAGGTTCTCTGCAGCATAGTGGAAAGGATCCTCGACGGCGTAGACCCTTCACAACCCCCTCGGGTTGAGAAGTGGCGAGGCCTTGTCAGCCACGAAGCCTTTCGAGAGACGGGTGTGGTAGAGTTCTGGTCTCCCTACACGAACCAAGCCTTCTCACAACCGCCAGAATTCGACAGCAACTACCTGCTCACGCTCGCCAAGACTCGACTGGATGAAACGGGAGATCATCTCTGGTACCTGCAGTGCGATGCTGCATACATGAGGAGACATCTGAAGATCATGTTCGCAACTGAGATCTTCAAGAAAGCCTCGGAACCCCATAAAGCTGTGCTACTTGCCCAGCGCATTCGAACTGAGATCCTGAATTACTATTGGTGGCGATGGATTGAAATGGAGTGCAGGCATGTGGACGCGGAGCGCAAGAGATTCCGCGACAACATATATCCCGGTGCACCTTTGCCGATCCGTTACGACAAAGCCCTCGGTGCCCTTGAGCTTCTCCTTGTTAACCAGGTCATATACAGGGCAAGTCGCCTGAAGGAACTACTACCGTTTGTTCCGGGCCTCCAGAAACACTGGAATCTCGAGCCTGAAGCGAACTTGCCCAATACAATTGGGTTCCTGAAACGAGAGGCGTCTGCAAACACACAGGAGGCGCTCACCGAGGACCCCGTCGACTGGTGTCTAGTTCAGTTGCAAGCAAAGCCTGACGACCAAAGGGCCTTTGATCATGCGATGCTCTTCGCAATGCTGCAGGATCATCTGTCCAGAAACCCATCCGAGAGAAAAAGGCTTGACGAAATCATATACCAGACACTCTCGGACCTCTCAACCTGCCATGAAATGCTTCTGGCCGTCCGTTCCCACAGGCCACAGAATGCAGCAAGAACAGTGCAGGAAGTCAGAGCCACAGAAGACAGGGAGTCTTGGAAGCGGCGACGTTCCGAAAGCTACAAAGAGGACCTTGGCCTTCTTCAAGACATCGGGACGTCACTTATTAGGGACCTCTACCTTGCAAAACCACCAACAGGTCCGAGAAATGCTGATTGGCTTGCGCGGTCTCAGGTGCTCCGCACTGCCCTCGAGAAATTCTGGGAATCGATTAGAGGAACCGTCAGAGAGGAATTTCGCAGTTCTGCTTTCAGTCCAGCAGAGATCGACAGTCTTCTTGAAGTCGTTTCGGCGAATCTAAATGCAGAGTATCTGCAACAGGAACAACGGGCAGAGGCTGAGATCCTCACCGCTATCCGTAGAGTAGATGAGCCACAGGCCGTTGCCGGTATCTTCTACGAGGCTGAATCCAGGCCCGTGTCGTCTACGATAGCCACACACCGAGAAAAGGCTAAAACACGGGGAGGGCAAGGGCCTTCTGCCGGTGATATTATAGATCTACAGGACAATGCTCCAAGTGCTCACGGAGAACCCACCGAGTTCACCAAAGGCACCGCCATTGAAGTTACGAGGCAATCGTTGGGGGTCTTTCAACTCATGTTCCCCGACAAAGATAACGTTGTCAAAGACGTGTTGTGGGATCGATTTGTTCACGCCATGATTGATGCGGGATTTACTGCAACGAACAACAGCGGCTCGGCAGTGGCGTTTAAGCAGTTGTCCGGGGAGGGAGGCATGATCGTCTTCCATAAGCCACATCCTGTTGACAAGATCGATCCAGTTCTGTTACGGATCATGGGCAAGAGAATGACAAGGTGGTTTGGGTGGAGGCGAGAGCTTTTTGTTTTGCGCGACGAGACCATCTGAGTTACATCTATCGATCTTGAGGGGTTTTCGAATTGACCATCCCCTGGCCTTCGTAGTACCTGTGAGACCCCCCTGTTGAGGCCATGTGGCTAAGGTGGTCCGATCTGCTGGTGGCTGGGATGTGGATACTATGTAAAAAGCTGTGCTCCTCTCGGACATATGTAACTTAGAGCTAACAAGAACACAACCAACCCATTTTTATTTTAGCATGGAGATCTGATCGGGGTCTCGTACAAGAGGCAGAGGGCCAAAGTTTCGCTCTAATAGCTTGATAGCAGCGGCCTAATATGTACGCATTGGGTTATGCTGTTGTCCGACGTGCCGGGCGATGTTAGTTTGCGGTACAACGCCACACCATTTGCAAACAATGAGAGGGTTTTACAAGGGCATGAGCCAATGAGAGGTAGTGGATTTCCTCTTTTACTAAAATGGGACGGACAATAGGGATGTAGATTATCATCTTGGTCGGAAATAGCCGCTGTTGTTTTTTCAGACAGCCGTGAAATGACGCTCGCCTCTAACAACTATACACATGTATTTGGTTATATGACTTAAACTTGTTTTTGCCGAGAAATTCGATTTCAGCTATGAGTAAATCAATTCGGGCTTTTAGCTCCCGATCTCTGTGTCAGACGATCTTCGTTCAAATTAAGCGAAATAGGAATAATATACTTAAACTGACATGCATCCCAAATAAATTTGATAGACCGTTACAAGAGTAGTCTACGAAGCCCTAAGCAGCCAGCTTTCCCTAGAGATGGAAACAGAGCCACTAGTCCGAAAGAAGACCAGCTTCCGGGCCGACCTAGTGGTAACCTGAGGAACAAGCCGGTACTTCTATGATATCCAGATTATTGTTATTTTTGAGGATTCAGCCAAGGAGGACCCTTAAACTACCCTTCGAGGGGCTGCAGAGGAGAGACGGGGAAAATATAGGTGCCTCAGTGCCTTTTTTCAACCTATTAATATCTCTGGCCTTATTGCTACGACAGTGACCATTGCGACATGGTCACTCACTAACACCACAATCACTAGGTGACCTAAGAAGTCACCAGTGACCACGATGGTATCACTGCAACCACCTCAAGTATATAGAACACATTCATTAACACTTTCATAGAGCTTAGCTCACCAGGTATCAATACAACTTCTTTACCTCAATACGCCTAACCCGCTCTATTGACTATTAAGAGACGTGACATCTTCGCTACGCTCGGATTCTACCCTACGATCCTACCAACATAAACCTAGAACGGACTAGTTTATCCCTTGGGAATCACAACCGTCACAAGTCAGTAAAAGGAAGTAAAAATATTAGTCTCACTCACCTCTTAAAGATTTGGTCGTAAGTCCTAACGAAGTCACGAGCATATGAGAACTTAATTATATCGGGGTCATAGCGACTAGTTGGTGGGTGATTAGGAGGGAGGAATTTGAGCAGGCGCTTCGTTGATGGGCTATGCATAGTAGCATCCGCAATTTGATCCTGGTCGGTCATGTTCTCATCCACAACGTTCATTAATAACGTGATAAGAGTCGCGTGAGGGTTGATGTCAGGAGCCTGAAGCAATGGCGACATTATGCCAACGGTTTGATGGATACCAAGATATCCACCATCCGAAATATTGGAGACCTCTCTAAAGTCAGTATAATGTTCAGATGGGCTGAAATGAAATTTGTTTGTCGTGGAAGCTCACCTCTATCCGATCAAAAACCCGATTCTCCAGGTGACCAGGAAGGTTGGACGCATCAACTTGAAGTAGTTCGAACGCCACGCTTAAGCTAGAAATACGCTCTAGAAATGCCTTTAGCGTAACCCTGATACGATAATAGAGCTTTCCATATATGTCAGACGTTGCAAGTCCGGTAAAAGTTGTCTCAACTTCCTTAAGAGACCAGCCGTTCAGAGGGTCGGCATTATCATACATCGGCCAGCTGTCGGTAGTCTGAAAGAATGTTCTGTCTTTGTAAGCTTAACTATGAGACATAGCCTACTGTGACTCACGGATTTGGTTGTTGGAATTCACGGCGTGAAGCCCCGAATGGGAGTAATAGTCCGTTCTGCCGAAATTGATATCTTGCAATACGATGGGACGAAGGCAGGAAAAGAAACGACCGGCCACGATAATCTACTCTAGATTCAGTGAGCGTGACGGCTGTTCGCATTTCGTTTGCCTTTTTAGCTGTCAATCCGCCGGGAACATCTAGGAAGCTCAACAACTTATCCTGACTGGGGGAAAGCTGTTGGTGAGTGTGTGTAGACTCTTTCCTGCTCTTCTGGCCCGAAAGTCTTTTCGAGAGTACCGGTTGAGCCACTCCATATTTCTCGGAGGTCTGGTACTGGGATAGAGGACCGTTAGTAATATCGAATACAGCATCAATAACGCCTTTTTCGGTATAAACATAGCGACCCATTTGGGAGATATTTTACAGCTGTAAGCTGCGTAGAGAGCCTTGCTAACTTTGTGAAAGTGGAAAGATGAGAGAGAGACAAATGCAAATTTTTCAAAGTGTTGAAACTCCCATTGTAGGTAAAAAGGGCAGGGAAAAGACGGCCCGGGGTAAGAGAGCATGCGAAAAATAATACACTGCAAGTTTTCGTTTTCCTCAATGATTTTATTATGATAAAAATATGGTGTAAATAACATCGTAGAATTTGTATGGGGCGACGATTTTTTGTGCTATGCTTTAAGTGGGGTGATTCTTGAAGTGGTGGCGGATGGTAAGTAAAGATCGCTGCATTTGCGGACGGAAGCTAGGTCAAGTGGATAATACAGCACTAGTGACAATGTGTATAGTACGGGTCGAACGACGGCAGTCACTGACGTAAAGGGTAAAGCGCAATCTTTTAGCGCAGACTTTGAAGTCTCCCCTAAATCCCCTAAATCCCCAAGATCTCTATCTCGTCCTTTTCCACCATTTTCTATGCAATTGATGCTCAACGATGGCGAGGAAGAAACGTGACGGGATACCGTCTGAAATCGCCAGAGAACAGTGCATTCCAACGGCATTGAAGCCCCCCTGTTGACGCCATGTCACTAACCAGCCAACTTTGCCGTAAGAGGTACTTCCACAGTCGACAGGGGTTTCCTCTTTCAGTGAAAATGGGACGGACAATAAGGATGTAGGACGGATGAGCAAGAGGCGGAAAATCCGAAATTCTCCAACAGAAAGCAAGCAATTTGGGTCATAGATAGCGAACGAGGATCAAAACGGGAAACTTGGGGACAGCTGGCCTTATTTCAACAATAAGGCGAAGTGGGGCGTTTGCCAGACGGACGCGTCGGCTGTCTGCCGAGTCCTGTTAACCGGGCATAGCTGCAGATAAAAAGCGGCCACAACCGTGTAGGATACAATCAATCAATCAATCAATCCTGAAAAGAGGGGAAACAAGAGGCACAGAACAGACACAAAAATCAACAAGTTCAATTCAATCAATTACAGGACCCATCGGGTTCAACAGATTTGATGTGACGAACATGAAATGACCCTATCACGGGTGTGGCGGTGTGGAGGGGTGGGCTGAGTGGTTGTGAAATACGTTAGATCACTAATCATGGATCGGATCACTAATCATGGCTCGGAGTAATGAGTCTGCCCGAAAAACAGAGTTCTGTCTTGTTTTGTGGGTCGAGAGATTTGGGTGTCGGTCTTTGGCAATTTAGGTATCACCGGGTGAGAATTATGGGGTACCCGTAAAGTAGTTACGGGGTTCGTAACAGCGAGTAATGATTAGTTAGTTAGTTACAATAACTAATCATAATAATTAACTAATAACTTATTATAAAATGTTAATTGTAACTTTGCTAGCAATGTCACGGCCAGGGTCCCTGGATGCATTCAGGGCCTTACCCGCTGCGCTATACGGCAAATGACCTTACACTGCATTCTCATATATATAGCTAAAGCGCCCCCAGGATCAGGTTCAGATTCGGGCTCAGACTCAGGCTGTGACATCCATCCACCACGTCACACATCCAACATCAACTCGCTTCCACTATTATGTCTTCCCTCATTACCAATGGGCGCTACCCTCCTATCCCTGGCGCCACCCTCAATGACGTGACCAGCGAGGAGAGGTCAAGTGCAATTGACTTCGTCAACCGGCATAACCTTATCTTCGAAGAGTTCGACCATGAAAAAATGACAAATACATTCCTCCCAGACGCTGCAGTCTACCATACTCATGGCGCTATCCGCGGCCACGAGAATATGAAGGAATTCTTCGTGAGCAAGTACGGATCCGTCATCCCAGGAGTCTCCCGCCATGCCACCAACCATGTTGTCGATCGTGACGAAGATGGAGGTGTGATTGTCCGATACCAGCAATGCCTTATTCGATACGGTTGGCAGGGTGACGACCTGGCTGCTATCAATGGAAACGATACTGTTAGGGAGGACGGCCTCCCAGCAATTTGGTGGATCGGAAGGATCATCGATCGGCTAAGAATGACGCCCAATGGCTGGAAGATTTTTGAACGTCATCTTGGAGCACCTTTTAGAGATGGCACACTGGACTTTGATAAGGCCCCTAGTGTCAAGGGCAAGGATCACGACCATGGTGAATAACTTCACGGTTACCATGAACTCTAAATCACAGGCAGGTATCGTGTGACCTATCGGTCAGCTGTCGGCGACCCTAGACCCATTCAGGAAAGCATAATAAGCAGACCCCTCTCCAAGGAAGGCGGGGGAAAAAAAAGTTGAACAATACACATACAATTAAGGACATCAAGGCGCACGCGATCCGTTCAACAATATCCGGGGTAAAGGCCCTATTTGCACGCTAATCGGTTAAAGGCCATCCCTGCATCATTCCCAAAGCCCTACCAGTGAAGCATCAGCTTGTTTGTCTACATAGGCCAAGGACGAGCCACCAACAACTGCACCAAACCCCAATATCGGAACTCTTCTTCTTCCAAGTCAGCTCAAATTTACTTATTACCCGCTGCATCAGCCGATTGAGGACCCGCATTTGCGGGGAGCATTTCAGATTCAAATAGTCACTTGCTCTTTGAGGTTACAGCGTGCATCTTGGCGATGCTCCGATATTTCCTCAATGGGCGTTGTTCGGAACTTGGTACTCCGCGCATAAGGCTTCCAGTCGTGCTGATAAACAAAAATTACCGGGAAAACACGCCGTCAACACGATTGGTCTGGCTAAAACACTTGTCACTATAGACCAGGGGTCTTTCGATATAGTCGGGCTTCTAGGCGATCATGGAAAGCAATATTAATTAACTATATAAGACTTCGATAACCTCTCCAGGGTTTCTTTCTTTTGTTCTTGATCAGCATCTCTTGCCATTGAATCACTTGACAGTCAACATGCACTTCCTGGGACTCATCGTTGCTTTCGCCCCTGCGGCTCTTGCCCAGTCTGCTATCTGGGGGCAGTGTAAGTACAAGCATGAGATGGGATATCGGACAAGACACTAATGAGTCTTCTAGGTGGTGGCAGTGGCTGGAATGGTCCCACGGCCTGCCAGTCTGGCTTGAAGTGTGAGAAGATCAACGATTTCTACTTCCAGTGTATTCCTGGAAGTGACAACGGTGGCGGCACTACCCCTACTGAGCCTGAGCAGCCCTCTCCTGGTGGTGGCAGTGGCGATGCTTCAGGCCTTGACGCCAAGATCAGGGCCAAGGGCAAGATCTACTTCGGTACTGAGATCGACCACTACCATCTTAACAACAATCCTCTTATCAACATTGTCAAGAAGGACTTCGGCCAGGTCACCAATGAGAACAGTATGAAGTGGGATGCCCTTGAGCGTAAGTACTGGTAGTCCAGACGACTCATAGTAGTTGACTAACTCCCTTCAAGCTTCTCGCGGCCAGTTCACTTTCGGCAACGCTGACAAGGTTGTCGATTTTGCCCAGGCCAATGGCAAGAAGATCCGTGGCCATACTCTCCTGTGGTACTCCCAACTCCCCCAGTGGGTCAAGAACATTCGTGACCGCGCCACTATGACCGCTGTCATCGAGAACCACGTCAAGACCGTGGTTACCCGCTACAAGGGCAAGATCCTCCACTGGGATGTCGTCAACGAGATCTTCGCTGAAGACGGTAGCTTGCGAAACAGTGAGTTCTACCAGGTCCTCGGCGAGGACTTTGTCGGTATTGCTTTCCGCGCTGCCCGCGCCGCCGACCCTGCTGCCAAGCTCTACATCAACGACTACAACCTCGACATCGCCAACTACGCCAAGGTTACCCGCGGAATGGTTGATCACGTTAACAAGTGGGTGGCTCAGGGCATCCCCATCGACGGTATCGGTTCCCAGGCTCATCTTGCCCGTCCCGGTGGCTGGAACCCTGCCTCTGGTTTCCCTGCTGCCCTCAAGGTTCTCGCTGGTGCCAACGTTAAGGAGGTTGCCATCACTGAACTTGACATTGAGAACGCTGCAGCCTCCGACTACGTCACTGTCGTCAACTCCTGTCTCACAACCCCCAAGTGTGTCGGTATCACCGTTTGGGGTGTTTCTGACAAGGACTCATGGCGATCAGAGTCCAACCCTCTTCTCTTCGACCGCAACTACCAGCCCAAGGCTGCTTACACCGCTGTGAGCAACGCTCTCAACTAAGAAGCGCAATGTGTTATCGTTGTAGTTCGAGATTGAGTTGAGCGAGAATGCATGAATACCATGATCCTGATCAGGTTTGGGGATAACGTGCTTGATAAGCGAGTTGACCAGACAAGCGAGTTGACCAAAAATCTTAACTATCTAAATAAAAATCGCCATAAAACCACCACAAACTATCTAATTAATTAAAATCACTCACTATACTCCTCCCCAGATATCTCAATTACTACCTGACAGGTCCTTGCATTATGCCCGGCCTTGCCACATACACCACAACGCCGACCACCCGGTCGCTCCGACCTTCCTTGAGCACCATTTCTAGATGATTCAGCCACTAGGTACATGTAGCCTACATCTATCTATCTACATTGCAAATTATGACTAAGCATCTACATCTATCTACATGAGGTGCCGGTAGATAGATGTAGATAGATTCGCCAGCCTGCTGTCAGGAGTCTCTATGATATCTGAGACTATAGCCGTTATAACAACGCACACAACAGCGGACACAACAACTTGTAGAGTATCTTCTCCAGCACCTACACCACTAGCTGCGGCTCCTGCGTTACGAGCCGATGACCCGCGTGCTATCTACCAACGGTACAAAGAAGCACGGGAGGCTTGGTATGCCACAGTGCCCCGGGGAGGGCTGAGGACCAATCAGCAATATAGGAAGGCTATGGGGTTACCGGCGCGGTATAGCAAGATAGAGCTCCAATGGTGTCTTAACTACAAGCAAATGGGGTCGCGTTGCAGGGAGAAATCCGGCACGAGAGAGTGGACTAAGGAGGAGCAGTTCAGTTATCTCGACTGGGATAAAGCTGAGAATGAGCGAGTTGAACAGAATGTAGGGGAAGAGATGGCAGAGAAGCCTTTTCCACAGCGGCGAGGGATGCAACATATCTGGGATGCTGCCGAGAGAGATGTTTTACAGCAGGGAGGAGGAGCCTAGTGGGAACGCCCCTTACTAACATTTGCAAATCTAATGGGAAATATGATTGATATGTATCGTTTGAATGAGAAAGAAAAGGTAAAACTCCGAGTGTAGGATTGGTGGTCCAATAGCTTGATTTGAGGAAGGTGTAGTTAAGTTCCAATGTAGGGTCAAGTAGGCTTGGCAATGCAGCACCAACAACATAATGCTACTTTTATTGAGCTGTCCTACAATATCACTGCGTTCCCCGCCATATCCACTGAACATACGCATTCGAATCAACGCTCCAAACATGAATCCTTGAACCCTCTATCGCCCGGAGCTGTGGCAGGTTGTTGGTCATTCCTACAGCGGCCATTGATGGAAGAGGCTCACTCACACACGCGGATCGGGCTTACATGGTTGGTTGGTTGGTTGTATTCCTACTCGGTTTTAGCCGCCACTACAGCAGCCATGCCCGGTAAGCAAGTCCTGGCTGACAGCCGAAGCATTCATCCTGTGAACACCCCACTTCGCCTCATTGTTGAAACAAGGCCAGCTGTCCCCAAGTTTCCTGCTGTCTCTACTCCTATACTCTGCTTTACTATGTACATGTCTTCTGTTGGAGAATCCCATGTGCTATCCGTCCTATTTCGTTCCGCAAATTTCCCCACGTGTTTTCTTGAGAATTTTTCTGCTTCATATCCTCGTGTTGTGGCTCTGTCGGTGCCCTCGGGCACCATATGTTGCAACCGTGATACCTGCAGTCTCCCCCCAGCCATCGGCTTTGTCTGTTTGCTGATCTCCCTCGAGCCCCCCGGGTTTTTGTGCGTACTCTTATGTTCCGTGTGTTTCTGTTGTTGTTGCCTCCGACCGGGTTCCTATGTGGCCATGTCTTTTGTACTGTGAAGTCAGCCGCTGGCGACATTAACCATAGCCGTCATCAACCACCTCATGTAGTGCAATGCTCCAATCGTTTCGACATGGTGAATTACTGAGTATGAGAGCTCCCTCACGGCCTCCTTAGACCCGACTAGCCAGGGTTCAAATCCACGACACTACACTAGCACTTCTGGTGGATTTAGGATCACATAGCGATCCGTGCACTCGTGCACGGATCTTTTTGCGCCACGTGCAACCCCTGTTTCCACTACACTGAGCCCAGATGTGTCGTGGATTTGAACCCTGCGACTAGCCGGGTGGCGGAGGGTGGCCAAGCCTCCGTCACCGTAGTTTGGGGGGAGCGACAGTGGGCAAGTCTGTCTGGGATCCATAGTGTTGTGTGGCCTTTGTCTATGGCATGCCGGGCGTTTGGTGGTCGCGGGAGGTGATACCGTTCTGTCCAACATGTCGGCGTAGTGGGACGTTGCAAACGTTGACGAAAAATGGGCCGAGGGCCCATGAGTGGCCATGTATTTATTTATAGAGGGGACAATAATGTTGACGATGTTTGGGCTCCGTCGTCACACTGCAAGAGGTGTGTTGTAGTTAGCTATAGCCGCAGTCATCGGTGGTATATGCGTGGTTTTCGTGGCGTGCTCGTGAATTTCGCGCTCCTTTCCCCGCCCGCCATCGCAACGACATCTCTTGGGAAGTCAAAACACTGCAGGGGAAGGTGTCAAGACCCGTTGAGGCGCATTGCGACAGCGGGCGGAAGTGTTGAGTTCCTCGAGTGGCTGTTGTTTCAAAATTCGTTCTCGCTGTTGTGAAAAGTTTTTTTTTCCCGATCGGGCTTACATAACGAATCTTATTTGCACATCGGGATGTGCGCAAAGTCACGTGATATTAAACGCACAGCCGGATGTGCGTGTATGAGACCCCCTCGTCGGCGCTCAGATTACGTAATAATCCACTACACTTGGACCTGAAAGTGGATGTAGTGGAGTGGATTTAGGTGGATTTAGGTATCGTGGGATATTCCCTGACCTTGTACGGTTCATAGTACTTATTTTGGTATATAATTGCCTATTAAATCGAGGTAGCTGGACCCAAGTTAGCCGAGATCCATCACCCCTACAGCTAATCTTATAGCATTATACGAGACACTACCCCCTATTGATCGCGTTTTCTCAGATTTCCTGCTGTTGTTTTTGCCAAAATAAAAACTGACGATGCCAGCCACCCAGCCAGGCCAACAGCAGCACCTCGAAGACCGTCTTTTTCACCATTTCAGAGGCTGGGATTGGTCAGAACGCGCTCGTGATAGGTACTAGCTCTTGGCTGTGGGACTTTGGCTACGATATTCAACGTCATGGCTTACGCAAATGGGCTTGCAAGGACTGTATCCTCGGAAATCGTCCCATTATCGCGAGTTTTACCTCTTCAGGTCTCCAGAACGCGGCAAATCATCTATGGCGTGAACACAAAACACCAGCACCAGAGGGAGAGAAAAAGAGCACAGCACAGCTGAAATCCGAATGCGTACTGAAATCGAACCAGCCGACTATTGCCTCTGTTTTGAAACTGGACGTCAACAAGCCTACGGAACAGAATATCGCGAATAGCTTTATCCCACGTTTTGATAAGCAACACTTTCAGCGTATGCTAGTCGAGTTGATCGTCAGCAGCAACCAGTCCTCTTCCTTCGCCGAGAACCCCATCCTCCGAGAAATCTTCGGCTATTTGAACCCCTCCGTTTCGATCCAACATGCCAACTTGAGTGCCACCGCTGTCCGATATAAGATCATTCAAGAGCATAACCGCCACAAGCAGACGGTTATCGAGGTGCTCAACACACTGGAAGAATACAAGCGGCTTGCTGCTGATTTTCCTGATCCAGAGCACTTCCGCATTGGAATCAACCTTGCTTGGGATAAGCTGGATGAATATTATCGGCGGCTGGACGAGACGCCCATCTACTATACGGCTATGGCGCTCCATCCAGCTTATCGTTGGGACTGGTTTGATGAAACGTGGGCTCATAAGCCTAGTTGGGTTGAAAAGGCAAAAGAGACGGTTGCCGACGTCTGGCTGTCCGATTATGCTCATCTCGAGGTTAGAACCAGCAGCAGCAGAGGCGACGACGAGCCACCGGCAAAAAGACCTCGGTTTTTCAACCCCTTCGAGAAGAACAGTCGTGTGCCAAGCTCAATACCACCCTACGCAGCAGCTATTGTTGGCGACGAGTACCAAGCGTGGCAGACGGATCGTGACGCCAGGGACGGCAACGTTCGTGATCCAATTGGTTACTGGATCACTAAGCAAGGCAGATATCCTCGGTTATCCAGGATGGCATTGGACTTCCTGACGATCCAGCCGATGTCAGCCGAGTGTGAGAGGTTATTTTCAGATGCTGGCAAGATGGTCTCGGGGTTGCGTACGAACCTAGATGCTGAGATTATCGCCATTTGTCAGGTTTTACGCTCTTGGTACCGTGCTGGCCTTATCAAGGACCTGGATCCATTGCTTAAGTCGCACCTTGAAAGTAAGCCGGATGGCGGTTGTGGGACTCTAAGCGAGGACGAGCTGGCGCTTGCTGAGTCAAAATGGCTATTGGAGGGCGAGGACAGCGCCAGCGAGGTTGACGATTCAACACAGCAGCAACAGGCTGAAGAGTTAGTGTCAACCTCTGAAAGTGAGGGTGAATAGGCACCGAGGAGGTTGTGAATAGCCTCAAGGGTCCACTATAAATCCACTTATAAATCCACGTGTGTACATCCATTCCGCCCCGGTCGGATATGTGCTACATCCACTATGTAATTGCCTAAAAATCGCACATCCACTCTACTTGGTCCAAAAGTGGAGTGGATGTAGTGGTTCCGACCCTTGGAGAATGCCGAGTCTGACTGAGCGAAGCGCATATCAGGATCGCCTTCAATGAACGCCCACTCAAGCGTTGGCAACGACTTGAAGATCAGCCAGGGGGGCGTTGTTGCGCCGGCTGCGTTGCCTGAGCCGATGACTGCAAGTCTCGCGATCTTGCGGAGAAAATACCTCTGTTGCTGACTTCTTCTTGGTGCGTACAACGAGGCATTCCATCTTATCTCGTAGCATTCCGACTCTAACTCCTGCTTCATCTGCATTCCAGGTCTCTGATGCACCGATATTGTACTTCGTCATCACATCGCTGAGGCGTTGGAACCACTCCTTCGTATCATCAACGCCGCCTTCCTCATATTCGGCACGCGAAGCTTCTCTCGACTTCAATATCGATTTCGCAAGCTCAGGATGATCATCGCGGAAGCGAGAGTACCACATCTTGCTCACAGGTCTCGCATCAGGATCACGGCGGCGCCGCAGAGTAAGTGCTGCATCTTCTATTTCCCACTTGGAGGCAGGCAGGCCAGACTTTTCCATCCAGATGATATAACACACGATAGCTTCTTCTTCCTCATCCGTGAGTTGCCGCGGGCGCCCCATCTTAGGATCGACAACATCCTCATAATCTACGGTATTCGCAGCCTCAAGTCTCTTGACGATGCGGCCGATAGATGCACGAGCAGAGCCGGCATATCAAGCTTCAGCAGCACGAAGAGTCAGTGGCTTCTTTCGGCGGCCGGCAGCATCACGATTGAGACCGCGGCGAAGTCGCTGGCGTGAAAGAACAACGGCCTGAGCAGCTCTCAGATTTGATTGTGAGGGCATAATTTTGATGGACGTGATATATGACTTTTTTACTGATTGATGTCCTAGAAATCATTGGTTTTGGCGGGCAAAAGTCATGATTTTGCGACAGCAACCTGTGCGGGGTTGTCTCACACTTTTGTGGCCAACTAAGCTTGCTTAGTTGGCACCCCCTCCCGGCTAGCCAACGAGTAGTTCTTTGGCGGCCTGAACATCCTCTTGGTTGGTGACTTCTTCCAGCTTCCCCCTGTGCTACAGAAGCCGCTTTGTTACGACAAAGAGGTGCAGGGAGTAGAGATCAAGGGCAGGAACGCATATAGGCGCTTCGATAAATCAGTATTCTTGAAGGTTGTTCAGAGGCAGCGCGGCGACGACCAGGAGGCGTTTCGCACAGCTCTCGGGGAACTGCGGCTGCTCCAATTATCTATGGAGTCTTGGAAGCTCCTGTCCACCCGCGTGCAGGCAAAACTAGACGATCGAGAGGTCGCGAGGTTTTCCAGCGCCCTGCGAGTTTACGCTACCAAAGATAGGGTGAACGAGTATAACCACTATCACCTCGACCGCCTCGGCCGGCCAGTCGTCCAGGTCAAAGTTAAGAACGTCGGCCCTGGTGCGGCTGCTGCCCCTGATGACAAGGCGGGCAACCTTGCGAAGCAGATCCCTATATGCATTGGCGCTCGTCCGATGCTGACGTCTAACCTTTGGCAGCCCGTTGGCCTCTGCAACGGCGCTCGCGGTACGGTGTACGACATCGGCTGGGCACCCGGGGCTGACCCCATCCAAGATCCTCCTTGTGTTATCATGATGGAGTTTGACAAGTACAACGGACCGGTGTTCCTGACCACCCCCGATGGCAAAACGATTGTCCCAATTCTCCCAGTTGAGAGAGACTTTCTCATCGGAGCCACTCTCTGCGCTCGCACGCAGTTTCCCCTGGTCGTATGCTACGCTATTGCCGTGCACAAGTCACAAAGCATCACAGAAGATATGATCGTGACGGATCTCTCCTGCCGGGACTTTCAGACCGGTTTAAGCTACGTGGCTGTCTCTCGTGTAAAAACGCTTGAGGGTTTGATGTTAGATGCGCCATTTGATCGTAATCACCTGAATCATCTGATGTTGAGTCTCACTTCTCATCGGCGCGGCGTACGCTATCATGGGATAGAGAGAGCATGACCTGCGAGAACCTGGCGAAGATTGAGTGTGTGGGCAACTGGATGCGCGAGGGTATCATTGTGCCCAGGTCTCACGGCGGCAGGGGCGTTATTTCGAGCGTTGCTGTTGAATTAAGCGTTGAAACAGAGGCAGAGGACTTTCTGGATTAGGGCACTTTCTTGTTCTTTCCTCTAGCCTACAAGAATTATATGTGGTTTATCTGGATATCAACCTTGCTAAAGTGGCTATGTGGCTGTATGGATATCTACCTGGATATATCGATATCCAGATAATTTCTCCCATTTATCTGGATATCGATATGAGGGCCAGAATTTCGCAGGTCTGGACCTTTGCTACACAGAAACAACAGTTTGGGAAATACATGTGCTCGGTTACAATTACTACTGCATTATCTTCTTTATCGATGTTGTTCCATGTAACACAGCAGAGGAAAAAAAGACCCTTGACTCATTGGATAAAGACAACACCAGAAAAGTGACAAGTCTAGGCAGTTTAGTTCAGTGCATGCATCGCACCCTCCATTACGACGGCCTAGACCCTTAGTCCTTGGCCCATAGCTCCCCACTACTCTATTCTCCTCAGCGGATGACCTCACCGCCTCTTTCTCCCTTCAATCCCAACTTTTTGATCATTTCTTGGTTATCAATTGATCCATCCTCCGGGCGACACACACAAAAAGGCCTCGGCGCCAGCCGCTGTTCACTCGGCCCTTGTTTATTGTATTCATTATCTTGCTTTCTTGTTTCTCTCTTCCTAATAGAGGTTTTGCTCTTGCGACGCCGTCTCATGTCTGCGCCTCCTCCGCACGAAACGATCGAGATACGAAAGAATAATTAATATTGTTAGAATGCCGTACATTCGCACAGAGCTCACAGTCTCGCAATGTCGTCTTCCTTCACCAACGACAACGGCTGCAGTAGCCACGAGTGCCCATCCCCAAGGAGGCATCATCGAAGGCCTCAACCCAATCACATACAACCCCAAAGACCCCATCACGCTCTTCATCGTTCAAGCCTTTATCATCATCATTTTTTGTCGTCTTCTTCAATGGCCTCTCTCCAAGTTCGGCCAACCGCGCGTCATCGCAGAAGTCATCGGTGGTATCGTCCTCGGTCCTTCCGTCATTATGCGCATCCCCGGCTTCAAGGAGAACATCTTCCCTACCGAGTCAATGCCCGTTCTGACCAATGTCGCTACCATTGGTCTGCTACTCTTCTTGTTTCTTGTTGGACTCGAGGTTGATACACGCATGTTCAAGTCCAATTGGCGTGTCGCCGTCAGTGTTGGTCTTGCCAGTATGGTGCTTCCCTTTGGTCTCGGTGTCGCCGTTGCGTGGGGTTTGTATGAAGAATACGGAAATGAGGGAACCATGAAGGACATGGAATTTGGCACCTTTGCGCTCTTCATTGGAACTGCGCTCGCCATTACTGCTTTCCCTGTTCTTTGTCGTATTCTCTCCGAGCTTCAACTTCTCAGCACTTCTGTTGGTGTGACAGTCCTCGCCGCTGGTATCGGAAACGATGTCGTTGGCTGGGTTCTGCTCGCTCTCAGTGTCGCTTTGGTCAACAACGCTAATGGCCTCACGGCTCTGTATGTGTTCTTGACTGCAGTCGCATGGGTTCTTTTCCTCGTCTATGCTGTGCGCCCCGTGTTTCTCTATATATTGTGCCGAACGGACAGTATCCAGAACGGCCCGTCTCAAGGTATCACTACCTTGACCCTACTTCTGGTCTTGGCTTCTTCCTGGTTCACTGGTAAGTCATCCGCCCCAAGTCAATTGACACCAAGCCTAACACTCTGCACAGCCGCCATCGGTGTACACGCTATTTTCGGTGCCTTCCTCATCGGTCTTATATGTCCTCACGATGGTGGTTTTGCCATCAAATTGACTGAAAAGATTGAGGATCTTGTGGGATCAATTTTCTTGCCCCTCTACTTTGCACTCTCTGGCCTCAACACCAATATGGGTCTGCTTGATGATGGCACTACCTGGGGATATGTCGTAGCCATTATCGCATGCGCTTTCTTGGGCAAGATCATCGCCGGTACTCTTGCCGCGCGGTTGACAAAGTGTCTCTGGCGAGAGAGTTTTACCATTGGTGCCCTTATGAGTTGTAAGGGTCTTGTCGAGCTGATTGTCCTGGTAAGTTGACGTCGCCAGTCATCTAATTCGGTCTAACATTTGTCTAGAACATCGGTCTTCAATCTGGCATTCTTTCGCCCCGAACCTTCACAATGTTCGTCGTTATGGCAGTGGTAAGTATCTCACATCCTTGCACAATGCGTCGCTAATCATGCCAGGTCACCACTGTCACAACATCACCACTTACCAGGTGGCTCTACCCTCTCTCGTACCGCCTCAAGGTCGAGAAGTGGCGCCGAGGAGAGATCGACTGGGATGAAAACCCTCTCCAAACCGAGGCTCAGAGTTCTGAGCATAAGATGGAAGAGGCTCTTGATAAGTCTCAGACCAACCGCCTCATTCTTCACCTCCGTCTTGATGCACTTCCTGGATTGTTCAACCTCGTTTCGCTTCTCGGTGGATCCCGAAAACAAACTGCTCCTGCCGCTACTCACGCAATCAACAATGCTAGCGCAGATGCTACTCCTGGTGAGGAAAAGACTCAAGTCATCCCCAGCCGCCCGTTCGAAGTTCGTGGTGTTCGGCTTATGGAGCTGACCGATCGTACCTCGTCCGTCATGCAATCTGCGGAACTCGATGAGTTCGCTTCCCGCGACGCCGTATTCTCCGCTTTCCAGGCCTTCTCTCGTCTCAACGGTGTTGCTGTAGCTGGTCAAGTGTCCATCATACCAACCAACGCCTACGCCGAAACTATTGTCAAGTTTGCCGAAGAAGCCAGGTCTGATTTCATGATCATTCCTTGGAGCACATATGGCGATATCGCTGAGGAAAGCTCCACTGCCGTTTTGATCGAGACTGACAACATCAACGAGCGTTTCTTTAGTAGAACTTACATCGATTATGTCCAGAACGCCATCGAAAGATCAACTTGCACGACTGGTATTTTCATCAACCGAATCCCCCACGATGCTTTAACAAGGAAACCCACCCTTACACGGACTCGGACCGGCCTGTCTGTTCATAGAGCTCAAGACGGCGCCGTTGTTCAACTGCCTGTTGACCAGCGTCAAATCATCTTCGTGCCCTTCATTGGCGGCAAGGATGATCGCGCCGCCCTGCTCTTTGCTCTCCAGCTCGCTCACAACCCTCATGTCTCCATTCACGTTGTCCATCTGCACCTCAGCGAAGACGATCACGAGGCACTCAACGCATCGCCCGACAGCGATCCTTCCACGGGTAACGACCTCGGAAAGAACGCAGTCGGCTTCCCATCTGCGAGTGACATGGACCTTCTGAACACCGCAAAGAACAACGCTGCTGGTAAACTCGAAGGCCGCGTCACATTCGTCGAGATTTCTGTCAATTCGGTCCGCAACCTGCCTGATCTTGCTGTAGCTCACGCCCGAGAACTTGTCGGCAAGTCTCGCTTCAGCGTTGGCGATTTGATCATCGCTGGCCGTTCGCACACACTGTTTGACAACCTTCTTGTGGAGGACTTTGGTGTGGAGAGAGATTTCCAGCGCACTATTGGTGTGCTTGGAGATCGATTTGCTAGGGCGGGCGTTGATGCTGGGTTGTTGGTCATTGACGATAAGCAAGCCAAGGCTTAATTTGTGTCGAGGATTTTAGAATTGATTTATACCAGTTTGAAGCATATCGTAACATACGCGTTGGTTGATTTCAGCACCATATACCATATTGAGTTTGAAATTTGTGAGATATGATTACATACCATGTAGTGCCCACCTACCGGTAGGCGGAGAAGCAACTGTACAATAAATGCGCGCGTACAGGCACAATACAGAAGACCGACACTTACATGGAACTGTCTTAGGCAACCCTTAATCATCGAAAAGGAACCGAATCTTTACAATCCTTGCAATTTTTACAATCGTTTAGGGGAGCGTAGGAGCCGGCGCGGCCGCACGGGGTATCGTGTGACCTATCGGTCAGCTGTCGGCGACCCTAGACCCATTCAGGAAAGCATAATAAGCAGACCCCTCCCCAAGGAAGGCGGGGGAAAAAGTTCGACAATACATATACAATTAAGGACATCAAGGCGCACGCGATCCGTTCAACAGCAGCCCCTTTGCCTAGTCAATGGACCCCCCGTGCTCGCAGTACGGAAATTGTGGAGGGATGCAAAGCTAAGGGGGGCCGGTCTCTAGGCCCTACCCAAGTAGTGTGTGCATGACTTACCACCCTTACAGTAGAAGCTAGTTTTACAACACAGTACATGCAAGGGGATAGATAAACCTAAAATATCGTAACGTGTTTGATAAGCGAGTTGACCAAAAATCCCTCAACTTTCATCATTACCATTTGATTAATTACTTCTCAACAACCTAATATGACACAGCCTTCAAATGAAGCTAGAATCCTTCTTGCCCTTCAGGCCCTTCAAAATGACCCAAACTAAGCATCCGACGCGCTGCAAGTATGTAAAATATAGTGACACCCTCACCGGAGGTGGGGAGGGCGTAATAAAGTCCGAAGGATATATCTCTATGCTGTGGAGGATTGTCTGAGATGAAATTTCATATTGTATTGCTTATATTGCTAACTGTGGATGTAGTTAAGATTTTAAGAAAAAAGAGGTCGGAAAAGGGGCTGATCAAGTTGCTGTTGCCTCCGCCGGTCCTGGTCGCGGACCTTCATCAGAACACCTACTAATCAGTTAGGACTTATAGAGCCTCACGTGTAACTATTCTTGCCATCAGGTAGCTTGTCATAGTAGAGAGATGCCCGTTCAAATGGGGCATCGATCATTAACCCCTCTAGCATCTTGACCCTCGACACTGCAACATAGCTAAGCCCTGTCTGAAAGTCCCGTTCAGACAGATCCCTCTTAGTAGTTGGAACTCTTGGAAGTCGTATGACATATTTTGTCACCAACCAACAACTCCACAATGCAACCAAAGCCATAAATTATCAAAGATAAGGACAATTGAGCTAGGGACAAAGATCCTGTCGCTTATATTAATATGGAAAAGGTCACCACACATGTTTCCCAATCTTTCTCAACACTTTGCATAAAAACAGATTGCTATTACAGAGCTGTCAGCTCACTATCGGCTTTAACTTTCTATCTAACTTCACGCAAAAGCATTTTACTCTAATGCTCACACAAAACATTTTTTTACTCTGCCCCTGATATAAGGTTCAACAGAGTATAATTACCCCTCCTGTTGCTGACTTCCTTCCAATGTCACTGGACCCTGGCCGTGACATCCAACCTGTTCCTCTTCCTTTCACCAACAACCACTCTTAGCTCACAATGGACTCTAATATTATCACTGAGATAAAAAAAATGCGATATTGATGCTTCCTGCATCTGCGCTCCTGCATCGATTAGTAACGTCAGGCATCTGTCGTCCTACAGCTGGCTTGACAGGCCTACCGCCACGATCGCTGTCCCGGGGAGTCCACCTCTCTGGTCAGCTCCTAGAACTTCCCTGAAGCTCCAAAAGGATTCGGGCCTCTACTACATTAACCAGAACGAAGGTCGTTACCCAGAGAGTCCTCTTGAGCCGCTATTCCAGGCTTTGTATATTACAAATCCTTCTTTCGATATCCGCTCTGTCGACGTTGTAACTGATCGGAACAATATTCGTAAGCTTCTGGCCTTCGTCAACCCTGGCTTGACCCCTAGCGACCATGAGCCATTCACCATAGGCGTAGAGGTTATTGGGACGACTACGTTGTTTCGCCGAGACGAGATGGCGACCACTAGGTTTATTGAGCCAAACGAGTTTCGTGGTTTTGGCCATGAGTTTGAGAAGGCATGCACTACCGAGCAGGTTGTGGATAGCGCTGGTCACCACAGGATCATCGGGTATCGATTTGGTGGCCTAAACTTTATCGTACGCTACGAAGCCGACGGTTACGTAGGCGACGCTAAGACGGATTCATTACAAATCGAAACTTCACAAGATGACCCTCTAGTCACCAACATGAGAGTTCTGTCATTGTCGCCAGCCACAGCCATCTCAACCACCACTCCTGCCCTATCGAAACTGGTCATCACTGAAGAAGGCCGAGCTGTGCCTCAACAGTCAATTCTTGAAATCAAAACCCGAGCAATCCGGAGACCCTTATCTGTGCCAGACGTCGCCACACAGCTCTGGGTGTCCCAAACGTCGAAGCTCGTTAGAGCGTATCATCAGCATGGGAAATTTGAAGCACCCAAAGTCGAGGACGTAGAAGCTCAGATCAAAAGATGGGAAGAGCTCAACCAGGCGGACTTGAAGCGATTAGCGGCCCTAATCAAAACGATCTCCAATTTGGCAAGTCAATCTGGCGGGAAAGCCACCATCAGGTATGATGGTGTAAGTAAATTGTTACTTTACCGGGCCGACAGTAGGGACATGCTGCCTCACTTCCTGTATTCCAGGTGGGAGGAGAAAGGCAATACGCAATCGACGACCTCGTTGAGCGTTTATGAGGAAGCAGAGTTGTCCAAAATGCTTGATCATGGTCAAGGAGAGACCACAGAAACGACTGAATCCCATTACGGTGATGGGCCTTACTCAGAAGTGATCAGGTATGGGGTAGATAAAGGGTTTCGACAATTCTTTCGCCGCATGCCTATGCGGCTCTCCGAATATCATCTTCTTTGTGACGCCCTCGATTCTCTTACTATCGATGTCACTGGTGGCCGTACCATTCGCGATATCATGTACGACATGAGGAAAGGCAAGGACGAATGGGATCCAGAGGAGAGATCAAACACCGGAGGGTTTAAGCATATCGCACGAGATTCGGCTTTTCGACTCTTGTACATGCTTTTGCAGTCAGACGTTGTCGATACCAACATGGCCTACAATGCGGTATTGTTTGTGGTTTCACACTACCGGATATTTAAACACCGAACTCGAAAGATGGTGAGGGAGGCTTTGGAGGAAAATTGTCAGATGTCAGTAAAACAGCGGGCAGGTCTGGATAAGTGACCAGTTGAAGAGTCCTTTTTTACAATATCGGAAGAAGATGTTACGACAGAGTCTGAAGACATCTTTTACGATTCTGACTATTCTTTCTGATTAATTTGAGGCTCTAGAACCACTAATTAATACAACGGGATATAGATTGTTTTTATGAGTGTCAAGACTGAGCCCCAAGCTAAAAACACCACGAGTATGAGTCAGGCCTTAAAGGGGACAAGTTGTCACGGGTCCGATTCGGTATACAGGTGGACGGGGAACGCTTCTGGCGGGATCGGTTCTATTGCTACGGATAGGCACTGCAGGCAGGTCAGGCTCTATTGACAAGACGTAGCTCTAGGGTAGGCTGGTCTGACTTAAACCCCACAAAGCATGTAATCTTAGTGCGGTGGCATGATATTCGTGGATAACTCACGAGCCAACGAAGGCGTATTGGCGGGGTCTGGAAATCAGACGTTAGAGGAGCCGGGCTTGTGCGGCTGCGGACCCCAACGCCTGCCGAGAAAGTAGCTAGCCCCTCAGCCCCTTGGGTCTCAAAGACGCCAAAGACCGTGCTTGAAGCGCAATTTCAGTGTGAATACTTCAATAGACGAATCAGGCGGCACTAAAGTAGCTCCCCAGAGTCAATTCCAGGAGCCCTCAAGTCTCTTGCTAAGGGAACCACGGCGATAATGCACGAGAATGCCTTGTTAAGGGCTGAGAACCAAGACCTTCAACAAGCAAATGAAGATACTAAGTTGGCGGCGGAATATAAAAAAAACAGACTGCAGAAGAGAGTGATGACAGTAGAGGAAGGAAGGCAAGAGATTGGTCAGATGAATGTTGGCGGGCAGGTAGTGGAAGAATCGTTGAGAAGTGTATTAGCTAAAATGAAAATGAATTGGGCCTGTCGCTCGGTTGATAGCGACTATAGCAACAACAACAGGATTTTCTATTATTACAAGATGGAGTTAGCATAGACTTTCCACTGGCTATACACCGGGGCGGACCGATATAGATTAGAGGAATGTAACATTGAGTGGTGGCGCGGGAGCTGTTCATTTGGACCTTTCAGCTCCCCACTCTTGAATCTTGGGTTAGTTTATTACGCCCGGGAGAACGAATCTCATAGGGCCCTCTTGAATCTTGGCATCTGGTCAGGTAGGTCATAGTTAATAGGTGCCAAGTGGCACACGATTTGTAATCGAGCTTACTGCCTCCCTTAGTCCTACATGTCTTATTACCCCGCCCTGCCCGGCGCCCAATCAAAGGCAGGATTGACAGCTTCCAAGCGTCACACAGCACAATTCAGTTTGCTTTGTTATCTGCGGGGGTTGAAAATATGCAGCCGCTTCCCTTTTCATCCATGCCTTGCGCGATTATGCAGCCAACAATTATATTTCAACGAATCATAATGTGACCGCAGTGCTCTCAAAAGAAGAGAAAAGAGACAACATGGAGAACACATCTACGCCACGTAAGAGATTGCGATGACACGGTCCTGGAGTGACGAGGCCCTTCGGGGTTCGTCGGGCCCAAGGTGTAGGGTAATGAATTTGATGTGGTCCGGAATGTGACCCCGAGCTGACTGCACCAATGATAATCAAGGGGCACGGTAGGGGTGTCACGGATTTATTGTTTTGTTCGCTCGCGTGTTCGACAGGAGGTTCCAATTACAACCAGCACCAATGCAACACCATGGTTTCCTCTTTTCGCGATGAAAGGAGCGGAGGAGCCCTACGAGCGTGCACGGGCAAAAAAGAGGCAAGTTCATGAAAAGAAAATGGACAGGGTGTCCACGCAAGGACGCTTGGTGTTGTTATAATAGAAATTTCCAAGATCACTCTTCTAAAACCATCAGGTTGCCTCTTTTAGCTTGAAGGTTTTGAACTCAGATCATCTAGGACCTCAATCGCCCTGGAAGACCTTGTACCCTTTACGCGCTGCCAAGGATAAGCCAAGCATGAGCATGCCTACAATAGTGTCAGATATTCAGGTGAATTATTGTTGTTGCTCCTGCTACTTGAGGTGTAAAGCAAGCTTTATATGTCTTTTCTGTGCTATGTGGAATCAACTAGAAGCTGCTTGCTAAGCCTGTGGTAATAGGTGGCAACTGTCATCTTTGATGACAATAGCCTTTTCAAGCTACTTCCATGAGCTTCCTTTTGACACTATTCAACAAATAGCCAGTTACTTCTGCCTGAGCTGGGTGCTAATTATACACCGGCCCCACCAAGCCGCACGGGAGCTAAGCGGCTTCAATCCGGAATTTCCATGATTGGAATGATCTTGAGTAACAGAATCACAAACGAGGTATGGTCCCTCTGAGGATAATAGTTCATCGGTGCTTTTTGTCACGCCTTGGGTAGGTGAGTAACATACAGACTATTCGCGCTGCGTAGCCTTGTGAAACCTAAGGTTATTGAGACATAAAAGCACCTACCTCCTCTTGCTCTACTAGGAAATTTCCATCGCCAATTCGCCTCCTCCCATATCTACTAGCACTTCTAGTGTAATTAGGATCACTTAGTTTATCTATCAGACTACAGGCACTGGTACGTCTACTGAGGTCATACAGTAATAGAAGATCATCTCAAAAGGTCTATTTCGCCTCATGACCTAGCCTACGGCAACCCTACTGTTTTACCCCCGTGCGGTCCAACTTTGACCATATCAGAGTGGGTACGGGCGATAGCGGACATATGCTCCGGGCTGTCCTCCCATGAGCGGCAGTGCGTAGCAGAAGGTTTAGTGACAAGGCATTCGCTTGGACCATTCATAATAGAACTAGGGTTACCGGATGCATCAAGTAGCTATCATTCGATCATTCCTCAGTTCCAATCATCTAGTAAGGCGCCCAATGCTAGGCTAATGGATATAGATTATTCGCGGCTTCAAGGTTCGGCGAACAAGGACTGCAGACCGTAAAAATCGGGATATACCAGTACCCCCCGAGCCGCCAATTGATGTTCAATTATGAGCACTTGGACCTTCTAGTCCAAAAAAAAACATGCTCTTTGCAAGTCTACCTCATAAGCAGATATTCTGTCAGAATTTGGCCGCCTTATGGGTGCGTAAGCAATTTCTGGCTTAGCGAATGAAGTACTTAGAAGTACCGCTGCTGCCTGGAGTTCCGGGGTGCGAATGTGGGGGAATGGAGTCATAAGTACTGTCGCTAACATTAATACGTCTGGCCTGTCTCGTCTTTCGCATCAACGTCGACCTTGCCCGTGTCGACGAGCATCTTGACCACGGCCTCGTGTCCATTCCTGGCGGCCAACGACAGCGGCGTCCGGCCAATGTAATCTTCCGCATCAACGTCGACCTTGCCCGTGTCGACGAGCATCTTGACCACGGCCTTGTGTCCATTCTCAGCGGCCAACGACAGCGGCGTCTGGCCGTTCTTGTCTTTCGCATCAACGTCGACCTTGCCCGTGTCGACGAGCATCTTGACCACGGCCTTGTGTCCATTCTCAGCGGCCAACGACAGCGGCGTCTGGCCGCCCTCGTCTTTCGCATCAACGTCGACCTTGCCCGTGTCGAGGAGCATCTTGACCATGGCCTCGCTTCCATTCCTGGCGGCCCACAACAGCGAAAGGTCGACCTTGTCTGCAGCGGGGGCACTTAATGCGTGGGCAGTTTTTGCTTCCGCAATGTCACGAGCAGCTCGAGCTTCAGCTCTCTTTGCGGCATTATGCTCGAGTGCGGAAAGTCTCTCTTGGTCTTTTTTACCAAGCTTGCCTTTGCGTGCCTTTTTTGCTAATAAGCAAGCAATTTCCCCCTCTTCATGAACTGCTTCAGTCACCTGAGCCTCAGCAATTCTTTGCGCCACGGCCATAGCGGCAGCTGTAGCCTTTTCTGCTTCTTGAGCAACCTTTTCTTCGGCCCTCTTAGCTGCTTGCTCCTCGGCTTCCTTCATAACTTGATCCACATCCGAACCCTTGCCTTTTACTATGGGTCCGGTATCGCTGAGACCTCGGAGAATCTCTACGGGTTCCTCCTTCCGAAGTGAATCATCACGTAGAGATACTTTTGAAGTTTGAAGCAGCAGAATAGCCTTTAAAAGTACCATGCTGAGCGTGCTGGGAGTTCCAATCTCAGAGAGTACCTTTTCTGAAGTTGTATAGGTAATGTTCTCGGCAAAAGCAAGGATGCGCGACTCAACATACGCGGCTATTCCCGGGAGAGTGCTCAATGACAGACTTGACTCTTCCATGATATCAACCAAGGAAGGCAAGCTCAACCTGTCGCCGAGTGCGATCATCTCTCTTCTTGCCAGATCACAAAGAGAGGGCAATTGAAAGGATTGGGCTGCGGCGTGCACGCGGAGTGCAGTTGTAAACTCGGATGCATACCTCATCATAATAGTCTCTCCCTGTGGCTTCAGGCATTGATACCTGCCGGTGGTCATAAAGTGAATAAGAACATGGCCGGTATTGTAGTCGATATCGTCCAAGTGAAGGTCGCGTAACGACGAAGAGAAACAGTCTGTCGCGACGCTTCGGGAAGTAAGCTCGACACTCTGATGCAGGAGTACGTGAGGGATATGGAGGGGTCCATTTCCTTGGAAGTATACGGCACAGACTTGACTGGCGTAAGGCCTGTTGCATTGTCAGTTGACGGTCTTCAAAGTGAGAACTCAAATTCCTAACGAGTGTTCTGGCCTGCTGTCTGGTTCGTCATCCCAAAAGGGTGCTGCGGCCTCTCTTTGCTTGTTGACCGGGTCGTTAGACATGTTTGTGAGTGTTGGATAAGAGCTGAACTATGTTAAATCTAGATAATAAAAGCCTGTCGCGCTATATAGGTAGATTGGTGGTAGAAGGGGCACTCCGATATATACCATGCAGTACCCACCTGCCGGTCATACCCACCTACCGGTCAGCGAAAAAAGAAATTCCCCATACAAAATGTCCAACTTCGCTTGCACAGTGCTTGGCCAAAATTGAAGTTATTTACATGGAACAGATTGTGTCTTACTGAGAGTTTCATGCTGTTTCATATTGCCATATTCATTTGTATCTTACACAAGCAGTTTGGTCGCATGGCACTAATGTAGAATTTCTCAAAATGTCTCCTTCATCACCCAGCCTCCCCGAAATTTCATCAAACTTTTATCTATAGCAGCTTCCTTTAATCGCCTTGAAAATGCCTCAACAGTCTTATACAGAGAATGATGTCATTGAAGCTATACTGGATGTTACAGATAATCACCTCTCGCAGCACCAGGCCGCCCAGAAGCATGGAATGCCCCAAACCACTCTGTCTGACCGATTAAGAGGCCTACCGTCAAAGTCTGAGGTCACCCAACCTACCCAGCTGTTATACAAATCCCAAGAGGCTAGATTAGTTACATGGATACTTCGACAAGAGGCCTTTGGCTATGCTCCTTCCCACAGTCAAGTTCGCGCCACCGTAACTGCCCTGTTGAGACAGCAGGGCCGGGAAAGGCCTATCGGTGTACACTGGCTAGCCAGGTTTATTAAACGCCATCCAGAGATCGATACGAAGGTGGGAAAACGCCAGGAAGCTGCAAGGTTCAATTCTTTTACCCCAATGGCCGTCCATTGGTACTTTGATATCCGGGAGAGAGAATATGGCTGGATCAAGCCTGAGAACACGGTTAATGTTGACGAGGGCGGTATCATGGCTGGATTTGGTGAGTACTGACCACTTCTGATACAAGACTTACCAATAAATTGCAAATCTAGGTTTGGATTCCTTGGTAATTGGCAGTAGCGATCCCAGGAGGAAGGCCTTCCTCAAAGGCTCGCAGTCCCGCACTTGGACTAGTTTTATCGAAGCCGTCACTGCAGATGGCCGTCTTCTGAAGCCGGGAATTATCTTCAAGGGCAAAGAACTTCAGAAGCAGTGGTTTATTGATGAGTTTAACAAGATCGCCGACTGGTATTATATCACGTCCGATAACGGCTGGACAGACAACCATACCGCGGTCGAGTGGCTCAAAGAGGTTTATCTGCCCCAAACCCAGCCAGCAGATGAGTCGGATGCAAGGCTCATCATATTAGATGGCCATGGGAGCCATGTATCTGTGGGTGTCTACCTGTTCTCGATCAGAAATACCGCTGACTGAAAATCCAGGATGAGTGGATGGCCACGTGTTTTTTGAACAACGTGTATTGCTGTTACCTGCCTGCACATTGCTCTCATGGCCTGCAGCCACTGGATAATGGAGTTTTCAACGCATCCAAGGCTGCATATCGAAAAGAACTCCAAAAACTGGCAAGCCTGACGGATTCTGCGCCGGTGGACAAGGTCAACTTCATCAAGGCTTATGCCAAAGCCAGGGAAGTGGGTATGACGAAGAAAAACATCCTTTCAGGCTGGAGAGTGACTGGGAACTGGCCGATTTCACGACGGAAAGCGCTCATGCATCCTGAGATTCAGCCAGACAAGAAGGAAACGACGCCTGGATCAGACGGCCACAGAGACGGGCAAGTCGACTCTGATAATACGCCAAAGACCAGCCGTCACATCAGAGACCTGGGGAAGAACAAGAGCCCCTCTACCAGAAGGCGGTATTCTGTGATATAAAAAGGGTTTGAAGCCCAAGAGTCCAAGATCGCCTCTTTGAGCACCAGAATAGCCAGCCTGGAGGAGGAAGTTGGCCGGTTGAGTAGAGGTAAGAAGAGAAAGGCGGTACCGAACCCCAATAAGAAATTTATGACGCTGGCAGAGGCTTTAGCGGCTGGTGACACTATTTCAGAGCCAAACGAAGCAGTTGAAGGGGCGGGTGTTGTTGAGGATGTGATTGAGGTGGGAGGGATGGAAGAGGATGAGAGGTCATATTCAGGGAAGGAAGAATTAGGTGTCGTACGCACCCGCACAGGGCGTGAGGTTAAAAGACCTAGAAAATATTAAAATAGATCCAATTTTGATCTGAATTCCAGAGATAAACTTATTTTTACTATTTTTATTAAATTGTACCCATGAGGTTACAAAAGTGCATTATGTATGGGGGAATTTTTTTTTCGCTGACCGGTAGGTGGGTATGACCGGCAGGTGGGTACTGCATGGTACAGTTAATAGAGAATTATGAGAAGCTTCAACTTTGCATTGCCGTCATTTTCAGCTAAATTCGACCTAAAAAGACCTTCAAAATAGAGGAAAATGAAAAAAAACACACACAATTGGCACCGAATCCACTGTATCAGCGTTTTGTGCGTGCATCAGGGTTTTGTGCCCAACTAAGCTTGCTTAGTTGCCCCCGCCCCACGGGCCTCGAGCCAACGGGTATTAATCTTCCCCGGGTACTGGCCCCGACATGAAGGTAGGAGGATGGAGAGATCTAAGCAAGTTCACAAATTCTCGATTGGCCAAGAAACAAAAACAGGTCTCATGAGTAAGACAAGTATTACTAATATTCGCCTGGAATCCAATTAGGCGCTGCTTATTTGCAGCCTGTTTCCTCCTGTTCTTCCTCTTCCCCCGCCCAGGTGAAATAATGCATAAATACTGCATGCATCATACGAGGATACTACCACCCTCTTTCAAAAGCTTATTGTGCAATACGTATCTCAGCATATATAGCCATAACCACAAGGCCTCAGTGCGACGTGAAATCCCTTGTTGTTTCCAGACAACCATCGCAGCCGAAAATTACTGACATGATTTAAGGTTATTTATGCCCCGGCCGTTTGAAAGAGTCTAGCCTACCATGTCCCCACCAGCCGAAGACTGGTCCACTATTACTGATGCCAATGAGCGACGGAAAGCTCAGAACCGAGTAGCTCAAAGGAATTATAGTGAGTTAATGTATTCTAGGTAAGTGATCAAGCTGATAGGTCTGGGCAGGAAGCAGACAAAAGTTACGCGTCGAGATAGCAGAGTCCATTCTTTACGACCTCCCACCACACATCAGATCAGCAGTTGGTTCCAAGGGGAGGCGCTGGCTTACTGCATTACAATCCGAGAGCCAAGAACTCAGGGAGCTTTCGGCTGCATCCAACCCCCAACAAGCTCCAGGAGTAAGCGAACACGATGAACAGGGCAACGATATAACTCAATTATCAACTTATCCTATGCTTGCTGGCACAGCTGCTGACAGCGGTGATGGCGATATTGCGGATCTGGATCTCGGCTCGTTTACGCCAGGCGATGACTGGATAGATCCACAGATGGACTGGACAGCCGCCATGTCGCTGACGGACTCTCAGGCTCGGACAGTAAGCCCAGAGGCCAGCATCCCTGCGCCTGTCCCTGCCCCTGCAACTACGGCTCCACAAGAGCGACCACCTTCACGGCCCGGACCCGCCCCTACTGCTGACGTGCCGCTTCCAGCCACAGTGGCCCCGTTGGATGTCACCAATCGGACCACACACCGCGAGAGTCTTCGCGCAGTCAGATCATCCCTGGAGTCAAAGACCCCCGTCATGACCGCAATCTCCCGGGGCAAGCTCGACATTGCAAGGCTCCTCATTGGGTCGGGTGCCAAGATCGACGTCCCCGACAGGCACGGCAAGACTAATTTGCACTATGCCGCGCAAAAAGGCGACGCTCAAGTGGCCCAGTCCCTTCTTGAGCTTGGAGCTAACATCATGGCGACAGATACAGCCGGAATGACCGCATTGCATATGGCTGTCGAAGGAAACAGTGAGACCATGGTTAAGTTGTTGGTCGAATGGTGCCAAGAGAAGGATCAAAACGCTGGTTCAGCAGGGGGCCAAGGCTTGCTCCCCTGTTGCATCAATTCTAGGGACGGAGAAAACATGACACCTGTGCATTTGTGCGTTGTTTTGGACCGCGTTGAAATTCTCAAGATTTTGTTGAATTATGGGGCAGATGTAACCATTGGATGCGAGTGAGAATAGACATTGAGAATAGCTGTTAATTAATCAGACATGAGACGAGACTTTCGTCATATCATCTTTTCCCATGGCCCTGTTTGCATCAAGGCTCTTCTCTACCGCTGCCGTCACCACAGCAGAGAAAGCCCCCTGTTCCAATCTGGCCATAGCCTTCTCAGTGCTACCTCCAGGGGCACAAACATCCTCAATAAGTGACTGGAGGGATCTTCCATCCTGTAGGGCTTGGATTGCAGCTCCTAGACCGGATTGCTTCACTAAGGCTGCAGCTGTATCGGGCGCTAGTCCGTGGGAGACCCCTGCTTCGACAAGAGCCGAGAGCAACTTGAACAAGTAAGCAGGGCTCGAGCTTAGCTGCAGTCAGCACAGAACAAATGCGGGGGGCGAATACTTTTTCGGACCGGTGGAACTTACCCCGAGATGGAAGCGGCAACGTCAATACCGCTCTCTTGGCCAACAAGACTGACTTGTGGAGACACAGCCCGGAAAAGATCGGCGACAATGGCAACCTGCTGAGCCGTCACAGCCTTGTTGGCAAACATGGCTGTGGCCCCTTGTCTCACTGCCACAGGAGTGTTGGGCATGGTCCTCATGATCGAGGCCCCCGCAGGAAGCCAACTTTCAAGCTGCGAGGTCGTAATACCAGGACACATAGTCACGAATATTGGCTTCGGGTATATGTCCCAGCGTGAGTAAACGTATTGGATATCCTCGCATACATCCCTGGTGGCCCACGGCTGGGTGCAGATAAGGATGACGTGCGCTGTAGGACTCTTCTCGAGCTTATGCCAAGGGTTATCCCAGAGCGTTGGTAGGCGATTGCCCAGTGACACGACAAGAGAGGGATAGCGGGCAGCGAGATCCTTCACATGATCGGACCTACGCCCTGTGACTCGTATCACAAGGTTCGAGTCGTGCTTATTGTCAAGCAGACCGTCGATCATACAGCGCGCTAAAACACCCCCACCGATGAAGGTACAGGCTGTTGTTTCTTTGGCAGTAGAGCACGGCATGTTGGTAGAAGGCGGGTGTAGACTTGATTATAGTGAGACGGTACCAGTTGAATACTGTGAGCGAGTAATGCACTGGCGAGATGGGCTCGATATTTTCCTGACCGAGTTTGAGGGATTGTGTCTTGTATAGGACTGTAGGATTCTAGCGTGAAACATGTGGGGGTTCTTCTAAACTCATGCGGTCATATATGGAAAATCCTGCTTACTGTACCAGTCTGTATGACTTTTTCACAACGGTGCACTGATCTGCGAAGGATGTCCCCATACGCAACATTTCATATGCTTTGTGTGGTCTGAGGTCAGATTTGACAAGTGCAGAAAGGATTGGCGGTAACGATTAGTCACAAGTAACGTCGCTGCAAAGGTCGATGACAATGCATGCATGTCCTGACTCTGTACGATCTTTACGCTCACATTTGGCATGCTTGGCAAAATGTCTTTGTAGTAAGTTCTGCCATCATTGATGATTGATTCAAATACCAGTAATAGATGTGCGACCAAGCGGGCGGCATCCAAGGCTTTGCTAAGCTAAACTTGTCTATCCTATTTCTCGCCCTTGAACTCTTCGTACCTCAACTCCTGGCACCATTGAAACGTGTCCTCGCTTTCTCCTGTCTGAATCTTCTTTAGAGTACTCCATAGCCTTGTGTAGTATGAACCGTTGGCCACAAACTTGAACTCTCTATTTGTAGACTTGTGGTAGATCAGAGAGCACGGTCTGATAGTTGCTGCTGTGCCGACAGCAAACACTTCGCAAAAGCTGGATAGCTCATCAAGTTTCACCTAGTGTGAGGTTAGGTCAATCGATCGGTCATTGCAAAAGCGAAACAAAATCTACTCACCAAGCGCTTCTTAACCTTCCAGACAAATGATTGAGCGATTTTAGCTACTGAATCTGCCGTGATGCTATTGATGACTGCATCACTGTGGGCGACGACGAGAGTAGGCGCTTCATCGTTCTTGGTATCCACGATACCAATTAGAGCTGCTGTGCTGAATTCATCGACATAAGATTGCGTCTTGCTGTCCAGATGAAGCAGTACCCCCCATCCCCCGTTCTCAGACTTTTTTGCTTCTCTTAACCACTTGAGGACAGGGCCGTAGTTCCCTCCGACTTTGGAGTTTCCAGTTCCACGAGTAGCCGCTCTATCAAAGTCCTCAGCAACGAGCGCTGTCAGTGGCGCATGCCCGTGCAATGGTGGATGAGGTTGCACAAAGACACAGAATGTGAATTCATCTGGTAGATCCAGGCCTATCTGGGCACTGGAACCAAATTGCAGAGGCCGGATATACATATTGCCAGCGAAGTCATGGGGAGGAACAAACTCTGCATTTTTGGCTACTGCCATATGAACACAGTCAAGAAAAAGGTTTTCTGGGACTGGCGGCATGCTGACTACCGACGCTGAGTGTATCAAACGTGCTGCGTGTGACGTTGGTCGGAATATCAGAATCTTATTATCAGTAGTTCTGTGTGCTGAGAGAAGTCAACTGCCAACATTCCGACTAAAAAGGGATTGTGATGCCAACCCAAGAGTCCTTCGAAGACTTGTTGTCCTGGAAAGTGTTAGCTGGTGTAATTCACAGGAGAAGTAGCCACTCACCATAGTTAAGCCCTGGCGCCAGCCCATGGACTTGAAGAAATGGGCTTTTGACAAATCGCGGTTCAGACCACGATCCTGTCAAGGTATTATAAGTGCATTCTACATGGCCATTGACTGTACATAAGCTAGGTCAGCCTTGCAGTCACTGCGGAATAGGTTTTATCGATTTCGCATCCAACTGGGGCGATTCATGCCTGCCAATCTGTGTCTTACCTGGGTTGACTTTGCTGTCGTATTTATCCCATGCTAAATTCATTTCAGTTAATGGTTAAGATTAGTCGGGGCTAAACGTACCAAAATCTGGGTTTGGTAACGGGACAGACATTTTGCCAATGAAGTAGCAGGCTTTGAACTCTTGCTATGTTAGAAAGTGATCTCAATGACAGAACCGATAATTATTGCTGCACTGGCTTTTTTTGTACTTGTCAGGATCTACATAATTCTAGGTGTATTATGGAGTATGACGTTATCATTGTATGCTGATGTGAACATGCAGATTCGGTTGTCAGCTCAACCCATGCCTTTTTTCAATGTCTTAAAGCGAGATCCTAAGCAACATGGAATCCATAAACTAACGGTTAAAGCTTCTTCCTGTCATTCAGCGCATTGGAGACGCGAAACCTTTAGTTATTTACACTGCCTTATTCGTTATCTCAAACTACAATCGTGTTGTTTCAGATCAGCGTTGTATTCGTACCCATCCTCGTATTTTTCGCAGTCAGCCATGCACCCAGACGTGGAGCAGGAGCTTGCACATACGCTCCTTGTGGAGCTTCTAGCGTACGTTTGTTTGTGACTATTAATAGTTGCTAATGTACATAAAACCTAACGGGTGTTTCAACACAGGCATCAATTTGCATATCCAGTAAAATGGTAAGTTGACTTTATGTGCCCTGTTATGTCGAGAGTCGACTCTGAGCCGATTGATGACTGAGGAAAATGTATAGGGTTGAAACTCAAGACGTAATTTTAGGAGAGGTGAACGCTGAGAGAATTATCGAAGTTGGGCCATCTCCAATTTTAACCAATATGATGAAGAGGACAACTGAAGCGAAGTTCGCCAAAAGCGACCAGGCTCGCAACATCAATCGGCAGATTTTGGCACCTCAAAAAGATACCGCCGAGATTTACTACAAACACGAGGCTATTGAAGAAGCACAAGCATCCGCGCCAACAGAATCTTCCGACGCAGATATTCAACCTCGCGAAGATAGCGCAGCGAAAATACAACAGCCACTGCCAGTCTCCAGAGCTCCGGTAATCGCAGCTCAGGAGATAGACGACGCAGATGTGCCAGTATCAGCTATATTGTTGAGCATATTAGCACCGAAGTTGAAGAAGGATCCCGAATCCATTCCCATGACGGGCACTATCAGCCATCTCGTCGGAGGTACGTGTCAAATATCACAATGGATCTCCTATGACAAGAGAAATGAGCTTAGCTGACTATAAAAGGTCGCTCCACTCTTTCGAATGAGATAGTTGGAGACTTGCTTGCCGAATTTACTAATGCTGTTCCGGACAAGCCTGAAGAAGTTCCCTTAGGTGCACTTTGTCAAACCCTCAGCGTGAACCACCTGGGACAACTTGGAAAAGTCACCACATCTCTTGTCTCCAAGATGTTATCATCAAAGTTTCCTGGAGACTATGGTCAGTCAAAAGTCCGTCAGCATTTACAAGAGAAATGGGGATTGGGCCAAAAGCGTCAGGATGCTGTACTTTTGCTCGCAGTTACCAAACAACCAGGCAGTCGCCTCGCGAGCTCCAACGATGCAAGCATATTCCTAGATGAAAATACAGCGACATATTTTGCAAAAGAGAAGCTAGCTCTACCTTCTCTTGGTTCAGTGCAATCAAACGAGCCGGTTGTTGATGCGCAGGCGTTGCGATTGGCAAAGGAACAGAACGATTTCTTACTTCGCGACATCATGAATGTCTTGAGTGGACATGTTGGAGGAAGCACGAATACCTCAGATGACGTGCGGGCGCCAGGAAGAGAATCTGAGGATACGACCACGAAGCAACTGGACATGTGGCTAGCCGAGCACGGAGACGACTACGCAAAAGGCATGACGCCTATATTTGACGCCAAGAAGCAGCGTGTATACGACTCATTCTGGAACTGGAATGCCCACGACATTTTCACCCTCTTTCAACTTCACAAGTCGACACGGGCATGCAGTATCCAGGCCTTGGAGAAGCTGTCGATGAGTATTGTCAATCGAGCTTGTGACAGAACCGTAGAACAGCTGGACTTCGTTATCTCAGAGGCTGGAAAGAATCCTTCCACAGAGCCTGAGTTACTTGAAGCAATGAGGCTATTGCGCCAAGTCTCCCTTGAGTGTCTGGATCGGCAACCGCGATTCGTTAATCTGACACCTAGATTGGCTCCTTTGACGACCATCGGTCGCGATGGCAGCCTCGTGTTTAACGAGATTGCTCGCAATGCGGGATCCACAAAGAAAGAAGCGACGAAAGACTTTCCTTCCGTCCACCAAGACGACTTTCATCTCTTCCCTGTCAGTTGTGTTGATGGTACTGCTATCAACTACTCGAACAACCATAGTGAGGTATTAGCATACGATCTCGAACATGGCAGATACTCGGGGTTTTCCTTCAGCGGAAGAAACGTCCTGGTTACTGGAGCTGGAAGGCATTCCATTGGCAACCACATTCTCCGTTATCTGCTTGCTGGCGGAGCCAGAGTCACAGTCACAACTAGTAGTTTCTCAGAGGAAGTAACTACTATGTTCCAGAGCATCTATACCCGGCATGGTTCCAAGGGTTCTGTTCTTCGTCTCGTACCTTTTAACCAAGGCAGCCTGGGCGACGTGCAAAACCTGATCAAGCACATATACACTGATCCAGCTTGGGACCTCGACTTCATAGTGCCATTTGCTGCCATTTCTGAAAATGGCCGAGGAGTCGAAGATCTTGACTCGAAGTCTGAGATTGCACATCGCGCGATGTTAACGAATCTTGTGCGCCTCCTTGGTGCCGTAGCAAGTCACAAGAGACTGCGAGACATCGTCACCAGGCCAGCCACAGTTGTCCTTCCACTGTCGCCCAATCATGGCCTTATGGGTAACGATGGGCTGTACTCAGAATCCAAAAGATCTCTTGAGGCCCTTCTCCCCAAATGGGCCTCCGAGTCTTGGGGCAGCTACCTTTCTTTGATGGGTGTTATTATTGGCTGGACCCGGGGAACGAGTCTCATGGACGATAACGATGTTGTGGCTCAGGCCGTCGAATCTTTCGGAGTACGGACATTTTCTGCTGCAGAGATGGCGTCAAATATCGTTTCTCTAATGGGTGGGAGATTAAATGCAGCGTGTCAAGAGAGCCCTCTTGTTGTTGACATGGGCGGTGGCCTCGGAAAGGTACAGAGCTTCAAGGAAAGATTGACAAAGGCTCGCCGAGAGCTCCACGCTTATGCGGATCTGCAGAAGCTCACGACACAGGAAATACGCAGAGATATTACCTGTGTTATAGGAAATGAGGTCTCGACACATGCTTCAATAGGTAAACGTGTCCGGGCCAGAGCCAATATCCAGCTCCCACTTCCGCAGCCTTTAGACTACGAAAAGGATATTGCGCCTCTCGCGACTTCTTTAGATAGAATGGTAGATTTGAGCAGAGTGGTAGTTGTCACAGGATTCGCTGAACTGGGACCTCACGGTAACAGCAGAACGCGATGGGAGATGGAAGACAGTGGCACATTTTCCCTGGAAGGATGTGTTGAGATGGCTTGGTTGATGAACCTGATCAAGCATCATACAGGTGTTGACAAGGCTGGAAATTATTTCTCTGGATGGGTGGACACTAAGACATCTGAGCCCATAAACGACGATGAGATTCCAGCGAAATATCTAGAGTTCATTGCCACGCACTCGGGTATTCGAAAGATTGAGCCTGAGAACTGCGACAATGGATACGACCCGCACAACAAAGAATCTTTGATCGAAGTCGCTCTTCAGCGTGACCTCGCCCCGTTTGAGACGTCTCTTGAGACAGCCGAGACTCTTGGACGTCAGCACGGTAACAAAGTTACTATCACGAAAGATGGGACAGGAGGTTGCCAGGTCCAGCTGAGGGCCGGTGCCACCATTTTGGTACCACGCTCATCACGCTTCAATCGCACTGTGGCTGGCCAGATACCTGCAGGCTGGACAGCCAAGCGATACGGAATATCGGATGATATCATTGAACAGGTTGATCCTGTTACTCTCTTCTCTCTTGTCTGCACTGTCGAGGCACTTGTGTGTTCAGGAATAGTCGATCCCTATGAGTTTTATCAGCATATCCATGTGTCTGAGTTTGGGAACTGTTTAGGTTCGAGCATGGGTGGGTTATCCTCGCTGAGGAAAATGCATCGAGATCGATACATCGACAAGTCAGTCAAAAGCGATATTTTACAAGAGACTTTTATCAATACGACTGGAGCCTGGATCAACATGTTACTTAGCTCGTCGGCCGGTCCCATCAGAACACCAGTAGGAGCCTGTGCCACATCACTCGAGTCTCTAGATACAGGCTGCGATCTCATCATGCTCAAAAAGGCCAAGGTCTGTCTCGTTGGTGGCGTCGAAGACTTTGTTGAAGATGTGTCATTTGAGTTTGGCAGTATGAAGGCTACGTGTGATACCGATGCCGAGTTCGCCGCTGGAAGAGCCCCGAAGGAGATGTCACGGCCAACAGCATCGTCAAGGAGCGGTTTTGTCGAGTCTCAAGGATGTGGCGTTCAAGTGCTCACATCGGCGGAACTAGCACTTGAGATGGGACTACCAATCTTTGGGATTGTGGCCTACGCAAATATGGCAGCAGATAAAGCAGGACGCTCTGTTCCTGCTCCAGGCAAAGGTGTGTTAACAAATGCACGAGAGAAGTCGACAACACCTAGCCCACTGTTGGATATCAATTACAGGAGGAGGCTACTTCAGCTACGGCGAACACAAATACATCAAGGTGTCTCTGATTATCTCGACATCCTCAAGACTGAGTTGACCTTTCTCCAAGAGACAACCAGTGCTGGCGACCTGGATACATACAGAGAGAACAGAGAGAAACTCATCAAAGAAGAGGCACGACGACAAGATGCTGAAGCTACATTCAATCTTGGGAACCAATTCTGGACGAGGGAAGAGACAGGCCGTATCTCTCCTATACGAGGCTCCTTATCCGTATGGGGGCTGAGCATTGACGACATATCAGTCGCATCTCTCCACGGCACATCGACTGTTCAGAATGATCTAAATGAGCCTATGGTGATACAGGAACAGATGAGGCATCTGGGTAGACGCAGAGGTAATCTGCTTCCTTGTGTCTGCCAAAAGTGGTTGACAGGCCATTCCAAGGGCGCTGCCGGCTCCTGGATGATCAATGGCTGTCTGCAGATGATGAACTCGGGCATGATTCCTGGCAACAGAAACGCCGATAATGTGGAAGAAAAGCTTCGCAAGCACCATCATCTTGTCTTTCCTAATACCACTCTGCAGACAGAATGCGTAAAGGCCTGCTCGGTTACTTCGTTCGGCTTTGGCCAGAAGGGTGCTCAAGCACTCATTGTGAACCCGCGCTATCTCCTTGCCACGGTCGGCAGAGAGAAGTATAATGATTACATTGGCAAGAGAGATCAGAGGTGGAGAAAGGCTTGTCGTCGCTTATCTGAGGCTATGGTGCGTGATGATATGGTATCAGCCTGTATCAAGACGCAGGCTCCTTATGCAGCTGATGACGGTGTTGCTGCACTGCTGGATCCGACTGCACGATTTTGAGAATTAAGATGGCCTCTTATGCTTATTTTACTTGTGCGAATAGTATCTTCATTTTTGAAGAATATCTCCTTTGACGTTGCTACTTGCTACTATTTCTGCGATTCCACGAAGGGTTCCTCATATTCTATGACTTAACAACGGTCACTTCATCTTGCAAATAATATTGGAGTAGTTGATCATAGTGCCAGTAGCTGTGATGTGATCTACGAGTGAATGAAGTAAAAGCTACTGGACAGTGCCTCTTCAGATCAGCACATGCCATTACCTGTTGCAAGTCACCCAACGGACTTAAGTATTACCCCATCTCACGTCATTTGGACCAGTAAAAATCACAGAGCGTGCATGCCTTCAAATATAAGAGGCAACATATTCGAGATAGGTATAATACGGTAGCCTATCTAACAATAACAACATCACACCAGCGGTTCAACGCGCGTTACGTGCCTCAACGAGCCCTTGAAGTCAGAAAATACCAATTTGTAACGAAGCATATTGATGTTTCCCTCAAGTTGGTGAGATCTTTGCCCTTATTAGTACTACCATGAAAGTCATTCAGCCTGGGCAACTGGCACCCGTGCCGAGATTCCGAGCACTCACGGCCACGATTCCTCAAGGGCCAGGTCGGGACCTCTATCTATCTATCCACAAAACTATGAAAGATCTTGGGCGGGCAGTTCTTGTTGGTCAACAACGCCGCCTCATAGAATTTCTAAGCTCAAGTTTGGGATATGAGACCCTCGTGGCCATGACAGAAGTATCAATCAACGATCCCGAAGCTTGCTCAGCATTCAGTGTGTATTTTACAACGCTGGAACAAGCATATCACTGGCCTAGGGAATGCACTCTTTCGACGCCCGAGGAGTTGGAAAATCACAAGTTTGTTATTCAAATGCTTCAACAGCCGGAGCTACAAGATATATTACTTTGCTCCGTGGACGCCCGAAATCTTCAATCAGTTGTCCCCAGTCGGCTGGCCCGATCGGCACTTGCTATAGCAAAAGCAATGATTGATGAGGCGAGCCTTGCCCAGTCTCAAGGATTAGGTTTACCTAGAGAAAGGCAAGACTTGGTGAACCTTCTATATCGGACAAGCCGAGGGGATTGGTTTATTCAAGGGGACTACCGCGATCCGGACAGCCACCTAGAATTTGGGCGACTTCACGAGGTCACGCGCACAAACGGAACTCAAAGAAGCGTACAGGAGATCTTTGAGTGTTTCAGTGGACTCTCATGGTTGCAGCGCATACCGATACTCCACCGAAATCTCCCTTCAACCTCTGAGATTCTATGCACTGCATATACCGATCTTCAAGTAGCTATGGCTATGGCTCGGGACGAACTTTTTTCCATGGTGATTGATGAGCCAGTCTGGGGGCTGACGTTTGCAAAGGTCTCAAAAGGCGTTGGCTTCTGTACCATCGGTGCAGGTGGTGCAGATTGCCCCATGTTCCGGATGATGGACGCTCTTTGCGGAAGAGTAGACAATGTCAACCAAGCTGCTCTCCTTCAAGAGCTTGACTTTCGCTCGCGCTTCTTTCCTCCAACCATCCGCGCCCTGATTAATGATTTAGCGACTGCTCCATCAATTAGGCACTTTATAAACTCGGGAGAGGCTAACTACGAACTCGCGCAAGCTTTTAAAGCTATGGAACAAATCCGCTACGACCTTTACGAGATGCACCGCAAGAAGGCTATGCGTATCGCTTTGGCCCTCCGAGCTGGTCAACAGGCTACATCTTCGGGAACACAGAATGCTTCATCGCCAGAAAAGCACATTGCTATGACATTGAGTGCCGCCATTGGTGTGCGATTTGGACAAGACGCAACCAATCCTCAGGTGGATGCATTTGCCTGGTCATCGCCTCTACTACGCAGCGAGGGTGGTCAGGTACAAGCAGCCCGAATTCAGCTTGTGTTTTCTACCCCACTTGCTGTTAGTCCTGGAGATAGTTTGAATATTGCGGTTGAAGTTAAGCAAGGGGAATGGCATGTCCGCACATACTCCATCACTCATGCATTCGCCCGACGAAAGACTTCTAAGACGAAAGGCCAAGTATGCCAGGCTGTGGGCTCCGTTGAGATCTGCGTAAGGAACAAGGGAGAAGTCTCGTCTTTTCTGTGCAACCAAGAAACCGGGTTTCCAGTACGAGTCATGATTAAACCGGCCCCCCACTTCCGCATTGCCGGTAACAGTTCGCCAGACGAGCAGACTTTGTTCATTGCCCAGGGCGGTGCGGTTGGTGTTTTTCTGGCGTGGCTCTCATGGCAAGATCAGCTCGTGGGAACTTATAAGCTTATTGTTGGCGCTCGCGACTACAATATGCTTGCTTATGCCAGCCAACTTCAAAAGATCTCAAGCTCCTTCAGCAACCATTTGAAGGTTCTCGTTGCACTCTCTAAGCCTGCACCCGGGGATATCCGGAAACTCGTTTCGGGGAGGCTGAAGGCTTTTACAGGGAGAGTCACCACTCATCTCGATTTCGCCCTTTCGAGCAACCCCACAACTACGTATGTGTGTGGCTCTTCATCCTTTGCACTTGGCGTCGTCCATTGCCTCTCCAAGAGCATTACTAGGACAGAGGTTGCTAAGCCATCGAGACTTCGCCCAATAGTAACCTCTAGACTACCCAATCTGAGGCTACACGTCGCTGCCTCCGTCGAAAGACCTTTGGATAAACCTCTTCTGCGGCCGATTACGATGGCAGAACTGACACTACACAACTCACCAGGAGATCTTTGGATTGCTCTTGGAGACCTGGTTTATGATATCACTGCGGTCCCCCGCTTCCACCCCGGTGGAGAAAAGGTCCTGATTTACCGTGCAGGGCGTCAGGCTCAAGATGTTTTCGAAACAGTGCACGATGGCTGCTACATGACCAACTCGTTGCTGAACGAGATGGTAATTGGCCGTTTAGTTTCGTCAGGGGAAGGATTCCAGGAGTGGGAAGACTTGCTTGACAAGATTGTTGAAATTCAGAATGACTTGACCAACCATAGTCGTTTCGAGCAGACACCCACTGGTTACAGTCGCCAATTAAGTCAATCTCCTCCTGTAGAGGTTCTTCGAGCATCGATGGACTGTTTCACCAAAGGGTGGGCTTCACTTTTGAATCGAGTCGGCGCCGATGACATGGAAAGGTGCCGTCTCCGCTCAACCTACGAAAAGACAAACTCGGCGCTTCATACACATCTGAGACAAGTGTATGATATGGACTTCGATCGCGTTCATCGTTACGCAGAGGCTTTGCGCAAGGTTTTCGACGCACATGCTCTCACAACGGGCAGAATTCACGGCGTTATAGATGAGATAAAGAGGCACATCGTTGACTGTCTGTATCAACGAAAACAGCCACAGCTTTCAATACTTGATAATTCTACAGCAAGCATTGTTTTATCAATGGAAGAGACTGTGAAATACTACTAATGCAGGAAAATGTCAGAGTTCACAAAGAGGCCTGATGAGTCGAGGGTTTCACCAGGCAGGCAAAGACTGGATTTAATTACTTTGAAACTCTGTCTTGCATTTCTATCTCTTAAGTAATTAACATGTTAGTGCGTTTAATTCACAAATTCATTTGAATATTAAGTAGGCTGAGTAGTCTGCGGTACTCGTCCGCCTTTCGTTATTGATACGCCGCGATATGTCACGACAAGACTTTGATAACCCTAGAGCATGCACCTACGTCATGCTATACTGTACGAACTCACGAAATTGGGTAGCTTAGTGGGCCCGATTTAGCGCATTCTGTAAAAGATAAATCAATTCAAAGACTGAGAAAGGTGGAGTTTTAACTTGACTAAGCAGAGTGTCACTAAAGAAAGAGCCCACTAAGCTACCCAATTTCATGAGTTTGTACGGTATCATGTTATTCATTATGCACCTACGTCATTACTACAGAGTATTTTCTTTAGAAGCTTAGATAGCAATAAATCGCAATTGCTTTCACATAGAGCATGCACAATATTCTTTCTGGCACTGAGTAAGATTACTTTCAACTAATAGCAAGTTGTCTTAGCACTTCTTTACTATTATTACTTAACATACGTTTAGTGTCATTACGTTATATTAGCTCATGCTTACTCCATAATGAGCCTCACTAGTCAAGTTTGCGCGATTCTGATAACTCATCGGTTTGACGAATTTCTCATAAGAACCACATGATTTTATCACCTAAATTTTCTGTGCCACTTCATGCTGACTGTAAGTCTTTTATTACGAAATGTAACTCAGACTTGTTCTGGGATTATTATCTTGTCAGCTTACGTAGATCAGTCTCCACCAAACCCCTGCTTGCTGACATTCCCGATACCACTGAGCATCCTACCCTCGAAATAGGATGAACAGTGGTACCTACGTTGGCAAAATGGCTCAGACAGTAGTTCGCCCCGACTTTTGACAGCTTATGAACTTGAAAAGTATAGCTGGCTGTTTGTGTCATTTGCATCTGGCTGACAACCCCCTAAGGTCTTCCTAATGGCCAAAAATACACAAGACGCATCTCTACTGGCGGACTACTTGCAGAACCCAGTAGCCCACGACAATGATACTAGAGAGCGATTGATAGTTGCTTGTCAAGAAGTGGTAGCCTCGTTGGAGACGCCTATTGAGACCGCACGCAAGCTGGCCTTCCTCACACTTGATCACGCGTTGGTTCGCTGCGCCGTTCAACTCAATCTGTTTTCTATTCTTAGTCAAGAGGAGCGCTCTTACAGTTCTCAGGAGTTGGCACTTGCTACAACCCCTCCATCCAACGATGTCTTGCTCTCTCGTCTTCTTCGTTACCTCGCAAGTCCATTGAGACTCATCGAAGAGAAGGGCAATGGGTTCTGGAAAGGAACAGCTAGAGGAAGTTTGTTCGCACAAGATGGCTTCAAAGCTGGTTGTTCTATGTACTTTGATTCGGGTGGGCCGGCGTTTCAAGCTTTCCCACGGTGGATTTGCACTCAAGGAGATGAAAAGGCCCAGTCAGCCTTTCAATTAGCCCTTCCAAATGAAGATAGTTTCTTTAAGTGGCTTGAAAAGGATGAACATAAGCTTCAGTCCTTCCATTGCTGGATGGAAACCCTCTCAACGTACCAGTTCTGTGCCCAGGATATCATCAATATACAGAGTTGGATTCCCGGTACATCATCAGACAATGATGTGGTCTTTGTTGATGTTGGTGGAGGTACTGGCGGTCAGTCAGTCATATTAGCTTCTAGGAGGGCAACTTTTCCAGGACGAATCGTCAATGAAGACGTTTCTCATATCCCCCCAGAGGCCGAGGCTGTCCTTAGATCACACAATATTGATCACATTACCTACAACTTCTTTGACGAGCAGCCGATCAAGGGTATGTAAACATAAATCCTCAAGCTCAATGGAACTAGACGTCTGATCTCTGCAGGAGCCTGTATCTATCATTTCCGTCAAATTTTCCACGATTGGCCAGACGAAGAATGTGCAAAGATCCTCAGCCGGGCCAAAGAAGCCATGACAGCAAGCTCAACTCTGCTGATTGACGAAGTCGTCATTCCGGAGAAAGGAGCGCATTGGATGGTTATGCAGAGAGACCTGACTATGATGGCTCTCTTCAATGCAGCAGAGCGGTCAGAAATGCAGTGGCGTGCATTACTCCAACAAGCAGGGCTACGCATTGAAGAGATACAATGTTACGATGAGAGAATGGCAGCTTGCATGATTGTTGCAAAGTTAATCTAAATATCAGTTATTATTCTGATGTTATGACAAGAAAGGGCAGTGATGAAGTGAGTCTTGAAGGATTCGAATTTATTAGTAAGGGAGAAGAGTGCTTATACTAGTAAAGCGTAATCTTGTGATGACCATACAAACAAAGTAAGTAGTCGAATATTCCAGTCTAGCAGCAAAGTTAAAAGGAAGTTTTCAAGTCCCATATCAAGATCCGAGCCTCTTGAACTGAATATACGGCCCGTCTTTGAGACTGGTAAAGGCCCAAAAAGTTTGATACTGGCCCGTGAACTTGCCTGTTCCCTCGCCTATACCACTTAATTGAGTTTCAACTTTGCGAAAGTCGTAATTTATAATCACAGCAGCCAATGCAAATTGAATCTCCAACATGGCGAGGCTCTTTCCGGGACATCCCCGAGGCCCCTGAGAGAAAGTGTGGAAGGCAGCATGAGCCTTGAGTACGGCGTCGTCGCCTACTTCTTCCGGCAACCAACGCTCTGGCCGAAACTCGAAGGGGTTGGGGAAGTACTCTTCGTTGTGATGTATAGCATATATGCCTGTACCAACTTCGTAACCCCCAGGAACATGAATTTCGGTATCAGTACCCGCAATGTAAAGGCCACCAGGAATCGTTTGGCGCCACATTACGCCTCCGGCTGGTGGGCTGAGACGCATTGACTCGAGAATGCATGCGCGTAAGTATGTGCATGATAGTAGCTTTGGGCCCTGGGAGATATCCTCAGCAGTCGTGATTGCAGACCTGACCTCATTCGTGACACGCTCATACGCTGATGGGTTGCGAGACAGGTAGAAGAAAGTTGCCGCAATTCCAGTAGATGAAGTATCAGACCCTGATGCTGTCAATAACCTGTCTGCATAAACGGAACGAAACAAGCGCCTCACCTGCGATAATCATCAAGTTGCTCTCGGCCCATAGTTGCTTATCTGAGAGGCTCTCGCCCGTTTCCGGATCTTTGGCAGCAAATAACTTGGAGAAAAGGTCGGCCCTGCCTTCCTGACCCCCAGAACTCTCTTTACTCTTTCTCGCTTCCATGATCTCTCTGCTCTTGATGGAGAACCTATATGCCTTCCTACGGGCATCTGGAAACAGGAGTCGGTCAAATCTCATATCTTCCAGCTCCGGGAGTAGCGTCAAAAAGCTGATACGACGCATCTGACCAAGTACGCCGTCGATCACCCAGTGGTCGTTCGAGTTTGTTAGAAGCTCGTAAGAAGTACCGTACACAAGATGGGACATGATATCAAAAGTAAAGTAGTTGCTCCATGACGCCACATTCTTTGGGGCTGTCCAACCTTGATGGTCAACATGAGATCCATGAGGTTCGAAGCGATCTAACTTCTCGCCCAGCCTGGTGGCAAAAAGAAGAGCGCTCTGCCTTAGTTCACTATCGTAAGCGCGAATATGAGAGTTAGAGAGCCCTTGTCCGACAAGCCTGCGAAGCCTAGCATGGCCCTGGTTATCTATCATGCTGAATGTTGGATGGACACCAGGCACCAGCGACACTTTGCGGTATGCATTTGCCTTTTGCGTGTTTTTGCCTTGAGTATATATTTCTGATCAGAGACATCAGCTCACCGTGTAAGTGGAGTCGTGTGTGTCTTTACAGTACCTTTGAGGCCCTCTGTTGTATTTACCAAGATCCTATTGGGAGCATATCGAACATAGTTGCCTAAGTCTTCGGTCAGCCACTGTTAGATATCATAAATCACCGTCCTTACCATATTTATTATGGCACTCCCATATATCGATGTGAATATCACCATAATAAGCGTGATAGACTGAATACCAGCTAGTTAGCTTGGCAAGGAACGGTCCAGGGTATTTGGCGTATGGGTGGAAGAATAGTCGATAGATGCAAATGAAAACCTAGCCATGTAGATTAGAAGCAATTTTTCATGTGGCAGAAGTGTATGAGCATTTCCTACAACCAACAGAATTCCGGTACCGATTGTGAACACGGCTAGCGTCCTCATCGGAGTCCAACAAGTGGCAAACAAATCCATCTTGACAATTAATATTCCCTGGTGTCCCAACGATATGATTGTAGGTAAAGTTTAAGATATAAGTCGGGGATTCATCCATATTCAATTGACATGATGCATCATATTTCGCTTTATCAGACCCTACACTATAAATGATTGCAGCCGAGTCTGTTACGTGATATCACGTCAGGTCACATTTTCGTGTAAGCCGACTTATGCCCAGTCAACAACACATAGCCAAAAGACCTCTTTGTGAAAAGACTCAAAATCCTATCCGTTTATGACTTGTAAAGTGTTCTCTTACCCCGTTCCATCTTCAAGCTCTATACCAGGATCGCCGGCATACTTCGCAATGGGACTCCTGAATCTCCTTAACGGGGCTAATCCCTTGATCGTTGTTCTATACCTGGTTATCAGTCTTGTAAGTACCATTGCAAAGCATTTATCTCACAGGATATTCATTGATACCCGATGACAAAGTTATCTGCCTTCTTGATAAAACAGCTGTTCTTCCATCCTCTAGCCTCTTACCCCGGACCCTTCTTAGGACGAGTCACCAGCTTATATGCTGCCTATCATGCATGGAGAGGAACTCTTCATATTGATATGTATCGGTGCCATCAGAAATATGGTAATTATGACAAGTCACCAATGCTTTCCAGGCCAGTGTTGACTGTTTCCAAACAGGCTCGATGGTGCGATATTCTCCGTCTCGCTTACTGATCGATACGGATACGGCGCTAAAGGGCAAGTTTTTCTTGGTTAATACTTGTACTGACTCATTTTAACACTGATACAACAGATATTCATGCTCATGGTGCCAACACACTCAAGTCTAAAGCCTACCAGGCCCTCGTCCACAGTGCTCCTAATACTCTGACCATCCGCCACAAGGCGGATCATGCCCGAAGGAGACGGATTCTTAGCCTTGCGTTTTCTGACTCTCGGATGCTCTCGTATCAAAACATTGTACTACGGCATGTCAACGCACTATGCGACAACCTAGAAGAGGTTGCAAGGCGTGAAGGGGGAGGCTCAGTCAACATGTCTCTACAAAGTGAGTAACCCAACCAGCCATCAGTTTTCTGCCTAAATACAGATTCTAGGCGACTACTTTACCTTTGATGTCATGTCAGAAGTCATATTTGGTATGGCATACAACGCTTTGAGAGATAGCAAATACCGGTTTGTCTCTCGGGCTTTGGAAGCATCCAACATTCGTATCAGTGCCCTCGTTCAATCCCCCCTGCTTGTTATTGGCAGACTTGACAAATATCTCTTCCCTAAGTCTATCGTGGGTCGAAACAAATTCCTCGGTTTCATCGGATCCTTGTTGCGTGACAGATCAAAGGCTTCATTTGCAGATAATGGAAACGTGTTTTCCTTTTTGGAAACAGCCAAGGATCCAGATGGCGGCAACGAGCTGAGCAAGTCTGAGATCAGAGCCGAATGTGCTACTCTTGTTGTGGCCGGTAATCTGGAACAGATCTAGCAGTCCTCAATCCTAATGCTAATGATTTGTTTGCCACAGGATCAGATACTTCCTCTTCAACCCTAGCTGGGACTCTTTTTTACCTCAGCCGCAACCCTCGGGCCTACGATCGCGTGTGTCGCGAGGTTCGCAGTGAATTCCAGGATGCCCAACACATTAGTATCGGCCCGAAACTAAGCTCTTGTGTTTATCTACGAGCTTGTATCGAGGAGACTCTACGGTTGTCCCCTCCTGTAGGGGGAGCACTGTGGCGAGAGATCGGGCCCGGTGGTATGAATGTTGGATCCCTCAGCCTACCTGCAGGTATAGACGTTGGAACAGGCATATACAGCCTCCACCATAACAGCATCTATCACCCAGACCCCTTCAAATATCTACCTGAACGCTGGATTGTCGGTGAGGGCTCCACTACAAGCAAATCCGTAGAGGTTGCCAGGAGCGCTTTTTCGCCCTTTTCTCGCGGTCCAAGGAGCTGCGTCGGCAAAGGATTTGCGTACCATGAGCTTTCTTTGACAATTGCTCATATTATCCATCGATTTGAGTTTTCTACAACAGAAGATGACATATCTTCGAGGCGCTGCAGTGAAGGGCCAGGTGGTACAGATGAATTCTTACTACGAGACCATGTTACAGGGGCCAAAAGTGGTCCATTGCTTCGTTTCTCCTTGCGTGCATAACATATTTGTTATTGGGTTCGTTCAAGCAAAATATCTTGGCATTTTTTTATCTAGGAGTAGTTATGGCAGACAGTTATAATTTAATTAACGTGTATGATAAGCATGTGTCCCAGACAAGCATGTGTCCCAAAAATCCTAGCCTTAAGACATCAAACCTCTTTAAAATAACTTCAATCTATCTAATCAATTAAAACTACTCACTATACTCATCACCAGAGGCAGGAATATCTACCTTACAGGTCCTTGCATTATGCCCGGTCTCGCCGCATACACCACAACGCCGAACACCCGGTCCGACCGACCTCCGTCGCCCACCACTCCTCGATAATTCGGCCACTACCTGCGTATCAACATCCATCTGATCAATTACTTGTGATGCCTCCTCTACAGTCATAGTCCCTCCTTTCTGTAGTCTAGTCTTTTTAGCCCTCCGGCGTCGGCTTAATATCCTATTTGCTTCTTCAAGATTCTTTAACCTAGCCTCAACTAAGGCTAGTTGATGTAAAGCTGCCTTTGTTGCTTTAGTACTAGACTTTAAAGCTTCAATAATTGACTCTGGAGAGCTACTTTTATGCCTTCTGATTCGCCTTTCGAGGTATTCAGACTGAGATTGGGCCTCAATTGCTGTTGTTGGGGTCTTTGAAGTCCAAGGGGAGGTAGGCTCAGCTGCCTCCGCCGGAGGCGTTGGAGTCTGTAGCTGCACATCAAGCTTTGAGATGACATGATCCGGGTTAAAAGGAGCAAGCCCGGCGCCTTTAAAACCTCCCCGAATATTGCTTTCAGTAAAAGTAGCTTTAAAAGCGGCATGAAATGCGTCAAAGAACTCAGTCTTTGAGATGTGTGTTATAGAGCATCTGTGTGACGGTTGGGTTCCCAAGGGATAAACTAGTCCGTACTAGGTTTATGTTGGCAGATACGTAGGGCGTTGTGATACTGAGCGTGGCGAAGTGTCACGTCTCTTAATAGTGAATAGAGCGGGTAAGGCGTATTCAGGTAAAGATGTTTTATTGATAGCTGGTGAGCTAAGTGTAACTAACTAATGCTAATGAATGTATATATACTACGGGTGGTCACGTCTGAAGTGACTGTGGTCAATGGTGACCATGATGGTCACCATTCGTGAGTGTAGTGTTTGAGGTGACCGTAGTGGAGTGGTCACCGAGTGGTTGAAAGTGTGTGGAAGTGACCACATTCGATAGGTTGAGAATTGTGGGTCACACGTGAGGTAAACGCGGGGATCGTAACAATCTGATCAGATGCTCTATTTGTCGACCATAAGCCTGTTTTAATACAGCAAAGCACCCAACATCAAGAGGTTGAAGTAGATGAGATGCATGAGCTGGCATACAGAGCGTAATAATCTTATTCTCCTCACAATATCTCTCGAAATTAGCAGAGTGGTGACTTTTGTTAGATATTAAGGCAAATCGTGTGTATTCCTCATCCTCTCGAAATCGAAGGACTATTGAGACCTTATATCTTCGGCTGGTTCCTTCTAGGACTTGAGTCCTAGAAAGTCCTAGATGAAAGTTCTAGATGAAAGTCCTAGGTGAAAGTCCTAGATGAAAGTCCTATGATCTAAGTTTAGGATTTCAAACTTTTAATCCTAAACCTTAATCCTAAAGCCGAGGGTGAACCCTCCAACATTCAACAACTTTCGTGACCATCAAGGATCAAGAGGCGATAGGAACCAACTGATCGGTTAATTGTAGACCGATTAAAGTGCTTTTAGCCACTCGAGACCTAGCTCGTTATTTGTCCATCCATTTTGGCTTGTTGCAATAACCCAATCGCCGGGGAGGTCGCATTCTTGATACCAGTTCGCCAGGTGATATTGACCTGAACCAATGATGAACGGCGGGATCAATTGACCTTCGGCACTGATCGCCTAGATCGCAGTAATCCATTCACGGTTTCCTGGCTGCACTGATTTTGGTCTTTCTTGCCTTTCTGCGCCTGTAATAACCACCCCGGACTGTATAATGCCCATCATAAAGCCGGTCTCATTAAAGTTCCAGATATCATCTGATCGAATACCGTACTTCGCAATTGTATTTTGTATAAGCCGAAACCAGCCACGAATAATCATAGGATCTTTGCATTTAGCTCTCTGGTAGTCATATCTCCGAAAGAATTGTATCTTTAGCTCTGGTTGTCGCTTGATGAAGTTATGAGCCCAGCGCTTGCCGACAGGTAACGCGTTACGGTCGGCAAGCAGGGAATTGGCTATTTCTTCCACAAAACGCAGTCGCGAGGGAAATCCTCGCGAATCTAAATCAAGGATGAACTGGACTATTATCTGCTCTTCTAGATCAGATAGTTTCCGTGACTTCGGTATCCAATCGCGTCGCGATTGAATGCCATTATGGCGGCGTTGTAAGGTTCGGTAGTTAACTTCATAAATAGTAGCAGCGCGTCGGGTACTTAGTTTTGGGTTATTTTGAAGGGCCTGAAGGGAAAGAAGGATTCTAGCATCATTTGAAGACTGTGTCATACTTGGTGGTTGAGAAGTATCTGATCAGATGGAAATGTTATAAGGTGAGGGATTTTTGGGACACATGCTTGTCTGGGACACATGCTTATCATACACGTTAGACTTTTCAATGTCTCCATTCTACATCCAGATTTTACAATGGAGAAAAGGAAATGAAGGTCCGATTTGCCTGTCATCCTTCTTTCTGACCATGAAACCTGGAGTAAGAGATCCCTGCCATTTATCACCTGGCGGTCTGAATAGCCCAATAGGATGTCATAGCACGAAGACGGATCTCACGTCATGCACTATCATGAACCAGGACTACTAAAAGGCGACTTACAACGCACTTTCCAGTTGCCCTAGCACAACACTAGGCCTGGATACTTGAACGGGTCTTCTTTCAGTAAGCATGAAACTCCATTTTCTATACTTCGTACTCTCAGCTTGGTGTTCACTGGCAGCTACCTCCTGCAAATGTGTAAGTCTTTTTTTTTACGAGTACATCTCAAAGAATGTGCATTGACTATTCAACAGGCGCCGGAACAATCCTGCTGGCCGTCCTCTAGGGAATGGACCCGGTTCAATGTTTCCATTAGCGGCAAATTGATCGAAACCTCTCCAGTTGCTGAACCATGCTACCCCGGCCCTGACAATGACAATGAAGCATGCCTGGTCGTCAAGAATAACTGGTCAAGCGCGACTTTTCAGCTTTCACAGCCTCTTGGATACGCTTACCCCCTGAATGAGTCGTGCCCACTCCCCAATCCTGGCGACGAAGCGACAAACGCAAAGTGTTCACTGGGCCACTCTCCTATCTACGCCGTGAATGTTACTACAGAACAAGACATTGCCCGAAGTATCCGGTTTGCTCGAACGAAGAACCTTAGACTTGTCATCAAATCAACCGGGCATGATGCTATGCAAAGGTTTGCTACCCGGTCCCTGCACGTAGAAAAGATTACGAAGTCTAACCGCAACTAGGTCAACCGGTTATGGAAGTCTTTCTATCTGGCTTCACAACTTTCGTAAAGGTTTCCAGTTTCACAAGGACAATCCAGTATTGAGTGTCTGTCCCACAACAAAGTGGAAGGGTAGCACGTTGACCATCAATGGGGTATACGCATGGTCCGACATCTACCCCGAAGCACAAAAGCGGGGTGTTATAGTACTCGGGGGTCTCAACGTGGTTAGTACTTTTGAAGTCACCTAGAGCCTGATTACCATCTGACAAACTCATATCATAGGGTCCTTCCAGCACGGGAGGCTGGACTCAAGGTGGCGGACACGGTCCAGCCACCCGCTATTTCGGGATGGGTGCTGACCAAGTTGTGTCTGCACGCGTCGTACTGGCTTCGGGAAAGGTGGTCGTAGCGAACGCTTGCGAGAATAAGGATTTGTTTTACGCAATTCGTGGTGGCGGTGGCGGTACATATGGCGTCGTTACCGAGATCACCGTTAAAACCTATCCCACGGCACAAATTAGTACCATTGATCTTGTGGTGGGATCGACGGGAGAGGCCACTGTATCGAAGTTCCTAGATGCTGTGGCTACAGTATATTCTTTACTTCCCGAACTCTCCAGACTCGGCTTTGCCGGCTACGGAAACTGGGTTGCTCGCTCACCTATTCCGATAGGAGCTACCGCCTACACGAATCTTTACGGTCATTCCTTTACGTTACTCGGAGCTACGCAACAAGAGGCCATTAAGCTCTTCGAACCTTTCAGAGAGGAAATCTCCAAGTACAGCAAGTCTGGAACTGGCCTTGAGGTCACTGTCAGCCCATCTTCACATAAAGATTATTGGGCTTACTACTTTTCCCGCCGAGACAACGATGTCCCAGTCGGAGGTGTTTCGGCCCTGGCATCCCGCCTGCTAGACACAGAGGCATTGCAGGGAAGCCAACAAGACCTGCGCAAGGCTTTAGAAACAATCTCTGGAGCATCTCCAGTCTTTCACACAATAGTCCACCACGGGCTCGAAGCCGCCTCAGATGTCAAGGCAGATCCAACATCTGCTATTCAGCCGGGCTGGTATAGGTCTATAATATTGGACATTTTTGAGCTCCAAATGAACGGAACTCAGGTTCAATCCAACCTTGAGACTTTTGCTTATTTACGGAACGAGATTGTGCCAGTGTATGAAAAGCTATCACCACGCACTGGAACATATATGAATGAGGCTGACTGGGGTAACGTCAATTCGAAGAATGACTTTTTCGGGTCGAATTGGGAGAGACTGAGCCAAGTAAAGGCAAAGTATGACCCGGAGGGTGTGTTCTACTGTCCACATTGTGTGGGAAGCGACAGATGGATTGAAGGAAAACGAGATCTCTGCAGTGTTGGATGAGTTCTACACTGTTACTGGTTTTACTGCTGTCGGTTTCACAGGAGAGGATTTGAAGGAGCTAATAAGAGATTGAGCCTATGTTGATATAACGAACTACCTCCTAATCCGCTTCAATTGCTCCCCAGGGACTTTACATGATGTTTTACCCAAACGACTAGGTAGCCTTGATGCCGCACAATTCTCTAATTGATTTGCTATTGAGGCTTGGGAGGGCTAGGCGAGAAAAGCTCCAAGCTGAAGCCTCAGCTCTTAGTAAACTGAAGCTACCCTGCACAATGTAGTTAACAGGTCGTTCCAACCAAACGAGCCTCGGATCAGGAAAAGGCAGATTCGTATGACTAAACAAGCCCCAATTAGGTAAAGCGTAGTGCGTAGGCCAAAAGAGGGGGAATTGTCAGGTCAGCACGGTCGGATAGTATCTACAGAATACAGGCACAATACAGATTAATTCCACCTAAATGGGCTTGGCAGGTTCCGGGGAGTCGAAATAAAGCACTAATGTATGATATGGTGAGATGGTCTCATTCTGTAGATCACAGATGTAAGATGTGGTGAGCATGAGTCAGCACATTTTTTGGCTCCTCGTTGTTATTGCAACCCGGGTGCCCACTCCCTTGGCTGATCATCTCGCTAAAACTGGGCTCTAGTGACAAGCATCGCCACTAATCCTGATCAGGTCGAAGAGCGGATGTGAGGCAGTTATCGTGTTTATTCACTAGGAAGGTCTATCTATCGGAGACATAACCAAAATAATGTCTCAGGATCGTGTATCTCTACCAGGGAAGAATCTGCCCCTTGTAGGTAACATATTTGCCTGATGTGGTATCCCGAGTAGCTCCATCAATTACTTCCAAGATGCCCTGAACTGAGTTCTCGACTGTCTCCATAGGAGCTCCAGGGAATCCCCATTCCCTGGCCGAAAACTCTCCCATGTCTGTCCTTACCCATCCGGGGTGAAGGGCGACAGCAACTAGGCTTTCGTTCTGAATATGCAAGGCTCGAGTGATCCAGTTGAGAGCAGCCTTGCTAGGGCCGTAGGCGCCGCCAGGAACCTCCTGGAATGTAATGCATCCAACAGATGAAGTCATGTTGATGAGCTTGGGCGCGACTGACTTCTGAAGCAGAGGCCAAAGGCCTTGGAAGACTGTCAGCGGCCCAATGGTATTGACCTCAAATGCTGTGCGGAGGTCTTCAGCTGGCGTCTGGGCCGCAAGTGTCATGGGCGGAGAGACAGCTGCATTGCAAATGAGAATGTCGACATGATCAACCTTTGAAACGATGGCATTTCGAATTTGTTCGGGAAGAAGGCTGGAGGAGAAGTCGAGCTGAACAACCTCAGAGGTGCTGTCTTTGCTGGCTGCGACATTTGAAAGCTCTCCTTGGAGGTTTTTGGCAGCTGTGTCATTGCGCACTGTAGCAATGACCGTGGTGGAAGGGCGAGTAAGGAGGGTCTTGACCAGGCCGAGACCGACACCTCTGTTGGCTCCTGTCACGACGTATATGGTATTTTTTGCTTCTGTGGACATGTTTTATTAGGGAGGAATCAATATGTTAGGAGGATTGTGAGGAGAACAAAGGAATTGCCTGTTGGCTGTGCCCTGCCTGGCCTCTTATAGACTTGATGTACGACCAACGGCCAAGACAGCCCTGGAAATTTATTAATCCGGGTTGCATGGCACCACGCGATACAGAAGCTCTATGGGGACTGGGGAGAGCATAACAGCACAACATATTTGCACGGATGACGGTTGTAGATAAAGCACTTGTGTAGCCGAAAAGATCATGGATAAGGTCGCTAGTTTTGCGAATTAATTACTAACCCTAAGCACAGAACAAGGCAACTAATCAGGCTCAGAATCTAGAGATAAGTAGTAGTGTTTCAATGCCTCCCAATTCCCTGAAGACAATTCATGTCGTAAACTTCGGTGTACAATGTCAATCCCATATACGGCAGTTCAGTTATTCCGATCCAAATGCAGCCCCTCATTCAGCCTTGGCGGTCTCTGGTTGAATGGTCTTGCTTTCTTCTTGGGTCACCGTATCACCCTCTTCACTAGCCTTTCCAGTATCATCCTCCTTCTTCTTGAGTGGAATCCAGCGTATGAAAGGCCAGGTCAAGAGCGTAATCGAGCTGAGGATAAGGCCGATAAGGAATGCCTGAGTGATAGCGCTGTTGTAGGCGCCAATGGTAATGGCAAGATCTTGTGCATTAAGCGTGTCCCTGATGGACTCAAAGCCGCTGAGAAGAGTGTCCTGATCTACGCCTGGAATCATGTCGGTGACGCTTGTCATCTCGTTGAGGAATAGAGTCTGCGAAACGCCGATGAAGATTGCTCCCGCAAGAGTGTTGACCAACATGACAGATGAAGTGGCATAAGCAACATCAGCATGATCAACGGCAACTTGGACGCCAACGATAGCTTGCTGGATTCCAGTTCCGGATCCTGCACCAAACAAAATTTGGTATCCAATCCATTTGGCTTTTGAGATACCCGGATGCAGTGTGTAAAGCATACCGGCGCCCACCGATGACAGAATGGTGGCAAAGATGACGAAGGGAGGAAGGTAGCCAACAACTGCGGCGAGACCTCCAGCGAATACAGCGACTACAATGACAGAAACTACCATAGCAAGTAGTCGAGTCCCAGATTCAGCAGCTGACACTCCTTGTACAGCTTGAAACCACATGGGCAACTGCATAATTCGCCAAAGTCAGCCAAGGTGATCGGTCAAGGTTTTGAGCATATCGATGCGGACTTACATAGTAAAGGATGGTGAACTGGGCACCAGCGAAGCAGAAGCCGCAGATCAAAAACATGGAAAATGTTCTGTTCTTGAGTAGCCTCGTGGGGAATGTGGCTGCTTCACCCTTCCAATGCTGGTGAATACCAACACAAATGAAAGAGACTCCAAATATAACTAGGAGGGCGATGATGCGACCATCTCCCCATGGGTATGAAGCACCACCCCATTCAAGGGCAAGGAGTAGGCAGGTCAGGCTGCCAGTGATGGCCAGTCCACCCTCAACATCCAGCTGGAGAAATTTCTGCAGCCACGTCTTTCCAGCTTGCTGCTGCTTCTGCTCGGGCGTTTGCTTAGGTGGGTGGAAGAAATAGACGAGGATGGCGCAGAGGACAGCCCCAATAGGGAGGTTGATCCAGAAGCACCATCTCCAGCCAATGCTGCTGGCAATTTGTCCTCCGATTATGGGACCGATGACTATTCCGACGCCTTCCAGTGAACCCAAAATGCCTGTATATATCGGTCGTTGGTGGAGAGGGGTGACCAAAGCCGTAATGCTGCCAAGGACATGTTAGAAACCTAGTAGGCTACCAGCACAGCAGAGACAACTTACATAAGTCCGCCAGAAATGATACCAGCAGCTCCAAGACCAGCGACAGCTCTGCCACCGATGAAGGTGGGAGAATCTTTTGCCAGTGCGCAGATGAGGGATCCAACTTCGAGAAGTGCAACCGACGACAGGAAAACAATCTTGGATGGAAATGTCGAGTAGAGCTTTCCAAAGGTTGGCTGGATGGCACCTGTAACAAGGAGACTGGTATTGACAATGAGCAATCCAATCAATTGGAGCGTGGGAGCAGAGTTAATCAGAGGGAGTCACATACTATGCTGAGCCGTACCAGCTGGCAGAACCCACCGAGCTGAAGTCATCGGCGATGGATGGGACGAGAGTTGCTACGATGGTAGCATCCTATGAATTGAGTGCTTAGTGACGGTGGTGCAACGCAATTAATTTGGGGGTGAGGTAACGCGGTAAGCAAGCACTTACAAGGATTCCAACCAAGATGGCTAGACCCAGGGCAAAAACGACCAGATTTCTGCTCATGGCTGACTTGATTTGAGGCTCCTGCTGTGCATCAATAGAAGAATTGGCAACAGTTGCGCTGAGCTCTGGTGTAGCTCCCGACTGTGGTGGCATTGCCGCTGTGCTACTGGATTCCTCCATATTGCAGTACTGTCTGGTACAACAAGAAGGGTGATTTGGAGAGGAAAAGAAAAGGATAGTTAGGCTCAACACACTGTAAACCCAGCAAGAGTGAGTGGTAACGTCAGACAGGCTCCGCGTTGTGGTGCGCACGCGTTTTGGTGTGCACGCTTTGTAAATAGCAGGTAGATGGAAAAGGGTGCGCAGAGACGAGATGATGCTGACTGATACAGAAAGTTTTTATTGCTTGATGAAAAGGTTGTCTGTCTCGTATTGCTTTGCCATGCCCTGCCCTGTCTTGGCTGTTGGTCCTTTGTTTGCTCTGTGTGACCGTGTGATGATACGGTACGTACTCCGTACTTAAAATGGCACGCCCCCACTAGTACCAATGTGAGCTAGCTGTTTGATCCCTGAACATGAAGAGAGCGGGCCGGGAACAGGGTCCGCGGGGCCGAGACCACGACCAATGCCTTACGAGAGATGAGATATTTTGGGGTCCACTAAAGATTTGCAGCGAAGTGGCCTGACAAAGAAAAATAATCGATTCTCAGACAGACCAGACTCTCACGAATGGGTGATGATTCGTCATGTTAAAGACAAGCTATGGGGGTTGACTATAAACAGACAAGCAATAATGTGTATTATCTTGTGCACAATGCTGCCGTAAATCATGTCCCGTAGTTGTGCAGCATCCGCTGTGACATTATCATTTGTTCATATTATCAAAATGGCAAACCAACAAACTTCGGCGTGCAACCTTTCCCCTTTTGCTGGTAGAGATCCAAATTCTACCAACATCAATAAACAAGAAATTGAATACCCGTCGACAATTCCGTTGTCTGTGACTATCGAGGCGGCCTGGTGCGTTACGCTGCATCTCTACACTGGCCTCGATCAAGTTTCGTTTGAGTCTAGGGTAGATGGCAGCACAGCCACTAAAGTCTGCGAGATTCAGCCTCACGACTCACTCGCCACGATTGTCTCGCGCCTCCAACGCGACCGCGTCAGTGATGAAGACGAATATCACTACAATACTGCAATCATCTTCCAGAGGATCATCGACAATGAGTGCCAATATCACCTTTCAGAAATTCTGCAGCCTGGAATGGACGTTGCCCTGCATGTTGCAGATTCCGGCTTTCAGATGCTGGCCCGCAGTGCTTTCATGGCCCTTCATGAAGTGAGGAATTTAGGCGAGACTTTCTCGCATGTCCTCACCTCTTTTGACAACAATCTCAAACAAACCATCCGTCATGTTGGAATCAGCGGAAACGATGTCGCTCAAATTGTCAGCTGGAACAGTGGAAACTTGACACGTACCGAGTGTCTCATCCACGACGAGTTCTCTCGCGTTTCTCATCTATATCCCCACAAACCAGCCATTGAATCCTGGGACGGTGACATGTCGTACCAGGAGCTTGATGTGGCCTCAAACTCATTGGCCAAAAAATTGGCGCAGACCGAGTTCAATGCTGGCCCTGGTTCGTGGGTACTTTTTTGCTTCAACAAATCCCGTTGGGCCATTATTTCCATGCTGGCCATTATCAAAGCGGGAGCAGCCTGTGTTCCATTGGATCCTAGAAATCCCCCAGCTCGTGTGCAACAGATTATCGGAACCACTGGGGCCAAGGTCATCCTAGTGGGCGAAGCAGACATTGGCAACCGGCTATCCAGTGACTTTCCGTCCCTTCAGGTCATTAACGTCACTAAGATGGATGTGGATCAGGACGAGGACCACCCGATGAGCAGCAGCAAGACCTCTCTGACATTGGAGAGCCCTGCTATCGGACTCTTCACATCTGGCAGCACCGGAACTCCCAAGGGAATTATCGCGACACACGCAACCATCTGCACCGGCGCTTCTTCTTATGCGTGCCATATTGGAGCTGATGACAATACCCGGGTTCTCCAATTTGCTTCGTACACTTTTGATGTCTGTATGGTGGACGTTTTCACAGCTCTCCTCCACGGGGGTACCCTCTGCATTCCTTCAGAAGAGGAGCGCATGGATGGTCTTCAAGAGTACATCGCTCGAACTCGACCCAACTGGGCGGCCCTGACTCCTACGGTAACCCGCATTCTAGATCCAGCAATGTCTTCAAGCTTCCTTCAAAAGCTTCTTCTTGTTGGTGAGATGGTCAGAGAGTCAGACATCGAGGACTGGGTTAATTCAGGCGTGTCTGTATACAATGTTTACGGCCCTGCGGAGAACAACTTGATCACCACTGCTGCCCAGGTAATTAAAGGCAGGGCTTCCAATGTTGGACGCGGCGTCAACACCCGCACATGGATCGCAGACTTTGAAAGGGAGCGCCTTGTGCCCATAGGCGCAGTTGGTGAGCTCATTTGCGAAGGACCACAGCTCACTCCTGGTTACCTCAATGACCCGGAGAGAACTCGGACTAGTTTCTTTGATGATCTCGAGTGGATCCCCCGCCCCAGCGTCGATGGAAACCACGAACAGTCATTATCTAGAAGGTTTTATCGCAGTGGCGATCTCGTACGTTACTGCGCTGATGGGTCGCTACAGTGCGTGGGACGCCTGGACTCGCAAGTCAAACTTGGTGGCCAGCGTGTTGAGCTTAGCGATATCGAATCACATATACAGGCGCACAATGCTGCTGTCCTGCTTCCCAGGGCTGGTCCTCTTCAGAACAAACTTACTGCGGTGATTGAAGGCGTGTCATTCATATCGCAACCGCATCCGACTTGCTCATCCGCACTTTTTTCACGCTGCGACCTCGTAGCAGTAGAAAAGGTAACCGAGACCCTTCGGGCAAGCCTTCCTTCATACATGTGTCCGTCAGTCTGGATCAGCATCGGCAATCTCCCGTCATCGACCTCTGGCAAGCTGGACCGAAAGGCGCTGATGACAAAACTTGAGACACTCTCGCAGGAAGAATATCTTGAGCTTGTTCTTGATGGTGCCATGGACGGAGAAGAGGAAACTACTCAGGCCGATGTTCGACAGCAGCTTCTACGTGAAGTCTGTAGCCAAGTCCTGAATATCCCAGTTGGGAAAATTGTAATGGCGCGATCCTTTGCCGGTCATGGAGGGGACTCGATCACGGCAATGCAGGCGTCGTCACTCATCAAGCGAACCCAAAATTTGGTCGTCGGGGTAAAAGATATCTTAACATGCCCAACGCTAGCAGAAGCAGCCTCACGTATTCGGGATGCGACGAATTCAATGCAGTTGCCTGTTGCTCAGCCTGGCAAGCTCTATCCTCTGTCTCCAATCCAACGCCTCTTCATGGTGACGGCACCCACATCTGCAACCTGGAACCACTATAACCAGAGCGTTCTTATGCGCCTACGAGAGCGAAGAGAGGTTGAGGACGTGAAGGCGGCTTTGTATAGCTTGGTCCGCCATCATGCCATGCTACGTGCTCGATTTGTCAAGTCATCATCTGGCGAGTGGATGCAACGAATCTTGCCCGAAAACGAGTGCCACCTCGCTTTTGAATACTTCCCTGATGTGGTCGTCTTTAAACAGAAAGAGTCGGTTATGTTGCGGGCTAGGGAGTCTCTTGACATCGAACATGGTCCGCTACTGCGTGCCCAGCTTTTCGAAGGTCAAGGCGAGCATGGTATGCTTCTCTTCATTGTATCCCATCACCTCATTGTCGACCTTGTTTCATGGAGAGTCATCCTTGAAGAGGTGGAAGCCTGCTTGAATTCACCATACAGGAGTAATAGCCTCCCAAGAGAAGCCCCGGCCTCGATTGCGTTTCTGGCATGGTCTGAAATGCAACATGAGATGGCCAAAGGAATGCGTCCGGATCATACCATCCCTCCACGCTCTTATGTGCCAGCTCCTGACTTTTCTTACTGGGGCATCTCCCCTGCTCGGAATGTGTACCGTGATGTCACCGAGAAACGAATCTCTCTGGGCGATATGACGACGAGAAACGTGCTATACGAATGCCACGAAGCATTGCAAACAGAACCAGTTGACATCTTTCTTGCAGCGATCCTTCTCTCATTCAAGCGTGCGTTCCCAGAGCGACCGACCCCGCCAGTCTTTAATGAAGGACATGGTCGAGAGCCGTGGAACAGTGAACTGGATGTTTCGCGGACTGTTGGCTGGTTCACCACCATGTTTCCTATCTATGTTTCTGATATCAGCGCTGGCGATGTGGTTGACACGGTGCGAAGAGTCAAAGACTTTCGCAAAGGCACTGCAGATAATGGGTTCCAGTACTTTTCGACAAAGTATCTTCACCAAGAAGGGCGTAGGCTTTTTAAAGACCACATACCTGCAGAAATCATGTTCAACTACGAAGGGAGGTACCAATCATTGGAGAAAGATGACTCCCTTCTCATGACCGAAGACTGGACAGCTGGAGAAGCCTTATCCGACTCGTCTCCAGAACTCCAGCGCTTCTGTCTTTTTGAGCTATCGGCAGCCGTACTAGTCGACGGCGAGCTTCACTTTACCATGGCCTGGAACTCTCGTGCCAGATATCAAGAGAGGATATCTTTGTGGCTCACAAGGCTACTCCCAGCCGTCATAGACGAGATCGTGACATATTTGATGTTGGGAAAACGGCAGTTCACCCTCAGCGATCTGGATCAGGCTGGGCTGAGTGGCTACTCTGACCTAGACGCTCTCGTATCCTCGTTGCAGACCATTCCAGGGGTTGACGGTATCGAGGGAGTGGAAGACATCTACTGCGGTTCGCCAATGCAGGATGCTTTGGCACTCAGCCAGTCGAGGTTGAAAGATGGCGCATACGAGATCGATATCACTTGGGAACTCACTGACAGCCGCCACGGGAGCCCCCGGATTGACCCAAATCGACTCAGGGAGGCCTGGAATGACGTCGTCGCTCGCCATGCTGCCTTGAGAACCGTCTTCCTCGAAGCTACAACATCTACTAAAACTGCCATGATCCATCAGGTAGTCCTGAAGAAGTATCGACCATCCGTCATTTTGATGGATGCCGATAACTCAGTTAACGCACTGGACGGACTTGCGAGCTGCGTGTCATACAAAGAGAAGGGCTTGCTGGTTGACAAGATACCTCCGCATCTTTTGGCAATTTGCTCCACCGCTCAAGGCCACACTTTTGTTAGATTCCAAGTTAATCACATCTTGTTTGACGGCATATCGATTTCTCCATTACTTCGCGACTTGTCCAAGGCCTACCAGAACAGTCATGGACTTCAGACAGAATGGAATTGGAAGCCCTTCGCTGATTTTATCCGCTACATTCGTGACGAAGACCGCCGAGAAGAGGATATAGCCTATTGGAAGACATATCTTGCGACGGCTAGACCTTGCTACTTCCCAGCTCTTACGGATGAGGGTACTAAGCACGACGGCCGAGCAAATCAACAGAGAGGCTCAGTTAAAGTGCCCATAACGCGTGATGTTGCCCAGCTCGGACAGTTCCTGGCAGAGATGCAAGTGACGATGCCGACTCTAATACAGCTCACATGGGCGACGGTCCTTCGCATGTATACAGCTGACACTCAAATTGTCTTTGGGTATCTTGCTTCCGGACGAGATGCTCCAGTTGACAACATCCAGGAAGCAGTTGGGCCATTCATTTCCATCCTCATCCATTTTTTGGATTTCGATGACGAGGAAAACATGTCCGTCGCAGATATCCTCCAAAGGATACAAGACCGCTCTGCTCGTTCCATTAGCCATCAAAGTTGCTCTCTCGCAGAGATTCAGGGTGCTCTTGGTATAACAGGAAACTCATTACTGTTCAACAGTGGTATTTCCTTCATGTCGAAATGGACCAAGGAGATGCAACTGCGTGAAAAGTCGACTCTTCTGTTCGAACAGATTGCTGTTCATGATCCTACTGAGTTCGATGTCTCTCTAATTGTAGAGACTGGAGATGATGGAGTCAGTGGAATGTCTGTCTCCATCGACTACCGGACAGCAACCATCGGCCGTCAGCATGCCACGAACATTGCAGCCTCGTTCGACTACCTTCTCTCTCAGATTATACAAGATCCGTCGGTGCCTTTGAGTCAGATCGGTGGTATCAGTACTCTTGACACCGAGCAGATCTGGGATTGGAACAAAGTGTTGACACCGCCTTTGGAGAAATGTCTGCATGACATATTCATTGACAAGGCCCTTGATAGTCCTTCAGCGGAAGCCATCTCTAGCTGGGATGGGTCGATGTCGTACGGGCAACTGCATCAACTATCGACACGGCTAGCCAAGCACCTTTCACAACTAGGCATTGGTCCAGAGACGAAGGTCCCATTGTGTTTCGAAAAGTCTATATGGACCATTGTTGCTATTATTGGCGTCTTGAAAGCTGGGGGGTGCTTCGTACTTCTCGATCCAGCGCATCCAGAATCCCGGATATGGAACATTATTGATGAGATCGAGGCTTCTGTGATGATCTGCTCACCGTTGACCAACAAGTCGAAGAAGCTGGATACCTCAACACAAAGAGGTGACCGTCATGTAACGGTGCTAGAGATCAAGTCCTCCTTCATCAACAACCTTCCACTCGTGAATGATGAAGTTCCTGTATGTGCTTTAGTATCACCTGATAACGCTGCGTACGTTCTATTTACATCTGGAACGACGGGTACACCCAAAGGCGTCGTCGTTACGCATCGGGCGATTGTGACTGGTCTCAATGAGCTAGGCAGAGCGGCTGGCATGGTTGATATGGGATCTGAGACTCGTACACTTCAGTTCGCGTCGTACGCCTTTGACGCATCGATTGGAGACATCTTCTGCACCTTACAGAACGGTGGTTGTGTATGTGTCATGTCTGACGATAATCGCAGCCCAGCCGACATCACCGACTTTATCCAACGAAGCAGGGCAACTTATGCGGGTATCACACCATCTTTTGCATCCTTGCTTGACCCGTCATCAGTTCCAAGCCTCCGAGTTCTTTGTTTCTCGGGTGAAGCATTATCAGCGTCACAAATTGAAGCATGGTCAGGTCGTGTAAAAATTATCAACATGTACGGGCCCACCGAAGCGACAGTCGCATGCATCGCCAAACCAGAAGTGAACAAGACAACGGCTGCATCAAATATAGGCAGAGCATTCCGTGGAACTACGTGGGTAGTTGACGAGAACAACCATGATCAACTCCGTGCTGTTGGTGCTCCCGGTGAGCTTCTGATAGAAGGTCCAATTCTTGCTCGGGGGTATTTCAAGAGGCCAGAACAGACAGCCCAGGCTTTTATCGAAAGCCCTTCTTGGCTAAAGGACAAGAGACCAAACAGCAGACTTTACAAGACTGGTGACGTGGTCCGGTATAATACGGATGGCACCATCAGCTATATCGGCCGCAAAGACAACCAGATTAAGATCAATGGTCAGCGTGTGGAAGTGTCTGAGATCGAGCATACTCTCAGGGCTGCTGTAGGATCTGCAGCTGGTCCGATCATAGTCGAGCTTCTCAAGAGGAAGGATTTGGGCGAGGCTGATGTACTGGCTGCATTCATATACGTCGGCGGCCATGATCTAGCCCCAGAGTCAAATCATACAACAAACAACAAGAAACCCTCTATCATTGCTCACAACCCTCAATTCATGGACCTGTTTAACAGCATTATTTCCAAGCTCAACTCATCTGGTACCTCTCTGCCACGCTATATGGTGCCACAAGCCTTTATCCCCATCGAGACATTGCCTCTTACGACTTCTGGAAAAGTCGACCGAAGGGCTCTACAACATGCATCTAGTGATCTTAGCCGCAGTGATCTTTTCTCATTCGCAATCTCACTTGACACAGATCCTCATGAGCAAGATACCGTGATTGAAGCTGATGAAGATGCCCTGTTGGCTCAGTTATGGGAGAACGTCCTTGGCGTCAAGGTGAACGGTGGACAAAGTAATTTCTTCCGCCTGGGCGGTAACTCGATGGCTGCTATGGCTCTTCGAGCTGAGGCGAGACAGGCTGGGTTTCAGCTCTCTGTTGCTGATATTCTTGCCAATCCGACCCTAAGAGATATGGCGAAGGTAATGAGTCCTTCACCATCGACATCTCTGCGATCGAATAATTCGACTTCTTCCCAGTCACTGCCGAAATCCCTTCCTACTACTCCGGACGAAGACAATTTGGGAGTTCCACCATTTTCGCTTCTCCCAGGTATGGACCTTTCTTGGGACCAGAAATTGTCACAAGAGGTTTTCGACAGCATTGGCATCCGTTCAAGTGAGATCGAGGATGTCTTTCCATGCACACCGATGCAAGAAGGCCTGATGGCATTGTCAGCGCATCGAGAAGGGCATCGAGCATATGCATTGCAGTAAGTATCCAGTTACCACGAGTCTATTCGTTCACTTACTTATCATCCCATCATTACAGTGCACCGTTCAAGCTTCCATTGGATCTAGACAGAAAGCGGTTCAAATTCTCATGGGAAACAACCACGATGATCCATTCTATTCTTCGGAGTCGTATAGTGCCCAACAGTCAGGGCAGCCTTATCGTGGTGCAAAGCAGTCCAATTCCAGTCGACGAAAGTACTGCCTCTACTCTAGATAAACACATGGAACAACAAAGAAACAAGCATTTTGGATACGGTCAGCCTCTTCTCCGCATGACCATGGTCTTTGACCAGAGCACACAATGCCACTACTTCGTTATCAGCATTCACCATACCCTCTTCGACGGCTGGTCCTTTAGCTTGATGTGGGACACGGCCATTGAGTTATATCAAGGCACGCAATTATCGCAACCTGGTCCATCTTTCCAATCCTTTGTCCAGCAGCTGAAAAGCGCACCGCTATCCTCCTCTAAGGAATATTGGAGGAGCCATTTAGTCGAGCAAGACAGGGAAGGGTTTCAGTTTCCTCCTGTCCCATCCGCCCACAAACCCATAGCTACGGCAAGTGCAACCTTCCGCTTCTCCTTCCAGTCAAGTATGGCCATGTCCGCTGGTGTCACACCGTCAGTCTTGATCAACGCCGCTTGGGCAATACTGCTTTCGCAGTATACGACGAGTTCGGCAGTGAATTTTGGCGTTACATTGTCTGGACGAGACTTTCCTATGCCCTGTCTTGACCAGGTTGTAGGACCGACGATAGTCACCGTGCCGAGACAGTTTCACGTTAATCCGAACCAGACTGTTCTGGAGTTTCTTGAATATATGCAACAAGTAACGGCCGCTTCCATACCTCACCAGCATCTCGGCATACAGGAGATTCGAGCTCTTGGCTTGTCGGCCCAGCAAGCGTGCAATTTCAGCACATTGATACTTGTCAACCATGACATGGTCGACCTACGCTCCAGCTTGAGTCCCTTGGGCATTACTCCAATCGAGGTAGACCCAATTGACTTCCACCCTTACCCTCTCGCCGTCGAATTTTCCATTGGGTCTGAGTCTGTCTTTGTAAATGTCGGTTACGATCCTATCTGCATAGGGGCACCGATGGTCAGCCATGTGATGCAGCAATTTGATCATATTCTCCAGAGTCTTTGTCAGAGCTGTTATGATCCATCTGGAGGCTCATTTCCAGTCAATCTAGCTGCTATCATGACCAAAGTAGCTCCAAGTCAATTACACAACATGCTGAGTTGGAATGAGGATGGGCATCGCTATGGTGAATCCCAGCAATTCCAGTCCATAATCGACTTGATAGACGCCAAAGTCCGGGCGAACCCGCTTGAAATAGCTGTGAGGGCTGACGATGGGGCCCTGTCATATGCTGAACTTGACCGATTGGCCAACATAGTTTCTCATGGCATTTCTGAAGGAGGTTCGCATCCCCTTGGCGAGTTCGTCGGTATTTGCTTCAATAAATCGGCGGCGGCAATTGTCTCGATGCTTGCAGTGCTCAAATCAGGATCCGCCTTTATGCCTCTGGGTCCTTCGCAGCCTTCGGCGCGACTCGAGAGTTTGCTTATTGGAGCTGAAGTTCAAACTGTCCTGACCAGTCCAGCCCATGTCGCGTTACTATCGACCCTTCCCTCCCACTGTCGCATCGTGTCTGTGGATCTGCATGATGTAGCTCAACGCCAACAAACCCAACCTTGTACTTCGAATCATGCAATAGAGGAGACTCAAGCAGCCTATCTCCTCTACACATCTGGAACAACGGGCCAGCCAAAGGGTGTAGTAATTGAGCACGGTGCATGGTCCAGGGCAATCGCCTCTCAAATCGACTTTTTCGGATTTACGCGTCAGACACGCATGCTTCAATTCAGCAACTACACATTCGACGCGAGCATCTTTGAGATTTTTATCACACTCTGTTCTGGGGGGCTTCTCTGTATTCCTTCAGAGCACTCAAGGGTAAACGACCTTGAAGGATACATAAGCCAGAACGAGTTGAACACCATCACACTCACGCCAACAGTCGCAAGAGTCCTCCGCCCAGAGAAACTACCTCATGTCAAACAGTGTCTTTTCGGAGGCGAGTCGTTAACACAGAGTGATGTGAAGGCCTGGGTGCAACAAGGTCGGCGTGTTACCAACTGCTATGGACCGACAGAGGCATGTGTGTTCACCTGTGGCAGAGATATTAAGGTCGAGGCTATTGATACAAAGAGCACCAATATTGGACGTCCCGTGGGGATTAACGCCTGGATCATCAGTCCCATGACAGGCAGTATCTGCCCCATTGGTGCACCTGGTGAACTGTGCCTTGAAGGCCACACTCTGGCTCGCGGCTATCACAACGATCCAGAGAAGACCAGACTATCGTTCTCCACCAGCCTTCTTGACTCTATTCCTGGAAAGAAGCATGGAAACAGGGTTTATCGAACTGGAGACATTGTTCGCTATGAAACAGACGGCACACTGGACTTCCTTCAAAGACGAGATGGTCAAATCAAGCTTCGAGGTCATCGAATTGATGTGGGCGAGATTGAGCATCATATCCAGCATGCTATGTCAGACGATGCGTCATTCTACTCCAGTACCGTCCAGCTATATTGGCGAGATAGGAGAGGGTACGGGGAACCTGAAATTGCAGCTCTCTTGAGGATGGATATGCTTCACGATGAGACTGTACATGAGGTGCCTTGTACGTTGCTCTCGATGACAGGCAAGATCCCTACATCCACCAAGGCCTCACAGCTACGGTACAAACTACGCCGCCTCCTTCCAGAGTACATGATTCCAAGCATTTTTATTGCTGTGGCCCATTTCCCTACCACTGCATCAGGAAAGCTAGACAAGGAGTTTGCCCAAGGTTGCATTGAAGATCTCTTGGCTCGAGGACAACAGGAAGCAGAACAAGATGAGACTTGGTCCATAACTGAGACCTGTGTTCGAGAATGGTGGTCTACTATTCTCGGAGTGGATGCCAGCCTTATTAGCCGTCATGAAAACTTCTTTGCCCTTGGTGGAAACTCGATACATGCTATAAGACTGGTCGGCCTAGCGCGCTCCAACAGCTATCGCTTGCAGTATGAAGACATCTTCTCGTCTCCTATCCTCGTTGACATGGTGTCTCATCTGCTACCAATTGGTCATGATGATGAGGAAAAGCCGGAGTTACTGTTTCCACCCGAACCTTTTGAGCTCATTTCCGGACCTGACCTAGAGTTTGTTTTCGATAACCTCTTTCCCTTGCACAATATCAGCAAGAATGAGGTTGACGATGTATATCCTTGCACAGCGCTTCAAGAGTCCCTCATGGTTGAGACCGCCAGACATCGCGGCGCTTACATGTTGGTCGAGACCGTTGACGTTCCCGCTTCACAGGTCACACGTTTTCAGGACGCATGGCTTTCAGCGTTCAAAGCATATGAGATATTGAGGACTAGAATCGTGCTGAGCCATGATCAGAAGCATGGGGCTTGGCAAGTTGTGATGAAGAGCCACCCTTTGAGATGGACAGAGTTTCCTGACGTCAGCTCTTTCGTTGAGTTTGCCTACGACTCACACGACTACGGGAAGCCGTTGATTCAACTAGGGATTATTGATGACTTAGACAAGACCAATACGCAAGGCAATCAAGACGTGGTAAAATATGGCTTTTGTGTTCATCACGCCGCCTACGATGGGTGGTCTCTGTCAAATATCTGGCAGAGAATCTACCAAGGGCTCTCCGACAGCCCCCCAAGCTACTCATTCAGTCATGTTACTCCATACAAGTCTTTCATCCGCAATCTGACAAAACAAACCTCGGAGCAAGCGATAACTCACTGGGAAGAAAGGTTTGCTGGACTTTCTAATACGCGACTAATCCCTCAATCAAGTCATGCAGAACACCAGCCATTGGCAACCGATTCAACTCAAAGGACTCTCCAACTACCACAGTTACATGACCAGGGTTACCTACAAGGTAAGACAGCCGCGATAGCTCAAGCAGCCTGGGCCAAGACCATTTGCCACTACACGGCAAACAACGATACTGTGTTTGGCACAATCCTTTCCGGGAGAGAGTCTGCTGCCGCAAGCATTTCTGGTATAGAAGACATCGCTGGCCCGACTATTGTCACCGTTCCGTCTCGTACCGTTATCGACTACAGTTCTTCAGTATCAGATCTAGTGGCTGCGGTGCAGCGTGATAATCTCAGTGCCATTCGCTTCTCTCACATTGGCCTGGAACAGATCTCCCGTATAAACCAAGATTGTCGCCAGGCCTGTCAGTTTGATAGTATTTTTGTTGTTCAGCCTCCTTTGGACAAGACAATGGCAAACACATCTACTGGTGTCGTGCGCCAGACTATCGATACAAAAGGGTTCTTCTCAAGTCCTATGATCGTGGAGGTACAGCTGCCAGCGGAGGGCAAAGAAGTGACAGTCACCATAAGCTTCGACCATATCATAGTATCAGTGAGTGTGTACCTAATGTGATCGGCATGAATGATAACTGACTTGGTGGGATTTGCAGAGCCATCAAGCCGAGCTGATGTTAGACACTTACATCACGATTCTCGGTAGCCTCTTTCATTCACCCGAGGATACGCCGTTGCAAAGTATATCTGCGCTTTCTCCAGACCACATTGCACAGATTGGCAAGGTCAACGGCAGTTCGGCCAAAACAGTTCGATCTTGCGTTCATGATCTCGTGCGGAAGCAAGTTGAATTGAGCCCGTTCCTCACTGCTATTGATTCATGGGATGGATCGATGACATATGCCGAGCTAGACGATTTGTCGACGTCTCTAGCAGAAAACCTGTCTTACTTGGGTATCAAACCCGAGAAGGCAGTATGTATGCTCTTTGAGAAGTCCAAGTTTGCTATCGTTGCAATTCTGGGTATTGCAAAAGCAGGAGGTTGCTTTGTGCCCTTGAATCCACAAAACCCAGTCAAACGACTTCAGCATCTTGTCCAAACTGTGGACGCCTCAGTAATTCTCACATCGCCCCAACACGAAGAACTTTCTACGTCTCTCTCGCGATGCAAAGTTATGGTTGTCGGTCCAAACACCCTCCCATCACCAACAGCGGCCTTTTTGAAGCCGCCTCATACCTTTCATATACCTGTGGAGCCACAACATACAGCCTACATACTCTTCACCTCTGGAAGTACTGGGCTGCCGAAAGGAGTTGTTATTGAGCACCAAGCACTCTGTTCATCATTGATCGCTCTCACAGACCGCATAGGCATGGGAACCCATTCGCGAACGCTACAATTCAACGCCTACTGGTTCGATGGAATGTTGTTGGAAATCTTCGGCACTCTCATCGTTGGCGGGACTATCTGTAGCCTCTCCGAGTCAGGGCGCATGGACGATTTAGCAGGCAGCATTGAGAAGATTCATGCCAACACCATCACTACACTTGCGACTTCTGTATCGCGCTTGATCGAACCCAGCAGTGTTCCTTCCCTCAAGACTGTATGCTTAGGAGGCGAGCCTGTTCTACCCAGTGACAGGGATCGATGGGCTTCAAAGGTCAAACTATTGTCAGTCTATGGTCCCACTGAGACTTGCATCATTATGCTGGTTGGTGATATGACGCGCAATTCGCCAGCCACCTTGCTAGGTCAACCAGTCGGAAGCCGCGTCTGGGTCGTGAATCATCTCAAAGACAATGAGTTGGCACCTCTGGGCGGTATTGGCGAGCTTTTCATCGAGGGTCCCGGCCTTGCTCGACATTATCTCAACGAGGAGGACAAGTCTGCGGCCTCATTTGTCTCCAACCAGTCATGGATGGTTCAAGACCAGCATGTGCAGGAGCCTCGACGTGTTTACAAGACTGGTGATCTTGTTCGTATCAGCCCTGATGGTACTCTGACCTGGATTGGCCGCAAAGATTCCTCACAAGTCAAGATTCGCGGTCAACGAGTTGAACTCGCGGAAATTGAGGAAACCATAAGGCAGCACATTCCCAAAGCCCTTCCGGTTGCCGTGGAAATCTTTACGCCCACCAGTAATGATGAGATGCAGATACTTGGGGCAGTACTGGGGACTAGCGGCGTTGTGCCTGGAGGATCAAGCGATCAGGTGGCTGCTTATATGCAGAAGCTGACAATTGACCTGATGCCAAAGCTCAAGGGCACACTGCCGCATCATATGGTTCCAAGCGTTCTTATTCCTTTGTCTAATTTACCCTTCTTGAGCACGGGCAAACTAGATCGCAAGACCTTGCACAGCCTCGCCATTCCTCTGGCGGTCGAAATGTCTAAGGGAACGGCTACAACAACTGGGCAATCGCCAAAAACACCGAAGGAGAAGCTGCTCAGCGATTTGTGGGCAGAGGTTCTTGGAAGTAAAGAGAAGCCAGCGGGTCGGACCGACAACTTTTTCAATGTCGGCGGAGATTCGATGATGGCCATGAGACTAGTTGCGCTGTCAAGATACCGAGGCTTAGCACTCACAGTTGTGGACATCTTTAAGCACCCAATCCTGTCCAACATGGCTGACGTGATCGAGGCTTTGGATCACGAAGAGGATTTGTTGAAAGAAGGAGCCCATGACGATAGGATAGTTGACGAAAAAGCGTATACCCTGTCTACGCTTCAGCACCTGTCGCGACAAGCCATGCCAATTTGTGCGGATAAGATCGAACAGATATACCCGTGCACCGGTATGCAAGAGATGTTCTTGAACGGAACAGAGGCTTGGCCTGGAGCCCACGTCACGCAGTGGATATTCTCACTAGACAAAGACATCGATATGCTTGCTCTTGGAAAAGCCATTGACCGCTGCATCATCCGTTATCCAACTATGAGAACTCGCATTGTACGGAATATTCAGACAGGGCAGCTTGTTCAAGTTGTACTACACAAAGGAAATGAGGCTCCGTGGTCTGTCTTTCTCTCTGAAGATGTTGACTCGGTCGTGGAACAGGAAAGACAATGTCATTGGATGCATTCCGGTCTTGGTGAGCCCTTACAGAGGATCTCACTTGTCCAGAATAGCTCGCGCCCTACTCATCTTATTTGGTCACTGAATCATGCTGCTTACGATGCGTGGAGCCTAGGGATGATGCTGAGGTCTATCGGTCAAGATTACGCCAAACCGCAAGACGATCCAGAGACTGCTTTACCTTTCAGTGGATTTATACGGCATATAACCAAGGCAAGAAATGCAACTTCAGAGTCTCGCAGCTTCTGGCAAACCTACCTTTCAGACATGGGTCCACAAACATTGCTCTTTAACTACTCGGCTCTCAAAGACCCTCGCCAAGACTGCCTTGCAGTATATCAAGTATCGTTCCCCAAACGCGAGGGCAAGACTCCTACGTCGCTCATAGCAGCCGCTTGGATATTGTTACTGGCTCGGCTTACTCATCGCATCGACATCACTATCGCGTATCTAGTCACAGGGAGAACTCTTCCCCTAGGTGGAATCGATACATGCCCCGGTCCACTCATTTCGAAACTACCTCTGCGTGTTCGACTACCAATTGAATCCACTGGGATTTGCGACGCTGCTGATATTGTACGCACTGAGATGGTTCGGGTCATGCCACATGAGCACACTGGGCTAGATGCCATGCAAAGCCTGACAAGCCAAGATGCTGAGGTTGCCCCTCTGCATGCGGCCTCGCTACTAGGCCACTTGCCATTCGACCTTGCCATTCATCCAGCAGGTCACACAGACTTTAGTGGTGCAAAAGGTACTGGCATGGTCCATATGGGACAGAAGGTTGTGGTGCCTCCTCCTGGAACATTCTCAGCCGAGTGCTCAATTGTGTCAGAGAAGGATAACATAACAGTGGACTTGGCTATAATCTGGGATGATAGGGCTGTAGATAAGAGTGGGATTGATGATATCATAGAAATTTGGCGGGAGATTACAACAGATGATACTTAGAGTAGTTTGGACTGTAGATAGATTTGTAACTGGATTATCTTTTAAGAACTGCTTGGCATTTCTAAGACCGCATAATGAGGAGAAGAGGAAGAAAAACAAAACCATTAAAGATTTAAAATAACCTATCTTTCAGAACTAGTGGGTGTATCGCCAAACTCGGTATCTTAGACCTATAGATTTTAGCTTCTATTTCTAAACCTTATAGATCAACCTCGTTTCCAAGTAGACGCCCCACTTCCTCAGCAATGCTCATAACCCTCTCCTCAGTAAGTCGTCGCCCGATAATCTGAACTGCCACTGGCGCACCGTGATACGCACTTGGATCATCTATAGGGATGTCAGCTTCAGAAAACAAGAAGAGTGTTGTATTAATACATTCTGCCTGCACCGTCCGATCTATTTCGGTAAGTGGCTTGAATTGATAATTCGGCTCATCGATCTTTTTGTCAACAAATGTGACGGGCACTACTACGCTAGTAAAATCGAGTATATTTATCGCAGTAGCATATCCATAGTATTTAAACTGGTCATGTCGGATAGCGGCTGTAGGAGTAATAGGAGCAATGATAGCATCAAGTTCCTTACCAAGTTTCGTTTCGGCCTCTCGGATCCTGGCTAGGTAATCCGACTGGTAATTCCACTTCTGAAGCTGGATATCCCAAAGTTCATTGAGACTCAACTTGGGAAGATCCGGCTTGACAAGCTCCGCAATGTTAGGAATTGCAGGCTCCCCAGAAGTATCGAGGACCGAAAATATATCCTAACGACAATAAGCAATAGTCGTAATTGTGTACGTATACGATGGACCTACAGTTCCTCCATCAGAGGCATAGATGCGGTTAGCCAGATCAACAGCATATGGATGCCGGTAAGGTTCCCAAGGAATAACTGTATGCCCAGCCTCGCTGAGTTTGTTAACAACCTTCTGGACAGCCTGGATGACCGGGGGATGAGGCAGAACCTATTAATGTAAGAAAGCCATTTCGGAAGTACAATAAAGGATGCAGCTCACATTTCCATCGCAGAGATAGTAGCCCATATTCAAACCCCGAGCGGAAATCTTTTCCTTGATAGCATTCTCTTCATCATATCTCCATGGCATTGGGATGACTTTAGAATCATAGGCCCATGGCTTTTGGCTGAGAATCGACGTGACAAAGAGCCGCATATCGGCAATAGAGTGACAGATCGGTCCGCAGACGCTATGGATGGTCTCTTGGCCTTCCATGCTGTTAGCCATCTTGGCGTATGGCAGACTTGCGTATTGTGATATGCTAAAGTGATATCACACTGTGCTAAAGTGCTAAAGTGATATATATCACCGTGAATATATATCACACTTTTTTTCAGCTAAATGTGATATCACGATAGCTAAAATGCTATCGGCCGTGTGGCATGCTTATCCGATAAGATTAGATAATCTTATCTACTTTTGTTGGATCTACTCTAATTAGCTTTTGCAACACCCCTATTGGCTTGTGTCATCGTGCACAGACCATCGAGGCGCACAACGCGACATTTCCAGGTTGAGGATACACGAGACATGTGAGACTCCAAGGTCGAAATGGTCTTCTGACCGTGAGAACATTGGCACGGATAGAAAGCTCCTGACAGGAGATATCTAAACGGGCCAGTTTTGTTTGCATTACTTCCAATCTACGGAAAATCAGCATGTTTTGAAGTTCATCGTGGAAGTTTTTACAAGACGGGCCTACCCTATATCTCAGTGCTTGAAAGATACCAGAGTGCTCACGTATTCCCCCACACTTGCGCAAGTACCCTCTAAACAATATTAGTCGCATTTCATGGTCACAAAGATTCGCTTTTCAACCTCCCCCACGCTGGACATAGTCCTTATGGGAATTGGGAAATGGTCTCATTCAATAAATTACCGTTGAAATTTAGAAAGCAGTCGTTTATGGGCTGCGGGGAAATATGATTGCTTCAGTTGCACGATACCTATCCTGACGTGTAAGTCTCGGCGGTATAGATGTATACACTAACACATCTTAGCACATCCACATAGCCTGGGCATTCAAGACAGCAAATCAAGCTCGATCGCGTCAGGTAGCGTCAGGGGTCGGTTGACACGTTCAAGAAATGAGAGTTTCAGCGAACCGCGCCACTCGTTCGACCGAATCGACCGATTTCGATCGAACGTTTGGGCCCGTTCGATTCGATAGCGAATAAAGTTCGATTCGATAAAGACTTGGCATCGAATTAGTCTATCAATTCAATTCCCGTTCGTAAGATATCCATCCCTGGTATTGGAGAAGTAGCATGGATGATAAGTGTTGCATAGGCAGCCACAGGAAACGGTGTCACACGATTACGCGTGAATCATCAGAACAGTGTTACAGGTCTGTTACAGGGTCAGCAGGTCTAGTATCATACCTCGCCTCTTTACCTATAAGAAGGAGGAGAGCAAGAACAACCATGATGATAAAGAGACAGAAGACAATCATTCCGATCATCATTAGATTATGAGTTACCGGTACCTAGTAAGAGCGCGCTGTCCGGCAGTCTGCTGCCTCGACTTTCAATATTGAATTATGAGTTCATCTTCAAAAGTTATCACTGATACCCTTACTCGATCACAGACTAGAGCATCACCCGATGATCTGCCCTTCGAATCATCTAGCTTCGACGTCATTTTCCGCACCACTCATCCAGAGAAGGCCAAACCAGGGCCATCTGGCAAACGAAAGACGTCTGGTCGTGTTATGTATGAATGCCTTCATTGTCCCCCAGATAGTCCATGGTCAAATGGAAAGCGTGGCAATGCTATTTACCACGCGAAAAGGAAGCATGCCTCTATTCTTCAGACGGAGGCCAGTACCGTAGACGAGCACGACACAGATATTATTACCCGGCCGTCAAAGCAGCCTCGGATGGACAATTTTTTTCAGAGTCGGCCATCAGATGCCACTTTACGCCGCGTCTTTAACCGACAGCAATATATAGAATCGATTGTCGGTCTGCTCACACGCCGTCGTTTACCATTCTCCGCGGTGAAATGGGATGAGATGCAGGATATCATATTGGCATGCAATCCGGCTATTGAGGATCTTCTCCTCACGTCCCGCGACGCGGCGATGCGTCATATTACCACTACTTTCGACTTATACCGATCCCAATTGAAAGCAAAGCTTCAGGCGTCCGTATCGAAGATCCATCTCTCGACCGATCTCTGGACATCGCCTCATCGGCATGGCATTTTAGCAGTATGCGCTAGATGGGTTGATAATGGCTATCGACTTCAAAAGGCCCTGCTAGCTATGCCTGAATGTCGATACAGCCACAATGGCGGGCGCCAAGCAACTCTAATGGCGGAAGCAATCGAAGAATACGGTATTGCGAAGCAAATCGGCTATCATACCGGCGATAATGCTACTTCAAACGATACCTGTTTAAAACATCTCTCACAAATGCTACAGGATAAATACGGTGTATGCTATTTAGAACGCTGATTAATAGGTAGTTGGTTAACTGAGTCTAGGTATCTTTCCATCCCAGCCAGCGTCGAATCCGATGCATCGCTCATATCATAAATCTCTCCCTTCAAGCCTTTCTCCTTGCGTCCTCGAAAGAAGCTTTACGCGCAGCACTTGCCGCTGCTAGCGACGTGACCGGCGCCGAGATGTACGAACAATTCTACTTCACACTATATTATATATCCGCCAACGAGCCAGCATCGCGGTCTGAAGGTTCGGGACAGCAAGAACAGTCTTTCAGTAAGATATGGAAGGGAAAGGCTAAAAGGGCCGCTCGGAAGCCCCCCGATTTCAAGGATGACAACTTCAGAGGCTGGCAAACCATCCCGGCGATGCGTAAACTACATAACATTGCGGTCTGGCTTCGAAATTCATCTATCCACAGTGATCTATGGGAGGATCGAGTAGGCTTGCGGCTTGGGATCGATAACGACACCCGATGGAACTCTTGGTATAAGCTGATCGATAATCTTATCAGAAGGCAATCACAGATCAAGCAATTCTTGCTTGATTACGATAAGGAGATCAACGATAATATCCTCAACCCATCAGATTGGGATTACCTTGAAAAAACACATAGATTTCTCCACCCATTCGCGTCGGCAACTTTATGGGCTGAGGGTAAGAATTCTACATTGTCGCAAACATTGACAATTATAGATGGTTTATTACGCCACTATGAAAAGAACAAGGTTTGCTGTCTCTTGATAGACTCTAAACCCTAACTTGGCTAATTATCCAATCTAGGAACATTACTCGAAGCTAGAGACGCTTAATCACCGTATCCTTCATTCAATTGAGATGGGCTGGTTCATTCTCGACAAGTATTATACGATGACCAAAGATGCGCCTGTTTACGCTGCCGCCCTCCTTCTTGATCCTTCAAAGCGAATCAGGTACGGCAATCGGTCGACGGTACTTTCGAAACGCATCTACGGCACACACGAGACTACTGCACGAGGTAGACTCGGACGACAGCGGCAGCGAAAGTGATGACGATGAGGATAGCCCATACGACTTGCAGGCAGGTCACGGGTCCAAGACCGCAGGCTTGATATACGGACGGTTAATTACGGAAGGAGCATTTGAAACAAATGAACGGCGCGTCAACTTCCGGTACATCAGTGAGGAATGGCACCGGCTGCTAGGCTTCCCGTCTGCAATGGGAGGGTTTGGTGAGGTTCTTACGCCAGGCCGCAAGCGAAAGAAGGCATCTGTCTGCGATGAAGCGCTTCGGAGACTGCAGTTGGAGAGATGGAAGTCACGTCGCCGGATCAACATCGACCGTGAACTCGTCTACTTGTATGGAGATCAAGCTGCATTCCGGGGTGTTCAACGCGAGGCGATCCAGGCAATCATGATGAACAAGAGCCCCATTGTCGTTGTGATGGGGACAGGAGGTGGAAAGAGCTTGAGCTTTATGTTGCCAGCAGCAAGCTGTCCAGGCGGCGTGACTGTCGTGGTAGTTCCACTGGTATCGCTACAGGGTGACTTGATAGAACGGTGTCGGAAGATGAAGATACCATGCACCGAGTGGCGTACCTAGTGACCAGTCCCCAGGGCCGGCATCACTTGTTTTTGTCACGCCCGAGTCCGCAATGACCAAGCGGTTCCATGATTACGTGGAAGGACTTCGGGTGATGGCGCAGCTTGACGGCTTTGTATTTGACGAAGCACATACGATACTAGAGGGCACGCGGGACTTTCGACCGAAGCTAAGAGAGTTGGGTCGTCTAGCACTGGTTGGGGTACAGATGGTATATCTAACGGCAACATTGCCACCAAGTAAGGAGGCAGAGCTCTTTGAGCTTATCAACGCTCGATCAGAGGATGTGACCATGATCAGAACCAGCACAACTCGCGCCAATGTCGTGTATAGTGTGCAAACGCTGACAGCAACGACTCCAGAGCAAGCGACAGAAGCGGTAACGATAAAGGTTCGGGAGGTACTAGACCGGAAACTCGAGGAGTCTTCTGTTCTACTGGCCCAATTGCACATATGTCTTGACATATTCATTGACATATTCCTTGACATATTCAGAGTCGTATCCATCCCGCAATGTGTTGGTTGTTGGTTGTTAGGCGTGTTGAAGGATACGGAGTAGATCATATCATATGAGTGGGTCGTGTAATTGGAGGTTACCATCCGGCATGTAAAAAGCATGGTTAGACCCTAAGTGATCAAAGTTATGCTAGCGCTATGACGTGATGGCGGAAAGTCCTGCTGTTATTGTCGCTGCCACTATAGACAAAGGCTAGCTTGGTCTGTTTCAAGAAATGAGTCCAACTGAACGCCAATCGCAACTTAAACAATGACAAGCGATTCAAGAACAGGGTTCTTGAATCGGATGGACGGAAGCATATCAGTTTGGGAGAAAATAGCATATGAGACAAAACAAGCAGGGTAAAAACTAAAAAAGGCAGGACGCGGCTCTACTATGCATACCAAACTTGATGAATATTAGGCTGTACTGTGGCAATCCCTTGCGTAGTGTAGAAGTACTTTCTATGTTGTCTCTTTTCCCTTCCTTTGAGAAAAAAGCAGTTACATTATGATTCGTTGAAACACGATTATGGTTGCATGGCCACACCGGGTATAGATGGAGAGGGAAGCAGCTTCATATTTCCAACCCGCATGGAAAGCAAATAGCGGGCGATGCCTACGTGTACAACTGCAGCCATCCCTGGATTATGTTGTGTAACCCTCGGAAGCTATCAGCTCCGTCTTGGATGGAGGACCGAGCACTGTATAAACTATCACAAGCAGTTCTCCCCCTGTAGTAGTTTAGTTTACGCTCCGCCGGTTTTTTGCATCAATATTACACCAATGTCAGGCTTGCAAACAAATAAATCAAATCAAATTGGCGATTTGATTTGATTTGATTTGAATAGATTTGGATTTAATTTATTTGGTTCCAAGCCTGCCATGTAGCGCCTGCAGGTTGTCCATGAAAACAAGAAATTTGATAGAATCCCGAGTTCACCGGGTACGATCAGGAGTAAATTCTCACATTATGCAGCACCAGTGTATCGATGGATTTTCCAATCATATCATGTTGACAAAGTGATGGACTAACCCAGGTGAGACATTCACTTCTGTCGAGTACATGTGATAGCGTCTCATTGGTGTATACGTGGGCCAGCAAACAGCAAACCACGTGAGGCCCGAATTAGGAACCCACTAGCAATCGCGGAGCCTAAAACGGCCGCTATATTCAGGACATCATGATTGACATGCATATGACGGAGTACCGTAGACGCTAGCAAAAAGTGATTGTATTCTCCCTTAGCGGCCGGGTAGAGTTTTACGCGCGGCACGGTTTTTTCAGCAGTGTTATGACATCTTGGCAAGTCCAATGGAGAATCATGTCATTGAATTCGAAATTATTGGTAATAAAGTAACTATCTGAAAATGTCTATTCACGCGCCTGATTGGCCCTAAGAGCTCTTAAGCCTGATCACTTAGCTCTGCACGTACTAGCCAGCCATTCGCAAGCAGAGCTGGGACCGACCTTTTTCAGCTGCATCGCTTAGGCAAAAAATACTCCCTCGCCTCGATCCGTTCCACTTTAAGCGTAGCTTTCCCTCGGAACAAATTCCCCGAACGTTGCCTGATTTTAGAGCTTGCAGGGGTGTCAGCGTTCCACCGGAGCAAAATACCCAATATAATCGGTCTCTCTTTCAGCTTGCTCATCTTTTCTCCTTGAGGCTTAGACACACTTCCGGGTACCCCGCTTCTCAGTCACCACAACAACAATACGGCAGCTTCAAATAAATCTATATTTATCAATCTGCGTCCACATGGTGTCACAAATACATCATTCTTCTCATTCGCCATCGGTCGCGATTTCGGCATATCAAGACATGCCGTATGCGGGATCGTTCGCCGTTACCCGCATCAACAGAGTGCCCGAGATCAACCCCGTACAGGGCGACCACCGACTATTGCTTCAAATAGGTCGTGATCCTCATATACAGATAACTGACTTGCTCCGGAAGGCCGGTTTAACATGTCACAGCAAGACTTTAACAACATACCTCGGAAAAGAGGGTATTGTCACGGGCTGGGCTCGGTTTATAGGTGAACGGGGAACGCTTCAGGCGAACGGCATCTATTACTACGGATAGGCACTACAGGCAGGTCAGGATCTATTGACAAGACGTAGCTCAAGGAGCTACGTTCGGGATCTGTCTGTCGGTAACTACCTTACTCCTGTGGGTACGCTAAATGTTGGATACGCGCAAATACGATGGGGTGAGCATATAAAATGTGGATTCGGATGTGATGATACTATTGATCGTGGACTTGTTTCTTGTCCGTTCTTCTCTCTCCGAGGCAGTGTGTTTAACAACCAAGTCAAGTAATTTGGTTGGTTGAGGTGGGGGGCCACATCAGTGTTTATTACCCCCAGGAGAACGGATCTCATAGGCCAGATGGCTACACATGGGGACCCACCTCAAGCAACCAAGTCACTTGACTTGGTTGTTGGACACACTGCTCCGAGGGGGGTTTCACTCCTCTTCTGGATACAAGAATAATATTGCAATAAATGGAAGTGGAGCCGATTCCCAGCCACCAATCTAACACGGGCCGCCCCCACGTCCATGCCGAATGGGGACTGGCATGTACACCAGATGGAGGTGAGTGGCACTTTCTCACGTTAGCGCAGTTTTCTCCCTCCTACCCTGGCCACGGCGATCAGCTGCTAAACGCTCAGATGTGTCACGGGTCCGGCTCGGGAATACAGGTGAACGGGGAACGCTTCAGGCGGGCTAGGTTCTATTGCTACGGATAGGCACTGCAGGCAGGTCAGGCTCTATTGACAAGACGTAGCTCGAGGAGCTACGTTCAGGATCTATCTAGTCGGTAAACTAAAGTCCCAGCGATAACGTATCGCCACGTGATCTATATCCACTTGCAGATCTAGGGTAGGCTGGTCTGACTTCGAGCTGTGACAGATTGGCACTTTCAACTTTCTACCCAGGTTGTCGTCAACCAGGTTCGATAAGGGCTAAGCAATGCTACTTTGAAGTATGCTAATTTTAGTCTCCTGTTGCTTAGGTTCGGCATCTTGCGAAGTCCCAATCGCGATGACTTTGGCAAGCAAGCTTCGTGGGTCTAGAACTAGTGTGTGTCTCGTATGACTTTCAGCTTATGTTTTCCTGATTCAAGAGGAGGGCCGTGCCACCACTCACCGTAGTAAGCTTTTCAGTCACCGATACATACCTTGCACCTCGGGATAAGAGGGAGGGTTACATGCCAATGTTACCTCACGGGCGACTAAGGGTGTCAAAGTAGAAGGTGTACATTGAAATCTTTTCCAGGTCTGGAGCATTCTGTATCTGACAATATCCACTCTTTTGCAGATCGCTTTGGCACTCCATGTAATAGCGGCACCTACGGACCCACCCATATCTTATGAGATCTTGGCTTGTAGATACTGCCACTCCAGTGTCTAACAACAACACTAGCCATTCAACTCTTTTAACGTATCTTGTCTCCTTGAGTCTGTACTGTGCCCTGCACTTGTTTCTAACTCTATAAAATCTAAACTGTGAAACTCGCGATGGAATTCCCCTCTCGTTATCAGATCGACATACCCGATGTGGACGTTCTAACCTATGTGTTTGGTACACCTCATCCAGCCATACTTCTCCTTTTCTTCCGCATTTCCGTTAACTCATCCCATAGGAACACCAACTCCAGGAGACGGCCCCTTCGTCTACTTAGATGCAGAGACACAAACGCAAGGTTTTCGTAAATCCGAATTGGAAACATACGTCAAGAAGCTTGCAGGGGGCCTCCGTGCGACGAAGAGGATAAAGAACGACGACGTCATCTTGGCATACACTCAGAATTCCGTGAGTGTCCACAGGGCTATTGTTCTCCTAAGGAAGTGGTGTCTGATCTTATAGATTTGGTATCCAATTATCGTGCTCGGGGCCATATGTGCGGGTGGAATTTTTACCGGTGCCAATCCAGGGTATACCTCGATAGGTGAGAGCAGAAAGCCTGTTCACGGCAACTAGACTTCTTGACGCCAGAATGCCATGCTATAGCTAACACACCGGCTAAATTTACAGAGCTAACCCAACATCTCACCATTTCTGGCGCGACCTGCATCTTTACCGATTCCGAACGACTCGAGGCAGCTGTGGAGGCTGCAGACGCCGCGGCCTTACCAAGATCATCCATAGTTTTACTCGACGACGGCAGAGAGCCCGCGTTGGTTGATTTACACCGTATACAGGACTTTCTGGCTAGCCCTCATTCATGGGAAGTGATCAAGGATCCCCAGGTGTTGACCGAGAAGTGCGTTGTTTTCATCAAAAAATGGCAGTTCAAGGCTGACAATGCCATCAGGGTTGCTGTTCTTAATTTTAGCAGTGGTACAACTGGAAACCCCAAAGCTTGTATGATCACCCACCGCAATCTAGTTGCCAATGCAGAACAGACTCTGCACCTGGATGAGGTAGCTCGAGAAAGATCATCAAGTATGAATCATTCTTCTCATGAAACCCATTGTGCATTTCTGCCACTCTATCACGCTAGTAAGTCTACAGTCTAATTTTATACTCATGCACAGCTGATGAGTTAACCAGGTGGTTTGCTCACCTATTGCATCGTTAATCTACGAAGATCTTGTACCACAGTCGTCATGCGCAAGTTCAGCTTGAGACTTCTCCTCAGCACCATACAACGATTTCGCGTCACGTCCCTCTTTCTAGCCCCGCCAGTGGTACTAATGCTGGTCGAGAGTGATCTTTTATCTCAATACGACCTTTCGAGTGTCGAGCTCTTGCTCTGTGGAGGAGCTCCTCTTCAACCAGAGCAATCCAGAAAGCTAGAAGCAGTGTTTGGTGATGGCAGGGTTCGCAGCCGACAAGGCTGGGGAATGACAGAGGCTACAATGGCTGTCACTCTGTTTGCGCCCGACGAGTTTGATCCTTCACACAAAGGCGTCGGGTACCTTGTTGCTAACATGCAGATGAAGATAGTCGCTGACGATGGTAGTCAAGTTGGCTATTGCGAGGAGGGTGAAGCTTTTGTTCGAGGTCCCAACGTCTTCAAGGGTTACTACAAGAACCAGAGCGCCTCTCAGCAAGCGTTTGACTGGATGGGTTGGATGAGAACAGGAGATATTGTGACTATTCAAAGGAGCGGACTCGTGACAGTCGTGAACCGTAAGAAGGTTGCTACCATGACATAATCAACACCCCGGCAATAAACTTGTACTGACACTTCGATACAGGAGCTTATCAAAGTGAAAGGTTTTCAAGTTGCACCATCGGAGCTTGAAGGACATCTCCTCGAGCATCCAGGCGTCAAAGACTGCGCAGTCACTCGAATAATCCTGTCAGTAACCATTTAACTTCCTTGTATCGCTACTGCGGTTTAGTTATGCGCTTTTTCAAGCTAACTCTAGACTGAGCAGAAACGGCCAAGAGCACCCGCAAGCTCATATCGTAGCCAGAGACAGCGACGTGACGGCCGAATCTATAATGGAGTTTTTACAAGGACGACTTTCAGCACACAAAAGGATCACCGGTGGAATTGTTTTTACAAAAAGCATCCCAAAGTCCGCGTCCGGCAAGATTCTGCGCTGGATGCTCCAAGACCCGGGACATGCTAGATTAACACATCTTTGATGCTAGAGATGTAGTCGGCATAACAATGGTCATCTAGCTTGAGCCAAATCAGTAGTTTCTGTGCCATAATGAGATCCTTTCTGTTCATTTCAGTATAAAAGAATCGTCAAGTAAAAGTAACCAGCCTCAACGTTGAGTAACTGAAGTTGCTAAACAATCCTGTTTACTTCCTACCCCTGCTTGAGACTTTCGACCGCTCGCGTTCTGTACTGGCTCTGAACCACGATTCAAAAGGTCACTCGGGATTTTTCCAGTTACTCGTGATGAACACCGGCAGCTTAGCTCAATCTTGCGTCAACATACCAGAACAATTTCCTTGATCAGTTGAGTATCTGTCAGATATTAAGGTGTATCGTGTGTATTTCTTGATCCTTTTACAATCGAAGGACTATTGAGACCTTATATCTTCGACTGGTTCCTTCTAGGATTTGAGTCCTAGAAAGTCCTAGATGAAAGTTGTGACGGTTACACCTTAGCCGTTAGGCCACAGGGCAAAAGATTGGGCTATAATCACTATGAGCGATTACAGTGGTGCTTACAGCTGCCTATAGAGCCTTATAGCGCTGTTACGGGCACGAATCGTAACAAAAGTCCTATGATCTAAGTTTAGGACTTTAAACTTTAATCCTGAACCTTAATCCTGAACCTTAATCCTGAAGTTGAGGGTGAACCCTCCAACATTCAACAGTATCCATACTACAGTGGGATGCAATAAGTTTGAATACCGGGCGTGTATCTTCTTTTCCCGCTAGCCCTTTTAAGTCAGCTACTACGTGCATATCAGCTTTTGCACGGCTGATAAGAATATAGTGATTGGCTAGATTGAGCTTCTTCCTCAGATTAGAAGCAGGCTAAACTCCAAACAGGCTAGACAGGGGCATCAGTACTTCAAAAGGTATTCAAACTTATTGCATCCCATCCCACTGTACAGTATAACCTTAACGGGAGCCAAATTTAAATTGAGTATGCTGCATTGGCTACGTGGCCCGGCAGCCCTCCAATGAAAGGGCTCAGACAAGGAAACGCCTTACAAGCCCATTGAAATCTTCTTCAGGTCTGGAGCATTCTGTATCTGACAATATCCACTCTTTTGCAGATCGCTTTGGCACTCCATCACAGTATTACAAAAATACCCTGTGGACAAGGAGTGGGGTTGCAAAGCCTCCAATCTCCTCAAAGGAAGGCTGTCAAGATGATATGATGCCAGAGAAGCTACTGCATCCGACCGCAATTTATTTTGGTTGCATACCTCTACCGGTACATGGCGCAGCTATCAGTTCAGGGCCATATCGGCCCGAAAGGAGCAGCAGACTGTAGATTCCATGCCATCAGCCAGTGCAGGAGTTACACAATCATTAGGCATCCCAGTGTTAAAACTTAAACGATAACGATACAATGCCTATGTTACATCACGGCATTATACTGCGGACAGACTGAGAATTTAATATATGTAAACATTCTATAACTGCAGATCACTTCGCGTCCTCAAAACAACCTATTCTCGGCAGTTGGATTGCCTCGGGGCTGGAGGATTGATCAGCGAGAGGACACCTGCCCGGATGATCACTTTCATCCCTCTCCCTGTTGCCGATGTGCCTACTTAAGGCCGGGTGCAAATGGAGCTTCGACAGACACTCCTCAGCGTAAACAAATTGGCTCCTATTCCTACACCTACCCCTACCCAGGCGCAACTACCGAGTGGAAAAGTTCCTCTAACCACTTTTCAAACTTCATTTTTCCCAATACCGGGAATCTGAATAGGACTCCTAAGTCACAAAGCTTCACCTTGCACAATGGCGCCCACTACCAACGTTCCCAACTCTCCCAAAGAGAGCATTGCAAACATTTTCAATTCCTATGTTGCCGCTGCCGCCATCGCTGCCGCTTGGGAAGTTGGTCTTCTTGATCAAGTTCGGGCCCAAAAGGTGGTGGATATCAACCTATTCGCAGCTGATCACGATCTTCACCTGGAATCCACGGATGCCCTGGTCTCGACTCTTGCCATGGTTGAAGTACTTGAGCGCGAAGGGACTCATTCCAAGCCGGGGAGGCTCTTGGAAGAGGCCTACCAAACTAAAGGGCTGTTTCATTGGCTTGCTCTTGGATCTGGTAGTCTCTTCGCACAAACCCAGCATGCCTTGCGTAACGAGAACCGCAAGGGAAAGTATTTCACTCGCGACTCAGCAGCCATCGCACTGGCATGCCGTGAGGCCAGCCTGCAATACATCGACCCGGTCTTCCTGGATGCCATGGGCAAATCAGGTTGCAAATTCAACTCGGCTGTGGACTTGGGAAGCGGGAGCGGCGAAAGACTGATGCAGATATTGGACCGCTTCCCCAGAAGTACTGGTATTGGCATTGATATTGCTGGCCCAGCAAACAAATGTGCCACGGCTGACGCCGTACGCCGTGGGTACAGCAGTCGCCTCACCTTTATGGAGGGCGATGCGCGAGACCTCAGCTACCAGGATGAGTTTACTCGAGTCGATCTCTTGACGTCCTTCTTGATGGGTCATGACTTTTGGCCTAGGGAGAATTGTATTGCCACTTTGAAAAACCTCCGAAGCATCTTCCCAAACGTGCAGCGGTTCTTTCTATGTGATACTGTGCGGATCTTGATCAACAGACCTGAATCCCGACATGCTGTCACAGAAGATGCTGTGCCGATCTTCACGTTGGGATTCGAGTTTGGCCATGCACTCATGGATCAGACTATACCTACTTTGGAGGACTGGGAAGGTGTTTTCGAAGAGGGGGGATGGCGGTGTGTCAAGCAGCATCACATATCGCCTCCTTCTCTTACTGTTCTCTTCGAGTTGGAACCTCTCAAGGTCGAATAGACGTGAGCCGACTGCATTACTGTGACAAGTTCAAAATACACGGTAGTTTGCCGAGATGTTATTTTTCACACTGCGTATTACTCTACACTAGGACATTGCGGTAGATAGTAAACACGATATTACCTGTGATATCTACGATAATGTGTTAAATTCCCTTTTGCCATGTCCCCGGGTTCTGTTTGTCTGCATTTCTCGAACCCGTGACAACTTGGCAGTATTGCCCGTCAAAGTAAAATCAGTCCCACGAACTCGGAAGCGACTGTCTCCCAATTCCATGTGTAGATGCTGGTTTGCTATCCAGCACCAACCGTGATAGCCGAGTTGCAAACTCTAACTCGCTTTGTACAGTGGGATGCAATAAGTTTGAATACCGGGCGTGTGTATCCTTCCAGGCTGCTAGCTGCTTTAAGTTAAGGCTGCGTATATATAATCTCTCGTACGCCAATTTGAGTAATACTGATTGGCTGTTATAAGCTTCTTACTGGGATTAGAAGCCCGCTAAAGTAAAAAGAGGCTAAATTGGGGGTACCAGTACATAAAAAGGTATTCAAACTTATTGCATCCCACTGTATCTAGGATGGGGGAAAGGGCATGCCAGTAGATGTTTTCCCACTAATCAGTGTGTCCAACAACCAAGTCAAGTAACTTGGTTGTTGAACACACTGCCACTAATGCTCCCTGTGATTGGCCTCTGCGTGATGTGCACAACAATGAAAAAGATCAGCGCGGTAAACAATCATGACACATAGTATGTAGTCACTAGTAAGGTTTATCGGTGTCGTCCGGAATGCGACGTGAAACCCCTCTCCTTGAGGGGGGCAATGCATGAGGGGTAGAGAAAACAAACAGCTTGTAGCGAGGTAGACTGCAACATATATTGCGATATGATGATATGTATAAATGGCCAGAACCTGTACATCGATGAAGAGCCATAAAGCAAAGATAAACTTCATTTTAAATTTCTACTTTGATCTTCTGCATCACTACTGTCAACCACTCCACCATGTCTAGTGTTGCAACTTCCATGCCCGCTTTCAGCACGCTGCCCCTGGATGAGGAATCATTCGCTTCCGCATCTCCAGCTGGGACTCTGACTAGCAACCTGACCAAAGCAATCCGCGACGCCAATCACGGTATGGCCCATGTGCCACCTTACGACGTGGTTGATGGTTGTTGTACCTGGCATTGGACAGACAAGTTTTCTGAGGCCGAAGGATGGATAGTCATCGACTCTCCTGTCCCTTCGGTCTCAGGTGGGGGTCTTTTCCTTCACGCCGGAGCAACTCTGGATGAGGTCCGTGATGTAACCCACACTATGAGCGCCAAGCTCGCCGTGTCCTCACAACCCCAGATTTGTGGCGCAAAAGGCGGTATCCGTTTCCCCCCGGAAGATCCGGGCGCTTCACTTGTCCTTGAGCGATTTGTTCGTGACAATGCCGGTGTTATTTCCCAATATTGGGGAACCGGCGGAGATCTCAATACAGACCATGCAGTCATCGACAAACACGCCAGGGCCTATTGCTCCCCAGGCACTGTGACTGCGTTGGACGCACTTTGCCTTTTCCTGAACCATACCGCATTTGCTTCAACCTCGTCCAATATTACTGCTTTACTTGGAGAGTCCGTTGGCGACACCCAGTGGTCTCTTAGCGAGTATTCTGTCGGTTATGTGATGGCGATCATACTCAAAGAGTTGCTTGTCCACACAAAGCCGGACCTTTTGGGCAGAGCTCGTTTGGTGGTACAAGGTTTTGGGTGCGTTGGCTCTACATTTGCGCATGCAGTCAAGAGACTAGGCATCGGCCAGGTGGTGGCAATCTCCAGCCAGTACGGCTTTTACGTCGACAGAACAGGCATTGATTGTGATGCTATCGAATACACCCGTCAGACAGTTGTGAGGAGTAGGCAGACTATGGGGCTCGATCCCAGGAGCCTAGAGGCGGGACTGACTCAGCCTCAGCTCGAGTCACGTTTGTATACAAAACGCCGAGCTGGAGCTTCTGACGAGGAACATCTTGCTGATTTCTTGGGCGCATCAGAGGGTGAGGTCTTTGTTCCTTGTGCTCAGCGCTACGTTTTGGGGCCAAAGACCATATCAGCGTTGCTCGACGGTACATTCTATAATGTACCTCGTGGGGCTCGATTTATCCTTGCAGGTGCCAACAATGTTTTCAGCCAGGGCGAGACCAAACATGAGATGCTAGGTAAACTAGATTCTGCAGCAGTTCTCATGGTTCCTGAATGGGTCAGTAACTCGGGAACCTCCAATCTGTTTATGCGAGCCTGCGGCGGCCTTGCCTTGAAAGGTTACAACGCTTCTAGCCTCAAGGCATGTGCCAGTGATTCAAGGGCCTTTGTCAACGCCATTTTCACCAAAGTTGGGAACGATGCAGGTACTAGGACTCTCTGGGAGGCTTGCGAGAACCTAGCGGTTACTCGTAAACGGACCGGGGCAGTCAATCTTCTCGGTGTGCAGAGGATGTCCCATCTGACTCTCACAACCCCCAACGCCGCCCGCGCAATCCAAACCATAACCCAAGTCTACAACGCTAGGGTCAACCAAGATGGAAGTCTTTATCAACTGCCGGGCCCAGGTGACCCAACACTTAGTATCGTCCAAGCACCGCGGGTCGCCGGGCCCGCTGATATCGGGCTATCTGTGCATTTCTCCGTGTACAGTTTGGAGAAGGCTCGTGATGTGCTAAGGGCTGAGAATATTGCCTTTGAGGAGAGAGCGTTGAAGGATGGGTCACTAGAGCTGGTCCTTGGTCGCGAGCCAGCTGGATATCCAATACGTCTTCGTCAAGTCCCTGTACGAGAGGTATTAGATCATGACTTCTCCGGGTCTGATCATGTGCTGAGCTCAATAATCGGCTCAACTGGACAGATCGATCATTATGCAGCAATCATGCCCAACTCAGCCCGTGCCAAGAGGTTTCACGAATATATGATGGGCTTCACACCGGTTCGGACCTTCGCTGTCAAGGCTGGCACTACTGCTCAAAGTGACGACGGGCTGATGCATGTCATGACTGTTCCATTCGATACCAGCCGCGTCGTAGTCCTTACTGAAGGTCTCACTCAGGACTCAATCTTCACCAAACTTATGGAGCGCCACAACGGACCATACCTTCATCACATCGCCTTGCAAGTTGACAATGTCGATATTGTCTTTGCCCAGGTAAGGGAGAGAGGCTGGCAAACAACTTCGGAAGAGCCGAGCTTTGATCTCGCTACAGGCCTTCGGCAATTCTTCCTGAAAGAGGAAGAGATTGGATGTACCTTGGAGTTCATTGGTCGGAGAAAGGATGACACTGGAGGCTACGGGAACGGAACAGCGGAATTCGGAGTTGGAAATATTGTGGCTCTGGCTCAGTCTCTGGATGATTTGTCCAAGTGAATGAATGGACTGAGGCAATAGAACCGATTCCGCCAGAAGCGTTCCCCGTTCACCTGTACTACCGAGACCCGCCCGTGACACTATCCTGATATTTAAGGGATTTCCCGGTGACCCGCCGGATCCGGTGATCTGCCGGATTATTGCCAACTTACACGGGTGACTTCAATCTAGCATAGCCCAACAAGCACTTTTCAAAATGCGCTAAAACTACGAAGATGATATAATTATTTCCTTAAGACTTATTTCAATTAACTTCGAAGTCATCAAGCCATCGCGGTCGTTTCCTGTTCCGCTGCGATCGTCCCGAGTCCCGATATGCCACCACTACCTCCCGACCGCTCTCGACAACTAAAGAAGGCCTTTTAGGCCGAGTTTTATGGCTGGGTGGCGTCGGCGTCTTTGTATTTGGGGTACTTAATGCTTCGTTGGGTGGCTTGAATAATACGGGGGGCTGGGTGATTGTGGGAAGAACGACGATGATTTCGTCCCGGTTGCCCCCATTCTCTTCGAGACCATCTGAGCCATTCTGCCGTGCCTGATGCTTCGGTTGTATACTCTGCTGATTCTGCTTCTTCATCTCAATCCGAAGCTGCCCGTTTGCTTCTCTCTCAAGCTGCTTTGTTTCTTTTTCCCGCCCTTTTCTTTCCTTTTTCTCCTCCCGCTGCCTCTTCCTCTCCAATACCTGTTGCTTTTGCTCCTCTACTCTTTTCTGCCGCAGAGCCTTTTCAGTTCTCTTCTGGAGAACCTCCTCTTCCTTCTGCGCCTCCATTTCAACTTTCTTCTGGCGAGCTTGGGCGATCTTTTGCGGGCTAAACACCTGAGCTGAATTAGGATCCACACGATCAAAGATATAGTCTTTCAGGGCTTTACCATGCTGCCTTCGCTGTTTTTCACGGATAATTGTCTCACGGAGGCCTTGGTTCTCATGCCTGAGCAGCTCAACCTCGGCCTGTAGAGTGTCCATCGGTGATGAGAAGGCGGTAATCGCGCCCATTTCTTGCTTTCGCCTTGGTAAAGCGGTCGAAAACACCAACCAGCCACTCTTTCCCCAGTTCGTGACTCGTCTAGCCAGTTTCGGACGTGGAAAAGAAGGCTGATTGATGCTCAGGATCAAAGTCAGTGAGCCAAGTATCCTGAACTTGTCCCGGCTTGCCCTGGTAGATGAGGAATGGTGGTAGCGATGTCATGGCAGATGCACGCCAGGAATGTGATCCACGATCGGTTCCCATCCTGGGAAGCACCGAGCAATTTGCCTTGTCTTTTAGCATTGACATCAAATACTCTCTTCGTTCGGTTGATTACACCCAGGAGAAATCCCTTCTCATCCATGTTATACGTGTTCTGAGGTAAGATGTCGTATTTGTCGATTTTTTCACGGATCTTCCATGATTAGCAACGAACCAAAGGCGCAACGAGTCTGCTTACTAGATCAAAATATGCTCTACACCGAGAAGCATTGTCGGCTCTTCTTCGTGTTATATCAAATCCATCAAACCAGGTACAATCGATCTCGTTGCGATGGCGCTGGACGAAGCTGTATGGCCAGTTCTTTCCGACCTCGATTTTGGCTATGTCCTGAGCAAAATTTCGGATCATGGATAGGGTTAGCGGAATGCCACGCAGTGAGAGTTTACGGGTATAAGTAACAAGATCTTGTTCCTGTTGTTTTGAAAGACGAGATTTATACAAAGAGTCGGCATCGCGTCTTGCTCTCTGTTTGCCCTGATGGCGGCGGCGCAGGGTAGTCTCGTCACATTCGAACTTTTTAGCGGTAGCAGTATAGTTAATAGATCTTGAGGTTCTCAGAAACTCGAGCGCTTTATCGATTGCTGCCATGGTTGTTGAGTTATTAAAGATTGAAGTTGGGAGTGAATATCGGTGTAAGTCCAGCAGATCATCGGATCTGACGCAATTTCGCTGCCCGACAGAGTTCGGTCACGCTCGGGTCGCGAGACGGCCAGAACCCGTTCACGGCCGAGCTGGAGGCGATGGCGATGGCATTGCGATGCATGCCAGATGGTCTACAACGTCGAGAGCTTACGGTGTTGTCAAGTAGTCAGTCGTCACTCAAGGCGATTGTGCGACCGCGACAGCAGTCGGGCCAGGCCACCATCCGTCAGATCTACGAGCACATCGAACGATTAAGGGACAACAACAGAGTCAAGATGATATGGGTTCCCTCCCGAGATGAAGACCTCAGCATGAACCTTGAAGCAAAGAGACAAGCCAAGAAGGCCACCAGAGCAGAACGCACGCCGCAATCGCTACCATCCACAACCCCTCTTTCGGCACCACCCCTCTTTCGCCAGGCAAAATAAAAAAAGCTCCACCAAAACTCACCAACTTCACTTACACAGAACTTGACCGAATTGATAGAAATCCGTGAAATTTTTGTTTCATAAATCATAAATAGGGTTTATCTATTGTACTCTGGTTTTTTTCACCATCCGCCGCGACCGCCTGGGTGGTTGGTGCGGTATGTTTTCCTCTCTGACTTCGATAACAGAACCAGCCTCCGATTCTGACTCTTGCTCGCTTGAAGAGACGAATTCCACCCCGACAGGCGTATAACGAGTCGCCCCTTCTGGTATGGGCTCCTTACCAGCTAGAGTCTCTCCAAGAGTCATAAAACGCCTGTTAGGATTTGGCACCGTCTTCCTCTTCTTCCCTCTTTTCAGCCGAGCCAATTCTTCCTCTAGGCTGGCAATCCTCAGAGTATGCGCCGCTACTGTCTGCTGGTGAGCTTCAAAGCCCTTGGCTATCACGTTGTACCGTCTCCGCGTCTTTGGTGTTTTGTTCAATCCAAGATCACGAATTTGACGGCTTATCCGTGGCGTATCGTCCGAGCCAAGATACGGCCTGGGTTCAGGAGTCACTCTTGGGCTGCCGTTTGGCCTATCTTGTTGGATTTCAGGGTGCCGTAATGCTTTCGCACGTGAAATGGGCCAGTTTCCAGTGACCCTCCAGCCAGACAGTATGTTCTTCTTAGTCATTCCAACTCGGCGAGCCTTGGCGTAGGCCCTGATGAAATTGACCTTGTCCATCGGAGCGGAATCAGTCAACGAGGCGAACCTTTCCAACTCTCGTCGATATGCAGCCTTCAGCGCGTTAAATACTCCATTGTCCAGTGGCTGGAGTCCATGAGAGCAGTGTGCTGGTAGATAGCAGCAATAAACGTTGTTCAGAAAGCATGTGGCCATCCATTCATCCTTCTATCACTCAGCACTGATCTTGAGGTGGGGAAAATAAAGAACATACAGTTGCATGGCTTCCATGACCATCTAAAATGATCAGTCTCGCGTCTGACTCGTCAGCAGGTGTTGTCTGGGGCAGATAGACTCTTTCAAGCCATTCAATGCCTATGTGGTCATCAGTCCACCCGTTGGGCGATGTTATGTAATACCAGTCTGCTATCTGCTTGAACTCCTCAAGAAACCATTGTTTTTGCAGTTCTTTTCCCTTGAAGATTATGCCAGGAACTAAAGCGCGACCGTCAGCAGTGACAGCTTCGATAAATGAAGTCCAATTTCGAGTTTGTGGTCCTTTGAGAAAGGCCTTGCGCTTCGGGTCCGCGCTTCCAACGACCAGGCTATCTAGACCTGAACCCAGAGGGTTAGTCGGCCAAAATTCAAGAATTGACAAGGAATAGAGGTGAATGCTTGCCGAAACCAGTCATAATACCGCCTTCATCGACGTTGACGGTGTTTTCAGGCTTGATCCAGCCATACTGGCCATCCCGGATATCAAAGTACCAATGAACCGCTTTAGGAGTAAAAGAGTCGAACCTTTTAGCTTCTTGACGTCTACCCATCTTGGTCTTTAGGTCTGAGCGGCGATTGATAAACTTGGTCACCCAGTTGCGTCCCAAGTCGGTATGTTCGCCCTGCTGTCTTAACGAGCCCATGACACAAGCGCGGATCTGACTGTGGGACGGAGCATAGCCCAAGGACTCCTGGCGGAGGATCCAGAAAGCCAGCTTATCTTCTTGGTTCTTGGAAAAACGTCGGCGAGGCTGGATCTGGTCTTTAGCGGCCCCACGGCCGTTAAGTCTATCGATGAGGGTCGTTCGGGGCACCCCTCTTCTCTAGGCCGCTTGAGGGGGTGAAAGACCATGATCGGTAATATCCAATATGGCCTCTGCCATATCGTCCTCTGTATATTCCCATTGAAGTCGTGATTTAGGCATTTTTCTGCTGTTGTCGAGGGTAAAGATCAAAAATCACGAGAAAGAGCGGTGAGGAGGTTAGTGACCATATTGAAAATATTTCAATAGCATGACTTGCATGTATCGCGTGACCAGCACATCCTCAACAGGTCAAAATAATTATCTCCACTCATTTCTATAATCAATAAAAGAAGCTTATTTTAGGTAGCTATTTATTCTGGCCAACTTTCGTGTAAGTGAAGTTGACGAATTTTGGTGGTCCTCTTTTTTTTTTTGCTTGACGAAAGGGTGGGGCTGTCGAAAGGGGGGGTTGTATATGGTAATTATGTTACAAAGGCCATGGCGAGCTCGATATCAAATTCTCATCCCTCCATCCCGATGAGGTCAATCAGCTTCTCCCTCCCGTAAAACCTCATGAATTTAAAACTACCACCGAAATTCCAGTTACCGCTCCTTCGAAGCCCTTCCCAACTCTCAATATTGTCATCCAGATAGTAGGCAGTCGAGGTAGAGTTTGGAACCGTTTCAAGCCACTATGAATGCTAAACAGATTTCAGGTGACGTGCAGCCTTTTATTGCTCTCGGCGTAGCTCTCCAGCGATACGGGCACCGCGTACAATTAGCAACCCATGATAACTTCACGGACTTTGTCCGCTCGTCGGGCCTGGAATTTTATCCCATTGGAGGAGATCCCGAAGATCTCATGGCTGTAAGAGAAACGATCTATATTTTCGCTAGCCCACTGCTGGTTGAACGGCCTAGTACATGGTCAAGAATCCCGGCTTGAACCCGTCAATGGAGAGCCTTCGAGGCGGCGACATCGGCCGAAAACGAAAAATGATACGTGATATGTTGAGGGTTTGTTGGAGCTCATGCGTTAGGCCGGATCCCGTCTCAAATCGTCCCTTCGTTGCCGATGCTATCATTGCAAACCCGCCGAGCTTCGCACATGTCCACTGCGCCCAAGCGTTGGGTATACCGCTTCACATGATGTTCACCATGCCTTGGACTGCAACAAGATCGTTTCCCCATCCTCTGGCCAACGTCAAGTCCGAAAACATGGATCCCAGGTCTTCCAATTATCTTAGCTATGGCGTTGTTGACCTCATGACCTGGCAAGGGTAAGACTTGATGACGATTGTTGCATTTGGGTATTTGTGCTAAGAACAAATTGATACAGACTAGGAGATGTTATCAACTCATGGAGAGTTAATGACTTGAATCTGGAGCCATTAACTGCTGCTGTCGGCCCTGACATCGTTGGCATCATGAAAGTTCCATACACATATTGCTGGTCGCCCGCTTTAGTTCCCAAGCCAGCTGACTGGGGAGACAGTATTTGTAAGACTATTTGCAAGGCATATCATCTTGAGCAGTCAGCGCTGACTTTCCACCAGACATATGTGGGTTCTTCATGCGAGACGAACCTTCATACTCGCCTCCACAAGATCCTGCAGACTTCTTGGCACATGGACCGCCACCAGTATACGTAGGATTCGGAAGTATTGTCATCGAGGATCCGACAGCGTTGACAAATATTATCAAAGAATCTTGCAAACTCACAGGGACCAGAGTCATTATATCACGAGGATGGAGCAAGCTTGGAGGAAACGAATCTAATACTGAATCTGTTTTTTACTTGGGAGATTGCCCTCACGGTAGGTTGTCCCACCCATAATCACAATTCGAGATCTAACCTTGTCAGTGATCTTGTTGGACTGGACTAGCATTGGAGTGGATTTGGATGGACTGGATTTGGCTGGACTGGATTCACAGTTTCAGAAATTTGGACTGGACTGGATCGAGAGGTCTGGAGCCTCCTGGAGCGCTAATGGACCATTCCTAATTAGGAAAGAGGCGAGCCCGAACCCCACTCTTTGTTTCAGGCACATTGTTTCCGTGTGGTGTTGATTGGTCTCCACGATGCTAAATCCGTCAAGTCCCATCGGCAAACCAAGTCAGTAATGCAGCGCGAAGGTGAGACGTCCGATTGCCTACATAATATGCAGCAGCACAAACCCGATAACATGCCCTTTACCATTTGGCCAACAATGTAATTGATGTCCCAGAATGGCCGCACCAACAATCACCCACTTCTTCTCTCGTTCTTCTAATAGGTCTTCAGAATCAGATAATGTTGTTCTCGCTCCAGAATCGATCAACAATACCGGTAGTCGCGATCCGGACGCCCTGATCCAGCCAGATGAGTTCAAGCTTCAGGGCGAGCAATATACTCGCTGTTCTGTGATCGCAAGAGGCCCTAGATCAACAAAGAAACGCACGTCGGTGATCTGGCTATACGGTGAGGATCTACAGTCAAAGAGAGATCGGAAACGGGTATGGTACTGCTACCTCTGCGAGAAACAGCGTCGTCAACAAGAACTTCCAGCAGTCTCAAATGGCAATTCTACGGCACTTGATCATCTCCACCTGAAACATCATATCGACAAGACTACTGGAGAACTCAAGTCCTTTCGAGGAGACTCGGTGGACTCGAGCCAGCCCTCGATATCCGATTACCAGGACATGAAATCGATCGTCTTCTCCCGCCGCTTAGATCGGTTCAAGGAACTCCTAGTCCGCTGGCTAGTCTGTTGCCATATCGCCTTCTTCCAGATCGAGAATGACTACTTTCGCGACCTCCTCTTCTATCTATTCCCACCCCTAGCTGATCTCCTTCCAAAGGCAGCGTCGACCATTCGCCAGTGGGTGATGAATATGTTCGAGGTGAGGAAAGAGAGACTGCGGCAGGATATGCTCGACAGTCGGAGTTCCATTTCGCTGTCCTTTGATCTGTGGACGTCGCCGAACTACCTCGCAGTGCTTGGAGTAGCAGCACATTTCATCGACAAATCTGGGCTGCGTCGAACTGCTGTCTTGGCACTACGCGAAGTGGAAGGGGAACACTCAGGGGAGAACATCGCCGATGTCCTGTTGCAGGTCATCAAAGATTATAAGATTACGGACCGAGTTGGCTATTTCATGTCCGATAACGCATCGGCCAACGATGTTTGCGTTGACTTTGTACTGCGCGCTGTCTACCCAAGGATGTCAGATAAGCAGCGAAAACGCAGACGCATCCGGTGCTTCGGGCACATTGTGAATCTCTGCGCGCAGGCTTTCCTTATCGGAAAGGACGCCGAAAAAGTCTGCAAAGATCTAGACGCTGCGTACAGGGAAGGTGATATGAAGCGAATCCAGGAGCTCTGGCGGAAGCGCGGCGCCATCGGAAGGCTTCACAATATCATCAAATACATACGAGCCAGTCCTCAGCGCCGTCAGTTTTTCAGATCAATTGTTTGTGGGGGAGAACTGTCTGAGTTTGATGGCTTAGAGGTGAGTTTACGCCCTCCATAAACCCATAGTCAGAACTAATAGTTAGCCAAGCTTATCCAAAGCCAGCAGACACGCTGGAATTCATACTTCACCTCGATCGGTAGAGCTCTTAACGTCAAGGAGCGAATTCAAGTCTTCTGTGACCAGTATGAGGCTGGCCAGAGCCAGAAAAGCCTCACCGAATACCGCCTGTCTGAGCAGCAGTGGGACGAGCTTGCACACCTTCATGATCAGCTGGAGACGTTCTATGACGGAACCCTCTCTACGGAAGGCAGGCTTTCAACACTAGCGGATCACTTTCAGACACTTGACTGGCTACTAAATGAGATCCAGCAGGCCAAGATTAAATTCGAAGAACTCCATAAGGAGGCTGTTCGAAGGAACACCAATCGAGGAACTGTTGATGCTGAAGCTGATGACTTCGCATTTCTTGCCGCTTCAGCGGAAGCTTCCTGGCGTAAGGCGGAGGAGTACTTCAAGAAAGCGGATGAGACACCGGCATATTATGCTGCTATTGCGCTGAATCTGACTCTCAAAAACCAGTGGTACATCGAGACTTGGACAGATGAAGAAAAGAAGTCATGGATCCCGAGCGTTACGAAGCTTGTCAGGGGGCTCTGGCTAGAAGAGTATCGGGGAAGACATTCTACAAAGCATACGTCAGTTTCCGCTTCGTTCTGCCCAACTTTGCCTGCTCCGGTTAGAAAGGAGAAGGCCTTTGTGGCGGTCAAGAGCCATAAACGACTGAAGCTTCGTCACGAGGCCCTAGCAACCGACCCTCCAGCCGTCGACTTGCTCGATCAGTTCCTTGAAACAGATGTTATCCGGCTTGGTGAGGACGAAACCTTTGACCCTATCCGTTACTGGAACGATCGCTACTATACGCAGCCGGATCTAGCCCGTATGGCTCTGGATGTCCTGGCCGTTCCATCAATGTCAGATGAATGCGAGCGGCTATTCAGCAGCGCCAAGATACTGCTTTCCGACCGGCGGTCGAGGCTTAAGATAGATATCATTGAAGCCAGCGAGTGCCTCCGATCCTGGTTCGGCCCACCTGCACAGAATACTTTTGAGGATATTAACATCGGGAGACTAGAAGGGGAGTCTGATCTGCAGGGGACTCGGCACGGCGGGGAGGGATCTGAAATTAGAATGGGTAATGAGGACCTTCAGACCGTCGAGCAAGAGGGTTTTCTGGATGAGGACAATACCACTCAGGATGGCTTGCGGTAACCAGCGTAATTGATGCCAAATACATAGGTACCGCAGCATTGAACAAGGATCGATCCCCCAGTAAATCTCGCGGTGACTCTTTTCGCAAAATGCGGAATACTCCTAATCCATTTGGAGAATTGGATTTGCATTGGCGCTCCTGGAGCCCCCAGCCCTTTGCATTGGACTGGACTGGATCCGACCTCGAAATCCAGTCCAGTCCAATCCAACAAGATCACTGGACTTAAGAACTAATGGAGTTGCTCATTTTAGTATATTAACGTGTTTATGTCCTACATTGCTTATATGAAGCAATGAATTGAACCCTATACTAATAATGTTGGCATCCTACGTGATAATGGCCTTAAACGTACATCAGCGAAGAAGCCAAATTATCTCTTAAAGTGATGCCAACGTGGTTGAACGAAGAGCCCTTCATTAATTACTAAACGCCTGGTTAGCCAGCTCGTCGGCTTCCTTGTTCTTCTCCCGAGGCACCCGCCAGAACCGGACCTCAACATTAGATCTATTCAAGTCATGTACTCGTGTCAAACGACATCTTAATTATCAAAGCCCCCCAGCATATGGATCATAACCTCAAGCGGCGGAACTCTTGGATCAGAATCTCCATTTCTTCATCCAGGGGATCTCCCGTCTTTGAACCTCCTAACCATGTCGATGAACTGCTTTCAAAGCTCACTGTCACAGGCCCCAAATTACCGGGTACGATGAGCTGATTGCCCATTATCTGGCAATGTCGTCGTTGGTCTTTGCTGAGGCGAGTGGTTAGATTGTTGTAGGGAAATGCCATAGACGGCTCCCGCGAGCCTACGGCTAGTCTAGTGTCCCTCGGTGCGCGCGTCCCAATTTTATTGCCATCTTTCATTGAAGTATCCATTATCCGAAGCGTGACTGGAGAGGGCGGACTTTAACGTATATACACAACGTATAAGAGTGTTATTCTGGGTCGATTGACGTAGTGTACACTGCACCTTCATACTCTAGTTGAGGTAAGAATCAGGAAAATTTCAACTTTTACTCGTAGAGGTGCGCGATTCTACCGGCAGAGACGGTCTATACCCCGCTCGTACTCTCGTCACAGCTTATCTGCGCTTGCCAAATTGAGGAGTCATCACGCTCTCTAAAAACTGCGCTAATCTGTAAGAGGAAACCATCACGGTCAAACAGTGACGGCATTGTTTCTCGAGTTTAACAAGTAGCTACAACAGAAATACAGATCTAATTATCAAAAAGAAAATTTAAACTTTCCACTAGCTAAGCTTCCGGAAAAGTTATATAGGATAAGAAATCTTAGTTGTTGTCTTGAAAACCTAAGTGCCGATTCCCTCCTGGAGTAGGAATGCTCTGGATCCTGCTGCCTTGATACTGTTGTAATAGATGATGCTATGTAAAAAGGGGTCTAACGGGAAGTGCTCGAGATGTCATGCATACATACAGTAGTAGTTAATATTAATCTATTATATTAACGTGAATCACTAGTATGTGAGCCAGACAAGTATGTGAGCCACTTTTCTTAGCCTTCAAACTAAATATTACAACAAAAACACCACAAACTAGCTAATCAATTAAAATTACTTACTATCCTCTACTCCAGATACCTCAATATCCTCCTGACATGTTCTTGCATTATGTCCCGTCTTGCCGCATATACCACAGCGCCGAACCCCCGGTCGCGCCGACCTTCCTTGACCACCACTCCTCGACGATTCGGCCACTACCTGCGTATCAACATCCATCTGGTCAATTAAATCTCTTGCTTCTCCTACAGTCATAATTCCTCCTTTCTGTAGTCGGATTCTTTTTGCCCTTCGGCGCCGGCTTAGTATCTCATTTGCCTCTCGAACTTCTCTAAGCTCAGCCCTCAATAAGGCATTCTCATGCATTATTGCCTTTGTTCCCTTTGCAAGCGACTTCAGAGCTCCTAGTATTGACTCTGGGGAGCTACTTTGATGCCTTCTGATTCGCCTATAGAGGTATTCAGACTGAGATTCGGCCTCGAGAACTGTCTTTGGTGTCTTTGAAGTCCAAGGCTGAGCCTGGCTGGCCTCCTCCACGGGAGGTGTTGGAGTCCGTAGCTGAACATCAAGCTTTGAGATCACACTTTCAGGGTCAAAAGGAACAAGGCCAGCCCCTCTAAAAGCCCCTCTGATATTCTTTTCGGTCATAGTGGCTTGAAAGGCGGCGGCAAAGGCAGGAAAGAACTCGGTCTTCGAAATGTGATGTACAGACCTTCTGATCAGATCCTCAATTTCTCGACCATATGCCTTTTTAAGCGGCCCAAAGCACCCAATATCGAGAGGCTGGAGTAGATGAGACGAATGAGCCGGCATACAGAGCGTAATAATCTTATTTGCCTCGCAATATCTCTCAAATTCGACAGAGTGGTGGCTTTCGTGGCCATCAAGGATCAGAAGACGATAGGAACCAACTGATCGATCAGCTGTGCGTCGGTCAAAGTGCTTTAGCCACTCAAGACCCAGTTCGTTATTTGTCCAGCCATTTTGGCTCATTGCAATAACCCAATCGCACGGGAGGGTAGGTTCTTCATGCCAGTTAGCGAGGTGATTTTGGCCCGCGCCAATGATAAACGGCTCAATCGCCTGGCCTTCCGCATTAATCGCCTGAATGACTGTAATCCATTCACGGTTTCCAGGCTGCACTGATCTCGGTCTTCCAAGCCTTTCTGAACCTGTGACGACCATTCCGCTTGAAATCATGCCCATCATAAAGCCAGTCTCATCAAAATTCCAAATATCATGTGATTGGATACCATATTTCGCGATTGTGTTCTCTACAAGCCTAAACCAATTTCGAATAATAGTCGGATCTTCACATTTGGCTCTCTGGTAATCATATCTCCGAAAGAAACGCATCTTGAGCTCTGGTTGTCGCTTGATAAAATTGTTAGCCCAGTGTATGCCGACAGGTAACGCGTTGCGGTCAGCGAGGAGACAATTAGCCATTGCTTCAACAAAAGACAGTTTTGGGGGAAACCCTTGGGAATCTAGCTTTAGAATAAAGCGAACTAAAGTCCTTTCTTCTAGATTAGATAGCTTTCGTGATCCTGGGGTCCAGTCGCGGCGGGATTGAGCGCCATTCTGGCGGCGACGTAATGTACTGCGATCGACTTTATATATATTTGCAGCGCGTCGGGTGCTTAATTTTGGGTTATTTTGAAGGGCTTGAAGTGCAAGAAGGATTCTACCTTCTTTATTAGGTTGTGACATACTGGGTGCTTGAGAATTATTTGATTAGATACTTATGATGTAGGATGAGGGATTTTTTGGCTCACATACTTGTCTGGCTCACATACTTGTGATTCACGTTATATATTTCTCTGGTATTAGTAAGCTTTAAACTCTCTCCAGTGCCTAGTTTGAGTCGGTTAGTATGTGATGTTCGGTCCTCATCATCGTCGGTGACTTGGATCAAGTCTAGGTCAATGCCGTCTTTGTAGCGTGAGCTGGGCTCAAATTTGCGGTCGTGTGTCCATTCTCGGTCATCTGCCTGATGGTACGCATTAGTCACCATATTCGCGGGGCCTACTTGGAAATGGCAGGGTCGTGATTGAATAAAATCTTAATACTGAGCGACACGGGGCAAAGACTCAACCCAGTTGTGGACTGCGTAGCTGCATACGAATAAATGCTGTTCTTGATGGATGAACATGCAAAGCCGAGAATCTTTACCCTGTCCCAGGAGTTCTCAGTTGTGAGACATGCTGCGTTTTGAGCAAGAATACTTGAGTAGGATAGGAGTCTATTCATCGCCGTTTGTCCGCCTGCGTTTGATCCTCCCCAGTCTCTCGTTTTCGTTTCTGACTCGACGCAGGAATCTTCTGCCATATCATTTTGAACAGGAGACTCCAGTCTGGAGTTATCCTCGTCGCAACTTGGTGGAGTTGTTCCCTCAATCGGCGTCGCTGAGCCAGAGTCACTGCTGCTGTCGATGTCCTCCCAAGCCTCAAGGAGCAGCCTCTCCCTCAAACCCTGGGGCGAATGACCTGGTCGCGTATTCTCAGCGATCTCTCGTCCGTATAAGCGGCATCGTACTTCCTGGCCAAAGAGAGCTAGTTCTAGCGCTCGGTGTAGACGTTTGATGAACATGTCATCGTCTGAGGAGGAGGATGTCGGGATCGGCGTCGGAGGCGCGGGTATGAGATGAGAACCGACTGTTTCTACAACGTCGGGGAGAGTCTAAACTGTCAGCGGTAATTGTTTTGATGGAAAGACACGTCTTATCACATCGTTAATGCGCTCGTAGAGTGTTGCTTTAATCTGTCGCCATGGTGCAGGATGGCAAGGCGACGGACGTTCAGGTGTTGGGAGATGACATGATCGCGAATTTTTTATCGACATGACGCATAGCGATAGTCAATAGCATGGCGTCGCTGTCGGTGTTGCGGTTGCAGTTGGGTGATGGCAATAATGGTGTGGATTGTTTGTTTGGATGGAGTTTATCGTCCTGAATTTGGCGATCGCTCTGTCGGAGCGGAGACAGAATGATCCGAGCTCGGAATATTCTTGCCCCGGCCCCACGTCGGTACAAGGAGTACTTTGAACGTCCCTGTGAATGCACCGACGCGGGTGGGGGAGACCAGGTGGCTGAACGAGGCACAGAAAATGGGTGCGCAAGCCATCACAGGAGCCTTCAAGACGGTTTCGATGGCAGTGGCGGAAGTTGAAGCTGGTATTCTACCCATCGATGAACGCCACGCGCAGGCCGGCACACGACTCTACGTCAACATGCAAACACTGCCGAAGACGCACCCGCTTGCGACACTCAGGGTGAGAGAGACACGGAGATATCTGTCGCCGTTGACGAAGTTAGCACTCGCCCCCGATGGCGCAATAGAGCGGATGGAAGCGATCGAGCCGTTTGCACTACCACCGTGGCATAGACACATGGTGGTGGAGTACCAGTACGATTCAGACAAGGAGGCAGCGGCAGATACAGGCACAGGCGACGACGTGATCGGGACCAGCAGCATGAGACAAGTACTCATCGCAACGAGTGCCTCTGCGAGAAACGGACTAGTCGGCATGGGCGGCGTTGTGCGCAACACCGCGGACGGAGGAGTGAATGGTGATGTTATAGCAAAGTACTCCGTCACTCTTGGCCCGAGAAACGAGCAAAACGCATACATGGCCGAGCTGGAAGCGATAGCAATGGTCCTGAGGTGCATGCCCGATGGGCTCCGACACCGAGAGGTGATCATTGCAACAAGAAACCGATCGGCGCTACAAGCGATTATGAAACCTCGGCAACAGTCAGGACAAGGCACCATCCGGGAGATCTACAAACATGCCGAACGAGTTGGAAAGGGTGGAAACACCATCACGATGCGTTGGGTATCGCCCACGAATGACTCTTTCACACTGGGAGCAAAAGCAAAGACCGAAGCGCGAAAAGCCACAGATAGCGGATGCAGAGCAACGAAACCGCTGTACCAGGCCCGATCGACCCGACTGAGAGTACTGCTAGCACAACGTCGGCAGCACATGGTGCTACCTGAGAGCGTAGGCAGCTATTCGAAGCAGCTCGATAAGGCGCTGCCCGGCAAGCACACGCGCACACTATATGACGCCCTGAAGAGACGCGAATCCGACATCCTGGTGCAACTACGAACGGGAATGGCACGGGTCAACAGGTATCTGCACAGGATAGGCGCAGCAGAGACAGATACGTGCGATTGCGGCCAGGAAGAAGAAACGGTGGACCATTTCCTCTTCCGATGTCCATGGTGGGATGAGCAACGAGAACACATGCGAAATGTCGACGGGGAAATGATGGGTAATCTATCATTTTTCCTGGGAGGCAAGACGGCGGAAGACGGGCATAAGTGGAGGCCGAACCTGGCAGCAGTGCGAGCAGCGATCAAGTTTGCGAAAAGCACGGGGCGTTTGGATGCTACACGGACATGATAACATACAAGATATACTAACAAACCAAACGATATAATACAGCAAGAACTAATATAGTACAGCCTCTGGTAGACAGACCAGGCTTCAGCCGCTGAAGATGGGACGCTGAACACTTGGAGAATTTGGGCTTCAAGAAGGCCTGTCGCAGGGACAAGCGAGGCTGGGAAATGTGGCGAGGAGTAGGGATTGTGATGTTTGAGGGTTATAGGGCTAGAAGTCGGAAAAGAATGTAACTAACGAGACTTAATGTTGTGGGCCCTATGAGGCGTATCCTCCCGGGCGGAATAAATTCATTCATTCATTCTTTGTGCATGCGCCACGCTTAATCCACTTTTGGGCATTTTTGGTAAAATTACAATGGCAGCTTACTGACGCTGGACCTGCACCTCACTGTAACCAATTAATCTACCTTTAGATTGCTCTCCGGCCGAGCCCTGAGCGGCCTGGGGCTCAAAACCAGCCAATCGGCTTGACTCAGTCCTCTAGCACCATTGCTTCTTGGGGAAGTGCCCCACTCTACGGGACCGGAACATTTATATTGGGGATATTTCGGGGCGGAACATAAGGATGATCCGACGGTTCTAGGGTAGTCACCATCTTTTCTAGAGATATCAGATATATCAGATGCATATATGCTTGTGTTTGAATTGATTGATCTGTTAAAATACCGTATTTGATCTGAATTGATTGAATTGATTGATATATCTGATTGTTAATCTGATCTGACAGCAGCCCTGGCTCGTCACTCAGCTCACGCAAGGTTGCGTCGTGGGACCTTCGAGGTTGAGCCATCATATGCAGTCAAAGGGAATCTGCGAAGTCGCTGTTTTGGTTTTGGCGCAGGTCCAGGCGGACTGGACTTAGTGTATGACAGTAGGGTTTTGGTTGGGTAGCGCCAGTGGGGGGTAAAGCGTAGATGACCTTTCTAGGCGTCGAAATGACAGCTGGCAAGGATAATTCCAACCAGGGTGGAATCAATGCCAGTAAGGCGCTCTCGCCAGGAGAACTTCAGCGACTATGCCTTCAACTTGCATGATGGATATTTTGTAGAGACCAGCGTGTTTGCTCGGAGGTCAAGTGCATTGCGCAACAGATCGAGTGAGCCAATCTACCCTATACAGCGAATAGGGGCTACTGTGACGGCTGTGATTCCCAAGGGATAAACTAGTCCGTACTAGGTTTATGTTGGCAGATGCCTAGGGCGTTGTCACTGAGCGGTTGCAAAGTGTCACGTCTCTTAATAATGAATAGTGCGGGTAAGCAGTGATCGGAATGGTCTGGTATGGTCTGGTATGGGGGGTCAAACCAAACCATACCAGATGCTTACATAATAACCGGTATGGTATTACCGGTAAGACCAATAATACCATTAAGGATGCCAAGACTTTTAAGAACGACGTCGAAAAGCTATAGAAGGGTGAAAGTGTTGAAATACAAAAAGGGATTATTTCTTAGTGGCTGTTGAGACTTATATCTCAACAGAAAGAAAGTGTATTATACTACTACTGTAGCTAGTGACTTAATCGTCGTCGTTCTCACTGTCCTCAATATCGTTGTTCTCCTCAAATCGGGGCTTTCCATACCAAGCCCGGAGATACTCACAGGCCTCTATAATATCCGCCTTCAGCCTACCACGGCGATCAACTATGGTAAGCTTTGCACTGCTGAAAAGGCGTTCACACTCATCTGGCATGGGCGAGATCGCAAACAGATCCAGAGCGAAGCGAGCAAGATCTCTTTGGGAGTCATAACGGGATAGCCAGTATGCGGTAGCCTCATCGCAACCTGCCTCATCGTCATGAAGCCGGTCGGTGGAAATGTATTGTTCATACAAATCAGCTGCAGAGACCGGAGCGTCTATTCTAATGCGTTTGTGTTCCCTCTGGCGATCAAATGCTGGGTCAGGATATCTCTCCTTTCTGACTGGTGGCGGCAGCATCTCAACGGCGTATCTTCCCTTATACCCTGTCTCCCAGAGCTGCTTCACCGCAGATTGTGCGTTATCAAACTACATTTGTTTTTCTTTTCCGGCTTGGAGTACCCATTCTTGCCTGAACCATGCCCACTTTCGATATGGGTCGAGTATCTGAGCTGCATAGTACGCTGGTGGAAGGTCAGTATCTTCAGGGAATCGATTCTGCCATTGATAATAAATAGCTCTTGCTTATGCTTTCCGGCTGCACACTCGTGGCAGTAATACACTTCTTTCTTATCACTGTCTCGGATGTAGCGAAGACCATACTTCCATACATATGATGAGCCCAGACGGGCTGCTTTCTTTGTGGTCTTTTCGCGATTCAAGTACGTGATGTTGTCTTGTACAAATTCGTCTGGAGGCTCGGGATACTGAAGGGGAACCGGTGATGGCGTCGAGACAAGTAGTGTGGGAGCAGGCGACGGTGTAGGAGTCTTGAAGGATAATGGCGTTGAGCTCGTAGCCGGAGAGGACGGCGAGGTTGGAACTGGAGATTCCATATGTGATACCTCAATACCGTAAATAGGTCAACTACGTGTTGTAGGATTGTAATTTTAAGCCGAGAAAATTCTTGACCTTGAGGCGCTAGCCAGTTTGGTCCTTAACCCAACCGCCTAGCGCCACCAACTCAGCCTATTTTTAGCCCATTTTAGCCTTACTGGTATGACTTGGTATACCGGTAATACCATGGTATTGAGATTTCTTCAAACCATACCAAGTCTTGGCGGTATTTACCATACCAATACCAACTCATACCAGACCATTCCGATCACTGCGGGTAAGGCGTATTCAGGTAAAGGAGTTTTGTTGATAGCTGGTGAGCTAAGTTCTATCTAGTGCTAAATGAATGTATATATACTTGGTGGAGTCGTGTAGTTCTGTTAGGATCACTGGGTGATTCTGATAATCGCCAATGATTCCTGAGAGTCGCTGCTGATCGTGAGTCCGTGGCGGTGATTCCATATGGATGCTTATTGGCCAGTGCGTGACTACGTGGTGACTCTGTCTAATAGGTGGAATAAGTGGGGTACACGTGATGTAATAACGGGGATCGTAACATCTCACTGTATATTCCTGGCGGGGTCGGCAGGGGTTGATAAGGCTCATCCCTGGAGGTTGAAAGGGATATAAACTTTGGAGATCAGCCTTGCGTCACCCCTCCTTTCCAAGCTATATTTCTAGCCTCTTCTCGGTTTAGCTGAATAGACTTTCTTGCAGTTGATTCCTGCTTCTGCCGATGGAAGACTTCGATTTGGTTGTCGTTGGAGCCGGTAAGTCATCACCATTGGAACTGAAACACATTGCGGATCTGTGCATCTTGTTCGTTCGTCAGTTGATAGCAATTAACTCATCCTAATCAAGGCTACTACGGCCTCGGCGCTGCGAAACAGTATCGCGTAACTCACCCACACCATTCCCTCGCTATCTTCGATGCCAACGCGTCCGTCGGTGGTGTCTGGTCCAATGAGCGCATCTACCCATGCCTCAGGTCCAACAACCTGCTTGGAACCTATGAGTATCCAGATTTCTCCATGGCCACCGAACGTTTCGGCGCCAAGCCACTACAGTACATTCCAGCAGAGGTCATGCATAATTACTTCGAGGCTTATGCGCAAGAGTTCGGCATAGACCGACACCTGAGACTCAGTACCAAGGTTCTATCGGCCGAGCATCAAGACGACGGTGGCTGGTTGCTTGAAATCAAGAACGAGGAATCCGAACTTCCTACCAGGGTTTTCGCCAAGAGGCTAATTGTGGCGACGGGTCAGGATTCCGAGCCATTGATGCCCCATATCAGAGGGCAAGAGCAATACAACAGACCACTCTTTCACAGCAGAGACTTCCAAAAGTACAAAGATACTGTCAATACAGCAAAGAGTGTCACTGTCTTTGGGGGAACCAAGTCTGGCTGGGACGCTGTCTATGCGTACGCAACTCATGGTGCCCAAGTTGATTGGATCATCAGACGTAAGTATCGTGATGAGCAAGCCATGGTGTGTCATGGACCATTGAACTGACAATGCTTCCTCTGCATAGCGACTGGTCATGGTCCTGTTTGGATGGCTCCCTCTTTCGTGACACCTTTCAAAGTATGGATTGAGAAGCTCGTTAGTAAGTCTAGACAGTTGCTTGCGGATTCAGTATTCGTTTCAGTGCTAATGTTTATCTCACGGTAGATATCCGTTTGCTTCATTGGTTTGCTCCATGCATCTGGGGTCAAGATAGTGGCTACCACAGCATTAAATCCTTCTGGCATGGTACAGCCGTCGGTCGCGCCATCGTCTCAGTCTTCTGGAAGATTCTCGCCAGCGATGTCATTGCCAAAATGAAGTTTGATACCCATCCTGAGCTCAAAAAGCTCAAACCAACTGCTTCAGCCATGCATACTGGCACAGCCTTTGGCATCTTCAATTATGCAACCGACTTTTATCAGCCGATACGTGATGGCACCGTGAAAATCTACGAGTCGGATCTCTCGCATCTTAGTGAGGGAAAGGTCCATCTTGATGATGAAGAAGGAACGACGATTGCCTCCGATGCTTTTGTCGCGGTTACTGGTTGGAAGCCATTCTCACCTCTGAAGTTTTTGCCTGAGGGCATTGACCGCAAGATTGGGCTTCCTTATGTGCCGATCGCCGATGATAAAGGCAACATCCCAGATGAAGGCCTTGCTAACTGTACTGCCCTTCTTGATCGGGCTGATCAGGAGATTCAGAAGCGGTTCCCAATGCTCAAGACGCCAATGAAGTTCAACCCAAACTATAAGCCTCTTACCGAAACAAAAGCCTTCAGCATGCCTGCTACTGATGAATCCCTCACCCCAACAGCATCGCATACGCCTCTGATGCTCTATCACTTTATGGTCCCCGGTACGGCAGAATTTCTCCGTACTAAGGACATTGCTTTTACGGGATACTCAACAAATTTTAGCAACGGTACTTGTGCACACATCCAGGGTCTTTGGATCAGCGCTTTCTTCGATGGAACTCTAGCTCGCGACCCAAGTTCGGCAGTTACTGCGTCCAGTACAACACTCAATGACATGAACGAAGGCAAGAATGCAATTCAAAAGACTATGACGCTAGATGAGGTACACTGGCAGACAGTCTTGCATAACCGCTTTGGCAAGTGGCGTTATCCAAGGGACTCGGGAGCCAATATACCGGACTTCATCTTTGAGGCTGTGCCGTTCATGGATATGATGATGGCAGACTTGGGGCTCCCGGTGCATCGGAAGCGGGGGCTCTTTAAAGAGATTACTGAGCCTTACGGACCAGAGGATTATAGGACAATCAATGAACAGCACGCAGCTAGGTTGAACGGTAGTTAAGATACCCTAGTCTAGCTGTATCATTGCTGACTACAGGGTTGTCGATGAGGACTAGTCGCCGTAATTGCCCACTGTCAATGCAAAAGGTTCTGGGAGTAGCGGATTCAATTGCGGAAGCTTCTGCGGTAACCTACAGTTGCTACCTACACCCGTGTGGGAACTTGACTGAACCCGCCTTTTTAGCACCTATGGATGTAGGCCTACAAGATGACTAGAATGTTATAGACGAAGATATAGAGCCATGGCATCTTAATTCTACCCGTTTGGTCGTTGCACGTGACCTTATTGTTGTACAACTGTTGTAAAGTTGTACAACACTACCTCACAACATACAACTATTGTACAACGTGCTACGGATCCACCCTATATGACTATAGGGTAAGCTGTCCCGCCCTGGGCTGTGACATCCCTCGAGAAAGGTGCGGAATTTATTTCGACACTTATAAATTTTGCAAATATGAACAAACTAACTAGACTACATTTAGGGACCAGACCTGAGGTCTTGCCATGCAGCCCTGAATTAGGCCACGGAATGCAAAGATATACCATACACCAAGGGTGTGCTCAACTCAACGTATTTCAATATGTTGAATGGATTGACGATCAACGTCAACTCAACGTCAATCAACATCGAATAAGGATTACATAAACATCAATCCATTTTGAGTTATCATTGATTGAATGGATTGAAGGTGGTGGATTTAGGGTAGCTGGTAATAGGACTCGTGATTCCTGAAGAGGTTTTGGCATCTTGAGTCTTTGTGGTCCACCCTTCCCGTCACACTAACCTTAATATGGTTTAGTTCACCACCTTTGGGTTTTTTCCCGATTAGATCAGTGCCGACGCGCTCCATGATCGCGTTCTTCCGCGACCGTGATACGGCTGGACGCTCTGAATCAGAAGGAATGGAGTCTACAGCGCCCTCCACGAACGACGTTGACGTGTTATCTTCCGCAACACTTGCAGTGGCCTCTTTAGCGACGCCAGCTCCCAGCCTGCGAGAGGAAACACCACATGAAGAAGTAGAGCATCAGTACCTCTGGCGTTGTTTCCCGGATTACGTGTGGTCCCAACGCGTCCGAGATACACCATCGTGGGTATGGAGTTTTGGGTACGATGTTGAGGATTCCTCTGGTAGTCGGCGGTGGGTCTGCAGGCGCTGCATCCAGAATAAGAATCCCAAACCCAGAAGCTTTGCGGAGAAGGGAATCCAGAATGCGAACGCCCATTTATTCAAGGGCCATGGAATACGCGCTCCCCCTGACAAGACGAAATCAGCCGCTGAGAAAAAGCCGAGAAGTTGAAGGCCAAGGATCAGAGGTCCATCGCCGAAGTGATGAAGCTCGATACGCGACTCCCGCGCGAACAAGATATTGCGAACAGTCTGGCCAAGGGTTTCGACCGCAAGCATTTCCAGCGCCTCCTACTCGAATGGATCATCGAGGAAAACCACGCATTTAGCGTCTGTGAGCAAGGAAGACTACGCCAGATATTCGAATACCTCAACCCACTTGTCAAGATCACGGATGCCAATATTACCAGGACAACCATCCGCCGCAAAGTCCTCTCGGCCTACGAAATGCATAAGGATAAGGTCATCGCAGCGCTGAAGCAGTCATGCGGCCTGATTCACGTCTCCTTTGACGGATGGAAGTCAGGCAACAGGCACAGCCTGTACGGGATTGCTTGTTTCTTTCGGGATGAGAAAAGCCAGCCACGCAAGCTGGCGCTTGGTGTGCCGGAATTGCGGACTCGCCATTTCGGACACAACATTGCGGCCGAAATACTGGACGTCCTTGACGCCTATGGGATCCAGGATAAGATTGGGTACTTCACACTGGACAACGCGGAAAGCAACGACAAGGCCATGGAGGTAATTGGTGGCGAGCTCGGGTTCGTCGGGTCGACGAGGCGTGGGCGCTGCTTCGGCCATACGCTAAATCTCTCGGCCAAAGCGCTGCTGTTTGGCCACAACGTCGAGGCTTTCGAAGAGCAGTTGTCAGGGGAAGCCGCTCTGTCTGAGGCGGAGCACACACTTTGGCGGCGCAAAGGACCTGTCGGAAAGCTGCACAATCTGGTGGTTGACGTCCGAAGGTCGGACCAGCTTACTTATTTGCTGCGGAGTATACAACGCTCCGAATTCGATCTATCCTCGGATCCCAGTATTAGAGCGAGGCAGCCGGTCGATTTGATCATTGACAACGATACCCGGTGGCTTTCTCAACTATACATGATTAGACGCGCCATCATTCTTCGACCATTCATCGAACAACTCGTCTTGAAGCATCGTCAACAGTGGGAGCAGGACAACAGATCAAAGAGGACAGGGAATCTCAGAAAGTCTGCGAGGGAGCCCCGGATTTGCTTGGAGGAAAACCAGCTTACGGTCAATGACTGGGCAGTCCTGGAACACCTGGCTAAGCTTCTTGGATTCTACGAGGATGCCGTGAAGACTCTAGAAGGCGATGGCCAACAACGCAAGCGGAAAGGAGGGTGGGTTGGCTCGTACGGGAATGTATGGGAGGTTATCCAGGGATTCGAGTTCTTGTTGGAAGTGCTCGAGGACTATAAGCAGCTTGCTTCTGAGATACCCGACGCGGAGCACTTCCGAATCAATATTAATCTGGGTTGGGAAAAACTCAACAAGTACTACAGCAAGCTGGATGAGACACCAATCTATTACACGGCCTTAGCGCTGCACCCGGCTTTCCGGTGGGGGTATTTCGAGAATGAGTGGAAGGATAACACGAAATGGGTGATGAAGGCGAAGCAGATGGTCCGAGAAGTGTGGGAATCGGACTATCGTCACCTGCAGGTGGTCCGGAGTCCCGTGGACGACGAACCAGTTGCGAAGCGGCAGCGAAAGTACTACAACCCATTTCAAGCGTACTGTGAGCGCACGCGGCCGGTTCTCGGATACGGTTTGGTGAAAGAGGAAGCGGCTTTGCCTGACGACATCAATGAAGATATTGACGAGCTCGAATTATGGCAGTCGTCGTGGGAGGATGGAGATAACGATGTTAGAGATGCAATATCATACTGGCATGAGCGCAAACGTCGGTATCCTCGTCTTTCACGAATGGCGCTGGACTTCCTTACGATCCAGCCGATGTCAGCAGAGTGCGAGAGGATGTTTGCAGCGGCAGGGCGGATGGTGACGCCACTACGAAATCGGCTGGACGCGGACATTATAGGAATGTGTCAAGTGCTGCGATCGTGGTTACGGGCTGGGGTGATTGACGACCTGGACGTGTCATTACTTCCTACCGAGAATGGTAGTGGTGATGGGCCGGAAGAAGGATCATGGGTGGAGGTGGGATGTGAAGAAAAGGGGATGGAAGAGTGGGAGTGAAATAGCTCAGCTTGGAGATCAACGACTTCAACCAGTGTCCATTCAACTCAATTTGACGGATAATTGATCAACGCCACTGGAGAGAGTGGTTGACCAGGTCAACTCACCGCCACCGGGCCATTCGGTTGATTGAATTGAGTGGTGCACATCCTTGCCATACACAACCCCCCTTTCGACAGCCCCACCCTTTCGTCAAGCAAAAAAAAAAAGAGCACCACCAAAATTAGTCAACTTCACTTACACGAAAGTTGGCCAGAATAAATAGCTACCTAAAAGAAGCTTCTTTTATTGGTTATAGAAATGAGTGGCGATAATTATTTTGACCTGTTGAGGATGTGCTGGGCACGCGATATATGTAAGTCATGCTATTGAAATATTTTTAATATGGTCACTAACCTCCTCACCGCTCTTTCTCGTGATTTTTGATCTTTACCCTCGACAACAGAAGAAAAATGCCTAAATCACGACTTCAATGGGAATATACAGAGGACGATATGGCCGAGGCCATATTGGATATTACCGATCATGGTCTTTCACTCCCTCAAGCGGCCCAGAGAAGAGGAGTGCCCCGAACGACCCTCATCGATAGACTTAACGGCCGTGGGGCCGCTGAAGACCAGATCCAGCCTCGTCGACGTTTGTCCAAGAGCCAAGAAGATAGGCTAGCTTTCTGGATCCTCCGCCAGGAGTCCTTGGGCTATGCTCTGTCCCACAGTCAGATCCGCGCTTGTATCATGGGCTTGTTGAGACAGCAGGGCGAACATCCCGACTTAGGACGCAACTGGGCGATCAAGTTTATCAATCGCCGCGCAGATCTAAAGACCAAGATGGGTAGACGTCAAGAAGCTAAAAGGTTCGACTCTTTTACCCCTAAAGCGGTTCATTGGTACTTTGATATCCGGGACGGCCAGTATGGCTGGATCAAGCCTGAAAACACCGTCAACGTTGATGAAGGCGGTATTATGGCTGATTTCGGCAAGCATTCACCTCTATTCCTTGTCAATTCTTGAATTTTGGCCGACTAACCCTCTGGGTTCAGGTCTAGATAGCCTGGTCGTTGGAAGCGCGGACCCGAAGCGCAAGGCCTTTCTCAAAGGACCACAAACTCGAAATTGGACTTCATTCATCGAAGCTGTCACTGCTGACGGTCGCGCTTTAGTTCCTGGCATAATCTTCAAGGGAAAAGAACTGCAGAAACAATGGTTTCTTGAGGAGTTCAAGCAGATAGCAGACTGGTATTACATAACATCGCCCAACGGGTGGACTGATGACCACATAGGCATTGAATGGCTTGAAAGAGTTTATCTACCCCAGACTACACCTGCTGACGAGTCAGACGCTAGACTGATCATTTTAGATGGTCATGGAAGCCATGCAACAGTATGTTCTCCATTTTCCCCACCTCAAGATTAGTGCTGAGTGATGGAAGGATGAATGGATGGCTACGTGCTTTTTGAACAACGTTTATTGCTGCTATCTACCAGCACACTGCTCTCATGGACTCCAGCCACTGGACAATGGAGTATTCAACGCATTGAAGGCTGCATATCGACGAGAGTTGGAAAGGTTCGCTTCGTTGACTGATTCCGCTCCGATGGACAAGGTCAATTTCATCAGGGCCTACGCCAAAGCTCGCCGAGTTGGAATGACTAAGAAGAACATACTGTCAGGCTGGAGGGTCACTGGAAACTGGCCAATTTCACGTGCGAAAGCGTTACGGCACCCTGAAATCCAACAAGATAGGCCAAACGGCAGCCCAAGAGTGACTCCTGAACCCAGGCCGTATCTTGGCTCGGACGATACGCCACAGACGAGCCGTCAAATTCGTGATCTTGGGTTGAACAAGACACCAAAGACGCGGAGACGATACAACGTGATAGCCAAGGGCTTTGAAGCTCACCAGCAGACAGTAGCGGCGCATACGCAGAGGATTGCCAGCCTAGAGGAAGAATTGGCTCGGCTGAAAAGAGGAAAGAAGAGGAAGGCGGTGCCGAATCCTAACAAACGTTTCATGACTCTTGGAGAGACTCTAGCTGGTAAAGAGTCCATACCAGAAGGGGCGACTCGTTATACGCCTATCGGGGTGGAATTTATCTCTTCAAGCGAGCAAGAGTCAGCATCGGAGGCTGGCTCGGTCATAGAAGTCAGAGAGGAAAACATACCCCACCAACCAACCAGGCGGTCGCAGCGGATAGTGAAAAAAACCAGAGTACAATAGATTGATCTACTTATGACTCATTAAATGAATGATTTTACGCATTTCTGTCAATTTGGTCAAATTCTGTGTAAGTGAAGTTGGTGAGTTTTGGTGGAGCTTTTTTTATTTTGCCTGGCGAAAGAGGGGTGGTGGCGAAAGAGGGGTTGTGGATGGTAGTGGAATTGCACAGCGGGAGGCAATCCGATAGCGGAGAGGGCTAGACTGAATATGGCAATTGGGACGGGACCCGTCCCATTTTAGAAGGACGGGTACCCGTCCGCTTATTAGCCGCCGCCCTTTGTGACTTGATGGAACTCAGTATTTGCCGGTATAGGAGGAAGCTACACGAACGCTGCGTTTTACTTCTTCTATGATCTGGCTGCCAGCACCAGTATCGCAATCTTACAAACGAAAACAAGGTAAAAATAGCAAACTGTCTAGACAGTTCATAGCGCCGTTGTAACACAATCCCCATCAGTGATTTTGCCGTGGTGGTATGTGGCTGACATTTACAATCGGAATCGCCGGATTACCGAAGAGTCTTCTGTCGTGCCGGACTTGCCATGCTACGCCTGACCCAGTTTTTGAGATAATGTAACGGTTCTGTTGTCCTTGAAAGTCTACCTCAAAACTGGTCGATACTTCCGTTATTTTCTTTGTGTGTGGGAACCCACTCAGCGTCATCATTGAGCTTCCAATGTCCAACTCTAATTTCCATAAGAAGTTCATCATTCCAATCGTCAATAGCAGCCTCTCTCTGTTCGCGATCCCACCAACTCTCTGGGCCCAAGTTTTGTCTGTCTTGTTTTCCCGGGCCTTTTTTAGAATCTTGCACTCTCTCCTGGGACTCCGCACGTGCGAAACGAAGCCAGACAAGCTCCCCAGGAAGACCAAGCTTGCGCCTGTAAACCGCCCACAGGGCAGGAAATAGCTCGAAACGCCTCCGAGATTGCCGAGGCACATGGCCTCGAGAGTTGAATAGGTACATGTCAGTCGAGTCATCTGACTGCAGCCAACGACGTTTAACGATGTTGGAGTCTGGAATGTCCTGGACAATGCATTGCGAGAGCCCAGCGAGAAACTTTTTAGACTGCCCATCGTCTCTGCTCGCGAGCTCCATAAGTTGAAGGTCATACATGTTACCAAGCGACACATTCAGTTGATTAAATAAGAGTCGGGACATGCCGCGGATGTCGAATCCTACTTTTGGGATAGCCTCTGACTCAAGTATTAGGCGGAGTGATTCGCCATTGTCACTGACAGTGGACAGAATCGTGGCACCAAGACAACCCATGTCGATCACGTATAGTGTATTCTTTGGCGGCACTAGAAATTGTAAGTTGAGCAGCTGATCTTGGCCAACACCTGATGCATCAAGGTAGATCGAAGGTGGTTTGATGGGAAGCGCGGCGAGATCTTGTAGCAGTCGTTTGAGCTGGTGGGTCGACCTGATCTCCACGGTGGATAAGTCATTGTCCTGGGCTGAATCGCTGATGGAATGAGAGGAATGGCAATTCGTCATGGTGATGGTAGTATTGAAAAGAAAAAGGATTGAGATCCTAGTGGCAATTGAGACCTATATCTCAACAGGTAGATACAGACTGAATGGAAAGTATAGGTTTATTTGTATCAGACGCCAGGTCGTGGCGGGTGGACCAAATTCGAATATATGAGTTATTATCTGCGGGCGCCCTGATGATCACCGGGTGAAGATGTTAAACAATAATTATAGTGGTGTTCAAAGTTACTTATACGAGCCTGCAGCCGGCTAAGCTGTAAAAACAACGGTTTGCACCATTGGTCGGCTTGAACAATTGCGGGAGCACTTGATGGAAAAAGAAAACAACCGTAGTACATGGCTGTCTTTGGGTTCGTTGCAAACCCTGTCGGAGGCTTGAAAGCGGCCAGCTTGATCGGCTGCAGCGACAAAGCCCTTTCGCTAGGGTAAACAAGGCAGGCTTCGACACATGTTAGTCCGAGCACAGGGTTAATGGTGGGCAAGTGACCACGTCACTGATGTACAAGGCCATTGGGTGTGCAGCTTAAGAGAATGGTGGGCACATTATGATCCGTCGAAATACCATTCTACGTTGCGCGGCCACACGTGGGCATGGATGGTACCGGGATCTGCTGCATATTTTCAACCTCCGTGATTAATGAACAGGCCGCGGCTACCGGGACCACTGCAGTCATCCTTAAAGTATGCTGTGTGACCCTCAAAAGTTGTCAAATCCATGTTTGATTGAGCGCCGAGCAAGGCGGGGTAGTGAGGCGCGCAGGACTGAAGGAGGAGGTAACAAGTTCGATTACAAGGCTTGTGCCACTTAGCACTGTCAATTATGACAGGACCAGGCCTTCATATGTTAGAATTGAATTTAATCCTACTAACAATAACTATAGTTATAACTAAGCTTATATGGAACTTATCTCTTTGAGCGGCACAAGACTACCACCAGGTCACGACAGGGGTGAAGAGCCAATCAAAATGACCGTGATGATTGGTACTTTCACCTACACCCAGATTGGCGTGTAATAGAAGTACCAACAGTCAGCATTGCTACATAAAGCTACATCACATACTTTACAACTGTACACGTTGGCTCGAGTTGGGGGGGCCAACTAAGCAAGCTTAGTTGGCCACAAAATCGCGTGACATCTGCGGGGGTGTGATTTTGGTGTGATTTTCAACAATTCTCATATTACGGTGCTTAAATCTTGTCGGAAAGGTCAGAAATTGCACAGAAGAGATAAATTGAGGTCTCTCGTGATATCAATTGACTACTGACTATCTTCGGGCTGCAGAGGCAGCTACAGCGGCGGCCAGGCTCGGGTGCCTTGCAGTGTGAGAAATAGGCGGTTCAGTCCAGTCCAGACACCCTGGACTGGACCGCCTATGTAACAGGAAGCACTGGACTGGACCGCCCAGCAGTCCAAAGGGCTTGGACTGAACCGCCTGCCTTAACTGGACTGGTGCCAAGGTCGGACCAAAATTTGGTATGGCGATCAAGTTTCGGTGTTGTTGTGCCTAGTTATGCTTCAGCAGCCGCCTGCGCAGCCAGCCTGCCGTACGGCCAACTTTTTACTCTGCAATATCTGCTTTATAGATTTCGAAGGTATGTAGGCCGGTCAAATAATCATAGTTTCCACCAAGCTCAACCAATCAGATTGCACTATTTACTCACCTAACAATATGGGCCTTAAATGGGCGGTCCAGGCGGTCCAATGACCCTGGACTGGACCACCTGGTCCAGCAATTTTTCCGGACTGGACTGGACTGAATAGGCGGTCCAGTCCAACAGCCCACTATGGACCGCCTATTTCCCACACTGGTGCCTTGTAGAACAGCCTCCCACGTAAATTATGCTGTAGATGTGTTTCCTTGATTGGCGGCGCCTGTATTCCTTCTTTCTGTGATGAGATTGTAAAGGGAATCTTCAGATCGGCCTTAGTGTTGAGTCGGGCACGGCGTTGAGTAGGGCAGGGGTGACTCAGAAAGTGATTCAGGAAGTGACTCGTAGTCAGGCAGGCACGGCGGCGATGAGGGCATCGCCACTTCATCTAGATCAGAGAATTCGTTAGGGTTATCTTCATGCTCGCTATCGGTATAAGCGTGAGGTTGTGTGAGGTTGAAGTCAACAGTATCATCACTGTGATTGAGCCTTGATTAATCTACTGCGCTGAGCGGCTTTGCAGCAAATCGAGCGTTGCGAATAGACTCATTGACTTCCGGTGCTCGCTGTGTATCAATTGTGAAGAATTCCTCCTTTTGACTAAGCTTCCTTGACATATCAGCACGGTTTTCATCGATAGAGTAATATTCCACATTCTTTCCTGTGTACTCAAGCCACTGCTTAAACTGTAGCCTCTTTGTGTCACGATCCCTGTCCCAGCGTCACGTGTACTCCACCTTTTTTACCAATCACCTGCAGGCTCACTTCCCCTTAAGTGAACCCTCATGTATATATACATTCTCTTAGCACTAGTTAGTACAATGGCCTACCAGCTATCAACAAAACTTCTTTACCTGAATACGCCTTACCCGCACTATTCATTATTAAGAGACGTGACACTTTGCTACCGCTCAGTGACAACGCCCTACGCATCTGCCAACATAAACCTAGTACGGACTAGTTTATCCCTTGGGAATCACAACCGTCACACTTTGGAAGCCCTTCAATAGTGACTTCTCTATTCTCTCGCCACTCTTTCTTAATTGAATCAAGCTCACGGATAGCTAGGCTTCGCGCCAAACGGAGCTGTTGCCGTATATCCTTCTTCTCGCCATCAGCAAGCAATTCGGTCTGTTGGTCTCGTAGGTCCTGTAAGCTTATGTTAAGAAAACAATCCCCTATAGTTTTTCCTCGCTTGCCTCTCTTTCGTTGGTTATACCTCTTCTCAATACGGGCCCGGCGGTCATCTACATGACTTTCAACAACCTGTTCAAGTAGAATAGCTTCGCTAACGATATTCTTGATATGCTTCAAGCCCTGAATTGTTGGGGAGCTCAGGATATCGTGATAACGCTCGCCGACGCGTTTAGCAGTATCAGATGCAAGAGTGAAGCGTGCTTCAGGCGGAAGAAGTGAAGAAAAAGCGGGATTAACAGCCTGCTTCTTTTTCAGCTTCTGCTTCATAAGGTATGTGACTGCAGGTTCGGGTGTTGGTGGAAAGATTCCTGACTTTTCAAACCCTCTGATGATATGTGCAGTTGTGAAGCCTTCATTGAAGATCTCCTGATTTTTATGAGATTAGTATGTGGAAAGCGGGGAAACTAAGAGATCCTTAATTTCATACATACCTAAAAAGCTCCTGCAAAGTCACGGCGGTTAAAAGTCAACTTTCCCTTCCGTAATGCATCACGAAGCTTCTTTTGGTGTGCATTCTTCAGGAATTGAAATACGCCTACATCCATTGGTTGAAGGATATGCGTTGAATGAGGAAGAAGATATGCCACGAGAATATTGAACTTTAAGCAGTATTCTCGAAAGGCAAAGGAGCCATGACCGGAGAAGCCATCGATAACAAGCAGTCGCCATATAAGATCATCACGATCCTTGTGGAGGGTCTTTGGAGGCACATCGACCTCCTGACTGAAGGTATCACCAGTCGTCTTTAGGTGCTCGTTACACCCAAACCACTCTTCAAAATCAAGCTGACGACGTTGTACAGTAGTAGATTTCTCCCAGGAGGTGCGGTTGAAATGCTTTGCCCACTCGAGCGTTATTTCACTGTTGGAAAAAGCTGTATCCGACTGTGCAAATCGCATATCAGGATCTGCATCGATGTTTGACCACTCCAAGGTTGGAAAGGCTTTGAAGATCAGCCAAGGAGGAGTTGTTGCTCCTGCTGCGTTGCCCGTGCCGATAACGGTACAAGTCTCACGATCCTCAGGGGAGACGACTTCTGCAGCCGACCTCTTCTTCGTACGTACAACAAGGCATTCCACTCGTTCTCGCAGTATCCCTACTCTAATACCGGCCTGATCAGCATTACAACACTCAGAAGGACCGATATTATAGTTAGCGATGACTTCGCGAAGTCTTTGAAACCACTCTTTGGTCTCTTCTATGCCTGCGGCTTCATATTCGGCACGAGAAACTTCCCTTGCCTTCAGTATCGATTTCTGAAGCTCAGGATGATTATCTCGGAAGCGGCTGTACCACATCTTGCTCAGAGGCTCTGCTTCAGGATCTCTGCGGTGGCGCAAGGTATTTGCTGCATCTTCAATCTCATACTTTGCGGCAGGCAATCCTGACCTATCCATCCATATAACGAAGCTCACGATAGCTTCTTCTTCTTCATCCGTCAAAAGTCGTGGCCGCCCTACGATTCCATCTACCAATTCCGAAGCATCAAGAGTATTTGCAGCTTCTAGCCGCTTAATCACACGTGAGATGCTCCCGCGATTAGAGCCGCGATATCTCTTTGCAGCTTCACGAACCGAGAGAGGCTGCTGCAGAGCTCCTGTAGCGCTACGAATCAGGCCCCTTCGGTGGCGAACGCGTGACCGAACAACGGCCTGACCGGCGAGGAGATTTGCTTGTGAGGTCATATTGAAGGTTGGACAAATTTTCGTTATTTTCACTGATTTATGTCTAGCTTTTCATGTGTTTTTGGTGCAAGAAGCCGCCAAAGTCAGACAGCCGGCCGTGCGGAGGTGTCACGCGATTTTGTGGCCAACTAAGCTTGCTTAGTTGCCCCCCCCCCGGCTCGAGCCAACGGGTACCTAGTCTGTGGGCCTCGCGCATTTCCTGATGTAGGGTGTAAATACCCTTCTTTTTGCTTCTTATTTTTGAAGGGTCGGGGCTGCCCTTGAAGGCGGGGGGTTAAAGCTATCATCATCTATGCAATCTTGTATTTTTTGAGAGCTCATTGTTTTCTTTATGACACTGGAGGGTTAATTTGTATAGGGATTTTGATGTATTTGGTTGTAACGGTTGCACCTAACCGTTAGGCCACAGGGCAAAAGATCGGGCTATAATCACTGTGCTAGCGATCATAGTGGTGCTTACAGCTGCCTATAGGGGCCAATCGTAACATTGGTGGTGTTTTTTGAAGCTGTTGTCTGACAGCTATAGTTAAGGTAAATGTACTAATAATTTCAGTAATATGAACTTCATTCTTTTCTAAATAAAAAGAAAACAGCCTTAGTTTATAGCTATTTTTAATGCTAGTGTAAATACTATTAAAATCCTAAAACGGCTTGCTTGGCTGGTTGCAGCCAGTTAACCTAAAATCTCAATAGCTTGTGCTAAATCCTGCAGCGCTGTCTGCAGGGTTTGACGCTTTTCCTGAGTCGCGCGGGACTCACTCGCAATCGATTGTAGCTTCTCATCACTCAAATCCAGCACCCACTGTTCACAAAATAGAATCAGAGGACTTGATGGGCCTGAAAGCAAGCAGTGATCAACGGCCTGGTGGTAGATGTTATCGACAAAGCGCTTACGGGCCACTTTATAGTAGGCCTGGAGAATATCGTGTATCTCTTCTGCTGTATGCTGGGAATTGCTTTGGTTGTTTACCACTGATGAGATATCATCAAGCTTAACAACTTGCTGCGCAGTATCTTTATCGCTCCATGACTTTTTTTTCAGAGCTTTATTAATTCGGTCGTTCCGTGCTTTCTGTAAGTTCTCGTTGAAATAATGGTTAAGCGTGTAGGGCTTTTTGTGTCTCTCGATATGAACCAAGTGAATGGCTCGGTTCATACCATCCTGATATTTGGCAAGGAGATCAGGCGTCAAGCCAGATATGAGCTCATCGAGAATATGAGTTTCATAACAGATTTTCCTGAGGGCTCCCAGTATGAACTTGTGGACGGATAAGATGACTTTACTCAAGTACTGTGTTGCCATCTTCTGCCAGTAAATAGACTGTTCTTGAAAGGCGCTGGATAGAACTCGTGGCCCGAAAGTACCTAGTTCGACACCTCGAGAACGTCGATGCATTTGAGTGATCCAAGGCATGATTCCTATCGATGGTTGACGTGAAATCCAGTCTTTTGTTATGATGCCCTCTAGATCGGGAAACAAGTTCAGATCAAAGCGAGTAGGTGGCTCATCATCAATATCCTCTTCCTCCTCATCTTCGAAATTAGAGAAAGTTGGTCGAGGAACTTCATGAGAGAAAAGCTTCGTCCGATTTATCGCTTCAAAACTGTAGGTGTGCGCACAGGCTTCGAAGTCGACAGCAAATTCATCTGTCGTGTTAACAACCTCCGTGATGAGACGTAAGTTGTCATCTTCGAATGCTTGGTGTGTTGAGTAGTCAGCATCCAATGCCGCTCTCACAATGTTCTGGAACTTGCTCGCAACGCTGACTAGAAACTGTTGCTGTTGTCTTTCTGTCTGGCGTGGAGGTCCAAGACTCGCTAGCTCTTCTTGCTTCTCAATGAGCTTGCGACGCGTCTCGGATCGAAGTTTAGGAAATGCCTTGTCAGCGATCTGACCGAGAAGCTCTTGTAAACATTCCCGAAGAGCCTTGACCCCGGTCTTGTGGTCTGGCAGAGACGTCCAAGGCTCATCTTCGAACATGTCTTCACGTTGCAGCAAGTCGGCATCCGCATTAGAATCTTCCTCGTCGCCACCTCGGCTCCTAACGACATAGTAACCAAGGGTAAGAGGCCGTCGTTTACCCAGGACTAAGTCGCAGACAACGGCTTTCGCACTGCGTTCTTTGAGAAGATCGGGCTTGGTAAGAATACCAAGCGTACGCTCACCAGTTGGGTCGACGTCTTCAGCAAAGGCGAGAATTTCCTGAGTGGCAATATCGACGTTACATGGAAGAACAGCCAGAATTACTGTGCGGCTGTCGCGAATGTAATTCTTGACCATTCTTTCGACTAACTGGCGATCTTTATCTGTAGTGACTCCTTGGGTGGTGATACGAAAGATTCCAGGAACGTCGATGACTGTCAGATAATCTTCATCTGGTCCACATCTCTCGATTTTCAACACGTCTTCAGTAAACGTCTTAATACCGCCAGGGTTTCTGGGCGTTTTGATCCCCATAAGTGTGTTCACCTGTTACCCGAAAGTCAGCATTGGATTCCCAAGATAATTGACGGTGTCTGTACCTCAATTAAAATATCCGGGAACTCGGCGTGGAGCTGATCAGCCGTGCACACCTCTTTAGTAAAACCATGGAGTTTCTCTTTATGCTCTGCTGTGGCCGTTGGTCCTGGAATGATACCAATAGTAATACGAGATATAGCATCGCGACGGTGAGTGATCTGGGTTGCATAACGAGTGCAAAGCTCTTGACCACGCGGAAATGGTATTCCAGTCAGATTTTCTAGGAGTGATGACTTCCCAGAACTTTGATCTCCGACGGCAACCAATTGGGGTAGGGCAAGGTAAGTAGCAATGTTTCTCTCACGAAGCTGGTCAATCTTACGCAGCCGGTCTGGGCTGGTTAGCATAGATTGGCTCATGGTGAGTTTTTGGTAGATTAAGAGTGGTGAGTGAAGTATGATGTTGTCAAGCACAGACTGAGGTTTTGACGACAAGGAGTCTGAGAGTAGCCAAATGTTTTAAAGGATGTTGACCAAGCGCTCTCTTTAATTTACTCATAGTCTGACTTAACTCTATTTATCGCCCTCAACCATCTGGAGATTTTCCACGAGCGCACAGAGTGTTTGGTGGGCCGCCATACAGCAACGATGACGAATACAACGCCATGGAACTAATTCTTCGCAGCAAGACAATGCATAAATAAACTTATCGGGAAACTTTTAGAGAGACGTGCAGGAAAGCCTGTGGGCTTCAAAAAGAGGTGGCCACTTAAGCGCTATTGCTCAAGGTGAGAGATAGCATTAGCACCAATCACATTGCTTGGTCTTCATTCGTGCCAACCTAGTCCGTCGCCTGACTGTATGAGAGCTAACGAACCAAAGCTTGGACGGCAGAGCCTGTCGATGCCCCGATGAGAGTAAAACTATTGGGAGGCTCGTTAATTGGTGCAGCCAATAATTCAGAGCAAGCGATATGCATGATGAGGCCTTCTTCTACCTGCAAGTTGTTGTTGGCTCGAATGCGGAAAGATTGACCGACACTTAAAGCGACGTGTCAGCCTTATCGGACGAACGGAAGCATGTCATTTTAGGGGAACATAACATATTAGAAGGGATGGGAAACAAGGCGCAGTAACATATACTTAAGATTCTAATAAGAATAAAATAAAATCTCTTATACTTATAAAAGAATTCAATTCTGGCCTGTATAATTGTAATTTCTTGCATAGGTTAGATGTACGCTCCATGTTGTCTCTTCTCCGTCTTATTGAGAAAAGAAGAGACCTACTGCGGTATCACTTTGGAACATAATTGTTGGCTGCATGACCCTGTCGACATGGGTGAAAAGGGAAGTGGCTACATGTTTCCGCCTCTCACAGATAACAAATAATAGGTCGCAGTTCTTCGGACGGATGCAGTCATCACTGGTTTATGCTGTATGAGGCTCGGGAGATGTCCATTCCGTCAATAGTTTATCGCCAAGCAGAGCGGGGTAGTAATACATGCAGGACGAAGAGAGGCAACAAGCGTGCTGTCATATGTCTCTTTTTTTTCCCGTAAGTAGAGCAGTGACAGTGCTTTGAAAAAGTGCAAATCTTGGTCACACAGACAGGTCAGGATATCTAAAAAGTGCAGCAACTGCATGTTCTCGACCAAAGTCGACAAAGGGCCATTCATGAATCGTGGCACTCAAGCCTTGAAAGTTGGCAGTCCTTTACTTGATTGAGCGCCCGACATAGCGGGGTAATGAGTCATGTGGAATAGACAGCAAGCAACAAGCTTGAAGATCATATCGGATAAAAGTGGGCAAGCCAAAGAAGTCTTGCCAGATATCGGGCCCGCGGATCAGTATTAACAAGTGAGATACGTGCAATGATTACCTCTACGGAAAGGGGTGGTGTTGAACGGATCGCGTGCGCCTTGATGTCCTTAATTGTATATGTATTGTTCAACTTTTTTCCCCCCGCCTTCCTTGGAGAGGGGTCTGCTTATTATGCTTTCCTGAATGGGTCTAGGGTCGCCGACAGCTGACCGATAGGTCACACGATACCCCGTGCGGCCATCCTACTGTTCAACACGCCCCTTCAGCGTGAGGGCCTCGCCGTCATGCTGCTCCCTTCTATAGCTCCTCTTCTAGCTCCCTTCTTCTGGTCATAACGAGCTTCTCCGATAAGTCAGCGAGGCGTAGCCGCTGCATAAAGAGTTCAAATTTATCCTCCGGCAGAGCCTTCGTAAACCCATCTGCTAACAGCTGTGCTGACGATGTGTATACCACATCTATCCTTCCTTGCGTTATCTCCTGCCTTAACCAGTGGTTGTGTATATCCACGTGCCGTAATTTCGTCCGTAGCTTGATAAGTTCTTCCTTTACTAGCCGTATCGTCTGCTTATTGTCGCACTCAATGGTGACTCGCGATGGTTGGGAGGTGCGTCGCCTTGCGGTGGGTGCTGAAAGGTCGATCTTTATAGCGGATAGGAGTCGACTCGCGAATAGAGCCTCTTTTGCCGCTTGTGAGAGCGCAAGGAGCTCTGCTTCTGTAGTTGAAGTTGTGACAGTGTCTTGTTTATTGGCTTTCCATGATGTGATCCCTCCGAATAGCCTCATTGTGAAGGCTTGAGAACTGCGGCGGTCTAGCGAGTTATCACCGAAGCTGGCGTCTGATGCTACTTGTAGTCCATCCTCCTTGCTTCCTGGCTCTGATCCGAATTCGAGGGAATGGCCTCTGGTTTGTAATAGGTACCATAGGACACGATCTGCTGCTTTGTGGTGTGAGGGACCCGGGTTCTGGTTGAATCTTGCTAGCCTGCTCGATGCAAAGGCTATGTCTGGCCGTGTCATCACCGCTGCATACATCAGTGTGCCAACCTTGCGTTGGTATGAGTTCGTGCTGCCTGGGCTTGCGATCCCTTCATAGGGCAGGAGCTCTTCTTGTGTCATCGGTATGACCTTCTTCGGTATCGGCATTGTATCGGGGAGCAGTCGCTTCATCTTGTCGATATAGACTGACTGCGAGAGCCATAAGCGGCGCGTGGGCCGGTCTCGGATAACTTCGATGCCCAGGAACCATTGGAGGGGCTGGCCTCCTTCGATATGGTATATCCTCTGTAAGTTTCCCATTAGTTTGGATGCCTCTTTCTTCATTGTCTCAGGGAAGCAGAGGACACAGTCGTCCACATAGAAGAAGAAGATAATGTCGCCGTGTAACCAGCAACAGCCTTCGCCGGGTACTCTCTGGAATCCTGTTCGTATTAGGCCTTTCTCGAAGTGCTTTTGCCACAGAAGAGGAGATCTCCGTAGGCCATAGAGTGCTTTTCGCAGCTTCAATATTCTGCCTTTCTTGCGGTAGCCCATCGGCATCTCCATATAGATATCTTCGTCGATTGTGGCGTGCACAAAGGCATTTACCGCGTCATATTGGAGCATCTCGTAATCAAATCTATTAGCAAGCGCCACAAGTGTTCGGAATGACATGCCTGCGAGCGTGGCTGCATATGTGTCTCGCTCATCCTTATCCTGTTGGTCGCCGCGGATTACAAGACGTGCCTTGATCTTGACTAGCCGCCCGTGCTTATCGAGCTTATAAGTATATACCCAATGGCAGCCGAGTATTTGACGGCCTCTCGCCGTACTCTTTGCGACTTCTTCCCATGAGTTTGATTGTTTGTGGCTTTGAAGATGTGCTTTCTCGGCCTCTAAAATCGCATCCCGGTATGGATGACTTTTTATCTGCATATGGGAGCTCGGCAGTTTCTCCAGCAAGCTCCAATGTATACCGACAATGTGCTGCTCTTTTCCCTTGTATTGTGGTGGGAGGAGAGGTTTGTTCCTGCCACCTCCTGCTCTTGATGATACGGGAGTGGCCACTCCGTCTGTCATTATTTGGCAGGTGCTCCGATGCTTGTGTTTCGGCGCTTGTATGCCGCCAGCGAGGAATGCAGCTTTGAATGAAATTCTTTGCCTTCGTGTCGCTGGGGTGGAATTTTTTCCACCGACTGATCCACCTCGCCCCTTCACGTCGAGACCGAAGGCCTCGGCGTGGAAGAACGCAGTCGGTGGCGATGGGGGCGGTGTAGGTAACACCTCAAACCTTGAGGTTGTGTACTCACTCATCGATCCATCGCCCTCTTCCCCTCTCGGAGGCAGCTTCGCGTGCTGGTCCTCCTCCGAGGTGGAGGCATCCTGCTGCGCCAACTGGTCGCTGCAGGGTATGTCTTCATCGTTTAGGACTTCCTCATGCTCCTCGTCAGGTAGCTGAGTTGTCCATTGCGATGGCTGCTCCTGTGCCATTATTAGCTCTTGGATTCGCTTTTGTATTGCTTCTAGGTCTGCCTGTAATAGGTCATCCCTGAGGCTTTCCGTGCGTCCGTCAAAATGTTGCCGCTCGTTGAATGTGACATCCCTCATTGTGAACACTTCACTCTGGAGGGGGTTCCAGATGCGAAATGAGTTACTCGAAGTATACCCAATCAGAAAACCGATCCAGGCCCTTGGGGCCTGCTTCTGCAACCGCTTGCGCCTTAGCTGTGTATCTGCAGTCAGGGCAAAAGCCTTGCAGCCGTACGAACGCAAGTGGGCTAAATCAGGCTTCGCCGTAGGGTCGCCTGGTTCTCGGCTAGCTGAGTGGAATATCTCATACGGGGTCTTCCTATCTCGGCGGAGCGACGGTGTACGGTTGTAGAGATATGTAGCTGCTTTCATAGTTTCAGGCCATAGATACGCTGGTAACTTGGCTGCTATTCTCATGGCTCGGCTTTTCTCAATGATCACTGCTGCGACTCTTTCTGCTCCCCCGTTCTGGGCCTGTGTATTCGGCGCCGAGGGTTCACAGATAATTCCCCTTTCTCTGATATCATCTGCCACTCGGGTATGTATCTCAGTGATTTCATTGTCACACTCGATGACTTTAACTTTGATAGAGTATTGTACCTCTAACATTCTGAGGAAACTTTGGATCATTGATCGGAGAGTGGGCGTCGAGCGCTCGGTTAGGTAGTAGTCCCACGAGTAGCCTGATGCTCTGTCAGTCAGGATGCATACCGAAGTGTAGCCTGCGTATCCCAGGGTAAGTGGGTGAAAATCTATTGCGATGCGGTCTCCCGGCCTTGCTCTTGCTGTAGCTTCTCGCGGTGCTCGGCGGATAAGCCGGTGAGCTTTCGCTGTGCCACAGGAGTCGCAGTTAACCGTAGTAATCCTCTGGGGTCCTTTAGGGGTGTCTCCCTTGATTCTGACGCCCCTTGAGGCTGTTGTAAGGTATCTTAGGACCTCGGGGCCTGGATGACCGAGCCTCTTGTGCCAGGTTAAGGAGTCTCCCTTCAGCGGTCTTCTGGGAGTCCATGAGGTATGCTGCTTGCGTTGCCGCGGTTTTGACGATACTTCAGCAATCAGCGCGGCTCTTAAGGTCGCGGCAGGTTCATAGCTTGTGCGATATTCCAGGACTTGTTGGCCGTTAATCTCTTCCACTTCACCTAGATAGCTCCCGTCTGCTCTTCGTAGGCAGTTGTTACCTGGTTTTGTATCCCACCAGTAGCCCCTCTTCCTCAACTTTGAGAAAGATACAAGGTTTGTAGTGAGAGCCGTACACAGGGCAACGTTGTACAGAGTGAGATAAGTCGGCGAGCCATCGCCGGATTTGAGGATAATTCGGGCCTCCCCGTAGCCATCGATCGGCACCTGTGTTGTTCCTGACCATAGGAAGTCTCCGATAGGGGCCGCTCGCAGGCTTTTCATCCGCTTCGTATCTCTGAAGATGTGGAGCGTAGCTCCCCGAGTCGAGGAGCACGCTCTCCTGCAGCGGGTATTCTTCGGCGATCATTAGGGCTGCCTTGGAGTTACAGGTGCCCACCGGCCGTAGTCAGGCTGACTTCTCCATCTTAATCTTCTTAATCTTCTCAGCCACGCCATCAGCATTGTCGTCAATTCTCTGCCGCACTAAGTCAGTGGTGCGCTGAGATATCTTAAAGTTAGCTGGTCGTAGATGTGGGAAGACATGGAAACACTTGTCCAAGGGATGACTTCGTTGGCAAGCTGGGCACTCGGCCGGTCTATCGCCGCCCTCTCGGCGTTGTTTCTTCTTTGGAGGTTGCTTTCTTTTATTCTCCTTTCTTGGTGTGTCCTTGTCACTATCGGCCTCTTCCTCCGTCCCTTCAGCTGTGAAGAAGGCTCCATGGGTAACACGAGGTCGTTTCGCCCAGTGTGTCCAATAACCAAGTTATTTGATTTGCTTGGTTGTGGTTGGTTGATTACGTAACAACCAACCACAAGTAAGACCCCCTCCGACCAACCACAAGCAAGCCTTTTTGGCTTACTCGAGTTAACTTGAAGTTACTCGACTAAGTTACCGGATTGGGAAAGTGGCCAACAAAGTCTAACCTTAATAGGGCAGGCTAGGAAGACAGCGCACCCTGATTGGCCCAGTCTTTAAATGAAATGGGTGAGGATCTCCTTTTCTTTCTCCTCCAACCTTTCCACAGAGCCAAGGCTGCCGATTTGGTCCAATAACTTGAAGAACAAACCAAATATGTCTTCGCGCCCATTCTTTAAGCCTCATGGAAGGCTCGAAAAAACCACTCCTCCTAGGACCCCTTCTGAGTCGCTCGGCCCCGCCCAGCCGAGCACTCCTAGCTCCGCCTCAACTCAAACCCATGTGCCTAACGATAAGCCCTCCCCTTCAAGGCTTTCTGACGAAAGAGGTGCGCCGGACGCCTCTCAGTGCCCTTTCCCTATCGACTGGGACAAAATCCGCTACAACAGGAAGCCAGTACCATCTATTCGATACCGCCAGCCCCACAAGCGCGCCATCAACTCCAAATCCCAGCCTTCAGCAATCTACAGGCACGGCGCACAGCTTACCACAGATGGGAACAATAAGTTCTGGCTCTGCAAGTATTGCCATAGTAGCGGCCATCACGATGCTGCGCTTTTTGCCAGTGAGAGCACGACCAGCATCAATTATCACCTTAAACAGCAGCACAGACTGGAAGAATTCGGTTACAAAGCCATAGGAGCCGATCCTTTCAGCATAGCCAAGAGGACAGCAAGCCTTACGCCATACCTCGGAAGCCGGCGCGCGGTGTTCAACGACCTGAAATTCAAGGACGATTTTACTGACTGGGTGACTGACCTTGGCCTCACATTTCGTCAGGCGACTCATCAGCGGACGAATGAGATGTTTATCAATTATCTGGAGGATATCGATAAGATCCTTCCCAGAAGCCCATTTACTCTTGGCAGTTGGGTCAAAGAGAAGTGGCTTGGCGATGGTGGGAGACGCGTTTGGCTAAGGACAAAGCTGCAATCCGCCAAAAGCAAGGTCCATGTATCGATGGATGCATGGACATCTGAAGAAGGGACAAACTATCTTGCCGTTGTCGCTCACTTCCTGGATGAGCGCCACAAGTTACAAACAGCTCTTCTAGACCTCCCACCTCTAAAGGGTCCTCATTCCGGTGAGAACATTGCCAAAGTGTTGTCGACCGTCATCGACTTTTACGACGTCTCGCCAATCATTGGCTTCTTCATGATGGACAACGCTGCAAGCAACGATGTATGCATCCAAGAGCTAGCAGAGCAGTACCCGACAATCAACCGCGAAAGCCGCCTTCGGTGCGTCGGCCATATGCTGAACATCATCGTCAAAGCTCTTCTCTTTGGCAAGGGCGTTAGCAAGCTGGAGAAACAGCTGCGCGCTGCATCCGATGACGAGCGGTTTGAGATATGGAGGAAGCAAAGCTGTATTGGCAAGCTCCATAACTTCTGCGTGTGGATCAACAGAAGCGACCAGAGACGGGAGCGGCTGAAACAGTACATCCTGCGGGCTTATGACGAAGGCAGTATCGAACACCTCTACACCAGGGCCCTGGTCGATGGTGGTATCCGCTGGAACTCTGTACATTCCATGATTGAGAGAGCTCTGAAACTCCGCCACGCCATTGATCTCTTCTTTCTCAACTATCGCCGCATCGTCGCCGAAGGATACGATATCTCACAAGATATCCTAACTCCGCAGGATTGGGTTGATCTCGATCACTTCCTCAATATCCTCAAACCTTTCAAGGGTCTAACAAAACGCATGGAGGGCCGGGCTAACAAATCTGGCTCGGAAGGATCACATGGCTCACTTCACGAGACTCTCGAGTCGCTGGATGTGCTCTTCAAGAAGCTCCAAGAGGCTGGGAAGTTCGCAGATGATCACCCTGACGTGGTGTCAACATACTATTCCCATGCTATTGATGCCGCTCGTATCAAGCTTGAGGAATATTTTGGCCTCACTGATGCCACCCCTGCATACCGGTGTGCAGTTGCCCTACATCCGGCTAACAAATTTACCTATTTCGAGCTTGAATGGAGTCACAACAGGCAATGGATCAGCGGCGCAAAGAGAGTGGTACAGGAGGTTTTTGCACAATACGAGGCAGCAGCTGCGGAAGCGGACCGAATGGACGGAGTAGGACAAGAGGAGGAGCCGGAGGAGCTGGAGGAGGAAGCAATTGCTGACAACAGTATCGCTCTTGATCCACTTCAGCAAGCTCGTAAGCGTCGGCAGAGGCTTGCTGTCACTGCGATGTCAGCTACACGAGGAAAGAAGCGGGTAAAGTTGACGTCTGAGCTGGATGAGTTTATGGCGAGGACTAACAAGGCTGATCTGGATGTTGAGGATCCTCTGGAGTGGTGGGTTCGCCATGCATCTGACTATCCTATCCTGTCGAAGATGGCGTTTGACTTGTTCAGTTGCCCAGCAATGAGCGCTGAATGTGAGCGCGTCTTCTCACAGACAAAGAAGGTCATTACGGATGAACGGAACCGGCTCAGTTCGGACACGGCAGTAGCGATTGAATGCCAGAAGCACTTGCTTCGAAGCGGAATATTAGCCTAGATCTACCACCGTAGCTATACAGGGCATGAAAAATAGTCGAGTAATGCCAACCAACCAAGTAAATCAAGCCGCTGTTGCCGAGTAAACCAAGTCAAGCAAGGGGTTCTGTCAACCAAGTAAAAAAAAGGGTCCAAATTTTGCTTTACTTGGTTATTGGACACACTGGAAGGGAGCAGGTAAGAGTGATTGCAGTATAGTATCTGTATAAGTCAGTATAGCCCAAGCATATTTAACAACCCCGACTGACCCCGCTTCTAGCCATCTCTCATTGGGATTGGCGATATGTCCATCCAGATTTTTATTGAAACCATTCATAGAGTCTTCAAGTTTGTCCCAAGACTTCCCAGAGAAGAGTATACCATGAGCGCGAATGAATGAACCATCGATTGGATTCAAGCGAGCGGCGCTGTTACTCAGCAGAGGATCAAAAACCTTCATGATACTTTCCTGTGTGCTGAGAAATGGAATGGGGATGCAAAGAGATTTGGTATAGTAGAATAGCTGTTGAACTGCGTTGGGTCTTGCCAAGATAGCAAGATGGTGATAAAGTCTCCCTGTCTCGGGGCTCATGTCTGACGCTTTGCTGTACCAATGCCGGCTGACATCCGTCCAAAATTCGCGGTCGCCGATATTGTCATCTTCAATGACCATACGATATCGAGCGATATCGCCAAGACACTCAATCCAGGTATCGTCGAACGCAGGCACAGTTTCTTATAGCAAGGGCATCATACCATAGGCCACGTTTAGGAAAGTGAGCATATTGTTGAATAGTGTCAAAAGGAAGCTCATGGAAGTAGCTTGAAAAGGCTATTGTCATCAAAGATGACAGTTGCCACCTATTGCCACAGGCTTAGGTAGCAAGCAGATTCTAGTTGATTCCACATAGCACAGAAAAGACATATAGAGCCTGCTTTACACCTCAAGTAGAAAAGGAAGAACAACAGAATTCACCTCAATATCTGACAGCAACCGACTGCGAGAGGCAGTTCAGCCTAGCCAAGCTGACACTAACATCGCAAAGGCTCGCAATGGGCGCCGACACGCTGGAGCGAGTTCATTGTCTGAGGAACTGGGTCCGACACGGCGGGGTAAAGCTGGGCAGTTGGGTCGGCAATTGAGGCTTTGGATCCGGCGTAATACCTTCACATACTCACATACTCAATATATAGGCCTCCCATACAATTGATTGAGACGAGCCAATCAAACCAAACAAATCAACTTTTACCTCAAAGTTGATTTGATTGATTTATGATTGATTTATGATTGATTTATGATTGATTTATGATTGATTTATGATTGATTTATGATTGATTTATGATTGATTTATGATTGATTTATGATTGATTTATGATGAGCGCTGATTGGGAGAATATCTGGCACGGTGGCAAACGACTTATGGGCGCCAAAAGGAGGCCCCGTCACAGGCGGGTCATCGGTACCAGGATCAAAGAGTCGTGGATATACCGACATGGCGCCAATTTGGAGCATCACGGGGTACGTTACTGGCTTTGCAGGATCTGTCATGTGAAGAAGAGCTATTCGACAGCTCTATACGTCTCATCGGGGACGTCTCATACCGCGAGGCACCTGCTCCGTCAGCACCAAATCACGGAGGCAGGGGAGAGCGATCCCAGCTTAGCGACTCCGTTTACGTTGGCGGCGACGTCTGGCTCCTCGTTGTCCCGTCTTTTGTCGCGGCAGGCCAGCCTTGGCTTGCAGCTTGCTTCACGTTTTGAGGAAGGAACATGGAAAGCTTGTTGTTATAATGCGCAGTCATGCCGGGTGCTCTTGTGTGTAAAAATTCAGTTGTTCGTTATTTTTCTTCTATTCAAGAATCATCAAGGTCTTTTATACTTGAGTTATCTTTGAGTTCTCGCATCTTCTATGTACTATTAACTCTGATCATGATGTGAGGGGAAACCCTGGTACTTCCAACAAGACTCCAAGTCTGTAAGTCGCTTTTCAAGTACCTGCTGTTGGAGAGCTAAACCTTCCGTATTGGCTTGAATACATACGATCGACTAAGTCTTGAAACCTTGATGTGCTTCCTATGCTTCGCCGTGAGAGCTGGGCGTTTGCTTCGAGTGTCGAGGCCCAAGCTGCTTCGACGCTGTTTAATTGTACAGTGAAGTATTGTATTGGAATAGTCTGGGATGAAGAAGAATCAGCAGAGGAAGGTGGACCATCCTGTGGTGGCCAGTGAGCGATCACCGTTCCAAGACGAAGCTAACAGCATGGAGGACTATATGTAGGAATATACTGTTTGTTTCGGGCAAGAGCGAAGCCGATAATGATAGCAAGATCGGTGGTGGTTACGTGCTTCCTATCGATAGGTCCAAGGTCGATACCCTGGGCTTTCAAAGAAGGCTAGATGGTCAACAAGGCGTCATCTTTGATAGGTACTCTGTCTATCAATAGGGGTTTGCTGCCGGTGGTGAAAGATGTGTTCTGGATTTCCTTGACGTGGCCCACGAAATCTTTAGCTACGTATTTGAAAGGAAGATTGAGGGCTTCGCGGAACTTGTAAATCGTCGACAACATCAAACTGTGAGCATCTTCTAGCCTGCTCTTGGTAGTAGTCCGGGATGACACGCTTCCATTGGGATCAAACGACGAGAGACAAGCCAACGAGTAAATGATCCCTCCGAGGCTATCGTCATCGGTTGTCAAGGTAGCTGGGGCAATCGGGTTGTGGCCGGCAACGTCCAATGTGGAAACAGAGGTAAGAGGGAAAGTCGGTAACAATAAGTAAAGCTACACAAGAACGGGACATATAAGGTGCTTATTCTGACAGAAGTCGGCCAGAGTTTGATAGAGAAGCTAAAAAATCTCCTTCCGGAAACACAGGTTTAAGTCACTTGATACTGTATGCCAGATTGGACGATGGAAAGACCTCGGCTGTGAACTCGATTCTCTTGTGTATGATGAGCGAAATAAAGCAGCAAGACTCTATCCCTGGATAAATTGAAGTATGGGGTCATCTATTACTGGCATCTGCTACGACTCCAACGTTTTCCTCTTCTCTTCTCTTATGTCCCCCTTCCCCACCTTTTTACCTAGATCTCCTCCCTTAGCGCTATCCCCTGTTCTGTCTCTTTTTTTGTCTCCCTTTGTCTCTTCTATCTCCTTTGCCTGTCTTTGCGTCTTTTTATACCTCTTTGTCTCTTTGTTTACGTCCTGCTCCCCATTTGTCAAGCCTCCTCCCTCCTTTCCTCTCATTCGATCCATTTTACTCCCCCGTTCTCCCCTTTTCTCTTCCCGTCTCTTTTTGCTAGACTCCGCTCACACTCTTGCTAGACAGCGCCACGTTTGGGAGCTCGTCAAAGGATCCCGATCCCGGTCGTGGTTTTGTGATTCATTTCGAAGATCAGTGGAGGTGTGCATGAATAGAGGATCATAGGTGTCACGCGCGACGGCCTTTGCAGACATACCCGTATGCAATAATGCCACCATTAAAGCTTTGACTTCGGGAAACAATTCTTCATTTTTCTTTCTATTGGGACATAATATTTGCCAAAGGAGAGGTCGTTGCGACATTATTAGAAATAACTGTATAAGGTTGAAGCCGTAGAAGGGTCGCGTTGTTCAAAAATTGGGGTGGTTGGTGGAGGGGTCGGCAGACTTTTGGCACTATACTGCGACAGTGGTGCTAAAGAAGCAAGGAAAAGATAACTACTGTAGCCTACTCCAAAGCGGTGGTTGTTGCCCACTCCCACGAACAATCGGCGGCTATCCCGAGGTTGGTGTGGGACAGGGGATGAAGCAGCTAACAGGCAGAGACTCCCAATCCCTCGAGAGGAGAATACTCGGCAGGGTTCAAATCCACGACACATCTGAGCTCAGTGTAGTGAATTTGAACCCTGATACACGGTCACATTGCCTCAACTACTGGAGTGGGAAGAAGAAGGTGGTGGTTTGATTATACGGTACATAGGTCCAGTGCCAAGTTCATCTTTGGCACCACCATGCATCAATGGAGGCAAGCTTCGATGTTTTCTTACAAAGTATCTCGTTGCTACTATTACCGCGTACTCATCGAACGGCAACCGCTTACTAAATTTGTCGACCTTGTTATTTGGACAACCCGTGACAAATTCCTCATGCACACCCCGAGTCCCCACCTCAGCCCCGTTTTCGACCAGTGGCAAAAACGCTCAGACGACAAGAAAGAAAGCCATAGTATTATGAAAGGCCTGGTTCGAATTAGTACTAGACAATGTGGGAATAAACATGGAGAGGCGACCTATATTTCCATGTAAATGCTGCGGGGATATGATGTATAGGTGGAATATGCAAGGATTTTGCTGACATGTTCATCCATGTGATCCTTGACAGGTTTGCTGCAACGGCACTTTATCTGCTCAGCTGAACCGTTTGCTAGTACTCTAAGAGTTCTCGTGATTTTCTGTTAAATAACTTACGTGTCTTGGTTATACCCCTCTCAAGTTGTGACTGTGCATTTAGAGTACAGGTCCAACATCCAGCCTGCTTCGACTACCGTCTGGCGATCATGCCTATGCAACTCCTACCAGCATCCGCTGCTGCATTTTCCCCTCGACCTTCATCTGTCAATGTTGTCTTGGGTTCAAAGGTTGAAAAATGGCTCACATCAATTCTGAAACGCATTCGGAGAGATAGAAGCTGTCTCAATTCTGTACCGCAGCAGCAGCGATTTCTCACCAATATTCTTTCATCACCAAATGCCATCTGGACCTTGGCTTCGTTCATGCTACCCAAGACACCTGAGTCCGACTTCAAACTAGCTGCCAACAATCCTCTCCTAGAGTCCATCACAAACTATGAGCTTGTTCACGTCGAGGCTTATGTTGTTTATGTCGACATGGTTCTGCGCAATGAGGTCGCCTACAAGCTAACCAAAGACACCATCGAAGCTTTTGTTAAGTACCACCAGGATATTCACTGTGCCGACGCCAAGGCCGACACTTACGACTGGACAGATAAGGAGCAGCAGTGCAAGAAACTTCACGAAGGTTTTGTTGAGGACATTAACAAGTTCGTCTTCCGCACCCATGTCTCTGCTCTTGAGGGTCTCGAGGAGGGAGGTGCTGGAGAACTTCTCTGCGGTGAGAGTGAGGAGGTCAAGAACAACATCAGTGCTCTCATGAAGCCTCTGCTACCTCAACCCCCTCATTACTTCGCCGAAGCTGTCCAACAGCCTGAACTGCTGCCCGAGTCTGCCGTCAACAACATGTGTTCACAACCTGCTTTTCAGTGCAGCCTTGCTGATATAGCAATCCCCTCGAGGTCCGGCGAAAAACCATCTGCCGACTCAAGTACAAGTCCTATCGGGGCACCCAGGACCCTGACTGATCTGTCGCCTACTCCCGCCTTCACCCAGCCTCACTCTACCGCTGGCTTTTTCTGGAGCTCGCCTCAAGTAACGGCCTCTATCCACGCCTCCCAACCCTTAAATAGCATGTTTGATCTCGCTCAATGTGGTATGGGTATGGGTATGGGAGGCATTGGCGGTATGTCTGGCTCTGAGTGGAATCAATACCGAGAGAACGCAGCCAACATGTGATAGCCAGGGATTGTTGGAAGGACCAAGGTTTCCCCTCACATCATGATCAAAGTTAATAATACATAGAAGATTCGAGAACTCAAGGATAATTCAAGTATAAAAGACCTTGATGATTCTTGAATAGAAGAACAATAATGAACAACTGAATTCTTACACACAAGTGCACCCGGCATGACTGCGCATCATAACAACAGGATCCTGAGTACAATAAGCTTGCTCTGACATTCTGGACTTGCCTGTAGCTCGAGAGCGATCTCGTCGCGGAGGTGCCACTCCCACCGTCAGGACTGCTCTCGCACGGCGATGGCATGCCTCATTCCAACATGAGTCTTCTGGAGGGCTTCAACCACCGAATTCTGGACAGCCATCCGGGTCAACTGTACCTTCGAACGCATCTTAATAATATCCATCGAATGTTCTACGCGCCCGAAGACCCCGCCAAAGCAGTTGAGGATAAGTTCAAGGACGTTGGCGTCGTTTCTGACGCTGTCTGGGCCATGCACTGGGTTGCCCCCAGCTTTGCATTCCGGGAGGATGACCCACCGGCCGGGGATATCCTGGTTGCAAGATTGTGTGCAAAGTACTAGGGTGCTCAGGTGATTGCCTACCGTCCGTTTATTCGACGGATTCATCAGTTTTCGCACTCCATCAAGAACCATGCTTCAAGCCCCAACTTCCCCAGCGTCAGCTCGGAATTCAGACAGGACGTTATTACGCCTGCTATCCACCCGAAGGCCAGGACGGTTGGAGATATCGACCCGCAAGTGGTTGAGTTGGCTAAGAAGGGCATCAAGGCCCTTATCGAGAGTACCCGCCCCAGCGCTGCCCACAATTCAAGTTCAAGTAACTTTAAGGCCAAATGCAGCAATATGATTGGAGAACTTGATCAAGTTCAATTCAATTATCTCAAGTTATCCAATTAAAAATCCGAATTCTTGCATCAAAGTTACTTGAACTTGAATTGTGGGCAGCGCTGACCCGCGCCTTCCATGGTCTAGGAGACAAGAGGCCGATCATCACCAACATCTTCGGCACTGCCCATACGTGAGTCCCCTCCTCTACATTGTTCCTTCAAACTATACTGACCAACCGTAGTCAATGGGGTAACCTCTTGATCCCTTTGGCTGCTTTCCGCGACCCCGTGCTTCACAGCTATGTGGACGAGGAACTGCTGCAGACGTTGTTCCATAAAACAATAAAGTTTCTGCGTCAGCCGGCAACAGAAACAAGTGCACTTCGAACGGACATGCGCAGTGCTGAACGGAATGATCTTTGGATGTTATTGGGATGATACAATTTAGAATTACCTGTTGCGTCCAGGTGCGTGATTTGTGGCGTTTATTTGGAATTGGGAAAGACGAAATAGACACCGTTAGAGAGCGCGTACAATTTATAATTATAAGCGATATGTAGCCCAGGAAACAAATTTCAGCACATCGAGGTTATATTAGCTATTACTATCGCCTGTGCGCTTCAGTCTTGCAATGGCGCCAGTTCCAGTCAAGCGTATGCACAAATGCAACGAGACTTATCCAGGGAATGGGTTATGGGAAACAATCTCTGCTGTAAGTCCTCCGGGGTCAATGATTGCTAGTAAGCGGGTTCCATCGACTTTGGCCTCAGTTAGGCTCCGTAGAACGATCAAATTTCGTCCGTTTCCATGACCCGACGCGCAATCCCATCGTCTGGCCGCTTCCATGTATTGTTCCGAGCCCTTATAAACCAGTACAGAACCACCATTACGAGCACGGACACCATCAACGGCCCGCAGTAATTCATGTTTGATGGAGTGACAGGAAGTGTGGAAGGAAAAGGCAAGAACACCATGACGTACAAGGTGAATGCCAGCGCGAAAGTGTTGACATACACTCCGCATCGTCCAAGGTTCCACTTACCGAGTTTGACGGACCCGATGAAGCGGGCATACAACATGCTCGCAATAGCAATGGCATAGCTGGTATATAGGGAGATTGACGAGAGCGACGTCAAGGCTCCAAAGGCGATGTAAGGGCCATTTCCAATATTGAGCAGACAGAGCGCGCTCGGGATGACAGCCGTGAGGCATACTGCTTTGATAGGGACATTCCTTGTTTCATCGATAAAGGAAAGTTGTCTTGGCAATCCATCATCTCGCGCCCAAGCGGATGTTAGACGGGAGACGCTAGCAACGTTCGCTATGTTGCAGCTGAGGTTGACTATGGAAAACGCTGACATCAAAACTGTAGTAGCAGCCTTTGACCCGGTGGTGCGCATGAGAATGGCGATGATCGGATTGTCCATCGCAAGGACCTCCTCCGGCGAACCCATAGTCAAGACAAGGACGTTAACCATGCAAAATCCAAGGATGCCGTTCAACACGATGGACCAGAATATCGCTTGAGGTACGGCAGATTTGGCTTTGCGCGTGTCTTCACTCATGTGCATGGCGCCATCGAAGCCTGTGAAAGCCCAAACGCTTGCCACCATACCCATATTCCACGAGACAAATCCATCCTGCCATCCGGAAGATGAATTTTTCGAGAGCCAAAAGACACCACTGTTCCGTGTTCCGGAGACAGCGAGGACGACGGCGATGACAATAAACAAGGCAACGTGCAATACGCCGGCTACCATCTCGATCCAGGGAATGAGTTTGAAGCCAAAGATGTTCACAGCTCCGATGATTGTGAACATGAAAATGACAAGAACGGAGGTTTTCCATCCACCAGGAACAAAGTCGGGATAATTAAGCTTCACAATACTTTGCAGAAATATGATTGTGACATTGGCCATGCCTGCCACAATCGACATGTAACCGAACCATGTCGACCAACCTTGCAGCCATGCCGCAAAGGTTCTGCATCTCTCAGGCGCAAGATCAGAGGTCCATTGATACTGTGCACCGGCAACCGGCTTCATTGATGCCATCTCACAGATGGAACCCGCCTGCGACATGGCACCAAGGAAAACTATAATGAAGCCGAAAACGAGGGGTTGCGGGCCACCGTTATAGAGCGCCGCGTACAGATTTCTATTACAGCCGTTAGTCGTAACCCTACTGATATCAGGGACATGAAGGGCAGTAATAAATAAAAAATAAAAAATAAACACAAGTAAACAACGAGGAGTGGGGAGAGACCAACCCGATCATACTCTCCCAAACGGCCATGTATGTCAACGAAAAGGCAAACAGCTGTACACCTGAGAAGGTTCTCCTCTTCACAATCTGCCTTCCCACCTCGGGTCTTGGTCTGAGATCTTCGTGGCCGCCGCAGACAGACATTTCATTGTCCAGAACAGCCATGGCGTCGTAGAGCAACAGGTTCGAGTCGGAGGACGACAAAAGCTTGGGATCGATACTTGGTTGGTAGCGGATTCGGGTTGGATGGAGACAGCAAGTGCTGGGAAACAGTTGAGGGCTTGTTTATGAATCAAGAACAAGGTCGGAGACTTGTCTGGGAGATGGAGAAAATCAGGAAGCAAGGAGAGACCTAACATGGGAGAACAGCTCAGCGAGAAGAATCGCATGCCTGTTGCTTCGTACATAGGCGATCCAATCACCTATCTTGTAGGGGTTAATAGGTTGGGAAGGTCGGTCCGGCTAGATCCCAGACGGGGATACATGGTCTGGGTAGTACCCCGTGTACTTGCGTTTCCGGCTAGCTACTTCCCAAGGCTCGGCTCTCTTACAGGCTCAGGCCCCGCCTCCCATGTTCTGGCTTCCCGTAGCATACATGGGAACCACCCATTGAATTCGGTAGCTCGTGAGCATTTGATGACAGGGTTATCAAATAACCCGATGCAAGAGCCGGTCTAGTCTCCCGTACGTTGTAGCGCCTAGGCGGATGTGAAGTCTTTCATTCCGATTGGACGATTGTTGGTGTTTCACATTCCTTCAATCCATACAGAGTAATTTACAGCACCAATGCATCTATCTATCATTTCGTCTTTATATGGGCATAAATACTCTCATGTCATAGTTTTTGATCATTATTAAAAGCCCTGATACCCATTTTAGTCAAGTCAAGCCTCTTCTCCATTTCTTATGTTTACTCAACTATTCGATTCTGTGCTCCTATGCAAGCTGTAGCTGTACCTACACCAGAAGCACAAACCATTCTCAGAATACGGTCCTCGAACCAATTTTGCGGAAATTGTTGACCCATATGCTTTCCTCAAGAAAGACGGCCGTCGAAGATGTCCACTACCTACCCTCCCTTATACCCTCTGAGTAATGACAATCGCGCTGGCGTTGTCGTGATCACCGCGGTTGTTACCGCTGTTTTTACACTTATTGTCCTCACAATCAAATGTTCCGTCCGGCCTGGCGTCTCGATAACGAACCCGTCCGACATTGTGATACTCATCAGCATAACAACATACCTTATAGAGACCGCCTTCGTTGTAGTTGCATGCAACCATGGTTTAGGACAACCGCAGGGAGTGCTCCCAGCAAATAACGTCGAGACAGTCAAAAGAGTATGCATCGCCACGTTAACCCGTCTACCGTCAGGGATATCTGACACTGCGCTCACAGACTCTACTCGTATCACAGCTTCTGGGCCTGTTGAGCTTTGCCTGTTCAAAGCTTTCGGTCTGTCTACTTATCAACCGGTTGTGGAAGTTTGGTAAACTCCGATGGGCGAATATGATTCTCGTCGCGCTTGTCTTCCTATGGGTTGTTGCAGGCCTCCCGCTTCTCATAACCGGATGCGCAGGGGGGGAATCATGGGGCTCTGAGCAATGTCCGGTCAGTCGATCGGCACATATCTTCAACGGCCTCATAAACATCATGACAGATTCCGCGCTTTGCATCCTTGCCTTTGTATTAATTAGCATGATCAAATCTGGAAAGGGACATCTCATGCTCCTTTTCAACTGTCGCATAATGTGAGTGACTCTCAGCCTACGGAGTAATCACTAATATCGCCCTAGCACGGTGGTGCCAATGATTATTGACCTCAGCACATTCGGGCCTCTATCTGATGCAACCTGGGTACTTGCCACAACTATGATCTGCTTCCAAGTCTCATTGTGTCTCTCAATCATCACGGCCTGTATATCGAGTCTCAAGGTTGTGGGGGATATTTTTTTAGGGGGGGATGGGGTGGACGGTCGAGAGTGTCACGAGCTGACGAGGCTTGGGGTTTGCAATGCCTCGCGTTCGGTCGAATATCACCAGGGCAGATACTATAAAACACATCCGACGCTTAATAGAAACTTTGGAGATGAAGAAAGGACCATAGCGCTGTCGACGACACGGACGGGAGGCGAAAGTGTCGAGCGATTGAATCCTGGGTCCTGAGTCCTGATGAGCGGGATGGGAGGGAATACAGAAAGATAAGCTCAGCAGGAAGTTCCCTGGCACCTTTGTTTTTTGTATCTTGTATTTTGTATTTTTATTTATATTTTCTTGAAATCAGAATGTAAGATGTGTCTCGTCTCTTCCTACCCATACAACAATACCATCGATCTAAAGCTGAAGCTAAAGCACCGAGGACGTTATGAACTAGCTGCAAAACGTAAAGTTGAACTTTTATGCCTAGTCTATCATAAAAGGTACAGATAGCACCTCTTAGCCATTCTGGCGGGTGCTGCGAAAATCATAGTCATGCTAACCCCAGCTCGCATAAGGGCGATACTCTACGTACCTTTCCTTTCGGTCACATAGTGTTACCGAGTCAATTATCTGTCGTCTGCCAAGAACATTGAACTCAGATAGTAAAACGCTGGCGGACAAAACAAACATGAAGTGGTGCAACAGAAGAAAAGGAGCGAAAGGCGTTACCAACACCTCCCACCACCACCGTTCCCTCAGGCTTATTGCATCTTCACTGTCGGGGGTCGATCTTAGAACCTGGGATTGGGTTTCTTTAGCAAAGGACCCTTCGTCCGCTCCGAATCTGAGGGAGTGGATGTCAAAACGGGCTGTTGCACGGCAGTTCAAAACAGGCCACCGCGCAGTTGACCGTATTATCAAAGGATTCGTCAAAACACACACATTTAACAGAAATACTCGTATCGGGCGTCCTTTGAAGCTGAATCGATTATAGAGAAGGAATATACTAAGGTATATCCGGCAAGACCACTTTATCTCATGGGAGAAGCTCCGAGGACTGATGGATAACTCTATATCAGTCAGGACCATCAAGCACGCCATATCCTTCCACTACAGGATGATATGGAAGTCAATGGATCGACTAAAGTTTAATAAAGAAAAAGACAGAATCCGGCTTCATTTTTGTCAAGGTTGGATTGAAGATTTGAAGAATTGAAGGAAGTATGCTGCAAATCACAAGGAAGGTAGTTTCGATATTGACAACAGTTTAGTTCATCAACTCAGATGAAGTCTCTGTGGCTAACGCAAGCAGCAACCCCAAAAGCTTCTGCTTCCGTATGCCACATGAAAAGTATAATAAGGACCTTGTGAACAAGAATGATTATGTCAAACCAACAATTTCGGTCATGTTCTGGGTTGCTATCTGGAAAACGGGAAGACCTCGACTTATCACTATGACACGCGATCCGTTGAGCAATAATAACGGATATAGCTTCAATTACAGAATTCACAAGATGCGTCGAGTTGGCGTGGGAAGCTATCCCACGGGACAAGATTTTAAAGTGTATCAATTCCTTGGAGAAAGGACTGAGAGCTTGCATTTAGTTAGGCCCGAGATTGGTAGTTATACAGAATATTAAATGCTAGAATTAGGTCTTTCTAATTATATATATATCGTCTCAATTGACATCTTATTGATAAATAAATAATATGTTGATTGTGTGGTGTTGAAATTCCTCCATGGGCGAAAATGGTGTGGTGAGGTCAGACTTTGGCCTCTCACCGTACGGGTTGAACGATACATTCCTGGTTCATGAGGGCGCAATTCTGGCACTTGCTACCGAGGGCGCCCTGACGGCCGCTGCAGCGGATCTACAGATAGTCAGCATTTTTGAGCGGCAATGATGTTACCCTCAAACATCGGCAGGCACAAACCTTTCTCTTCCGGCAATGATTGCAAGCAATTGATATTCGTTTTCGCCGTAAAGGCGCACGGCCGTATCTGACCAGAGGGTATTTATAGACACCAGCAGGGTAGCCCGGGTAGCCATTTGGTGGTGGAGGTCCTTGAGGAGGCTGTCCACGGCAGTAGGCATAATAGGGATCCTTGTCATAGGGCTGTTGCTCGTATGGTAGACGGCGGTCATCGTAATTGTCACCTCGTTGGTCCGGCGGTGGAGGAGGATAGGCCGAAGATCGGGGGTCAGATTGCGGCTGCAGAGGCAGGAGGTACTGCGGAGGCTGATGGCCGAGAGGCGAGTAAGGATTGATGACATTGGGAGATGCGTATCGCGGCTCTGCATGCGGCGGGCCGTAGCCGCGAGAGTCGTGGATAAAGGGCAAATTACCGGTAACTGATGTAGCCATGCTGGATGGAGGAGCGTCGGAAGGCCGCTGGGCGGTATCCGGCGGAGGAGGATAGTGTGGCTGGGGTCGGGAGTACCTAGCTGTCGTCGGCCATGCTATGTTGAGGCGCAAAGGGTCGCATACGGACAGATGCGTTCAGCGGCAATCATACCAAAAGCATACAGCCGAATGAGATAGAGCACGTTCTGCGAATGGATATTTGACGATGGAGATAATCCAAAACCACGTCGGATTGGAAGGAAGAGGAAATGGTTAAGTGATCTAATCTGAGCCTTTGAGATCTTGGCCCATCGAGGACGGGACGACGAATTGCTGCGAGTCAAGAATGAGTGAGCGAGTGTGTATATCGATGGGAAAGGTAACAAATTCCAAGAGGCCTTCAGACCGCGAACCAAAGCCTAGCTCGCGGAGGAGGATGAAGGTGATCTATGGCCGTCAACAGGGTTGCAGCAGGGCAGGCTGATACTTATAGCGAAGGGAGGAAATGTGAAGGGAGGAAATGTGAAGGGAGGAAATGGGAAGGGAGGAACGTCCGATTCAGCTTGATCCATGTTGATGGTGTACGTGCAGTGCAGCGTGCACAGGAAACTCAGGCACTAGGCAACTGTGAGTAGAGGCTGAGTTTTTGGAGATTATGAATTACAGAAAGGAGGACGTAAGCCTAGCAAAAGAGACCAGGGGTAGGTTTGGTACAGGGGCTTTTGCTAAGTATAAAAGGATGGGAGCTTTTAGTGCGTGGTGTAGATAAGCCCGAAGCCGTGACGTGCCCAGGGAAACGGCGCCCGCTAGTCGCATCAAAGTGATTGGAGATAGTCCTAATCGGGGCTGTTCCATGTTCTGATGCTTAAAGCGCAAGCATACTGGACGACAATGACATACTGGGGCTTGTGAAGTAAGCTCGGCTCTGCGGGATGAAATTAGAGTTGCGGTGGCTGAACTCAGCAACAGGGATAACCTCTGCTTCCTGCATACAGGGTTGTATGTAAATTTCAACGCCGTTTTCTTCTCTTGTGTCGCATCCGATTCGTCTGCACCCCTTGTAGTGATCGGCAGCAACCCCCGAACCAGAAATTGCACTGACTGACGTGACAGGGTGTGAAGGCCTATGAGGTATCAATAGTACCTGCGTTCTAGAAAGAGCACTTCCGTTCGGGCCACAGTCAGAGCGGGATCAGTAGTAGTGTTCATTACGCCCGGGAGAACGGATCTCAGGGCCTATAGCTACGCTAAGCTATCCACGTATCCCCGCTTTTCGTCCACTCTACACAGAAGAAAGCCCTACTGCCACTATAGGTACCTGCCGCTGACGAAGCTGGCACTCGCCCACGATGGCACAGTAGAACGGATGGAGACGATCGAGCCGTATGCGCTACCACCGTGGCATAGGCACATGGTGGTGGAGTACCGGTACGACGACTCAGACAGGCAGGCAGCGGCAGGTGCAGTTGCAGGTGTAGTTGCAGGTGACGGCTTGACCGAGACCAGAAAAATGAGACAAGTGCTCATCGCAACGAGCGCCTCTGCGAGAAACGGACTAGTCGGCATGGGCGGTGTTGTGCGCAACACCACCGGCGGAGGAGTGAACGGGGATGTTATAGCAAAGTACTCCGTCACTCTTGGCCCGCGAGACGAGCAGAGCGCATATACGGCCGAGCTGGAAGCGATAGCACTGGTCCTCAGGTGCATGCCTGACGGTCTCCGACATCGAGATGTAATTATTGCGACAAGAAACCGATCGGCGCTACAAGCAATTGCGAAACCTCGACAACAGTCAGGACAATGCACCACCCGGGAGATCTACAGACATGCGAGACGACTGGGAAAGGGTGGCAACATCATTAAAATGCGCTGGGTACCTATCGTCCACAAACGAGTCTTCCACACTAGGAGTAAAAGCAAAGGCAGAAGCACGGAAAGCCACAGACAGCGGATGCAGAGCAACGAAGCCGCCGTACCAGGCCCGATCGACCCGGCTGAGAGACTATGCGGTGCTGGCAGTCGCCTAACCGTACGCCCTCATGGAGGGATCGGTGGTGACAACGCCAAATAGTCACAGAGACTGGATTAAGTACATACCTACAAAGAGACATGAGATGCAATGGCCGATCCGGAGCATGCTCTGGATCCGCAGCGACCTAGAGGCAGAGCAGGTGCCGGCACGATCAGCTCTGAGGAGGCGACGATGTGACAGGCAGGAGACAAGGTGAGGCAGGGCCGATCATTAATCTCATGGACGAGCATGGCCTTCTCAGTCCTGTCTCACGAGGCACTAAGACGCGGGAAGGACCAGGCGGCGAGAGCACGATCGACCTGACGCTCGCGTCAGCTGAGCTGGCAGACGAGATGGTCCACTGCGGTATACACCCGACCGAGCATGGATCAGATCACAGGGTGATCCAGACAGAGTTTGATCTCGCGACGCCCGGGAGGACGACGGAACCAATATTGCTGTTCAAAAATGCGCCCTGGAACGCGATTAGAGAAAGGGTGAAGGAAAAGCTCTCTCCACTTCCGTGGGGCGGCGGCGCCCAGACACAGAATGACAGGTTGATGGACGTGGTCCTCGATGCAATCCACAATCTAGTCCCACGTGCGAAGCCATTACCATACGCAAAGAGATGGTGGACAGCAGACCTCACCAGTGTGTCCAATAACCAAGTAAAGCAAAATTTGGACCCTTTTTTTTACTTGGTTGACAGAACCCCTTGCTTGACTTGGTTTACTCGGCAACAGCGGCTTGATTTACTTGGTTGGTTGGCATTACTCGACTATTTTTCATGCCCTGTATAGCTACGGTGGTAGATCTAGGCTAATATTCCGCTTCGAAGCAAGTGCTTCTGGCATTCAATCGCTACTGCCGTGTCCGAACTGAGCCGGTTCCGTTCATCCGTAATGACCTTCTTTGTCTGTGAGAAGACGCGCTCACATTCAGCGCTCATTGCTGGGCAACTGAACAAGTCAAACGCCATCTTCGACAGGATAGGATAGTCAGATGCATGGCGAACCCACCACTCCAGAGGATCCTCAACATCCAGATCAGCCTTGTTAGTCCTCGCCATAAACTCATCCAGCTCAGACGTCAACTTTACCCGCTTCTTTCCTCGTGTAGCTGACATCGCAGTGACAGCAAGCCTCTGCCGACGCTTACGAGCTTGCTGAAGTGGATCAAGAGCGATACTGTTGTCAGCAATTGCTTCCTCCTCCAGCTCCTCCGGCTCCTCCTCTTGTCCTACTCCGTCCATTCGGTCCGCTTCCGCAGCTGCTGCCTCGTATTGTGCAAAAACCTCCTGTACCACTCTCTTTGCGCCGCTGATCCATTGCCTGTTGTGACTCCATTCAAGCTCGAAATAGGTAAATTTGTTAGCCGGATGTAGGGCAACTGCACACCGGTATGCAGGGGTGGCATCAGTGAGGCCAAAATATTCCTCAAGCTTGATACGAGCGGCATCAATAGCATGGGAATAGTATGTTGACACCACGTCAGGGTGATCATCTGCGAACTTCCCAGCCTCTTGGAGCTTCTTGAAGAGCACATCCAGCGACTCGAGAGTCTCGTGAAGTGAGCCATGTGATCCTTCCGAGCCAGATTTGTTAGCCCGGCCCTCCATGCGTTTTGTTAGACCCTTGAAAGGTTTGAGGATATTGAGGAAGTGATCGAGATCAACCCAATCCTGCGGAGTTAGGATATCTTGTGAGATATCGTATCCTTCGGCGACGATGCGGCGATAGTTGAGAAAGAAGAGATCAATGGCGTGGCGGAGTTTCAGAGCTCTCTCAATCATGGAATGTACAGAGTTCCAGCGGATACCACCATCGACCAGGGCCCTGGTGTAGAGGTGTTCGATACTGCCTTCGTCATAAGCCCGCAGGATGTACTGTTTCAGCCGCTCCCGTCTCTGGTCGCTTCTGTTGATCCACACGCAGAAGTTATGGAGCTTGCCAATACAGCTTTGCTTCCTCCATATCTCAAACCGCTCGTCATCGGATGCAGCGCGCAGCTGTTTCTCCAGCTTGCTAACGCCCTTGCCAAAGAGAAGAGCTTTGACGATGATGTTCAGCATATGGCCGACGCACCGAAGGCGGCTTTCGCGGTTGATTGTCGGGTACTGCTCTGCTAGCTCTTGGATGCATACATCGTTGCTTGCAGCGTTGTCCATCATGAAGAAGCCAATGATTGGCGAGACGTCGTAAAAGTCGATGACGGTCGACAACACTTTGGCAATGTTCTCACCGGAATGAGGACCCTTTAGAGGTGGGAGGTCTAGAAGAGCTGTTTGTAACTTGTGGCGCTCATCCAGGAAGTGAGCGACAACGGCAAGATAGTTTGTCCCTTCTTCAGATGTCCATGCATCCATCGATACATGGACCTTGCTTTTGGCGGATTGCAGCTTTGTCCTTAGCCAAACGCGTCTCCCACCATCGCCAAGCCACTTCTCTTTGACCCAACTGCCAAGAGTAAATGGGCTTCTGGGAAGGATCTTATCGATATCCTCCAGATAATTGATAAACATCTCATTCGTCCGCTGATGAGTCGCCTGACGAAATGTGAGGCCAAGGTCAGTCACCCAGTCAGTAAAATCGTCCTTGAATTTCAGGTCGTTGAACACCGCGCGCCGGCTTCCGAGGTATGGCGTAAGGCTTGCTGTCCTCTTGGCTATGCTGAAAGGATCGGCTCCTATGGCTTTGTAACCGAATTCTTCCAGTCTGTGCTGCTGTTTAAGGTGATAATTGATGCTGGTCGTGCTCTCACTGGCAAAAAGCGCAGCATCGTGATGGCCGCTACTATGGCAATACTTGCAGAGCCAGAACTTATTGTTCCCATCTGTGGTAAGCTGTGCGCCGTGCCTGTAGATTGCTGAAGGCTGGGATTTGGAGTTGATGGCGCGCTTGTGGGGCTGGCGGTATCGAATAGATGGTACTGGCTTCCTGTTGTAGCGGATTTTGTCCCAGTCGATAGGGAAAGGGCACTGAGAGGCGTCCGGCGCACCTCTTTCGTCAGAAAGCCTTGAAGGGGAGGGCTTATCGTTAGGCACATGGGTTTGAGTTGAGGCGGAGCTAGGAGTGCTCGGCTGGGCGGGGCCGAGCGACTCAGAAGGGGTCCTAGGAGGAGTGGTTTTTTCGAGCCTTCCATGAGGCTTAAAGAATGGGCGCGAAGACATATTTGGTTTGTTCTTCAAGTTATTGGACCAAATCGGCAGCCTTGGCTCTGTGGAAAGGTTGGAGGAGAAAGAAAAGGAGATCCTCACCCATTTCATTTAAAGACTGGGCCAATCAGGGTGCGCTGTCTTCCTAGCCTGCCCTATTAAGGTTAGACTTTGTTGGCCACTTTCCCAATCCGGTAACTTAGTCGAGTAACTTCAAGTTAACTCGAGTAAGCCAAAAAGGCTTGCTTGTGGTTGGTCGGAGGGGGTCTTACTTGTGGTTGGTTGTTACGTAATCAACCAACCACAACCAAGCAAATCAAATAACTTGGTTATTGGACACACTGCTCCCTTCCTGGTTACGGTGCCGAATCCAACGTCCTTATGCGAGCTATTTCCAAGACGCCCGGGGGAGCAGATGTTACTACGGATAGAAGTAGCATTTCCGAGACCATGCCGGACGAGAAATTTAAGCATGCTTACAAGTTTGGGTGACCACTATTGAGACGGTCCTTAATCGTCAGGGAGATGTAAACACGTTGCCTTTCCTGCACGCGATTTTTGTCTTTATTAACTACATGACCCTAAACCCTGCGGCCATTAACCACTTGGAGAATGATTTTCCTTGGGGGCTGACTGCTTTAATGTTCAACTCTTTGTTAGAATCTTGCGAGCCTGGATACAAAGTGCAAAGTCACACAACGCTGCTTGATAATGATCAGTCGAAGCGCCCATTGCCAGAAGACTTCGCAATGAGAGGGCTACTCTACTCAGAGGACTATCCTCCTAAGGACTGGTTCCACAATGACAGAATCGACGACGATGAGAGATATTCTGAACTGGCGCCCATGGCAGAAGAACGAAAGCACCGGATTCTTTCTTTGGGGCTTGGCATTGCTAATTCAGGCTGCTGGCTGATTTGGGATGAGGCAACTAGCTAATTCTCACCCGCAGCCAGATATTCCACCGCTCAAACAAGCAAAAGAGGTACGGCAGAAGTACATGGTATAAGGTTAGCTCTCACCATTGGCAGAGCTGCATAATCTGCGTAACATTGGTCAGAAGGTGGTCAAAACCGAGCCACCTCCATTCCTCTTACGCTGGAGTGACGATGGGAAGGTCGTGTCGTACGGGAGCAATTTCTCACTTTCTATGGAGGAGTTTCGTGGACTAGCCGATCACTTTATTGCAAGAAAGTATGCGGCAGGCTTTCTAGGCGAGCCCTCCGGATTTTTAGAATCTTGTGACTTGACTGTGCCAGAAGATAAAAGATAATTCATAAACTATCAACCGTACCCACGCTGCCCAGCGAAGCATTCGTCTCATTATGTGTCGCAGCGTAAGGAATCTCCATGATTTTGAGGGCCTCCTCAAAAAACTCCTTACGAGGTTTCCTGACGGCGTATTCGTGCCAGTTCGCTGCATCCACACCGTGCACCCTTTCTGCTACTATTTTACCTGCGGTCATGCGCAAACAATCTTTGTTACCATCCACATGTCCTCTTCTCCGCTCCGCCTCATCTAAGAACCAGTGGTTTAGGGTTGTTCCATTTGTCGTTCTGGTCACCGTTCTACCAGTCGAGACATTGAACAAGACAATAAGAGCCGCATCCACTGGCTTTTGATCATTCTTCCTCTCAAAGAAGCTTTCGATGACCGCAATAAAGACTGTGCCGATTTCTTTGTCTTCCAGGTACGTCTTGTATTCGGGTCTAGATCGAAATTTATTCATCGCTTTCAATATGCGATCTTCTGCGCGAATGCGGCCTTGGTCATTGCATGGCTGGCTGCACCCGTTGTCCGATACTGGTATCTCCTCGAACAATAACGAGTTGACATCACTAGGCTTTTCGTTGTTGTTAAAGTGCGCTTTCAAAGCCTCGACTTTGTGTTTGTTTCCTGTGGGAAAGATAACAAGACAATTCTTTCCATACTGGTGCCACCCTCAGGGTTCAAATCCATACCACGAAATCCACATATGGATCCATAATGTGGATCCATATCCATTCCATTCCATTCCACGTAGGCTTCAGCATTTCCATATCCACGCCACGGAATCCCTTCCACATGTTCCACATGTGGAAATTGTGGCAAGGAATGGAAATTTAGGTGGGGTTTGAAAATACCTGGATTTCCTTATGAAATAGCGCATACCCTAAGTACTTTCCATCGGCAATAACAACGCAACAGCAACAATTTTCCACTCCGTTTTACCCGTACACAAAGTTCAAACAAGTCTATTCTAGGACGGTTTACTATTACTCACGCCCTTACTATCCCAAATCGAAATGGCCACCCTTCATCCTACCAAGTCAACCACACCCGTTCCAGAACGTACAGAAGAAGACAATCAACGACTCTTCCAGCTCTACAAAGGCTGGACCTTGACGGAGAGAGACGGCCAAGTGCGTCAATGGGTATATCAGTTCGGCTACGATATCCAGCATGCCCAAAAGGGGGAACGCCGATGGGTGTGTTGCCTTTGCATCAAGCAAAAGCGGCCGAGGCCAAAGAGTTATGCCATCAAAGGGTTGCAGAACGCTGAGGGTCACCTGTACACGGACCACAATGGCATCATGGATCCGACAGGCAAGAGGCAAAAGCCTGCGAAGGCATCCGAGAAAGCACATCAGTCCATTGCAACAATCCTACAGTTGAACCCGAAGGAGCCGAAGGAACAAGATTTGATCAATACCTTGATCAAACGTTTCGACAAAACTGTATTCCAGCAGAAACTTGTCAACTGGATTGTCAATTCTAACCAATCCTTCTCGATCGTCAACGATCAAGATCTTCGAGACATCTTCAACTACCTCAATCCATCTGTTGAGATCACAAAAGCTAACATTACTGACGTGACCGTGCGTGCCATCGCAGAACGAGAATTTACCAACAATATGGAAAGAGTGAAGGATGCTTTGCGAAAGAGTCCGGGACAGATCCATATCCAGTACGATGGCTGGAAGTCTGGTAACCGACACGCCTTATACGGCATCACATGTGTGTTTCGGGATTCAAACAATCGGCCGCAGAAGTGCGTTCTCGGACTGCCTGAGCTTACGGAGCGGCACACAGGCGAGAATATCGCCGGGCAAATTATCGAGATCATTCGGGAGTACGAGATCAGCGATAAACTCGGATATTTTACACTGGATAATGCCGGTAACAATAAAACCTCGATGGGGGAGATTGGATTAGAATTTGGTTTCGACTGGGCGAAGCGATGGGTTCGCTGCGTTGGCCACGTTGTCAACATAGTAGTGAAACAGATGCTGTATGGCAAGAACCCGGATGTTTTCGAGAAAGAGGTCTTCGAAGGACTTCACACGGCAGCGAAGGAGCATGAAGTCTGGAGGAGGCGAGGCTCTGTTGGAAAATGGCATAACTTTGCTGTTGTAGGTGGCTGAGTCACCTGCTTTATTTGTTATACTCACGAAGACCTAGGAGGTGAGCAGATCGGACACGTGGACCGATATGCTCAAGAAGGTACAAGCTGTCGAGAGCCAACTCTCTGATGATGCTCAGCTCAAGAAACACCGTCCAGTTGGAGTTGTGGTCGACAATGCTACCCGGTGGCTTTCTCAATTCTCGATGATTGAGCGCGCTCTCGCCTTGAGGCCATTTTATAATTCTTTTGTCCAGAGAGCATCAAACGAGTGGGAGAAGGTCAACTTGACGAGAGCTGGCCACATCAAAAAGGGCTCCAAGCTGCCCTTCTTCCTGAAGGAAGAGAATCGCATGACAGCTGATGATTGGCATGTGCTCGGGACTCTTTACGACATTTTGCTTGACTTCCAGCTGGTTGTGAGAGGCCTTGAGGGTGATGGACAGGGAAAACACCAGAGAAAGGTCGAAGAAAACGAGATCGACCCTCCACTGTCTGGTAAGCCTTAGACTTCTCAAAAGCGGCCTGATTCCTATTTTAACAGCTGACTTGTACAGGAACAAGCTGGGATCTTATTCACGCGTACGAATTTCTTCTCGAAACCCTCGAATCCGGGAAAAGAGCAGTCGCCAATTTTCCGGACGGCCATCATCTCGCTGTCAACATCAACCTGGGCTGGCTCAAATTGAACGAATACTACGAGCATCTGAACGACAGCCCCCTGATCTATGGCGCCGCAGTTCTTCATCCTGCCTACCGGTGGGCACTGTTTGACGATTTGTGGGGAGACGACGACGAAAGACAGTTGTGGATTACCAAGGCGAAGGAGATGGTCCAGGATCTCTGGGAGAGAGAGTATAGGGACCTGGAGGTTGATGACCCAGAGATTGAGTTGCCTGCCAATAAGCGGCTGAAGACCTCAAGAAACAAGTTCACAGCGTGGCGCACAAAGAAGCGAGGACTGACGGCTGGAGGGATTTCTGTTACCGAGTCGCCAATTCAATCCCCAGCTCAATCCCCTAGGTCCTCGGTTGGCGGTCTGGATCTTGATGAATACGAGCAGTGGCAGCGTGATATCGAGGATGCTGATGCTTCTGTCACAGATCCCTACGAATACTGGCACATAAGGCGGCTCAAATACCCCCGGTTGTCTAGAATGGCCTTGGATCTGCTTACTGTGCCACCAATGTCAGCCGAGTGTGAGAGGCTATTCTCGACCACTGGCCGCATGGTTACCAAGAGCCGCAATAGGCTAGATGCCAGTACAATTGGGCTTTGTCAGACACTACGGAGTTGGTTGCGTGCCGGTTTGATCGGGTCGCTAGATAGGATTCTAATGGACGAGTGACAAAAACGTCGACGACCAAGACCTGGATGCGGCCCACTAATTACCATTGTTGGACAAAGTAGGTTTCATTCCACAAATTCCACAATATGGATTCATTTCCATAATGGATCCATTTCCACCCATTCCACATCGAAGTTATTAGTCAGCATCCATATCCACGCCATATTCACAAATGTGTCGTGGAGTGTCGTGGATTTGAACCCTGGCCACCCTTGAGGTCCTATATTAGAAACCTCATCATTGCGAGGTGGGTCGACGATCGTCTCAGATCCCGTGAACTCTTCGAGCGTTTTGGGGACCCCAGAGTGGGGCGACGTTTCCGGCATCATGGAGACAGATTAAAAATATAGATTTAGAGAGTGGTATGAGGAAATCTGGCCAAGCGGCGATCTGGAAAGGCTGATGATAATTTGGGTACGGTCAAGACGAGGAGAAATGCGTCTATTTATGTGTTTTCCTGGAACATTCTTGTGCCTGCACATCGTTCCTAATCTGCCTCGGGTCGAGACTGTGTCCGCCTAGATTGACGGTGACGCCCGAAGCGGCAACATTGTCGTTGTGATAATATTGTCGGGATACATTAGCCAGTCCTTACGGCAAGGCGCCACCACAGGGAACAGGCCAGGCACGCCTTGCGCTTCCACCCACCGCGTCGCAAGGCAGGGTGCAAGGCGAAATTTGATGACAAACTACGTTGGCAGTCTTATAACGCTTACAAGCGGGTTTGTTTATCATTGGCCATTATAAATACACTACCTTCTGTAGGTTTAATCCGCTGAATCACTCTCACCCTGTTTCATTTGTTGCTGGGCGTAACCTTCGATATTCGTACTTTACCGTCTGCTCCTGAACATACAACGCCACTTCTGACAACACTCATCTAAAGGCACACTTTATAACAACGCACGAAAGATGTCCAATCCAGATGATGTCACCATTGGGTACATCTGCACAGATGTACCCACATTGACGAGCTGTCGTATCTCGTTGGACCAGGAACAACGTCCTTTTTTTGGACAGCTGCCCCGAGACGACAACACCTACACCATCGGTAAAATTGGTTCATTTTTGGTCGCTTCCTGCGTAGGACTCGGCGATGCGACAAGCACAGCCATTTGTGCAACTCATATGCGGCGTACATTCCCGAATATAAAGCTGCTGTTTCTGCTTAGCAGTAAGGCCGGCATTGTGCCACATGATAGTGGCTCTGGCCGTGTTGGCGATGTACTTGTCCCGCATAGCCTACTCATGAGAGACCAAGATGGAAACAGCAGAACGGTGGACCTCACTAAGATTTTGATTCAAGATTTATCGTGTGGGCTCAACGAGAGCATCGAGAACCTGATTTCCCGAAACGAGAAATGGGGCAGGAAATGCCAGCGACCTACAGCGGATCACGTGGACGGGCTGAGTAAGGTTTTCGTGCAAAAAGCTGGTTGCTCGATATATCCAGACGGAGCGGTTATCTCCATGGGTGACTGTCCGGAGGATGCGGATTACAGGGACGACGTCGCAGCCTCCTTCAACACGCGATCTATCGTCTGCTTCGATGACGGACACACGTCAAGTCTATTGCGTCAGATGGGTGACAACGATCTGAGTGTGGTGCCTATTCTGGGTATCTCGCACTACTGTGATGAACGTACGACATCTAGTCAACGCATTTGGAAAAACTATGCTTCTGTAGCTGTGGCGGCTTGTGCACGAATGGTTCTTGAACAAGATAATCTCAGCTCCTTTGGCCATAGCCGGCAAACATCCCATACATCAAAAGCTGATGTGAACGGAAACACGTTGACTGACAGTAGTATCGACTGCGGGAGTATTGCCACCCCCAGTAGCATTACAGCTACATGTACATTGCCGCAGGGGGACGAGCGCTCCGTGGACACAACTTCCCAGCAAATATCAGCCCTGGAGCATCCCATCAGACCACCACCCTCACCAGAACCTACAGTCATACTCGCCGAGATCCAAAATGCTGCTCAAAACGTATCGCAGCTCGCTGGGCGATTCGGCTTCAAGATGATTGCAACGCTCCAACGCCCCAGAATCAAGACTGCGCTATTTAAAGACCAGAAAAAGCTCCAGTTATCAAGCCTGAGATACGCCGATAACTTTAACTGTCGGGTTACGAAACGTTTCGGAAAGCCAGGGAGCTTCAGTACTGTCTCAGCTCCGGCGCTTTGGTGGTTATGGGACCCGCTACTAGAGTGGCTCGGACCATCATATCGCTCGACCGATTACACACTCGAATTTACGCCGATTTCGAAGAGAGCCGACATCGACTTGAGTTACGGCATCAAGATAAGGCTTTGCGTTGAGGAGAATGAGTATCTTATCGAGCTCACAGCAACCTTTGGCGGTATATTCAGGGAGCAACGTATCTTCAAGGCACCAGTCACGATATTTCAATTTCCAAAATTAACATGCTTCGGCGTATCTAAGCCTGCCTTGGACGTTGATGAACGCCCATATAAAGGAGAAGGCTCCTTCAAAGACACATTCGACTACCTCATGCCAGCCTACGGAAACCTGTGGCGCAGCGCCATGGGTGACTCTCCAGCAGAGGAAATATTACTAGTTGAGGCTTTGTCTAACACTTGTAAGGCCGAGGATGACTATATGTACATGTCTAAGGATCAAGACTGCCAGTGTCAGAACCTAGTACTGCGCTTCTCTCCAGCAGCCAGGGAGTTTGTCACGGAGCGGGGCCTTGTCGGAAGGAAGGGCGGGGCATACAGCAAGGCCGCCAATGGCCCTCCCGGCCCAAAGGACTAGCCCACTAGCTGGGAAGTCTAGCACCAGGATTGAGGGTTGAATGGACAGTAGGTATCACTATTATTTCACTATCATGTCTATTAATCACCAACATCATTTTATCTGATCTACATCAGGTCTTACGGCAATCAAGACGAACAAAAAAAACTAGGAAGTGAATTAATAGGTCAGATAGTTTATTTCTTAAATAGAGACTGATACCCATCTACAAGTGAGCAACGACCAAGCCGGGCTAGTAATCAATAACAGTAGGAACTCTAGTAGAGTTCTTTTATGCGCCCCACCTTACAGGGGGTAGAGTTCCTTTAACAGACAGGGGTGAGTTCTTTCTTATCGCCACCAATTATAATCTCTTATATATACTACCTGATACACGCGAGTATGCGAAGCATATCGAAAGAAAACAAGTCCTACTTCCAGTACTTACAAGAGCTATCTGGCATATAACATAACATAATTAGAGGTGTGCCTAGTAACAAATAACCAAATCAACTCTACTAGAATTGATTTTACTGACCCACTTTAAGCATTGTAGACCAGCTGAGGGAGGGGCAGTGATCCTACGCTTGATTGGATGAAAATACGGGACACACACGACGTAGCCGTGAGGCTGCTGCCACTGAACCCCTGACAAGAGGCACAAGACGTAGGTTCAAAAACCAACTGGCGTGCACGGATAAAAGGAATGTAATTTACAGTAGGGATCTTATCTGCTACACAACTATAGTGATATGTCTAGCACACTAGTACTCGATAAGATCTGAAGTATAGGAAAGGGCCGAGCTCTTCCATAATGAGTAAGTATGATTTAATGTGGTCCTTTAAAAATATTAGTAGAGGCTGTATATTTCGGTGCTGTATGCGGTTATTGCCTTGTGCGCCTTATGCAAGAGATCAGTAGCGTTTAATTGGCTGACATAAATCAACTCTTCCCCTGTTAATTAGATCAACTCTACCCCCTGTATAGTGGGGCTGGAAAATCAATTCTACGAATTGATATTGTCATTAACTACTACCCGTTGGCTCGAGCCAACGGGTAACGTGCTTGATAAGCGAGCGTGACAAAAATCCCTTACCTAACAACATTTTAATCTAATCAGATAATTATCAACAACGCAATATGTCACAGTCTTCAAATGAAGCTAGAATCCTTCTGGCCCTTTAAGCCCTTTAAAATGACTCAAATCTAAGTCTCCGACGCGCTGCAGAGATCTATGAAGTTGGCCGAATGCATTTATGGCGCCGCCATAATGGCATTCAATCACGACGTGATTCCGGCCCAAATTTGCGGCGACTATCTGATCTGGAAGAACAGACTGTAGTTCAGTTTATTCTTAACCTAGATTCGCAAGGATTCCCCTTGCGACTGCGTTTTGTGGAAGAAATGGCTAATTCCCTGCTTGCTGACCGCGATGCATTAGGTACCTGTTGGCAAGCGCTGGGCTCATAACTTCGTGAAGCGACAACCAGAGCTAAAGATGCGTATCTTTCGGAGATATGACTACCAGAGAGCTAAATGCGAAGATCCTACGATTATTCGTGGCTAGTTTAGGCTTGTACAGAACACAATCGCAAAGTACAGCATCCAATCCGGTGATATCTGGAACTTCAATGCGACCGGCTTTATGATGGGTCTGATACAGTCCGGGATGGTTGTCACAGGCTCAGAAAGGCAAGGAAGGCCAAAATCAGTGCAGCCTAAAAACCGTAAATGGATTACCGCAATTCCAGCGATAAACGCTGAAGGCCAATCGATCCCGCCGTTTATCATTAGTTCAGGCCAGTATCATCTTGCGAATTGGTACCGAGAAAGCAACCTTCCCGCTGATTGGGTTATTGCAATGAGCCAAAATGGATGGACAAATAAAGAAATGGGTCTTGAGTGGCTAAGGCACTTCGATCGATCAACAGCGAAGCGATCAGTTAGTCTCTATCGTCTCTTGATCCTCGATGGTCACGAAAGTCACCACTCCGTTGACTTTGAGAGATATTGTCAGGATTACAAGATCATTACACTTTGTATGCCTGCTCATGCATCCCACTTGCTCCAGCCTCTCGATGTCGGGTGTTTCTCAGTACTGAAGAATGCTTATGGTCGAGAAATAGAGCATCTGATCAGATGCTCTATAACCCATATTTCCAAGACCGAGTTTTTCCCAGCCTTTTATGCCGCTTTTCAAGTTACTTTTACAGAAAGCAACATCCGGGGGGCATTTAGAGGAGCTGGGCTTTATCCTCTTAACCCGGAAACTGTTATCTCAAAGCTTGATATACAGCTACGGACTCCAACGCCTCCCGGGGAGGCAAGCCAATTGTCTAGTCCATGGGTTTCAAAGACCCCAAAGACAGTAAGAGAGGCTCAATCTCAATCCGAATACCTAACTAGACGAGTTATCATGAGAAGATTACATCTACAGTCTAGATGCTGCCGGCCACAAGAGGCAGTGCAGCTGCTAACGTAGCTAGTCAAGAACTCGGAATGATCCGGGCAGTCGAGCTGGAAGTCGGGAACAAACTGCTTGCCCTCGAGAACATTCTGAGGAACGTGGCCATGTAAGTGCTTGCAATCAGTCCAAAGCGGAGTGATGATCTTCACCACTTCTCATGTCCCCCGAGGGCTTGCTGGACAGTCCGTGGATCAGCTTGAAGAATCTATGAGTGCTTTTAATAATCAGCTAGAAAATGATATTGCCGAATCAGCCAGTAAATGGCTTAAGGGAGGGTCAGTTAATGCGAATGAGATTGATTAAAAAAAACAGGAAACTAATTCAGATAGTTAGGTACTTTATTGCGAACTCTTTATCTTGCTCATTATTGGGCTATGGCCGTAAAAATAACGTCCTCATGCAGGCCATATCAGAGAGTGATGGAACCACAGTGGACAGCAATGTTGAGCAAGCGTCCTTGAACAAGAGGTTCCACTTTGCCCTCTTGTTTTCCATAACTACCATCCGGATTATGTTTTATCGTGTTGGGGATCCTTACATCTTACCTTTCGCGCATGTTATCTTAGTCTTCGTAGACTACATGGCACAAAATCTGGAGGCCATGGCCTTTATTGAGAAGGGATTTCTGGGGACTAACCTCTAATCTGCTTAATGCTCTGTTGGCTTCCAAGAAGCATGGTTGTACAGTACGTAGGTAGCAGATGGATCCAGGCCTCCAAGCAAGGACGTGTACAAACGCCCATTGCCAGAAGAATTTGCCATCCGAGGCCTACTTTACGCTGAGAGCCATTTACCCGGTGGCCGGTGTAAGAGCCATGGGATGAATAAGGACGAGAGGTTTCTTGATTTGTCCTTCAGGAGGAACTGGCGGGTGAACCGGATTTTGTCACTTGCTTACAAGACTGCCGACTCTGGTGATTGGTTGATCTGGGACGCAAGCGACGGCGAATTCTCAGCTGGGACCAAGAAAACCATCCGCAAGGCCTAAGTGACATCGTGCATACATCGCAGATGGTAGGAATGCATCACCAGATGCACGGAAGCTGTTGAGACTAGCTGGGGAAGGAGATACCGTATGAGTTGGGGGAGCGGTCTCCTAGTTGTTAGTTTAGAGTACACCAGCTCAAAGAAGAGTCTTCGGTCAAAGAGTTGTATCGTTTTCAAACATGACAAGATTGTCAATTTAATATCTTATGTCGCGAATAGGAGTGGCGGTCTCGTCACCTATTATTTACCCATGAACTGCTCCATCGAGTAGCGACAGAATTCTCGTTCAAACCGTGAGCATTGGAAATGTATGCTACGACAGAATTAGGCGGCGATACATTGCTGATACCTACTCGCGGTTGCATCAAGCCAGTTCACAACGCAGTGGCGGGGTAGAATGATAAGAAGTGAAGGAATGGGTTCTGAAAGTGTCCATCTCCTGTTGTTTATATTGCGCAGTACTGCAGGGTGAAAATATATTTTATTGAGCTTGATTGTTCATTATTGAGATGAGAGTTCTTCTCGAATTTATATCTCCAGATGTTTTCGTCTAGAACATTGAACTCTAAAGTAGGACTTTCTGATTAATAATAGTCTAAACCCTGAAGGGAAGGGGGATCTCCGGATTTTCCAACACGGACAGGGTGTGAGGATCGTAATTGGATGGACCGCTTGTCCGTTCTCAGGAGGCGCACATTCATATTTATATAGAGAGAGAAACAAGATTCAGCATTCATTCTAAGTACTTTAGCGCGAAATCACATTGATAAGAAAGAGAAGGAAAAAAATAGCGGGTGCCATGCGATGATTATGATAAGATGATAATGAGAGTCATCAGGACTGATCTCCACGTCCCGGTGGGAAGTATCTTCGACCCTATCACTGCCGGTGCGATGGGTTCATCTGTAAATGGTGAGGCATGGATCGTAGATGCCCTTGGTCGCCCATTTGATGAGGCATCCGAGGCTGCGCAGCCATGAGACCAGGTCTTGGAGTATGGCAGCCAGGTGCGCTTGTGCCGCTCGAGAAGTTCGAGTTGATCCGAGGATCATAGCTGAAAAGATCTCTCTGCAGGCCTTCGAGAATATGCATGTCCGTTCGAAGTGCGCTCGTTGCTGTTGCCGACTGTCGCAAGAACTGGATCGTCTTGTGGAACAGTGTTCGGAGGAGTTCTTCATCCACGTAAGTGCAAAGGATTGGATCACAGAATGCAGCTGATAAGATTAAGAGGTTGCCCCACTGCCTGCAACGTGGTCAGTTGAGGTGGAGGCAGTTGGTGAGGAAAAGGACTTACGCGTGAGCTGTGCCAAAAATATTGGTGATAATCGGCCTCTTGTCTCCGAGACCATGGAAGGCACGGGTGCTCTCGATAAGCGCCTTGATGCCCGTTTTGGCCAACTCGACAACTTGAGGATCGATATCGCCATGCGTTCTGGCTTTGGGGTGCATGGCAGGTGCAGTGATATCCTGTCGAAACTCGGAGTCGACGCTGGGAAAGTTGGGGCTCGATGCATGGTTCTTGATGGAGTGCGAGAACTGCAGAATTTGTTGGATGAATGGGCGGTAAGTAATCGCCTGGGCTCCCCAGTACTTTGCTCGCAATCTTGCCGCCAGAATATCATCTGCGGGTGGATCATCCTCTCTGAATGCGAAACTGGGAGCGACCCAATGCATGCCCGAGACAGCATCGGAAACAACGCCAACATTTCCAAACTTATCCTTGCCTGGTTTGGCCGGATCCTCGGGAGCGTAGAACATGCGGTGGATGCTGTTGAGATGAGTTCGTAGATATAGCTGGCCTGGGTAGCTGTCGAGGATACGCTGGTCGAACCCTTCCAAGAGACTCATGTTGGGGTGCGGCATATCATCTTCGTGCGAGAGCAGGACTGATGGAGGGAGTTGCATCTCTGCAATGATATCACTTTCTAACTGCAGGCAGGTCCAGAATGCGAGAGAAAATTGGTTGTACTTGGTTTCCTGAATGAACTCGTTGTTGCGCTTGATTCGTCTCATTTTATCCAAGCTCCTGGCATCTCGTTAGTCACACCATCACCTGTGTTTTGTTGAAGATCCTAATACCCACGGTCGCATAATGGCCTGCAGCTTGTGGCTGGCCGTGTGAATGAACGCAAAACTCTCCATTGGTCTACCCAGCTGGCCATGATATAACCCAGCAAAGATGTTGGCGTACACATTCTTCATGTTGTACGCGCCAGTGTGGTTGCCAAGGATATCCGTAGCATATGCAAAGTATTCTAAGCCAGGAATCACCTCGTAGTTTCTCGTAGGGCTGCTACCAGCGCCGGAAGCACCCACGCCACGGAATAATGGACGGTCGTCAAGTTTCGTATCCCCTTCCTCCTTCGGCGAGGGCAGACCCGACGACGAGTGCGATTGGGACGAACATCGCCGGCGAGGGCGTCGATCGGACGGCGGCGGGATGGCTCCATTGCGAAGGACAGCATCAGGGACATTATCGCGGTGAAGGCAAACGCTGCCCAGAGCCAGAACCGTGAGAACCAGAGCGGTGTGGATGGACCGATCTGGTCGACCGGTGCGAGATGGCGCGGGTGGTGGTGGCTCGGAGCCATCCGGCCCTGGCGGTCGTTTTCTCTTTGAGCCTGCCACTTCTTCCGTCTGCGAGCCTCCTCCAACGTCAAAGGTGGGCTTTGATGTTTGTGGTTTCGCTGGACGTGGCTGTGATGCTGGGAGGTTATCCAGAAAGTGCCTGACCCAACTGTCTAAAATCTTGGGCTCAATGATAGGGTGCATGTTGAGAATGTTTTTCTTGAAACTTTCCACATACGCCCACACTTTCGGCTCAGAGAAGTCAGGGTTGCCATCAACCAAAACGCCCCCCTTGTATTCCACTTGATCAGGAGGGCTGAGTCCACCAAGCTGGCCCCAATCAGCCGCCGGTGAAGGAGATGCGGTATCGGATGAATCGTCCGCCATGTCCAAGTGGCCATGGTCGGTCGGTTCTCGAACTTGTCGCGATGGGTGAGCATCTTCACCTTGCCCATAAACCATCAGAACACCTCTGTTTTGTTCTTGGCTGGTGGGGTATTCGCTGATGAATCGGACACCTTCGCGCTCAACGTGGTGTTTTGTAAGCTCCCGAATGGAAGGCCATTCCAACAGCAGTCCGGCCAACGTCGTGTGATTAATAGGGATAGCAGGCTCACCAGGGGGAACAGGTGGACCGGGCTCAACCTCCATCTCATCTTCAGCCATCATACGAAGTGGCATAGATTCCGATGAGGTGTGATTGCGGTAAGGATCGGCGTAGCAATGGTCGGCAGAAGCGTCGTTAGCCACGTAAGGCGATGCTGGCGCGCACTTGTACTCGTCGCCCGCTGATGGTTCTGTCGTTGGAGTTAATGTCGCGATATGCTGGTGCAAGAGGGATTCCATATTGGTCAATCTCTGGTCGAAGCGCCCCAGGTGCGACATGATCGAATCAAGTGAAGCCAGAACTGTATTGAGACCATCCCGGATATCGGCCTGAGCCTTGTCCGTGCTATTTGAACCGTTTAGTGTCCGCACGGTTCAGATAAAGATTTTACCCAACTTACGGCTTAAGGACTGGGTCACGGTATTTGCATTCCACGCCCTTTCCCGAGCACATTCCGCATGGTATCTGCTCATCACATTTATGTTTCCGTCGCCGGCAACTCTCACACGCCTTTGTCATGTTAGAACTTGCACTCTTCCAATTCTCAAGAGGCTCATACCTGATAAGCTCGCGTGTTCTTCTTTCTAGCCAGGACGGGCAACGAATACCCATCATAGAAGGGTTCCTGAGTGTTTGAAGGACAATCTCCATGTTGCTCATAGGGCGTCTGATGAGGTACGGGAGTAGGCTGTAGGAATCTGGGCGCACGATAGCCACCCGGTGTTGGAGGCATAGAAGGCGCGCCTTCATAATTCATGTGTCTCGGTGGATTATCCGGATATGCGCCAGGAGGAGGTGGTGGTGGGAGCGAGGTTGGCAGGAGATGAGATGTTGACGACATTCCTTCGGGCGCATGGCCCTTCGAGTTGGGTAGGGGTCCATCCTCGGCAGGATATGGCAAAGGAAGATTAATGTTGGACATTTCAAAATCAAGCTGAGAACTTGTAGAATTGGCAGAAGGGCTCCGTCATGGCGAGCCACCGGGCTGCCTTGTCGGGTTGCACAGCATTTTAAGTCAATGTCCCTGCTCTGCACCAAACCCAGAACACCGGAGGGACGGAATCGACCCCTCGTTTGCAGAAATTGCGTACATTGTGGCTAACAAGGGGATGGTGTTGACTTTCCTTTCTGCACCCATGAAAGGCAGCATGACTGCGTGCTGATGGTTGCTTCTCCGGAACCCAACCTCGCACATTTCTGCCTCATAAGGCAAGGCGACGTCTCGGAACCCTCAAAGCGTGGGATGTCTCATTCGTATCTCGAATGCCATTTCAGCTCCCAGCGCGACAGGGGTCTTTGATCATGTCTCGTCACACCCTGTTTCTGCGGACTGTTTTCTAAAATGCAGGACCAGGATGCTGAACAAGGTTGGCGCACGGGGCTGTTGGCGTCTTAGTGTCGCCTCGAGGCCGTCGTATACAGTACCTGCTATCAACAGTAATGGCCGATCATCCCCGCTAGTCCCTGACAGATTTCGCTAGGTGACAGTTGCCATTAGTGCATGCTGGGAGGAAATGAAACTGCGGACTCAACTACAACCCAATATAAACTACAACAAGCCGAAATTTCTGATCTAATCTATTAATTATACTACAAGAATAGAGACGATGTAGAGAAAAACTTACTTAACCCTGTAGTCTGCGATGTAGAAAAGTAGCAATTTTCCTTAATATTATTATCGTCGATGCAAGTTATCGAGGTTGGAGTCTCGCGTCTGGAGTCTTATTTCCCCCTTCAGCACATGCCCATCACGGAAGACAATGCAGCTTTGGGGAGCTGAAGGACAGTATGGTAATCTTAACTGTATGGTGCGCTACGAGATGCCTTGCTATCTACGATCATGTCTCTGCAAAGGCCAGCCAGGCAAGAACGTAGACACCAACCCAGACATGGAGATGCTATCCTCACCCTTATGGGACAGCCCCTGACTGTTTGCGTACATGAGGCTGCAGGATCACCAACATGTTCCCATCCCAACCAGCCATGGCTGCATTCTGTTCTCTCGTTCCCTGCTACCGCTTCTCTTGCTTGAACCTGCAGTATGTACCTTGGGTCGCAATCCTTTGCTTCAAACGAGGCTCTTAAACCACATGCAATACGTTTTTGGCCTTGCATCAACTTGCTTTTTCCCATCATTCGTACATGTTTACCACATGTAGAAAACTCCTGGACTTCCTGGACAACAATTCATGAAATTCAGGTTCTTGATGTTTGTTGTGGGGGGCGCTAGTAGCAGATCTGCATTGGACTCATCGGAGATACATTCCAAAATTAGCGGCTGAAGTTGCAAGGCTGGGAATGTGTACCTCATAGGTAGAGGTATAGGTTAATTCACACGATATTTAACTTAGCATTGCAACTAATGAATCTATCAATCTATTGTCAATTTGAATTATCTGATCTCCCCCACCATTTTCTCGTCTTCGCTTTTACAAAGTTTTCTCATTTCTATCACCGCTCCCATACCTGAGTGTGTTTCTCACTCCTACCAGCCATGCATATTGACGAACACTTATTATCTCATTTGGCTGCCGTTTCCCACCAGGTAGGCAAGTTCAACATCTCTACTCAGAATCGAGGCTGAGGGCTATCAAAAGCTAGCATTAAACCACCGCGTAACAGCAGAACTTGTACGGAATGGGCTATCGGAAGAAAGGATATGCCAGGTTCGCTCAGGCCTCTGCAGAGGAAAGATAGGCGAGAATCTGGATACCAAAGTCTTGATTTTAAAGATGCTAATCCGTCTTAGTGTGGCAAGTATGTTCCCAAATAGCGATAGAAGCTCTCTAACTTGACGATAGGTAGGATGGAAAAAGGAAGACGGTTTTTACTGCAATCGAAATGGATGTGGACATCGTCATCCTTTCGCTCAACTTGGAGATTGGTGGGAGCACATGTATGTACATTTGGACAGAGTCTTTGGTCCATTAAACATGGACGGCCCGAACATGCAGATGCCTCAACTGAACGATAAGATGCTCAGGAAGTTGGGGCATCGTTTTGCTGACTGTTCCATATTTGCCTGCAGTACTATCTAATTGCAACAACAGAAGTACTAGAAGTCAAGACAAAGGGTTAGAAGCAGGCAGTGGCTTACTACTAGAGCCGTCATGCATGTAGAGGATAAAAGTGCATCGATACAGCAGGACAGTAAAAAATGTATTTAAATGGTCATTGAATTAGCATTACGAGTTCACTGCTTTTAAGATAGTAACGGTACCCCTAATTAGGTCATTAAACTTCCCCAACCGCCCTTTGTATTTCATGTCTTCCGTTTCCTCTTTTTCCCTCCTTTTTTCGATTTCTGAATCTTGAGAATTAAAACCTACATCCAGGTTAGTGATGCCATTATTACTTCGAGATGCAGTCTCACCTTTGCCTTTTCTTCAATTTCTCGAGCCTCGTCCTGTCCTCCCATCTCCTCGACGTCGTCGCGCTCTATTCGGCCCTGAATAATATTGAGAGCGGGCTCTAGCAAACGCAGCATGCTATCCTTTGTCATATCTTCGTTGGTTATACGCGGGTGCTCGCGCTGCAAATCCATTATCCTCAACCAACTATCGATATCAGACCACTTCAGGAAGTGGCCCGTTATGGACAGCGTGTCTTCCAGGCGAACAACGCCATGTGGAGTTCCGGGCGGAATGAAGATGGTCTGTCCTGGTTTCGCAACCACGTACCGGACTTTGTCCTTATCATATGAGCGATCCTTAATCCAACCTTCCATGTCATCCGCTGTGAGACGGGTCAGCCAGATAAACCCAAACTCCCCGTCCTGCGGTGTGATCCAAGTGGCGAAGCCATTAGCGTCGAGGTGTACATCCGTGTTGCTCCCACGCTGACCTACGAGTGAGCCTTCGAACAAGTTTTTATGCTGCCGCGCCTCACCCGTTGATGCAGCGTCTCTTTGGGCTGATTTGATGCTTAGGCTGGCATCAATGATAAGATGAAGAAATCTACAAGAGTCTGGTTCAAGCATCCTTGGATAGATATTTGGGGAACGGGACCGGATGTCCAGTGCGTTCACTGGGTCATCAGACGCCTTGTCGGCTAAGAATCTTTGAGTGAGCTCTCCTATCGTGAGTTTCTCGTAAGAGGTCTCATCGATGGAACGGCTGGGGATCTGCACACAAACCTCGAGATCTGGCTCGTCACGCCACTGTACTAAAAATTGCTGGATAGGAGGTTTTCCGAGTGTCCATTTATAACTCTGCTGGTCCTTGGCTATGATAAGATTCTTGGTTTCGGTCAAAGCCTTTTTGCAATCCTCATGGGTAGTACAGAAACGTGCGTCTATATCTCCTTTGCTTTCGTCCAGGTTTGGGGGTGAAGCGTTGACCAGATAACGATAAAGATTCCTGTTGGTACGTTCTCCATGCGTCATTGCTTCTTGACCATCACCAAACCTGCACATCAGATCCTGGAGAGCCTTCTGTTTCCATTCCTTATCATTGCAAGGAGAATGTCGTGTATTGGCAGCAGTGGAAGGTCGACTAGCCACAGGAGAGCCCAATGCGAGTTTTTCCTTTTGTAGTAAGGTATGGCGACATTTAGAAACGTTACTTGCCGACATAAGTTTATGACAGACAGGGCACTGTTTTGTTGGTCCGGGCGGGCCTCGCACCATCTTCAAGATTTCTCCATGCTGCCTCCGAAGGTGTTCCAGTATGTTCTTTATTGGTTTCTTCGATTGGTCCGATTCACAGCGTTCTAGCCGGCAAAATGCTCGGTCCCCTTCATGAAACCTTTTTATGTCCTCTATTCTATACAATGTAAGCCATGGACCGTCAACAGCCACATCCGTGGCGTCTGTATTCGGATGAATATTTTCTAAAGGAGACGGCAAAGTCATAGGTAACGGCTGGTTGACGAGCTGGATGACGAGCTGGATGACGAGCCGGTTGACGAGCTGGATGACGAGCTGGATGACGAGCTGGATGACGAGCCGGATGACGAGCTGGATGACGAGCCGGATGACGAGCTGGATGACGAGCCGGATGACGAGCTGGATGACGAGCCGGATGACGAGCTGGATGACGAGCCGGAAATGCTTGATAGGATGGGCAAGACAATAATATCTTCTTAGGCCCTTATTATCATTATGGTACTACTTCTGCTTCCTAGTAGCGATTGCAGCAGTCCACCCTGTCATCTGCAGACTGGCGAGGCTGCGATAACCAGGCCTGCAGACACCATCCGATTCCTCGCAGGCCGTCCCTGACTCTCTACTCAGACAAGAATTTTGAATCATCCGCCCACATCCCAGCTAGCATGGCTGCATTCCGTTCTCTCATTCCCTGCTACCGCTTCCCTTTCTTGAACCTGTAGTATGTACCTCGGGTCGCAGGGGTCTAGAGAGAACGCCCTCAAAAGGTCGCACACGCTACTGTATCCGTACTTTCCTTAAACGAGAGTGAAATGTCTTGCAATACACTTCTCGCCTTTGCTTAACCTGTTGCTTCTTGTTGTTAGTACAAGCATTCCGCACATAGATACCATGCAGTACCCACCTGCCGGTCATACCCACCTACCGGTCAGCGAAAAAAGAAATTCCCCATACAAAATGTCCAACTTCGCTTGCACAGTGCTTGGCCAAAATTGAAGTTATTTACATGGAACAGATTGTGTCATACTGAGAGTTTCATGTTGTTTCATATTGGCATGTTCATTTGTATTTTACACAAGCAGTTTGGTCGCATGGCACTAATGTAAAATTTCTCGAAATGTCTCCTTCATCACCCAGCCTCCCCGAAATTTCATCAAACTTTTATCTGTAGCAGCTTCCTTTAATCGCCTTGAAAATGCCTCAACAGTCTTATACAGAGAATGATGTCATTGAAGCTATACTGGGTGTTACAGATAATCACCTCTCGCAGCACCAGGCCGCCCAGAAGCATGGAATGCCCCAAACCACTCTGTCTGACCGATTAAGAGGCCTACCGTCAAAGTCTGAGGTCACCCAACCTACCCAGCTGTTATACAAATCCCAAGAGGCTAGATTAGTTACATGGATACTTCGACAAGAGGCCTTGGGCTATGCTCCTTCCCACAGTCAAGTTCGCGCCACCGTAACTGCCCTGTTGAGACAGCAAGGCCGGGAAAGGCCTATCGGTGTACACTGGCTAGCCAGGTTTATTAAACGCCATCCAGAGATCGATACAAAGGTGGGAAAACGCCAGGAAGCTGCAAGGTTCAATTCTTTTACCCCAATGGCCGTCCATTGGTACTTTGATATCCGGGAAAGAGAATATGGCTGGATCAAGCCTGAGAACACGGTTAATGTTGACGAGGGCGGTATCATGGCTGGATTTGGTGAGTACTGACCACTTCTGATACAAGACTTACCAATAAATTGCAAATCTAGTTTTGGATTCCTTGGTAATTGGCAGTAGCGATCCCAGGAGGAAGGCCTTCCTCAAAGGCTCGCAGTCCCGCACTTGGACTAGTTTTATCGAAGCCGTCACTGCAGATGGCCGTCTTCTAAAGCCGGGAATTATCTTCAAGGGCAAAGAACTTCAGAAGCAGTGGTTTATTGATGAGTTTAACAAGATCGCCGACTGGTATTATATCACGTCCGATAACGGCTGGACAGACAACCATATCGCGGTCGAGTGGCTCAAAGAGGTTTATCTGCCCCAAACTCAGCCAGCAGATGAGTCAGATGCAAGGCTCATAATATTAGATGGCCATGGGAGCCATGTATCTGTGGGTGTCTACCTGTTCTCGATCAGAAATACCGCTGACTGAAAATCCAGGATGAGTGGATGGCCACGTGTTTTTTGAACAACGTATATTGCTGTTACCTGCCTGCACATTGCTCTCATGGCCTACAGCCACTGGATAATGGTGTTTTCAACGCATCCAAGGCTGCATAGCGAAAAGAACTCCAAAAACTGGCAAGCCTGACGGATTCTGCGCCGGTGGACAAGGTCAACTTCATCAAGGCTTATGCCAAAGCCAGGGAAGTGGGTATGACGAAGAAAAACATCCTTTCGGGCTGGAGAGTGACTGGAAACTGGCCGATCTCACGACGGAAAGCGCTCATGCATCCTGAGATTCAGCCAGACAAGAAGGAAACGACGCCTGGATCAGACGGCCACAGAGACGGGCAAGTCGACTCTGATAATACGCCAAAGACCAGCCGTCACATCAGAGACCTGGGGAAGAACAAGATCCCCTCTACCAGAAGGCGGTATTCTGTGATATCAAAGGGTTTGAAGCCCAAGAGTCCAAGATCGCCTCTTTGAGCACCAGAATAGCCAGCCTGGAGGAGGAAGTTGGCCGGTTGAGTAGAGGTAAGAAGAGAAAGGCGGTACCGAACCCCAATAAGAAATTTATGACGCTGGCAGAGGCTTTAGCGGCTGGTGACACAATTTCAGAGCCAAACGAAGCAATTGAAGGGGCGGGTGTTGTTGAGGATGTGATCGAGGTGGGAGGGATGGAAGAGGATGAGAGGTCATATTCAGGGAGGGAAGAATTAGGTGTCGTACGCACCCGCACAGGGCGTGAGGTTAAGAGACCTAGAGAATACTAAAATAGATCCAATTTTGATCTGAACTCCAGTGATTAACTTATTTTTACTATTTTTATTAAATTTTTCCCATGAGGTTACAAACGCGCATTATGTATGGGGGATTTTTTTTTTCGCTGACCGGTAGGTGGGTATGACCGGCAGGTGGGTACTGCATGGTAAAGAAAGTGCCTTCTGAGATACCATCCTAGGGAGCTCGCCCAGATACTCTGAGCCGCACCCAACTGTCAGATATAAAAAACCACTCATGCCTTGCTCTAAGTGGGGATTCCCATTTTGGTGGCGTGTGGTGTAGTTGGTAAAAATCTAACACCAACGTGTTCTCGCGCCGTTAACACCTCGTCCTATACACAAGCTTGACGAAACTCCCTTTCCTAGTCTTCCAGCATACCTTGGATTGCCTCGACAAGCCGATACAAATGACTCATGCCGTTCAGGAGATAGCTCTTGATATTGTTGTTGCTAGCCTCTGTACCGGAGGTCACTCGAATGCCGAAGTTGCGGTACTTCCGGATAAAACAACGGACCCACTGCGCCCTCACAGGCATGTACGTACCATATAGATACGCAAGGATTGCTTTCTGGTCACCGAATTGCGTACAGAGGCACTCCCAGGCCTTCTCATGATCCTCTTCCGTCTCGGTAAACACCACCAGCCTCCATAGCATAAGCACTCTGTGATAATCGTGGGTTATCAGCCGAGACAAGTTATCGTGGGTGATTGGCTCTTCTTGCCTTCCGGATGCCTGTACTGCCTGTCGATCACGCTGGCTGAGGGCAGCGTCGGGCTCATCCGAACTGCTCTCTTCGCCAGTCCTGCTATCCCTCGTGGTGTGCGCCCACTTCCGTTTGGACTGCAGTATTACATTGGAGTTGATATGGTGGATGCAAAGCTGCTACTGGGCGTCTTGAAACTCAACCCCCAGTGCCTTCTTCATCTGGTCGTCAAAGTCGGTAATGACAACGTCGGGGGTCCGGGTGCTGTATCGGTCGAGGAGCGTGCGTACACCGTTTGTAAGGAACTGGGACCCTTCAAGCCTCTCGTTGTCGATCAACCCGAATGCGGCGTTGAAGACAGTACCCAAGCAGGTCTGTCCCGTAACTTGGAAGAGTGGCAACTTGAAGCGGTTCGTGTTGCACGTGTTGTCGAAACTGATGACCTCGGGGAAACGCCTCCACATCTGGATATAGTGAATTGCCGATCGCTTTACAATATTCTCAGATCATTCCATTCATGGAGTAGTGCGGTGTGTTCATTGCAAGGCCGACATAGGCTTAGAATAAACTGATTTCGTATGCAGCGCGTCGCATGATGGTAAGAAACCAGAATTTCGTGTAACCTTACGCGACGCGGGCAGGGGCATAATGACTGGCAGTGATTGGGCCAGATCACAGAAGTGGGACTTATCCAAATAGCCAGATATCCAAATAAATTTGATTTGATTTGGATAACATTATGGCCCATTTGATTTGATTTGATTTGGATAGATTTGATTTGATTTGGATAGATTTGATTTGATTTGGATAGATTTGATTTGATTTGGATAGATTTGATTTGATTTGAATAGATTTGGATTTGATTTATTTGTTTGCAAGCCTGGTTTCAACCTGAAAGGTGAATATTTACCGACTATGGTTGTGCGCACAAGCTTGTCTGATGCTTTTTCTCCAATATAATCTAACTTTTCATCTAACTTAGTTTCTACTAGCTTCATCTCACTTTACATCACTTTGTTTCACTTCACTTCACTTCATCTTACTCGAGGTTGATGGGCTCCACTTTCCTTTCTCGCATACTATTCTCGTATCCAGAAGGGGAGGAGGAATTGAACCAAATCCCTGATCAAGGAAAGGAATCAAATGATACTTGGGTCCACACCTTGATCCACTCACCCCATTATTCACGCTTATCCAATACCCATTTGCCCCATTATTAACTATGGATTTTCACCATGAATATTCTCACTTCACTTCACTTCACTTCACTTCACTTCACTTCACTTCACTTTACCTCACCTCGCCGGACTTCATCTTCCTTCATCTCCTTTCGCCTCGCGTCATTCCCTCTCATCCCCTACGCTTCTTCCTCCCGCTTTAGTCATCGTTAGCTTCAATACGTTTTACCTATTTTCACTAAGTCTTAGTTTGCATCACTATTCTCAAATTAGACGACCATGCTATAACGTCACTAGCGGCGGCATTAGGCACGAATTTTGCCGAATACGCCGCTACCCGAATGGCCGAAGGTTACAGAGTGGTGCGAGTTCAGCGTGTCAGTAACTTGTTATTGTAGTTTTATTGAGAGTGCCCCAAAATGGACTAAACGTGGCGCATGCCCCGCGTACTGCCGCCGATGGGATGGTCCCTGCCCTTCGTACTCACTAACAGCATTTAGATGGGTATCAGTGATCCCAAGTGAATTTGAACTCCATGCATGACCGGAAGAAATGATGAGGATAGTTCGAGCTGGCTCTTATGAAAAGAGAGTATTTGTAAGTCGATTATACTACGGATCTTTGAAGCCCGGACGCCGAAATAACTGGACTCTGTTATGTCTGATACCTGGCGGGGTCGATTTCGACTCTGGCTGTGTACATGGCATGCGCCACGCTTAGTCCGTTTTTGGTTACTTCCATTAAAGCTAAAATAAGAAACTACTGACGCTGGACCCGCACCACCCTGTACCCTAAGAAGCTTAGCAACACTACCTACTCAACTCTTCTCACCGCCCTCAGCTCCGAATTGCAACACACTCAAACAGCCATTTGTATTATTGCTTTTCTCTTAATTAATCACAGATATGGTGCAGCACATATCGGAGGCTATCGCCAAAGACGAGGGAAAACTCAAGCAGGAGGTCCAAAGACTGGTAGGCTCGCATATTTTATCTTCAGGCTACGTTTTTAACTGTCACTTAGTTCGATGATCAAACGAAGCTCCTTGCCGAAACACAAGGGACGGGAGGTTACTATGTGCCAGCCGTACAGTTTAGTAGAGTCTGCGGAGTGTTTGTCGTTGTTCAGAGCGGTTATGGAGCTGTGAGGGTACTCGGCAAAGATCAAAGCCTGCATGAGAATGTGATCACAAGCCCTAACGAGAAGGAGCGATACTGTATTATCACGATTGAACCAGGGCAAGAATGTGGGATCCTAGGAAAGCCGTCTTATCGTCTCATAACCTGTTAAGAATCTTTTTCTCGTGCTTGCCTCTGCATAACCTGCCGTCCAATTGCATGTACCATGCTCACAGACATTTCCATCTTTACAAACGAGTCGTTCGATCCAAGTCTAACAAACGGGAGAGGGATTCCATTGTAAGGGCACGATATTTGAAGCTGCGTATCCCCAAATTGTTCCAGAAGAAAGCTAAATAACTCTTTGCAAGTGATTGGAATCTGGACTTCTCGTGAATTAGGCGGTGATTCTAGTACTGATGGGAGAGCGTCTTTGGTGAGATCGATGACTCTCGTCAAGCCTTGAGGCTTATCCACTTCGTGCCACCATCGCGATGCAGCGGCCAGATAAGTGCGTGATTTCAGCGACGCGAGCTCAGTCTGAGTAAATGCCAGAGAGCATAAGAAGTAGACTTCTGGCAGATGCGTCCATAGCTCAGTCAAAATAGTATGTGCTCGTTTTTTTGGGATATTTTTGACGATATGCGATGCATCTTGTGCTATTAGAAGCTTGGATTGCTTCAGGCGGTTGATCTGCTTGGTGGTCAAAGGGAGGTACCCAAGGGAAAACTCTCGGAGCTTCTCCTGGAGTCCGGCGATGAATTTATTGTCGTCAAGGGCCATATCGGCGAACACAAGGGTCTTTTTGACGATATTGGGGGTGCGTGGGATGAGATGATGGTAAGTGAATTAAAGTGAAGTGAGGTGAGGTGAAGTGAAGTGAAGTGAGGTGAAGTGAAGTGAGGTGAGGTGAAGTGAAGTGAGGTGAGGTGATCACAGAGAAAGAGAGATGTTTTGAGCAATATTCTTTCTATTTTCTATGATGACGTGGCCCAAGACCGTTGGCCGGCTTCTCACTGGACAAGCCCCGCTCAAACCCCATAACCTCCATGCATCCCCGTTGTGGGGACAGGATTGAAGGGGAACTGATTGGTCTACGAACATTGCTCGGCGTCATAAGCTAGACAGGCAGCATCTGGGAGTGTCCACCTCACCAGTCAAGTGTGGGACCAAGACTACATTGCATTCAATCTTCAGCAGGTTACCTCTATAGTGAAGCGAAGCGAGCCGGAACCGGCCGAACCCTGGCCCGACATCTGCGGACCCCTGCGTTGGCTAAGCACCTAAAATATTTTTTTGCCGGCTTCCGTAGCCCTGTATCCTCAGCCGCTAATCTTAGTACGTATCTCCGATCAGACTAATGCAAATCTGGTACTAGCGCCCTCCACAACGATCTTCAAGAACCAGAAGTGCATGAAATTGTTGTCCAGGAAGTCCAGGTGTCTTCTGTATGGTATTTATAAGAATAAAAAAGAGAGATAGAGGAGTAGAATACCGTAAGTGCATACCAAAACATTGTTAGAGTCTCGTGAAAGGAAAACACGTATGTCGTAGCGTGCGCAACCTTTTGAGAGCGTTCTCTCTAGACCCCTGCAAATGGAAGGTACGCAATGCAGGTTCAATAATGCAAAGTAGTTTCAGTGTGCGAGACAACGGAATGAATCCATAGCTGGCAGGGATAGGGACGGTTTGGGATGATCTAACATACTCGCCTGAGTAGATAGTCGGGGGCGGGCTACAGGATGCGGATTTCATCTCGAGGTCTGGCTATCGCAGCCTCACCGGTCTGCAGATGACAGGGTGGACTGCTGCAATCGCTACTAGGAAGCAGAAGTAGCACCGTAGTGATAATAAGGGTTTAAGAAGATATTATTGTCTTGCCCATCCTATCAAGCATTTCCAGCTCGTCATCTGGCTCATCAACTAGCTCGTCAACCAGCTCGTCAACCAGCTCGTCATCCAGCTCGTCATCCAGCTCGTCAACCGGCTCGTCATCCAGCTCGTCAACCGGCTCGTCATCTGGCTAATCAACTAGTTCGTCAACCAGCTCGTCAACCAGCCGTTACCTATGACTTTGCCGTCTCCTTTAGAAAATATTCATCCGAATACAGACGCCACGGATGTGGCTGTTGACGGTCCATGGCTTACATTGTATAGAATAGAGGACATAAAAAAGTTTCATGAAGGGGACCGAGCATTTTGCCGGCTAGAACGTTGTGAATCGGACCAATCGAAGAAACCAATAAAGAACATACTGGAACACCTTCGGAGGCAGCATGGAGAAATCTTGAAGATGGTGCGAGGCCCGCCCGGACCAACAAAACAGTGCCCTGTCTGTCATAAACTTATGTCGGCAAGTAACGTTTCTAAATGTCGCCATACCTTACTACAAAAGGAAAAACTCGCATTGGGCTCTCCTGTGGCTAGTCGACCTTCCACTGCTGCCAATACACGACATTCTTCTTACAATGATAAGGAATGGAAACAGAAGGCTCTCCAGGATCTGATGTGCAGGTTTGGTGATGGTCAAGAAGCAATGACGCATGGCGAACGTACCAACAGGAATCTTTATCGTTATCTGGTCAACGCTTCACCCCCAAACCTGGACGAAAGCAAAGGAGATATAGACGCACGTTTCTGTACTACCCATGAGGATTGCAAAAAGGCTTTGACCGAAACCAAGAATCTTATCATAGCCAAGGACCAGCAGAGTTATAAATGGCCACTCGGAAAACCTCCTATCCAGCAATTTTTAGCACAGTGGCGTGACGGGCCAGATCTCGAGGTTTGTGTGCAGATCCCCAGCCGTTCCATCGATGAGACCTCTTACGAGAAACTCACGATAGGAGAGCTCACTCAAAGATTCTTAGCCGACAAGGCGTCTGATGACCCAGTGAACGCACTGGACATCCGGTCCCGTTCCCCAAATATCTATCCAAGGATGCTTGAACCAGACTCTTGTAGATTTCTTCATCTTATCATTGATGCCAGCCTAAGCATCAAATCAGCCCAAAGAGACGCTGCATCAACGGGTGAGGCGCGGCAGCATAAAAACTTGTTCGAAGGCTCACTCGTAGGTCAGCGCGGGAGCAACACGGATGTACACCTCGACGCTAATGGCTTCGCCACTTGGATCACACCACAGGACGGGGAGTTTGGGTTTATCTGGCTGACCCGTCTCACAGCGGATGACATGGAAGGTTGGATTAAGGATCGCTCATATGATAAGGACAAAGTCCGGTACGTGGTTGCGAAACCAGGACAGACCATCTTCATTCCGCCCGGAACTCCACATGGTGTTGTTCGCCTGGAAGACACGCTGTCCATAACGGGCCACTTCCTGAAGTGGTCTGATATCGATAGTTGGTTGAGGATAATGGATTTGCAGCGCGAGCACCCGCGTATAACCAACGAAGATATGACAAAGGATAGCATGCTGCGTTTGCTAGAGCCCGCTCTCAATATTATTCAGGGCCGAATAGAGCGCGACGACGTCGAGGAGATGGGAGGACAGGACGAGGCTCGAGAAATTGAAGAAAAGGCAAAGGTGAGACTGCATCTCGAAGTAATAATGGCATCACTAACCTGGATGTAGGTTTTAATTCTCAAGATTCAGAAATCGAAAAAAGGAGGGAAAAAGAGGAAACGGAAGACATGAAATACGAAGGGCGGTTGGGGAAGTTTAATGACCTAATTAAGGGTACCGTAACTATCTTAAAAGCAGTGAACTCGTAATGCTAATTGAATGACCATTTAAATACATTTTTTACTGTCCTGCTGTATCGATGCACTTTTATCCTCTACATGCATGACGGCTCTAGTAGTAAGCCACTGCCTGCTTCTAACCCTTTGTCTTGACTTCTAGTACTTCTGTTGTTGCAATTAGATAGTACTGCAGGCAAATATGGAACAGTCAGCAAAACGATGCCCCAACTTCCTGAGCATCTTATCGTTCAGTTGAGGCATCTGCATGTTCGGGCCGTCCATGTTTAATGGACCGAAGACTCTGTCCAAATGTACATACATGTGCTCCCACCAATCTCCAAGTTGAGCGAAAGGATGACGATGTCCACATCCATTTCGAGTGCAGTGAAAACCGTCTTCCTTTTTCCATCCTACCTATCGCCAAGTTAGAGAGCTTCTATCGCTATTTGGGAACATCCTTGCCACACTAAGATGGATTAGCATCTTCAAAATCAAGACTTTGGTGTCCAGATTCTCGCCTATCTTTCCTCTGCAGAGGCCTGAGCGAACCTGGCATATCCTTTCTTCCGATAGCCTATTCCGTACAAGTTCTGCTGTTACGCGGTGGTTTAAGGCTAGCTTTTGATAACCTTCAGCCTCAATTCTGAGAAGAGATGTTGAACTTGCCTACCTGGCGGAAGACGGCAGTCAAATGAGATAATAAGGGTCCGTCACTATGCATGGCTGGTATGATTGAGAAACGTACTCAGGTATTGGAGCGGTGATAGAAATGAGAAAACTTTGTAAAAGCGAAGACGAGAAAATGGTGGGGGAGATCAGATAATTCAAATTGACAAAAGATTGATAGATTCATTAGTTGCAATGCTAAGTTAAATATCGTGTGAATTAACCTATACCTCTACCTATGAGGTACACATTCCCAGCCTTGCAACTTCAGCCGCTAATTTTGGAATGTATCTCCGATGAGCCCAATGCAGATCTGCTACTAGCGCCCCCCACAACAAACATCAAGAACCTGAATTTCATGAATTGTTGTCCAGGAAGTCCAGGAGTTTTCTACATGTGGTAAACATGTACGAATGATGGGGGAAAGCAGGTTGGTGCAAGGTCAAAAACGTATTGCATGTAGTTTAAGAGCCTCGTTTGAAGTAAAGGATGGATATAGTAACGAGAGCGACCTTCCAGCATTCTCTCTAGACCCCTGCGACCCAAGGTACATACTGCAGGTTCAAGAAAGGGAAGCGGTAGCAGGGAACGAGAGAACGGAATCCTGCAGCCTCATGTACGCGAACAGTCAGGGGCTGTCCCATAAGGGTGAGGACAGCATCTCCATGTCTGGGTTGGTGTCTACGTTCTTTCCTGGTTGGCCTTTGCAAAGACATGATCGTAGATATCAAGGCATCTCGTAGCGCGCCATACAGTTAAGATTACCATACTGTCCTTCAGCTCCCCAAAGCTGCATTGCCTTCCGTGATGGGCATGTGCTGAAGGGGGAAATAAGACTCCAGACGCGAGACTCCAACCTCGATAACTTGCATCGACGATAATAATATTAAGCAAAATTGCTACTTTTCTACATCGCAGACTACAGGGTTAAGTAAGTTTTTCTCTACATCGCCTCTATTCTTGTAGTATAATTAATAGATTAGATCAGAAATTTCGGCTTGTTGTAGTTTATATTGGGTTGTAGTTGAGTCCGCAGTTTCATTTCCTCCCAGCATGCACTAATGGCAAATGTCACCTAGCGAAATCTGTCAGGGACCAGCGGGGATGATCGGCCATTACTGTTGATAGCAGGTACTGTATACGACGGCCTCGAGGCGACACTAAGACGCCAACAGCCCCATGCACCAACCTTGTTCAGGATCCTGGTTCCGCATTTTAGAAGACAGTCCGCACAAACAGGGTGCGAAGAGACATGATCAAAGACCCCTGTCGCGCTGGGAGCTGAAATGGCATTCGAGATACGAATGAGACACCCCACGCTTTGAGGGTTCCGAGACGTCGCCTTGCCTTATGAGGCAGAAGTGTGCGAGGTTGGGTTCCGGAGAAGCAACCATCAGCACGCGGTCATGCTACATTTCATGGGCACCGAAAGGAAAGTCAACACCATCCCCTTGTTAGCCACAATGCACGCAATTTCTGCAAACGAGGGGTCAATCCCGTCCCTCCGGTGTACTGGGTTTGGTGTAGGGCAGGGACATTGACTTAAAATGCTGTGCAACCCGACAAGGCAGCCCGGTGGTCCGCCATGACGGAGCCCTTCTGCCAATTCTACAAGTCCTCAGCTTGATTTTGAAATGTCCAACATTAATCTTCCTTTGTCATATCCTGCCGAGGATGGACCCCTACCCAACTCGAAGGGCCATGCGCCCGAAGGAATGTCGTCAACATCTCATCTCCTGCCAACCTCGCTCCCACCACCACCTCCTCCTGGCGCATATCCGGATAATCCACCGAGACACATGAATTATGAAGGCGCAACTTCTATGCCCCCAACACTGGGTGGCTATCATGCGCCCAGCTTCCTACAGCCTACTCCCGTACCTCATCAGATGCCCTATGAGCAACATGGAGGTTATCCTCCAAACACTCAGGAACCCTTCTATGATGGGTATTCGTCGCCCGTCCTGACTAAAAAGAAGAACACGCGAGCTTCTCAGGTACGAGCCTCTTGAGAATCGGAAGAGCGCAAGTTCTAATATGATAAAGGCGTGTGAGAGTTGCCGGCGACGGAAACATAAATGTGATGAGCAGATACCATGCGGAATGTGCTCGGGAAAGGGCGTGGAATGCAAATACCGTGACCCAGTCCTTAAGCCGTAAGTTGGGTAAAATCTTTATCTGAACCGTGCGGAGACTAAACGGTTCAAATAGCACGGACAAGGCTCAGGCCGATATCCGGGATGGTCTCAATACAGTTCTGGCTTCACTTGATTCGATCATGTCGCACCTGGGGCGCTTCGACCAGAGATTGACCAATATGGAATCCCTCTTGCACCAGCATATCGCGACATTAACTCCAACGACAGAACCATCAGCGGACGACGAGTACAAGTGCGCGCCAGCATCGCCTTACGTGGCTAACGACGCTTCTGCCGACCATTGCTACGCCGATCCTTACCGCAATCACACCTCATCGGAATCTATGCCACTTCGTATGATGGCTGAAGATGAAATGGAGGTTGAGCCCGGTCCACCTGTTCCCCCTGGTGAGCCCGCGATTCCCATCAATCATACGACTTTAGCAGGCCTGCTCTTGGAATGGCCTTCCATTAGGGAGCTTGCAAAACACCACGTTGAGCGCGAAGGTGTCCGATTCATCAGCGAATACCCCATCAGCCAAGAACAAAACAGAGGTGTTATGATGGTTTATGGGCAAGGTGAAGATGGTCACCCATCGCGACAAGTTCGAGAACCGACCGACCATGGCCACTTGGACATGGCGGACGATTCATCCGATACCGCATCTCCTTCACCGGCGGCTGATTGGGGCCAGCTTGGTGGACTCAGCCCTCCTGATCAAGTGGAATACAAGGGGGGCGTTTTGGTTGATGGCAACCCTGACTTCTCTGAGCCGAAAGTGTGGGCGTATGTGGAAAGTTTCAAGAAAAACATTCTCAACATGCACCCTATCATTGAGCCCAAGATTTTAGACGATTTGGTCAGGCACTTTCTGGATAACCTCCCAGCATCACAGCCACGTTCAGCGAAACCACAAACATCAAAGCCCACCTTTGACGTTGGAGGAGGCTCGCAGACGGAAGAAGTGGCAGGCTCAAAGAGAAAACGACCGCCGGGGTTGGATGGCTCCGAGCCACCACCCGCGCCATCTCGCACTGGTCGACCAGATCGGTCCATCCACACCGCTCTGGTTCTCACGGTTCTGGCTCTGGGTAGCGTTTGCCTTCACCGCGATAATGTCCCTGATGCTGTCCTTCGCAATGGAGCCATCCCGCCGCCGTCCGATCGACGCCCTCGCCGGCGATGTTCGTCCCAATCGCACTCGTCGTCGGGTCTGCCCTCGCCGAAGGAGGAAGGGGATACGAAACTTGACGACCGTCCATTATTCCGTGGCGTGGGTGCTTCCGGCGCTGGTAGCAGCCCTACGAAAAACTACGAGGTGATTCCTGGCTTAGAATACTTTGCATATGCTACGGATATCCTTGGCAACCACACTGGCGCGTACAACATGAATAATGTATACGCCAACATCTTTGCTGGGTTATATCATGGCCAGCTGGGTAGACCAATGGAGAGTTTTGCGTTCATTCACACGGCCAGCCACAAGCTGCAGGCCATTATGCGACCGTGGGTATTAGGATCTTCAATAAAACACAGGCGATGGTGTGACTAACGAGATGCCAGGAGCTTGGACAAAATGAGACGAATCAAGCGCAACAACGAGTTCATTCAGGAAACCAAGTACAACCAATTTTCTCTCGCATTCTGGACCTGCCTGCAGTTAGAAAGTGATATCATTGCAGAGATGCAACTCCCTCCATCAGGCCTGCTCTCGCACGAAGATGATATGCCGCACCCCAACATGAGTCTCTTGCAAGGTTTCGACCAGCGTATCCTCGACAGCTACCCAGGCCAGCTATATCTACGAACTCACCTCAACAGCATCCACCGAATGTTCTACGCCCCTGAGGATCAGGCTAAACCAGGCAAGGATAAGTTAGGAAATGTTGGCGTTGTTTCTGATGCTGTCTCGGGCATGCATTGGGTCGCTCCCAGTTTCGCATTCAGAGAGGATGATCCACCCGCAGATGATATTCTGGCGGCAAGATTGCGAGCAAAGTACTGGGGAGCCCAGGCGATTACTTACCGCCCATTCATCCAACAAATTCTGCAGTTCTCGCACTCTATCAAGAACCATGCATCGAGCCCCAACTTTCCCAGCGTCATCTCCGAGTTTCGACAGGATATCACTGCACCTGCCATGCACCCCAAAGCCAGAACGCATGGCGATATCGATCCTCAAGTTGTCGAGTTGGCCAAAAAGGGCATCAAGGCGCTTATCGAGAGCACCCGTGCCTTCCATGGTCTCGGAGACAAGAGGCCGATTATCACCAATATTTTCGGCACAGCTCACGCGTAAGTCCTTTCCCCCACCAACTGCCTCCACCTCAACTGACCACATTGTAGGCAATGGGGAAACCTGTTAATCTTATCAGCTGCATTCCGTGACCCAATTCTTCACACTTATGTGGATGAGGAACTCCTCCGAACACTGTTCCACAAGACGATCCAGTTCTTGCGACAGTCGGCAACAGCAACGAGCGCACTTCGAACGGACATGCATATTCTCGAAGGCCTGCAGAGAGATCTTTTCAGCTATGATCATGATCCTCGGACCAGCTGGAGCTTCTCGAGCGGCACAAGCGCACCTAGCTGCCATACTCCAAGGCCTGGTCCCATGGCTGCGCAGCCTCGGATGCCTCATCAAATGGGCGACCAAGGGCATCTACGATCCATGCCTCACCATTTACAGATGAACCCATCGCACCGGCAGTGATAGGGTGGAAGATACTTCCCACCGGGACGTGGAGATCGGTCCCGATGACTCTCATTATTATCTTATCATAATCATCGCATGGCACCCGCTATTTTTTTCCTTCTCTTTCTTATCAATGTGATTTCGCGCTAAAGTACTTAGAATGAATGCTGAATCTTGTTTCTCTCTCTATATAAATATGAATGTGCGCCTCCTGAGAACGGACAAGCGGTCCATCCAATTACGATCCTCACACCCTGTCCGTGTTGGAAAATCCGGAGATCCCCCTTCCCTTCAGGGTTTAGACTATTATTAATCAGAAAGTCCTACTTTAGAGTTCAATGTTCTAGACGAAAACATCTGGAGATATAAATTCGAGAAGAACTCTCATCTCAATAATGAACAATCAAGCTCAATAAAATATATTTTCACCCTGCAGTACTGCGCAATATTACAACATCATCCAAGTCCACTCCCAATCAATAACAGAGTGAATGTTGCGATGATTGGCAACTACGATATCGGTTGTTCAAGGTCTGAGTGAGACAGGCGGAGGGATCACGGTGCCACTCTGGAATGATGAGCTCTGGGATTATGTGCTGCAAATGATCAAGTGCAAACAGTTCAAGTTTAACGGTTTCGCAGAGGAGCTCGCTCCTTGGCAGTTGTTAGGTTTCTGGCATTGACTTTAATTGAGGGGATCAATGAAGATTGCAGTTTAGCAAATCTTTTCTGAAAGCGTATTGAGATCTCCACATTCCTACAAGCCAGTGCAGGTAGACAATATTCATGGCATTTGTAACTTGACCACCTCTATGGTTTTTTTTAGATAGGGTGTCAGAGAGGTGGTGCGGTTGTAAGCATGTTCGCCGCAAAATAGATTCGATCTGAAAAAGGAGGAGATTGGTGAGCAGGGGATGAGTGGCTTTACATCGTGAAGCTTCACAGACTTTAGCATCGCCATGTAATGCCTTGTCCAACATGGTAACACGCGCATTCTCAGTAGCAAAACTCATCCATAAGAACCTTTGCCATTCATATATGACTTTCTCTTCGCTCCAAGCGCGGGCGCTTCTGCTGACGTGTTGCATCAGGAATTTGGTTTCGAATGCTGCGGAACATTTCGCGTCACTATCACGTTTGACGGACCACCAATGTTCATCTCATGCGAATGTGTTGAATGTTGGAGGGTTCACCCTCAGCTTTAGGATTAAGGTTTAGGATTAAAGTTTGAAATCCTAAACTTAGATCATAGGACTTTCATCTAGGACTTTCACCTAGGACTCAAGTCCTAGAAGGAACCAGCCGAAGATATAAGGTCTCAATAGTCCTTCGATTGCGAGAGGATGAAGAAATACACACAATACACCTTAACATCTGACAGAATGACAGGCTCTATGTCAAACGCGCTGCGCAATAAATTGATCCCTGAGATTGATATATCTGTCGAGACCGTCTCTGGACATGCCCAGGGTTGGTTGGAGTAAACTACCCTAACAGAACAAAGTCACACACGCCTCCTTGGTTCAGCTGTAGGTGTGTGCCGGTTTCCATTCGACATGGTGGGGAAGATCACCAATAGAACGCTGTTGATGTGACACGGGATGTGGGGATCGTCCGCATTGAAGCAAAAGCCAGCCCTGGTCGCTCGGATCCTTGTTTGTGACTGTTGATATTATCAGCAGCTGCCCTACAACGATTCGGAAATGAATACAATCGCGAGTCGACGAGGGTTGAAAATTTAAGGAACGATGCCGCTGTAACGAGTAGCTATGATGTAAATTCAATACTCGTTTCAATGAACTATCTAGCAGTGGTACGGTCTTATCGTCCGAACTGTCGATTTGAACGTCGTCAAGAGAAGAACTAATCCACAACTTCTCGATTATGCAGGGTAGTGCGCTAAGCTGGTTTCTGTACCCGCTAAGTGTCGAGATGGTGGCGGGGAAGCTTACCCGGTGGGTCAAAGACGGACCAGGAACGAACCCCCAACTCGTTTCCCTTGGTGAGAGAAATAGTTGAACCATGGGATCTTCACCAGCGCTGGAATTCCTGCAAGGGGGAACGTCTGCGTTGTTCCTTTTCCTTCTGGTGACTTGCATGTGCATGTCTCGGCGTGGCACTGTACATTTATAAAATGAAGTGGTCGACATCCTAGGTACTTCAATCTTCGGATCATGCAGGAAGAATCCCGATTCCTTTCTAGCATTCACGTCTACCAGAGAGACAACACGTTACTTCCGACCCAGCTCCCATCTCAAGCGGTCCAGCAGCACCCGTGGAGAACCGATGTGAACCATCTCGGCCCGCCCCAGTCTGTTCTGTCTCACGGTCTGTTCAGAGTGCTCCAAAGCAATGGAGATGCCGCTTGTCTCAACGTACACTACACGGACCTTTGTGACCCTCCTGACCTGTACGCTGCGCTCCGTGAGGAGCAGATCCCTCCACCCTGTGAAGATATGAACCCCGAGGACCCCGGCATGATTCCCTGTGAGCAGGAGTTAAGATTTGAAGGCGATCTTTACACCCCGAGATGGATTTGAGGTCGTGGTAACAAGCGGGAGGGTTGGTGTGGAATCTGCAAGCCTGGGCGATGGCTTGTGCTAAAGAACTCCGCGTTCTGGTATGACAAGTCGTTCTCTCATGGTATCAGCGCCGCCACCGGAAACCCATTCCATGAACCTCAAGTCCTCAACAGAAGAGGCTTATGGATGGAAAGCCTGATGTCTGGGAAGGACTTTTTGGTGTCTGTGGACAGTGGATTGCACTTATTAGCAGCAAGAAGAAGGTAACTACCTGGTTTAGACACGCTTATAAGGTAAGTCTGACCAATTCTTCAAACGGCGCTTTGACTAACAACATCCAGTGTCACACGCACCTTAAGGTGAAAGACACATCTAAACGTCGCCGTAAAAGGGGAAACGCCAAGGGTTTTGGCCAAGCCTCAAGGCGGAAGCTCAACATCAACGGCCCATGGCAATGATGGAAAGATGAACCGACTCAAGTTAGCGTTGCCCGAGTACGAGATTGGTTTCCTCCTGTGTCCCGGCTCCTAGCCCTGACGTCAGACTGACAATTTCTGCACGTTCTACATCATTCTTATTCTGCTGCACAATAGCAGAGACGTCTTAGTTTGAGAATTGCTACTTAGTTTAGGGTGTCTTCACGCTTTGGGACGCCATTTGGGTATATTATGGATCATGCTATGCATTCTAGTGCGGGAGGTAATGTGGTGGTTCATGTCAATTAGCCTCAGCCCGGCCCCAAAGGCATATCAGTCAAATAATGTTTGGAGTGTGATAGCTTTGTCTTTCGAGTAAACCCGAACACCCACAATACACACAGCATTCCAAGGACTCGGCGTTTCGTCTTCACTTGAGTTATCACTGTCTGTGCTCTCTCCTACTAGAGCTCCCCTCACAGCATGCTCACACCTAGTATTCCTCCGAGGCTCATCCCTCGACTCTTTCTCCAGAGAGTGTGTGGTGTCATCAGTGTTGTACAGCTCTTCCCATTCACCAATCGGGGAATCTGATGAATCGCCAGCCGAGTCCCAAAAGGAAGAACCAGGTAAACGCTCATCAAGTCTTGAAGATGTCGACACTGGCACAGGCTTTACCGGCGACTCCTCTGCTCCCACAAGCCTCCCATGGCATGACCGGATCACCATTCCGTCTCCTGTATGACTGCCGACGATGATTTCCTGTTGAACAGTACCCTTTTCAACGCCACCTAGTAAAGTGTAATCTCCCGTCCCTTCGACATCAGCATTGGCGTTCCTCGTCAATGCCCCTGCACCCGTGTGTGTCGAAATCAGGGGCTCTTTGTTAGAAGCGCTATCTGTTTCTTTGTGAACTTTGCAACGAGTTCGCTGTTTGCCTTTGTTCTTCTGTTTCTGCTTTTTGGTAAGGACCCGTTTGATGTGGCGTTCCTCCCATCTTCGACGGCGCTCCTCCTGACGGCATTTTGATGCTCTCTCTCGATCCTTGATCTTTTCTAAGCGTTTGACTTCGCTAGTATAAGCTTCAGCCTTCTTGTGGGCTAAGTCGTAAGCAAAGCCAACCTGCGCCAGCTTGAGGTTCTCCGTCCTGGCCCTGCACTCCTGCTTGATGACGTCCTCGACCGATTCCAACGACGTGTCTCTTTCCGCATCTACTCGTGTGCATATAGTGTAGGTACCGGGTGTCAACTCGGGCAGCTCTACAGAAGCTGATCGTGTCATCAAATAGTTACCATGAGACTGCGCTACGCACCGACGAACCCCTGAGTCTGCTTCATGATAAATGCGAAAACTAATACAGAAGGAGTATTGGCCGTGGAGGCCATTGAAATATCGTCCGTCAAGCTGTGAAACTGTGACGACAGCTGGAGACTCTTTTGTCAGGACGATACGGAATCGGTCTTGGTAGCATGCCCTCCAGGGCACGTTAATGCTGATCCAGCTCTGGGTGCACCTCCAGTCTACGTCTCGGAAGAGCTTTGTGCGATCCAGGTGCGAGTATTTTCGCAGAAAGTCTTCGAAAGAGATCCAAAAGACAGAGTCGCCACCGAAGCGATGCCCGAGTTCCTGCTGGACTTCTGCCGTCCACTCCTTTGAGCCATCACTCCAGGCGCCTTCCCAGATGCCCTTACGGGCATGAGCCCACGGATTGCGGATCTTGAGCAGCCTCTTGCCCGACTTGAGTGTGTGGGCCGCCACGACAATGTAGGCGTGGCCCTCTGAGATGCCGTCACGTTCGCCGTAGCCGCCATCCAGTATCCCAGTCGAGGCGCCAAACAGAAACTCCTGGTTGACCTTGGATAATTCATCAGCCCAGAAGACGTCAGGATCAAGAATGTCTGAGGTAAATAGCTGAGTCGTTACTCCGCCGGAAAGATCTTCCAGCCCCTCACCAACCCAGCCACATGCCAATGCTGCATAGTCACCATGAGCCTTCGCATAAGCTTTCTCGATGAGAGGAACCCAGGTTTCGTTCTGGTCTCTACACTGGGCAAAGAAAAGGGCCTTGGAACCGGTCTGGTACGTTCTCTTGTACTCACTTTCCGCGTCAACTCGATCGGTCTGTTGCAGAAGTGCTCTCTGCAAACTCGGAGAGTCCCAACAGGGTGATTGAAGGTAGAGTGTATCATCGATGATGGTGTATGTCCACGCTCCGTCTCGGTAGAAGACGAAGCCGTAGACGCCGACTCCTACTCTAACTATTAGTATCTTTTGAGACTGCAACATGATATGAAATGGGGTATACCTGTGTCATGCGCCGCACATGTCTGAGTGAGCCCATGTTCAAGGTTCGCAAGAGCGGTCAAGCCTGCAACAAACCAGCAGTTGCTGAGCTTGCCCTGCTTCACATCCCCGCCATCTACGTTCTTCATGAACGTAGGCAGTGAAAAGATTTCATGTACCCTTTTGACGGCACCAGGTGCATTTGACTCCGTGTCGAGGCAAGATACCTCACCGAGATCAAATATTGTCTGTCGAAGCCCATTCAGACAATGACCTTGATCCGCAAAATCAAATAACTGAGCTATGCAATTAACTACCAAGAACCAATCCGGCGTCCGAGGGTCACTATGAGTACTCACGAGGTCCCAGTCATGGTCTCTATATCTCATATTCACCCGCTTACACTCTTTGACGATCTCGTTCACTTTTCGCTGGCACTGTGTTACTGCTCGGAGACGTCCTTCAGTAAGCAATTCGTTACTATGATTGCCGTTTGGAGCAGCTTTTTCTGGCTGATCCAGTGGCAGGATCGCCAGGGCTTGTTGAGGGCGGGGGCTTGAGAAGCATCTCCAAATATTGTTGATCGAGGTCTGCGGCGACAACAACGGTTTCTTCTTCTTTTTCTTCCTTGTTTTCAAATTCACCCTACCGCTCCGCGAAGAGCTTTCTGAGTCAGATGAAGTAGAATGTGTCATGTATCGTAGATGACACGCGAGAACCAAGTGGTGGCAAGCTGGGGGTTTTATAACCCAATCCTAACAGCTCGATTGAGGAATAGTGGTTGATAACGGACTCCCTGGAAGTCCAGAATGAGATGTTTTCTTCTAAATCTTCGCTCGCAAGCCTCATTCATCTTTACGTCCAATCTAGCGCGCATCAACGTGAGCTCCAAGATCCGGAAACGGACTTTTTCAGACTTCGTTGACCGAAATAGGGACTTCAGGCGACGGACATTCCCACGGAGTCAAGCATGGAATATCGACATTCCACCTTCATGTCAACTCCGAATCTGGTTGCTATCCAGTAGGTCGAACCCTATGTAAGAAGAGCCAGAGGCAGAAATCCATCCCCTTTGACTGATCGATTGCGCTGTATAAGCTCCGCAGCCCTAAGTGGACATTAAGTAGTCTGCTTGTCCGAAGGCGTTGTTCATGTTGAAGCAAAAACGGGTTGGTTGTATTGTTATTAGTTCTAAGTTACATGTGTCTGAGGAGCACAGCTCCTAACATAGTATCCACATCCCAGCCACCAGTAGGTCGGACCACCTTAGCCACACTGTCTCAACAGTTCAAGCCTTGGGTACACACACACACACACAAGTCTATTACGCCCGGTAGGCCATAGCCCAGAGGGCTCTATGAGCTAAAAAATACATACATCTCGCCTGGTCGTCGCTTGTCTCCTTGATCCCCATAATTGTTAGTAATTAACCTTGGGTACATTTGCTACAACACGTAAGTGTTGCTGATTGCCATGTGCCCCACGCAGTATGATCAAGAAGGATTACAGTAGTTTTGTCGCTTGCTGGAAGCCTTTATACGACTGGTTGGCACTGTAACAGACAAAGCCACTTCTGGACTAGTGCTTATGCCAATGGCTACTTCCCGGCGGCTAATAGGCGGACGGGTCCCGTCCCAGTTTCCATTTTTGGTATAATTTTCTTCCGCTATCGGATTATGTCAGATATTCAGGTGAATTATTGTTGTTGCTCCTGCTACTTGAGGTGTAAAGCAAGCTCTATATGTCTTTTCTGTGCTATGTGGAATCAACTAGAAGCTGCTTGCTAAGCCTGTGGCAATAGGTGGCAACTGTCATCTTTGATGACAATAGCCTTTTCAAGCTACTTCCATGAGCTTCCTTTTGACACTATTCAACAGATTACCTCACGCCTTGTTCCACTGCCTCAAGTAGTTTGACGAGCCCCATTTACCAGCTATTCCAACAAACCATTGGCTTGAGGTGAATAGCCACGACATATCTGAGTTCCAAATTTACTCCAAACTCTACTAGAGCTAGAGCTGTACCACAATACAACTTTCTTCCTCTTCGATAGCCGAGTACAAGGCTTCTTATTCATCGATGTCCTGCTAGGCTATTTCCCAAAGCTCACCGATGCCTCTTCTGCTTGTGAACAGTCGCCCGTTCTCGGTCTCTCGAGCTACTTGTGCTTCGATGCGATCAGGCTCTGCTTTGTCCTAGTCTGAATAAGCCACCATCTCTTCTTTGGTCCATTCTCTTAGGCTCGTTGAGGTTGAGCAGCACCTCCCCATCTGCTTATGATCAAGACACCAGCTGTAGATTGCTTTTGGATATGCTAAAGGCAGGCCCATTGCTTTCCTATACTGGCGGTTACCTAGTGACGTATCCCTGGTGGATTGCTCATGGATCATCGTATCTCAGCCGCGTTGAATCTGGAACTGGATCTTGCAAGTGTAAGGGTGACGATGCTGGCGGTCCGATAGCGGAGCAAAACTATACCATATATGGAAACTGGGACGGGACCCGTCCAATTTTAGAAGGACGGGTACCCGTCCGCCTATTAGCCGCCCTCCTTCTCAGGTACGCTTGTCATACGATACAAGTACGTTTACAGGCCAATTTTCAACCCAAACTGGACGGCAAGCTTGGATGTAGATGCTTGCACCTAAAGAGCGCCTCCTTTTTCCCAAAGAAAGACAATGTCGTTGCAAAGAGGAAAATGCCCATGCACTATACAGTGAGGTGCAGGTCCAGCGTCAGTAAGCTGCCATTGTAATTTTACCAAAAATGCCCAAAAGTGGATTAAGCGTGGCGCATGCACAGTGTACCACTAGCTCTAACATGATCCCTGCCCTTTCCAAGCACTAACAGCATGTAAGCGCCTGAATATTCAGAAAGCAAGAGCCATGGACGACCAACTAAAGATGGACCTGCAATATTCTAATGTCCGTTTCTGACCAAAAATCTATACAACATTTATCAGCAGTTACGCATACACATCCCACTGACGAAGACGTAAAAACGTCGATTACTGTGGCCCTCATGTGGCCTAGCCCAAGGGTAGGTGCGAAGAACGAACTTCCTGCGTACAACATACAGCTGATCGGCCAATATGCCAACTACAACGCCGGACAATTCCTCGTTTGGCGCTCTTGTACTGAGGAAGCCTGCCTCATGGATTATCAAGTTGCTGTTGGGGCACCAGCCAGTCGCCATCACCATCATCGCCTACCAATCATGATCAACGAATGCTCAGCTGCGCCTACCCCTCTCTGCAGATGGAGGCCTCACAGAAATGAGGGGTATTCCAACTTTCCCACGTCATTCCACGGTATCGATCATTAGATGTGAGCCGGAACGGTCATGGAAGGACTCGGAGTCGCCGCCAACATAATCGCTGTCATCGACCTCTCCGCCAAGGTCGCGACGCTGTGCTTCCAGTATTCCAAAGATGTCTCTAGCGCCCGGGCGGATATCGAGCGTCTCCGCAACCAGGTCGAACACCTGGGGACTACTCTGCGGGCTACGCAGTGCCTGGTAGAAGGGACCAAAAGCTTGTCGCTTTCGATATCCAAGGGACTTGTTGGCTCATTCCGCAGCTGCATCGCCGACCTGGAGCGATTGGAGAAAAAGCTTGATCCAAATCCTGTACGTACCGCTATGCGGCGCTATGGCATTCGAGCACTCAAATGGCCATTTAACAGCAAAGAGGTCGACCAACTTCTGGCCGGTCTTGACCGTCACGAGAAAACCATCTTACTCGGACTCCAGGTTGATCAGACGTACGAGCACAGACAAATTCCCTGTCGCTACCGAGACTAACATATTACCAGGGCCATACTCGTCGACATGCATGAAAGGGTCAAACGGCTGGGGCTTCAGCCGGCCGAGGATGCCTCGGTTTCCCGCAAGCCCCATTTCATGATGCCGTTCACTCCTGACCCAGACTTTGTCCACCGTCCTATGATCGAGAAATGGATGCAAGACAAATACAGCCAACCCAGCCAGCGGATGGCTTTGGTCGGCATGGGCGGCTTCGGGTAATGAATCCTCGCTATTTCTCCATGCTGGCACTAACATGGTAATAGGAAATCCCAGCTGGCCATCCAGTTTGCACACCACGTCTATGCGGCTGAACCCGGAACCAGTGTATTCTGGGTGCATGGCCGCAGCAAGGCGACGTTCGAGGAGTCGTACCGCGCTCTTGCAGATGTTCTCGCCTTGCCTCGTCGGCACGAACCAGAGGTCAACGTGCTGGCACTCGTGCGTGACTGGCTGCAGAGGGATGACATCAATCCGTGGCTGATGGTCGTCGACAATGCCGATGATACCAGGCTATTCTTTCTTGACAGAGGGCACGATGACGCCTTACAAGATCGAGTTGCCTCGTATTTGCCCAAATCAACCAAGGGCAAGATTCTCGTCACATCGCGCAGCCTTGACGCAGCAGAAAAGCTAGTCGGTAGTAGCCAAGCAACGTTGCGAATCCCCACCATGGGAGAGGAGCAAGCTCTGGAACTTTTGCAGAGGAGGCTGGAAAACAAGACAGACGAAGCTGCAGCAAAGGATCTTGTCCGCACACTTGATTGCATCCCGCTAGCAGTAAACCAGGCAGCAGCATACATCAATCGACGCAGTCCACGAGTGACTACCAAGTCATATCTGCATGAATTTTACAGAAGTGAAAAGCGAAGAGATAGCCTTCTTCGCAGCGATAAAGGAGATCTTGGTCGGCAAGATGGGGTTTCCAACTCTGTTGTGGTGACGTGGCAGGTGACGTTCGAGCAGATCAGGCGGGAGCAACCGCGCGCCGCCAATCTTCTATCGTTGATGAGCCAATTTCAGGCTCAAAACATACCTGAGATCATGCTCCATAGCTACAACGACGACGACGAAGAGACCACGGCGGACGAGGGAAATGATGTAGACGGCATAGACACTGGAAGCGAAAGCGACGGTGAAAGCGAACGAACAGGCTTTGAGAACGATATGGACGTGCTGCGAGGCTACTCTCTTGTTCATATTTCGACGGTGGGGCTCTGTGAGATGCATTCGCTTGTCCAGTTCTGCACTCGCTCGTGGATCTCGGAATATGGTGACCCAGCAAGGTGGAGTCGGCTGTTCATGAAGCTAGCAGCCGACCATTTCCCCTCTGGCACGTTCGAGACATGGGCTGTCTGTCAAAGTCTTCTTCCTCACGTCGAACCTTTAGTTGATAGAAAGCCAAGAGAGGAGAGCATTGTTGCAAATTGGGCTGAAGTACTGACAAATATATCTTGGTACATGCTGATGATTGGCGAATACACACGAGCAGAGACGCTGGCAAAGGCAGCTGTTCAGGCAAGAATTTGCATCAATGGTCTCGATCATCCCTCGACGCTGACCAGTATGGCCAACTTAGCTTCGACGTTTTGGAACCAGGGTCGATGGGAGGAGGCAGAGAAGCTTGAGGTGGAAGTGATGGAGACTCGCAAGGCGAAGCTTGGGGTCGATCATCCCGACACGCTGACCAGTATGGCCAACTTAGCTTCGACGTACAGGAACCAGGGTCGATGGGAGGATGCAGAGAAGCTTGAGGTGGAAGTGATGGAGACGAGCAAGGCGAAGCTTGGGGTCGATCATCCCGACACGCTGACCAGTATGGCCAACTTAGCTTCAACGTACAGCAACCAGGGTCGATGGGAGGAGGCAGAGAAGCTATTTGTGGAAGTGATGGAGACGAGCAAGGCGAAGCTTGGGGTCGATCATCCCGACACGCTGACCAGTATGGCCAACTTAGCTTCGACGTACAGGAACCAGGGTCGATGGGAGGATGCAGAGAAGCTTGACGTGGAAGTGATGGAGACGAGCAAGGCGAAGCTTGGGGTCGATCATCCCGACACGCTGACCAGTATGGCCAACTTAGCTTCAACGTTTTGGAACCAGGGTCGATGGGAGGAGGCAGAGAAGCTATTTGTGGAAGTGATGGAGACGAGCAAGGCGAAGCTTGGGGTCGATCATCCCGACACGCTGACCAGTATGGCCAGCTTAGCTTCGACGTACAGGAACCAGGGTCGATGGGAGGATGCAGAGAAGCTTGACGTGGAAGTGATGGAGACTCGCAAGGCGAAGCTTGGGGTCGATCATCCCGACACGCTGACCAGTATGGCCAACTTAGCTTCGACGTACAGGAACCAGGGTCGATGGGAGGAGGCAGAGAAGCTTGAGGTGGAAGTGATGGAGACTCGCAAGGCGAAGCTTGGGGTCGATCATCCCGACACGCTGACCAGTAGGGCCAACTTAGCTTCGACGTTTTGGAACCAGGGTCGATGGGAGGAGGCAGAGAAGCTTGAGGTGGAAGTGATGGAGACTCGCAAGGCGAAGCTTGGGGTCGATCATCCCGACACGCTGACCAGTATGGCCAACCTAGCATTCACTTGGCACAGTCAAGGCCGGCTTGAAGATTCTCTTACTTTGATGCAAGGCTGCGCTCATCTACGTCAAAAGAAGTTAGGCCACACCCATCCGCACACTCAGTCATCAGTCGCAACGCTGCATTCATGGCAGGCTAGTCGTCTCGCGCTGGAAGGTGCCTCCAGTTGTTAAATTCGTTTCCTAGAGTAATTATATATTTATTCTTTTTTTAATTAGTGCTTTCTCAGTAAGCGATACGAATTTTACAGTTTTTTCAACGGAATTTCAATGATTGTAGCTTTCATGCAGAAACATATGGCCATTGGAGTGTTGTAATCATAGACGATCTTCAAAGTTGGTCGTGGGCAGGGTCATTGAAGGTCTTATTTTCCAGGCACACACTGTGCATGCGCCACGCTTAGTCCGCTTTTGGGCATTTTTTCTACAAAAAGTTTCTGAGCACAGACCAGGTCATGGCTGGTGTGGCATGTACAGTGCGCAACTTGAAACGTCAGAAACACCAAAAATGCTGACGCGCCATACATAACGCTTCCAGCGGCTGGTGCTGACAATGACAGCAGTCAACTTTCATCCGCCCCAAGACGTCTAAAACAAGCCTCAGCTTGCTGTCCCAATATGGCGCCCAGGCTATCTGATGCTGGCGCTTACGCCGCGGCTGTTGATGCCTGACAGTTGAGGCGTGCGAAAGTCGAGATCGTCGTAGTCCCACTGGGTTGGGTCAAACGGCTGACTGTCATCCTCCATAGCAGCGACTTTAGGGCGTTTGAATGACGGACGACGACGAGAGGGATGGAAGAGCGAAAACACGACAGCAACACATGGGAAGACGTTTCGTGACACTTGATTACAGCTAGCTAGAACATTCTGCCCGTCTGAACCACGCAAGCCCATGGCCTTTGATCTCTTTGTCCCTCTTTTGGTGAACCCCTTCGTTCAAAGAAGGGCTAAAAACAGAGCAGCCCCACTTTCCTTTGACCTTGCATCTCATTGAAGCGGTTATCGATAAGCAATCGATAAGAGTATCAACCATTCCGCCTTGGGCTAATGTGCCATGACAGACGCGCCGTCCTCAATTACTCCAGGGTGCTGGGCCTGCTTAATCCTATCCAGAACCTAGTCTGATGCTTCTGACGAAATTTTCTTCTGACTTGCAGCGACAATTCAAGACTAAACACATGGCCGACATGACTACCTGCAATGACTTCTACAGCCTTACAGATGGCGTTAAGTCACGTGGATCATGCATGTTTGGGAGGACTGAGCCTCGTTGACCCCGCGCGACGGTCAGGCTGCCATTGCTGTAGGGTAATTAATTTGTGCTTTTCGTCGTCTGCTGTCAGCATCACAATATGACTGAGTATATTAAAATAAGAAATAACCGCATTCTGGACGTCCGGAATACAGTAGAGTATAAGTTAAGACGAAATATGCCGACTTTTTGCGGCCATAAACAACCGTTTTAACGACCGTAAGCGACAACAGCGGCCATTACGAGAAGGTAGGACAAACCATGCCACACACTGTGACTAGCCACAAGCCACAGTAGCCACAGTAGCCATGCCATGGTCCGTGCCCAGAAACTTTTTTTACAAAGTGTCGCACTTGGCGTGCTTAAAGGGTTAAAGTGAATGTGATGTGCAGCGGCAGCCTTTGATTTCGGCCGGGACTGTACTGCTGTTGCCTGGAATTCCTGGTTGCGGATCTGGGGAAGTACTCTCGCTTGCATGAATGAGGTAAGTACATTAAGATGTGCGCTTTTTCAATCGAGCAAGAGAGTACACAATGTAAGGCTCTACTATAGGTGGATCTGTAGGGCTTAGTTTATAAAACGAGAGTTATTGTCGGAGAGGAAGGTGCAAATACTCAATACTGTCGAGACGCGCTGTGACATGAGATGGGCACGTCTCAAGATATCTTGGACAGAAGTGGATACATCATCTGACTCGTTGGGAGCATCATACTCTCCATATAAACCACTTTCTGCTCCTCTTGTCCTTGCGGCATGAGGGTGACTCGTTGCTTCAGATACATCGTCTAGTTCTTGACCATCGTAATTTGTTGACCGCAGGGTAAGCATACCTCGAAAATACCATCATCAAAACACTAGTCCCAGAATGGCGTTCCCTTGGTACGGCGCGTCAGCCACTTCTTGTCAGCACGCGCCATTGACCATGGGATAATGCCATACACACCTAATTGAGAGTTGTAAGATGGGATCGCCATGAAAAACTTAAACTCAGTGTCACTCTCAGAAACCATACCAGTACACACAGCCCAGCGCAAGGAACATGGCAGTTTGCAAGTGCCAGAGTATAAAGTAAGCCATTTTACGTACACTGGGGCAAATTGCGGACCAGCAGAGATGTGCCAGGCCAAGTAAAATGCTAGTATACAAGCGCTGGTACACAAACTACTCTGGCTTACCTGTGCTGGCACACATGCGCTGGCGCACATGTGCCAGGACATTCGTAGTGGCGCATGCTGGCCAGAGCAGGACTACTAGTGGATGTAGCCTAGCTCATGTGTGCCATTCCGGATACGCCAGCACACGTGGTGTAGCTTATCTGTAACAGCATGGATGGGGCGGCACGTGTGTGCTAGCGCAAGTGAACCAGCGTATACACGCCAGCACACACTGCGTGCCGACACAGATGTGCCAGTGCAACACCTGTACTAGCACACCCAGACCAGCTCAGCATGTATGCTGGTCCATGTGTGCAGGCGCATTTGTTGTACTAGTTAACCAGCTCCAGTTCACCTAAAGTGCCAGTGCACGCGGACTATCGCAGGGAATGTTCTAGCACATATATGCCAGGTCATCTCGCTGAAACGATTTGATTGAGTAATCTTGATCTATCTCGCAGAGATATTGGGTACAGTTAAAGAGTACCATCAGCATCATCAGTTGCAGGTACCCTATTCCTCTTGATTTGCAGCGCACGGTGAAGAAAACCCTCTCTTGCTCTTTTCCTAGGCCTCATGGAATAAATATCTCCCAAGATATCATGCTCACTATATACCAGGTTTTCTTTGATAAGGATTATGAGCCTGTTCTCTTCCTTTTCCTCGATCTCCAACGCTCTAAAGCATGTGTAAGACGTCAACGTCCTCATATCCTTGTCAGCTATACTGTAGCCTTGTTTCTCGATTACCTGTGACCATACCGTCAACTCTGCCTTCGTCTTTACAACCCTTGTTCTTCTCCTTACTTCCACCGGGAATGCCATCCTTTGCAAGTCCGAGGTTTCAGGCGTGAGCGGTGGATTGTCCTCTTCGATTTCTCGCAAGTCTGCGGTTTCGGAATAAATATCTCCCAAGATATCATGCTCACTATATACCAGGTTTTCTTTGATAAGGATTATGAGCCTGTTCTCTTCCTTTTCCTCGATCTCCAACGCTCTAAAGCATGTGTAAGACGTCAACGTCCTCATATCCTTGTCAGCTATACTGTAGCCTTGTTGCTCGATTACCTGTGACCATGCCGTCAACTCTGCCTTCGTCTTTACAACCCTTGTTCTTCTCCTTACTTCCACCGGGAATGCCATCCTTTGCAAGTCCGAGGTTTCAGGCGTGAGCGGTGGATTGTCCTCTTCGATTTCTCGCAAGTCTGCGGTTTCGGACATGGGCGGTGGGGAGTCCCCTGCGAACGGAAAAAGGTCTGCCTCCTCCTAGTATGGTTGATTAGTCTTTTTCTTTTTCTTGCCACTTGCCATGGAGACTACGTCTCTTACCTCTTGATTTCTCACCCCCTGTGCTTCTGATTCGAGTTCCTTCCTGCGAGATTCCAAGGTGTCAATAACCTGCTCAACATTCTTCTTTTGGTGTTCAAGGCGTTCTAAGTCGTCACTGGCCGTCTCTTTCCTGGAGTTGAGGGCGGAGAGACTCTGTCGCTCGTCTGAAATCTTCTGACACAGGGTCTGGTACTCTGTGTCCAGATCTCTCTTAGCCGCTTCTCCTTGATTTACTTCAGTCTGAAGTTGTGTTTTCCGATTTTCCAGAATCTGTCCCTGCGCTTTGAGGGTTCTGATGCTTTCGTCGAGCTTATTCTCTTCCTGCTTTTTGTCGTCAATTCTTCTTCTCTGGTACTGCGATTCTAGCGAGAGTAACTGGTCATATCTCTCCTGCAGTTCAGAAATGGATGCGCGTAGTTGCTCCTCTTGGCGTACTAATTGTTCACTGGCCCCATGCGTTTGAGGCCGGTATTCATCGTCAACCAGGTCGTACTCGCCCACCTCGGACGCCCTTTGAAGTAACACGTCGATACCGCGTGGTTCAACTGGGTAGATGTCAAAGTAGAGCGATCGTTGGGTGAAGAAGAAGGATGATTCAAGACTTTCCGAGTCGAACGGCTTATGGAAATTCGAAAGAAAGAGCGAACTTTTGTACCTCTCCAAGTCCTCAGGATAAGGTTTGCCGTGCTTATAAGGCTTCGTGACGATGTCCGGATCGTGTATAGAGGCGGGCTGTGAAGAGGATGGTCGCCAGCACGCGTGGGCCCGTATATGATCTATCTGATCCGATCGGCATCCGAGCCTATGAGCAAGTACCGCGAGCTCGAAGAGCTTCGCCTCGTTTACGCTGCTCTTGGGCCCAGCTCGTTTTGGCGTTTCGTCGCGAGGTAAAGATCGAAATTCTCGTAAAGCAAAAAGCCACAGCTGTCTACGTGCGATCTCGAATTGATCGATGTCGCCGACGTGAACCAGTTTGAAACGAGTGTCAGATACCTGTAACAAGCAACGGCCATCGCCTCTCTCTACAAACCCATGATTTAAATCGTCCCATAGGTCCCGCGCGGGACGGCCAGGTGGGACCAGGTGTCTCAGGCAATCGGTAATTTTCTCTAGATAGTTTACGTTCCCGAAGAAAATGTCCAACGTTGGAACAGCTCGGTCCGTCGTGGCTGATTCAAGCCGAGACAAGATGGCGGCTCGTTCTGGAGCGTCGAAGTTACGCAAGACCTCGCCAATGTTGGCAAGGTTGAGGTCGGCGTAGGCACCTGACCCTCTGCCACTGACCGCCTTGACAGTGTTCATATCTAACCTCAGTTTCATGCTCACATCGTGACAGCAGATGTAGTCCCAGAAGTCAAACACCCGCCTGATCTGATTTCGGGTCTGAAGCGTCAATGTTTAGAAAAGCATGCAGTGTCATCATTGTCGAAGCGCCTACCTGTTGTCTCGGCATGGCTATTATCTTCCCTATGTTACCGAGGCTGATTCCCCAGAAGAGGGCGGGAATCTCATGGAATCGCCTCAGTACGTCTCCTTGAGAAGACGGACCCGACCATAGCCGCTTCAGGGCTTTCGCTTTGCCCTCGGAATGACGTATAAGCTGGGCGAACCATGGGTTGGGTGTGTGTCCTTGTCCAGGACCGCCATTCTTCAACCACAGCAGAGTGATGTTGTAAAAGTATTCAGCATCTGTCGTTTGTCTCTCGCTCACCCTCTCGTTTGCCAGGTCGTGTCTCGCATCTTCGCTTAGATCTGTTTCTTGGACTTAACACAGCCATATTCTCGGAACGTCAGGTCGAGAAGCATCGCATACCTGTTGAGTACAAGCGGACAATCCAACGTTTCTTTCGGTTTGCCACGGTTGCGTCAGAGGCCAGAACTCGGTGTTCACCTTTGAGGCAGATGACTTTGCCATCGGCAAGATCCAGTTCAGCAAATACCCCGTCTTCCTTCTTGAGACTTTCGAGGGAGAGGTTGTTCTCAGCTCTCTGCAGGCTTTCCTCGAGCAGTGTTGGATCGATCAAGGCCGGGATCTGGTGGCTGACCTGCTCCGGGGACCAGTCGCACCCGCGTCTGAACATGGTCTCCAAACTAGCCACATTCTTCTCGTCTGGGCTTTCTCTGAGCGGATTCTGTTGCCGGCACCAGTCGAAACTTAGGGCTCCAAATCTGATGCTTGCTACGCCCAAGAAACGCTGCTGCTTCTCTTTGTTTAGCCGCTCTCTGCGGGTACGGGAATCCATTGTTGATGGAAGTTATCGTGGTGCAAATGTCAACAGCGATGGAAAGACACAAATAAAGAGAAACAAAAGGGCCAAAACAGTCACTGCCAATGCTGCAAGGGACGAGACATAGGAGTTTGCGAGGGGCCGACTCTCTGGCGGTTATAACAGCCTTTAATAGACCTTTTTCTTTTGATCTCTCCTCTGGACAGCATATATGTAAGACTAAGTGATATATATCCTATGCTTCTGCCATGGCATCCAGTCCATTCTATCGTGGCATGACCGTGGGCATTATGGACGGCGTGAACGAACCGGATAAGAGGGCCACTCGGCTTGAAGATTTCTTTGGCGGTGGTGGTGACATGGCAGACTTTGAGGTTCCATCACCCAATATAATTCCTGCGGAAGGGGATCCCTCTAGTAGTCAAAGCACGTCCGACAAGAAAGCCAAGACCCTTCACGGAACTCCACCCCATCCCAAGGCTCCGCAAGCCCTGAAGCTCTCTAAGAGAGTTGCTTTTGCCGGCCTCCCAGTGATAGTTGAGAACCAGGAGACTGTGGCAGGTCCTAAGGAGCACGTAGAGCATAAAGAAGTAGCCGCATCACAGCTGCATGATCCATCCAAGAGCAGCCCCCTATCACGGCACTTTGAAGCATACTACAAGATCCAACTAGGTCGAAACGAGGATATACCAGTGTGCAGGATAAAACCGGCGGCCTTCGAAGAGAATCCAGCGGTCCTAGACCAGAAACTGACCTCTGTCTTGTTATGGACCCTATCGGGATCCGACGATAGAGTCCCTAACAAAAGCGAAGACCAGGTGAAGATAGTCCATGCGATTGTGAGTGAAAAGTTCGTTAAAGGAATTGGAGGGTACGAGATGCCCAAGCGAGGCGTGTTCACTATAGTGTACGAATTCATGCCAGTATCTCTCGCAGATGTAGCGGCGTCCCGTAAGGTTCGTGGTTCCGAACTGGCCTATATCCTGAAACAGGTTTGTGCCTCAACGATTCCTCACAGTCAAGTGCTCATGTGCTCACATGCAAGATCCTGGGCGGGCTGTTGTACCTTGAGGGACGTGATATGGGTAACGCAGAGTTGGATTGCTCCAACGTGCTGCTTGATACGTCTGGCGAGGTCAAGATTTGTATGGCAACCCCTTTCCGAAAGCAGATTGGCATCCTAACTAACCTTTTTGTAAAAAAGGGGGTCAGCATTTCTGTTCCTCTGGGACAGCCGATAACTTGGTCGCCGGTTTCTGGAGAATAACAGTAGAGCTCATGAATGGCTATGTGAAGGAAGACGTGCGAGGGGACCATCTTGACTACGCAAAGTGGACGGCATACCCAGAAGCTGTCGACTTTTACAAGTGTCTGGAGACTTTGAACAACGCTACAAGTGATGGCGTACGTCTGTCACCCACTAAGAGCAGCACAGGTCGTAGCAGGTTCGAGACCATCAAAAAGGTAAGAGAAGAACCATTCCACATGATGTGCGCCTGGTCGGGAGTGAGCTAATCCCGAGTGAAGCATCCATTCTGGGCCACGGCCTGCAGACCTCACGAGGTTGGGGTACTTGCACAGCTTGTTCTGTACACAAATCGATGGGTAGTAAGTAAGTTATAGAGAAATATTCTGATACAAGGGGCGGTAGATAAGCTATAGGAGACTCGCGGCTACGGGAACGTGCCTAATAACCTGGCGCGAGTGAAATCGTAGATTTATTTAGTCTAGGTTGATCTATTTACTGCTAGAAGAAGTGTGTTCGTAAAAATACAAAGCCAATTTCCCGACACCTAAGAAAGGTTCCGGAGCAACAACGTGTAGCAAGGCACAACCCGCTTCCCAAGGCGACTGTCTCTGATATCGTCAGTTCAACTACCATGTGCAAATATGAGAGGATGATAACGAGTACATCAAGGTTGATAATCTGTAAACACTAGGTCGACAGCGCGCGAATGCTCTTCTGCAAATTCGACGAGCGTGTTCCTCATATCTTTGGAAACCGACGCTGCACGTGCTGTCAGTCTTGCTCGGCATATTAAGATCAAAGACTGACCTGCGATCATGGTGGGCTTCTCGGAGTCGTCATGAGCCGGGGTCATGACTGCATCGCAGATCAAAAGTGTCTCGAGAGGCAAGTGACGTTTGTAAACCTTGATCCTAGTCCTACCTGGCTTCTCACTTTCCTTCTTTTCCATTTCCTGGATGAACAGCTGGACTTTCGGGGGCAATAAGGAGTTTTCCTCCTCGTAACACATGGAAATCTTTAAACCCGATATTTGCGGGGGTTTCCTGCCTCCCTCCTTCGTGTCATTGCCTTCGTCAAGGGCAAGGGCAAAGTCGATTATATCAAAAACCGCATGTGATTGTTCTATAGCACTGGTCAATCGGAGAAGAGAATAAAAGAAGCAGGGACCTACTCCAGGACGGGATATGCCAGATGAGATGTATGGGCGCGCTACAGATTCCACGCGCCCGAATCGCATGCACTAGCCATTGTAGATACGGCGCGACAGCCACCACACCTAGGCCTGTGGCAACCAGCAGGATCGTTTCATACCCTTTCATGTCGGTTGTAGATCCGTAAGGGCCCATGTAAAGACCAATGTTGGACTTCAAGCCACGCTTCACTGCATCCCGTAACTTGCTGGTGAGGCCGCGGTTGACATCGACAAACACCTTCAGTTCTGTTTGCGCATGGGTTGACCAGTTGGCAACGGTGAACGGGTGGCTCTGGACCCCTGATAGCGGGCCCAACGGGATCCATAGGTTAATGTATTGCCCAGGCTCGACCTTGACTGGCTTTCGCAGCGCCATCCTGACCTGAATGTAATCGTAGCTACCATTCTGACCGAGGGACACCGACTGAAACCACCAACCGTTCGTATACACAGTCTCCCCGACCTGCCAGGTCAGGGAGCCTACGAAGATGCCGGAGATCACATAGAGAAAGATGCGAGAAAAGTTCGTGTCGGTCGGAATGTGGCGCCACATGGCGAAGCCCAACCATCCTGCTGCAAGATAGTGAACGGACAGCAGCATCTCATAAGGAATCCATGACGGGAACGTCCTGATAGGTATGAGGACGAAGTAGATCCCAGCAAGCGCCTGTGTGATGTCAGCTCTCAACAACTTATCGCGGATAGCGGGCTCGTTACTAAAGCAGCATAACGATTGTGCTCCTGATTTACAATAGACCATCCGTGTCTGGAGAACGATCCTACGACGTGGATGGTGGACAGCATGACAACCACGTACCCTACACTGGCGTGTATTCGTCTCTGGGCACGAAGCCGAAAACGCAAGACGGAAGCGATGAAGTCGAGGCAGGGGCTAATATACATGATTATGAGGTTAATGAATGCTAGCTTGCCCGCTCTAGAGCAGGCCTCTGCTATGTCCTTGGCATTGATGAGGACGCAGCACAGGTTTGGTGCAAGGTAAAAGATAAACATGAAAAGATGAGCCCAGGTTATAATATCCACGCTACTTCCGCGACGGAATGGACCCCTATACGCCAGACGCATCACCACCCATTGAGAGATTCTTCTTCCCAGGCGACCGAAGAAGGGGAGCCTGTAGATGCGTAAGGCCGGTGGACATAGGCAACGGAGAATGATCCGTATGACACGCCGCAGGGCTAGCAGCACGAGAAAGCCCGTCAACCCTATTGCGTACCAGTCCGTTACGGTTAGGATACTAACATCAAGCTCCATTGATGCGGTGAATCTTTTGATACACGAGGGAAGGGGGCAGCCAGGATATCGGATGCCATGCATATGCATATAAGTGCCTAGACAGGCCGTTCCAGCCGCTTCATGATGCAGTGGCGTGGAAATGAACTAATGCTTACAGCTCGGTTTGGCTCCTGTGAGTGCGAGACCAAAAGTCCAAATCGGTCTTTTTCAAGGTTACCGATGTGCATCAAGGACAAAAACTGGCCGAAAGTCTAAACCCAGTTCTGTGCTTTCTTCTGAATTTGTACGCGCTCGGCGTCACAGGATCTTACGTTTGGGTCTTGACGAGCCTTCGTAGCAGCATGGCAAGCTCGCGTGCAAGAACTACTCATACCCACCCAGCGCGTCGCTCGTCCTCGACATCCTCACGACAACGGACGATATGAGCGCAAGTACACTACTATAGCGACCGATAATGCACGACATGTGTCATGTAACGCAGGATATGTCTCTAAGTCTTATACGTTGCGGTGTTCAAGCCCTCCCAGTCCGCTAAAAATCATTTATCTGTACTGCTGGTGCAAGAGCAGAATAGGTTCCAGCGATCAACTGTTGGCACCATACTAGGCCCACGCGCGCACCGACATCCTCTGCGCGTCTGGTGTTCACATCTCGTTACAAGAGCGATATATGCGAAGCCCCAGAGAACCGAACGAAGAAGCGAACATCCTGCCCGGTCCTGAGCGTGACACAATGTTCATCTTTTGCTCCGTCCACAGTAACCCCTTCCCGGAGGCCACTTCACCTCTGTCGCGGATTGGGCGATACGCGCTTGCCTCCGTGCTCTTCATCACCGAGTTGACGTTGCTGATGGGCGTGCCAGCGACGACAGGCTTTCTGGCATGGTCTACTCGAAACCAGCTCTGGCCGGCTCTGAACGATGCGGGGCTGGGGAAGGAAGCAGAGGAGGTCCTGGGCTACCTCGTCTTTGACACGATATTTCTTGGTTTGCTGATCTGGGGTGCTGTGCCCGTTCTTACGGTGAGCAGAATGGGTGGCAATAGAGGAAGGGTGCTCACGTATGCGGCGTTCGGCGGGATGACGGTGGTGTTTGTCGGCGTCTCGATTCGTACGATGTACTTGACCTGGAACTGGGCAGTGCTTTTCGAGCTGGCGACCGGCGATGCGAGTCTGGCGGGACGATGCAAGTTCATCTCCCTCACGTTGGGTGTCCTGCTATGTTTGGGTTGCGCGTCGGCCGTCATCTACTCACTCTATACGGCAAAACTCGGTACGCCCTCGGTCATTCGGCAGATGCTGGATGATGCTGCGCACTTGCTTTGTCCCGATAAGATGCGAGTCAGGAGGGTAGCCGACGGAGATGATGAGGAGAGCATGAGCAAGAGCGCCGGTGTCCAACTATCGCGTAGTCCGTAGCAGTGCGTGCCGCACAAGGGGACGGTGAGGGGAGAAAGCATGCGTCGTTTGCGTTCAAGGGGGCGGGTAGGAGCTCCGAGCTGAAACGAGAAACGAGCGTGCATGTTTGGGCTCGCAGCAAAGGCGAGTTCAGAGTGCCAAGTGAATTGGGATACAGAGTATATCAGGTGGATCGGCAAGTGGGTACAGAGTACCATCAGGTGGATCGGCAAGTGGGTACAGAGTACCATCAGGTGGATCGGCAAGTGAATTGGGGTACAGAGTACAAAGTGAATTGGGGTACAAAGTGGATACATCAGCTATGGCGCGTATCGCGCACGCATGGCGTGTCGCATTTCACGTGAAACGTGACGCGTGACGCGTGATGCGTGGGGTTCATGCATCCAATGATCATTCGTTAAAACTGGCACTCTTGAATTACCCCTGGATCCTACCTATGCCCGCACTTGGGCGGCGACCTGTTGTCCAAGATGATCGTGGAAAAGCGATAAGGTGAGACCGACAACGAGGCATTACGAAAAACAACCACAGAGGCCACTCCCTGCGACAATTCTTCCTGTCTGTTCGTGATAACCAGCAAAATGAGCCTTGTTATCATTCCCCACACCATCGTCAATCTCACCCAAGGGTGAGCTCTCGAACTCGTCGGACAAAACGGGCTACCTACACTGCTGGGGCTATATCAGTTACTAAACCAGCGGAGAGGAGGGTGAGCTTGGAGACAACAGGAGAAGACGCTCCAGGAAATGTTCCATATTGCAAGGCGGCGGGGCACTGATGCACATAGTGGTAGACGGGTATGAACGTCTTGGTATCACATTGAACGGGGCACATTGAACGGGGCGGCTTTCCATCCATTTCGCTACGCAAGCACTCTTTTCGTCCAACTCTCGCAAGATCTTTCTGAACAAGTGTTGCTCTGATCAGTAATTCCGTAGCCTCTTCGACGCAGTGCCGGCATAACAATACTTTTGACTTGCCGCTGTCTGTTGCAGGTTACCGTTCGGCAATAGACTGGAAACCAATTCATAAGAACACATTTGCTCAGCATAGCGCAGTGATTCTAGGTAACCTGTAAGCACTCGTGGCAAATTGGACGACTGGAGGCACTGGCAAGCAACATGATCCTGACGAGGACGACAATGCTTTGATGGTGGCGTAACAGCAATCTATGCTATACTGAATCATTCTTTGTAAGACTGGCAAAGCTAAGTATGCTTACTAGGAGCATGAGACAAGACAAGACTAAAATCAGTACATGGTAGATAAGCATTGTCACTGCCTAATAGCTCAACAACTTTATTTTAACTCGTAGGAAATATGTAAGAAAGCGTCACTGCCTAATAGCTCAACAACTTTATTTTAACTCGTAGGAAATATGTAAGAAAGCATGGGCATAGCACATCACTCGCACAAGGTGGTCAACAACTCGACGAGACATCCGTTTCCTCATCTTCAGGCTTTTCCATGGCTACTTCCTCTAATCGCTCCGCTACTTCCGGATTGCCCATGACCGTTGCGATTTGGGGATAGGTGAAAAGACCACGACCAATCCGAATACGGTACCATGGATCTGCTCCTTCCTCAATGAGAAGCGCGATGGTCTTCCAATTATGAGGTGCCTTCGTATCGACTTTTCTGCGGTTGAGTAGATGGCCAATAAGAGGAAAGGAAAGACAAAAAGTGCTTTGGAAAGGGGCTGTGTATACCCAAGTTGAGGGAGAGGAAATCAACTTGGCACTCAGTAGAATATGTAACAAAGACGGTTTGAAGGCGGTGAAGAAGGAAGTTGGGATATGAGACTCGAGGGGGCATCACTCCTTTGCGTAGCGTCCGCATGATGCTGCGAGCGGCTAAGGACCAGCTTTACCACGTAACATTCCGATACACCCAATTAAGGCGATTTCCGGCCTCGCAACCAAGCTTTCCGACTTGATCAGGCCCAAACCAGGGAACAGCCCTTTGATGCAAGTAAAAGAATATTATACTCTGACAGCCTAAACAGTCTCTGGAAAAGCTAGTCTGCCATTCCATCAATAAATAGTCTCCACAGGGACAGCGCGGGCCTAAGATCCTAGGGTATATAAACTGGTACTTCTCCTCGCCCCTGGAATCTGAGAAACAATGTCGTTCACATACCTGCTACTGAGCTAGGGCTACCTCTGACATAGAAGTCATAACCAAACCCTACCACATACAATGGCAGCCCTCAGGTGCCCACAACGTGTCGAGGAAGGTGCCCTTATACGGACTCCTTGGTCTGCCCACGTCATGATAAAGGACATTCTCGTAACTGCCCAGGTGGGGCCATGGATCTTTTATGGTGTTCTTGCTCAGACTTTAGATGCGATTTCGTCGGACTGGATGAGCTCCGACTGCCTTCTATGGGTTTTTGACGATGAGTCAGGGCCACGGATGTGGCAAGACACCGCCCAGCCGTCGCCCTTCAATTATGAGGACCCCGAAAAGAACTTTGACCAGATCGTAGGCCATTATGAATCCCATGATGGAGAGTGCTATCTCGCAGTCAAATGGAAAAACTGCCTGGCACCGACGTGGGAGAGAGAGACAGGCATGATGTGTTGTAGTCGTACCATCACGCAGTACTTCGCCGAGAATTATACTTGAGTCTTGCTTACCAGGCTGTTGCTTGTCAGCCACTTTATCTGACTGGCAAGACTTCTCGAGGTCGCTTCTTTGTTGCATGAGGCCTTCTCGCTGCGGAACCTTCTGATGGGGAAGCCACCTTCATCCGGAGCATTCTGATCAGAGAGCCAGCAGTGGCGGCCAATACATGGGCACCTAGGTGCCCAAATAAAGTGTAAAGTTGCGCACCCAGGTGCGCCGCCTGACTAGGCGTGGCACCAATACATAGCCTACAACAGGACGGTTAGGGCTACTTTGGAGAGCTGTTGCTGGACAGATAGGCGGGGGATGAGCTCAAAGATACAGCTGTAGCCTAACTGTGGGTTAATGGCTGATTAAAGTCTTGAACACATTATTTTGCGGTGAACACGATTCTATAGGTCCACGGAGCGTTGCAGAGTCGACAGCATGAAAACTGATCCAAAGGCCGCCCTGTGAGGAGTAAGAGCACAGCACACATGTCAATTCAGCGCGCAAAACGACTTGATTATTAGATAGGAAGTGACTATATTCTTTGGTCCATATACGTTTAATTCCAATGCAATATCATCTCCAGGTATCAATGACGGTGTTGTAGTTGAGTCGATGAAGCAAATGTCTTAACACAATCTCAGGTGTTAGTGCTGTTGTACCTGCCGTACGAGTCATGAAGGCCGGCTGAGGCTTTAGTGCTTTGTCAAAGTGTGGGGAATTTTGAGCCAATAATATTGCGTGCCCTAGGGGGGGTGCCCAAGGTTATTTGGGCACCTAGGTGCCCATGTATTGGCCGCCGCCAGCAGTCCGTACCTTATGTAAGCCCAAAGCAAATGATCCAGAGACGCCCCTTATTCCGAGGGGGATTTGAACGAGGCTGCTTCGGACGAGCGTGATGCATGAAGTTGGTTTCGAAGCGCAAGTCATAACAGTTTGTAGCGAGTTGAGTTTCCAAAGAACAGATTAGTCCGTTGTAGGTTTATGTTGGCAGATAATAGGGCGGTATGCTAAGCGACATGACGTGGCACGCTCTTAACACTGAATAGAGCGGGTTATGTCTATTACGGAAAAGAAGCCTTGTTGATAGCTGCTGAGCTACGTTTTCGGTCTAGTGCTAAACAAAGGTATATATACATGGAATTCACGGCTGTGTAAGTGAGCCTGTGTCAAAGACTCATGATGTTTCCAGTGAGCTACAGGGTAATTTTTGTAACGGTTGCACCTAACCGCTAAGCCACAGGGCAAAAGATCGGGCCATAACCACTATGCTAGCGATTACAGTGGTGCTTACAGCTGCCTATAAGGGCCGATCGTAACATAAGTCCTAAAGTAAACTATATTAATTTCCCTAGATTTTTAAAAACATCTTATATAGCTAACTATAAGATACAAAATCTAATATACTGTAAGATATAGTGTATTATTAAGATTTCTATAACGTGGTTGATAAGCGAATGCACCATCCAAGCGAGTGCACCAAAAATCCCTCATCCTACAACATTTTCATCTAATCAGATACTTCTCAACCACCAAAGATGTCACAACCTTTAGATGAGGCTAGAATCCTTCTTGCACTTCAAGCCCTTCAAAATAACCCCAAATTAAGTCTCCGACGCGCTTCAAGTATCTATAAGGTTAACTATTGGAAGCTACGTCGCCGTCAAAATGGCATTCAATCGCGACGCGATTGTATCCCGAACTCCCGGAAACTATCTGATCTAGAGGAACAAATAATAATTCAATTCCTCCTTGATCTGGATTCGCGAGGATTTCCTGCGCGACTGCGTTTTGTAGAAGAAATGGCTAATTCTCTTCTTGCCGACCGCGACGCATCACCTGTCGGCAAGCGCTGGGCTCATAACTTCGTAAAGCGACAACCAGAGCTAAAGATACGTTTATTTCGGAGATATGACTACCAGAGAGCTAAATGCGAAGATCCGACTATTATTTGTGGCTGGTTTAGGCTTGTACAGAATACAATCGCGAAGTATGGTATCCGATCAGATGATATCTGGAACTTTGATGAGACTGGCTTTATGATGGGCGTTATTATGGCTGGAATGGCAGTTACAGGCTCAGAAAGGCAAGGAAGACCAAAATCAGTGCAGCCTGGAAATCGTGAATGGATTACAGTAATTCAGGCGATTAATGCGGAAGGCCGGGCGATCCCCCCGTTTATCATTGGTGCAGGCCAATATCACCTTGCTAACTGGTACCGAGAAAGCAACCTCCCAGCCGATTGGGTTATTGCAACGAGCCAAAATGGGTGGACAAATAACGAGCTAGGTCTTGAGTGGCTAAAGCACTTTGATCGGTCTACAAGTAACCGATCAGTTGGTGCCTATCGTCTTCTGATCCTCGATGGCCACGAAAGCCACCACTCTGCTGACTTTGAGAGATACTGTCAGGATAATAAGATTATCACGCTTTGTATGCCACCTCATGCATCTCACCTACTTCAGCCTCTTGATGTTGGGTGCTTTGCAGTGCTGAAACAGGCTTATGGTCGAGAAATAGAGCATCTGATTAGATGCTCTATAACCCACATTTCCAAGACCGAGTTCTTCCCGGCCTTTTATGCCGCCTTTAAAGCTACTTTCACAGAAAGCAATATCCGGGGGGGTTTTAGAGGAGCTGGACTTGCTCCTCTTGACCCAGAAGCCGTGATCTCAAAGCTTGATGTGCAGCTACGAACCCCAACGCCTCCTGGGGAGGTCAGCCAACCATTAACCCCATGGGTTTCAAAGACCCCAAAGACAGCAATTGAGGCTCAATCTCAGTCTGCATACCTCGAAAAACGAATCAGAAGACATAGAGGCAGCTCCCCAGAGTCAATAATAGAAGCTTTAAAGTCAAATACTAAAGCAACAAGGGCAGTTATGCATGAGGTTGTCTTATTGAGGAATGAGGTCCGAAATCTTCGAGATGCAAATGAGATACTAAGCCGGCGCCGCAGGGCAAAAAGAACTAGATTACAGAAAGGAGGGGCTATAACTGTACAGGAAGCATCGCAAGTAATTGATCAGATGGATGTTGATGCGCAGTGTTACGACCAACAGGTCCTTATGCACGCGGAATAAGCACCCCACTTTTCGCTCCAATCATCAACTACCTACCCTGTAGAAGTCGAATGCACGCCATTCGACTTGCATATTGTCAAGCGCACGCCATTCGACTTGCATATTGTCGAACCGACCTCGTTCGATTTGCATACCTCCAAGTATATATACATTCTCTTAGCACTAGATAGAACTTAGCTCACTAGCTATCAACAAAACTTCTTTACCTGAATACGCCTTACCCGCACTATTCATTATTAAGAGACGTGACACTTCGCTACCGCTCAGTGACAACGCCCTACGCATCTGCCAACATAAACCTAGTACGGACTAGTTTATCCCTTGGGAATCACAACCGTCACACGTTGATAGCTCTTGTTCAGACCGTACCGCGTTAACACTGAGCAATAACATACTGTCAAGATGTCCAGCAACAACACCAACAACGCTCCAGCTCCCCCTTACACAGGACCACCCCCAAGCACCGCCGAAATGATGGCTGAACTTCAGCTACTCCGGAACACCGTACGCACCCTGCAGGTACGGGTCACTGAACTACCTGCAGTGGCACCCCCGGTCAACCCTGTGGACAACCAGCGGGACCTTGGAGAAGTCATCAAGCCAACTCCCCCGGAGCCATTCAAGGGAAAGGCAGCGGACGTCATACCATTCCTGACACGAATGAAAGGATACTTCCGCCTGTTCCCACGCAAACTGGATACAGCAGCCAAGAAGATGCTATACACCGCACCACTGATCCAGGGAGACGCCAAAGACTGGTTCGAACCCATCTGGAAGGATTACCTTGAGAACGAATACAATCAGCAGGACCAGGAAACACAGAATATCTTCGCAGACTGGCTTAATTTCGAGGCACTCCTTAAGGACAACTTTGGAGTCATCAATGAAGAACGACAAGCCGCCGCTGAAATCCTGGCCCTCAAACAACACGGCTCATGCGCAGCTCACTCAGCCAAGTTTCGACAGCTCGCAGCCAAAACAGAATGGGACGACGAAGCACTCATGGAAATATACTACCGCAGCCTTAAAGAAGAAGTCAAAGATGAACTATACAAAGCCGACAGACCCGACAACCTCACGGAGTATATCACCATGGCCGTCAAAATTGACGAACGACAGTATGAACGCAGAAAGGAGAAATCCAGTGCCGGCAGGAAAGGGAGTAATTACAACCCATACTACCCTAATCAGCATAACCGCCGCAATCAAACAACTGGACCCCGAAACGGCAGCAACCAAGGAGGGACACAGCAAAATGACACCTCCTATGGCAGCCACTCCGGCCCAATGACTATTGGAGCCACTCGAGCATACAGGCCACCAACTTGCTGGAACTGTGGCAGGAAGGGACACAAAGAAACGGATTGCTATAACCCTGTGAAGACTAACCAGAAGTACCGACCGGTACCTGAAGGAAGGAACGTACGAAATACTAACTTACAGGAGAACGAAGCGCAAATGGCAATTCGCACTACACGACGAACCAATGCCACCACACAGGTAACTCGCAAGAACTGGCAACCAGTGCCTGAGCACCCAACCATGGAACAACAAGGAAGCAGGATTGCTGTGACCAGAAGAGGCAAGAGCGCCCCTGACACGGGATCGACCAAGCAAGCCCCAGGTAGCAACCTGCACGATCAAAAGATAGGCAACATTCCCGTCAGGACAACAAGACCGGGATCCAATCTGCACTACGAGGACCCTAACTTCGTTAGCGCACGACAAGCAACAAAGGAACTCGACAACGAACGAGCCATCGAAGAGTGGAGACAGAACACAAGGAGAGATCCAGACAGGAGAGACACTCCAAACCCCCAGGAACTAAGACTCATCGAGCAAGAAAACGCACGGGATAACCAACTCGCGTCAGAACATCAAGAAGAACTGAGCCGAGAACACCGATGCCCACACAACGAACAATGTCTAGACGAAGAATGCGACTTACGTCACCCTGACCAACAGGGAAAAGACAACAGCCTGCTGTGCTGGTAGAGCCACAGCACGGCGATGAGAGCAGAAGGGTTACAACGACACCCTCAAGAGCTCTACGAACGACCAAGAATGGTCAACGGACCTGCCTAGAACTGAAAGTACGAATCAAGGGAACATGGCTAACCGCTCTTGTGGATAGCGGAGCTGACGTCAATGCAATCGACCCTCGCACGGTCAATCGCTTGAAGCTACCATGGAAAGACAAGACCCATCCTTACCCGATGAGGAACTTGGAAGGTCAACTATTTGACTACGAAGGAGGACTAATCACTCGCGAGATTGATCACCTCAAGATGTTTGTCGGAACCCGAAGACAAAACATTGACCTCGACATCATCCCCACACCAGGACACGACCTGATGCTAGGATACCCATGGCTACAACGCTACAACCCCCACGTCGACTGGAGGACTGGCCAGATCAGCGGTTACGCTGACCCCTCCGACGACGAGGCCGCAGATTCAGAAACAGACGATGAATTGAGATCTCAAACTTCGACCGACACCCACGGCGAAGAACGGCGTGAACAGAGAATTCACCCACCTCCAAACGGAGTACGACACAAGCAAGCACAAGGCAGGGCGAGACGAGTCAGAAGGACCCTCGCATCATTTGGGAATCAGTTAAGAACACTGAACGAACGGCTAGAACAACAGCCAGAAACGACAGACAGGCTTAGGAACGTACCAGAGGAGTACCGCATCTACGATAGGCTATTTAAGGAGGAGCTCGATACGAAGGTGCCGCAGCATTCACGCTGGGACCACGAGATCTGCCTCACATCAGATGAACTACCCTTCCAGAAGATTTACAACCTTAACGAGATGGAACTCACCACTCTCAAGGAATACCTGGAAGAGGAACTACGAAAGGGTAACATACGAGAATCCTCATCCGCTGCAGGATTTCCTGTTATGTTCGTACCCAAGAAAAATGGAAAACTACGACTTGTTGTGGATTACAGAAGGTTGAACGCTCTCACCATCAAGGACCGGACACCACTTCCGCTCATCACGGAACTCAAGGACCGCCTGCAAGGAAAACAAGTTTTTACTGCCCTTGACCTCAAAGGAGCTTACAACCTGATCCGCATCAAGGAAGGCGACGAATGGAAGACCGCCTTTAGAACGAAATTCGGATTGTTCGAATACCTGGTCATGCCTTTTGGACTCACCAATGCTCCGGCAACATTCCAAAGGATGATCAACAATGTTCTACGACAATATCTCGACGTCTTTGTGGTATGCTACCTGGATGATATCCTAATCTTCTCAGATAACGATGAAGAACACAAGGAACACGTCCACAAGGTCCTCAAAGCACTCCAAGACGCCAATCTTCTAGTAGAACCAGAGAAGAGCCACTTCCATGTTACAGAAGTTGACTTTCTCGGACATACCATCTCACCAGGAGAAATCCGAATGGACCGAAAGAAGATCGCAGCAGTACGAGATTGGCCAATACCAACAACAGTCAAGGAAGTACAAAGCTTCTTAGGATTCGCCAACTACTACCGACGCTTTATTAGAGACTTCAGCAAGATCGCAAACCCACTTACGGAACTCACGAAGAAGGACCGCAAGTTCGTTTGGATCAAGGACGCGCAAGATGCATTCGAGAGATTACGCGACGCCATCCTCGAAGAACCAGTTTTGATCATGTTTGACCCCACGAAGGAGATTGAGTTAGAAACGGACTCATCGGACTTCGCCTTGGGAGGACAGATCGGTCAACGAGATGACAACGGAAAGCTACATCCGATAGCCTTTTACTCTCACAAACTACACGGAGCTGAACTCAATTACCCCATCTACGACAAAGAATTCCTAGCCATCGTCAATTGTTTTAAGGAATTTCGACACTACCTTATAGGAAGCCTCCACCAGATCAAGGTCTACACCGACCATCAGAACATTTCGCACTTCGCCACCACTCAAGAGCTGAACCGACGACAACTTCGTTACGCAGAGTATCTATGCGAGTTTGATTTCACAATCATCCATCGCAAGGGATCAGACAATGGACGCGCAGACGCCATCAGCAGAAGACCAGATTACGACACTGGCATCACGAAAGCCAAGGAACAAGTCCTTGAGCTCAACGGAAAGGGAGAATACCGGTTCACCCAACCAGCACGAACAACCGCACGAACGATGCGAGGAACCCCGGATCCAGAAGATAACGAGGAACAGGAACGACGAAAACAGACAGTACGGGAGATACATGAACATCCCCTACATGGACACCAGGGCGTCACAAAGACCCTCAAGCGATTACAGAGCCATTACGATTGGCCCAACATGAGGAGACTAGTCGAAACTGTCATCAAACAATGCGACGTTTGCATGAGGACTAAGTCACAAAGGCATAAGCCTTACGGAACACTACAAGCACTCCCAGTTGCTCAGAGACCTTGGGATTCGATCACGATGGACTTCATTACCAAGTTACCCTTGTCAGAAGAACCCTCAACCGGCATCTTTTATGACAGTATCATGGTCATCGTGGATCGTCTTACGAAATTTTCTTATTATCTACCATACAGAGAAGCAACAGACGCAGAAGAGCTCGCGTACGTCTTCTATAGGCATGTTGTCAGCATACATGGCCTACCACGAGAGATCCTATCCGACAGAGGACCGACATTCGCCGCCAAGTTCTGGCAAGCACTCATGTCCCATCTAGGACTCAACCACCGACTTACCACGGCATTCCGACCACAAGCGGACGGACAGACCGAACGAATGAATCAAGTTTTGGAACAGTATCTACGATGCTATATCAACTACGAACAAAATGATTGGGTTGAAAAGCTACCAGTTGCACAACTAGCTTACAACACCGCCTACAACGAAAGCACGAGATTGACACCAGCTTACGCCAACTTTGGATTCACACCCGACAGTTATCACGCCGCCCGTGAAACCCCGACAATCAACCCTGCCGCACAAATCAAGGCAGAAGATATGAAGAATCTACACGAAGAAATGAAGAAGGAACTGGAATTTGTCAGAAAACGGATGACAAAGTACTATAACACGAAAAGGATTGAGAGACCAACCTTCAAGGAGGGAGAGATGGTCTACCTATCGACAAAAAACATTACAACAAAACGGCCGACACACAAGCTCGACTTCAAGTTCATCGGACCTTACAAAATCCTACGAAAAATCTCAGAAAACAACTACGAACTGGACCTGCCACCGAAGGTCAGGATCCATCCAATCTTTCACATTTCCTTACTCGAATCAGCCGCCGACACGATTCAAGTCAAGATCGGCAACGAACCAGAAGAAATCGACGGACCGGAAACCTACGAAGCCGAAGCAATCAGAGATATGCAGAAAATCGACGGAAAAACAATGTATTTGGTGAAATGGAAAAACTACCCGGAAAACGAAAACACATGGGAACCACCAAAACACCTGATTAATGCTCAACGACTCCTGAAGAACTTCCACCAGCCCCAAGGAAGAAAGAATCGGGAACGGAACTCCAGTCAATAACATCATTACCCTCAAGCAACTGGATGTCATTCAAAGCAGAAGACTCAGCCGCCTGACGATCGGAGGATTCCTGCGCCTCTGAGGCCTCCAATTCATCCAAATCCTCACATCCCCGACGCACCATCTCGGCAGCTTTCTCACGCAAATGTTTTTCCTGACGACGTAACCTCTGGAGACGAGCCAAGGCATCCTGAAGATCTGCCTCCGCCTGCTCCTTTTGCTCATCAATACGATCCTTTTCACGAGATACTCGCGCAACTGCAAATTAGCGATATAACTACACATTCATTCGAAAACCCACAAGATTGAGACGACACACCGCCGAAGTCACAGTTAAAGTACTTTTTGGACACACAGAAATCGCAGCGCTGCTTTCCCTCAGAAACAACGCAATGAGGACGCTC